>NC_037329.1:6694381-7325321 GCF_002263795.3 Bos taurus | reverse complement strand
AAAGCTGAGTGCAGAAGAATTGATGCTTTTGAACTGTGGTGTTGGAGAAGACTCTTGAGAGTCCCTTGGACTACAAGGAGATCCAACCAGTCCATCGTAAAGGAGATCAGTCCTGGGTGTTCATTGGAAGGACTGATGTTGAAGCTGAAAGTCCAATACTTTGGACACCTGATGTGAAGAGCTGACTCATTTGAAAAGACCCTGATGTTGGGAAGGATTGAGGGCAGGAAGAGAAGGGGATAACAGAGGATGAAATGGTTGAATGGCATCACAGACTCAATGGACATGAGTTTGGGTAAACTCCGGGAGTTGGTGACGGACAGGGAGGCCTGGCGTCCTGCTGTTCATGGGGTCACAAGAGTCGGAGACGGCTAAGTGACTGAACTGAAAATGGGCATTATAATAGTACCTAGTACATAAGAGTTATTTTGAGGATTAAAACAGATAATTAATTTCAACCAAGGCAGAACAAAGCCTGACAAATAGTAAGTGATATTATGTCAGAAATTTTTAGTATTACTACTCTTATTATTAAAAAACTTACCTGATCACCTGGCTTTCCAGCTTCCCCAGGAGGCCCTGGAGGACCAGGAAGCCCCTAAAGTAAAAGTAAGAATATAAACCTGTGTCTCCATGGAAATTAATAGGCCACCAGTGTTAACACTTCACCCTTTACAATGTATGGAGCTCCCTTACTATTTTCAAGCAAATGATGCTGTTTAAACAAAAGTTGAGCAAAACAAAACTAGAAACCTATACCCTCTAATACAACTAATCCTTTTGTGGGTGTAGATTTACATTTGCACACCACTTAGCAAAATGATAATGTAGCAATAGGTTCTTTATGTTTGTAAAGTATTTAATGGCTCTCAGAACAACATTTTAGGCTGATAGAATAAATATGGAAAGTTAGCCTGAAAATTTTTCCCCAAATGATGATCACCCAATGCTATTAAATATTCTACCAACATATTTAGATAAATCATGAAAATTTGTTCAACAATAAATTATGGCTGAGCCCCTTCACCTAAAAACTGTCTCAGCATTGTTAATCTGCTATACCTCAATACAACATAAAAAGTTTAAAAGAAAAATTTTAGACACCAACACATTAAATAAGCCTTAATACAGTTAAATAAATCCTACTGAGATATCAAAAGCATTTTATAATTTTTAATTTGTTAAAAGGTTTGGGTTTTGGTCAGTTTTTCAGGGGAAGTTTATTCCTGTTCTTTGAACAAAAATGTTTGATTTCATCTAAATGTCTATCCTATTTACTAAAAGAGGAGTTGCTTCTTTGAAAATTATAGAATTTCACATCATTCAACTATATCCTTTTCATTAAAAAAAGCATTTTATTAGGGGAAGAAGAAAGGGAAGACGGAGTCAGTGCATACCTGAAAGCCAGTGGGGCCTGGAGGACCCTGTTCTCCTCTCTCCCCGGCTAGACCCTGAGTCACAAAGGAAAGAAAACCATGAACACCAGGAGCCAGATCTACTCACTTCCCCTCTGCGTGAATGACCCAAGTATTCATATTTCTTTGCATTTCTTCCAATCACAAGTTTTTCACTTTAGCCAGATCATAAACTAGTCCTAAAAATCACCTAATGGTATTGTTTGAAGTCCTTGATGGTGAGAAAATACCTCCTAAAGCCAGCAAATAAACGGATAGAGTGTTCATTTTTTTATCCAAACATAAGTGTCTGGAGTCAACTGTAAAATTTGTGGGAAAACTGACTATTGGGCACAGACAAATTCATTACTTTTATATATCCAGTCTAATGTTTCCATTGTAGTTTCTCAGTGTCATAAGAAGTACTAATCAAACTTTCAAATTTAAAGTGCTATTTAAATTGCCCCAGTTCAAAACAAATAAACATGCCAAATATTTCTTATAAACACAACTTTAAACTCCTAGGATAAGAATAAACCTCAAGAGATATTATTCCTTTGAGGACTAATAAGTAGGAAACAATAAATTTATATAAGTTTACATTATATTATATAATTATAAGTTATATAATTATAACTTCTATCATAATTCATAATTATGTATAACATAATGTATTATTATTATTCATAATTATCTTCCAGCTTAAATAAATTTCTATAAGGTATAATATTAGAAAAACAGGCATAATTGAAGTTACATATTTTAAATAAAATACAGTATAAAATATTTGTCAGATACTATTTTCCTAGTTGCTATATTTTTCAACTGTGACAACATAGAGATGATGAGGTAGCTTTTGCCATTAGCATTCATAGAAGCTTAAAATAATAAGGCATGAGATTCCTGTTTATTTCAGTTATCAAAAGACATAACTGAAATTCTTTCACCTTGCACTTTCTTATTTGCTTCCCCTTGAAACTTATCCATATGTAAAGTCAAGTCTTACAGATAAGACAATCATTGAAAAATGTAATGTGAATATATTCTCAATAAAACTTACCGGGGGCCCCACAGGACCAGAAGGACCAACTTCGCCATCTTTTCCAGGAGCTCCCTAGCATCACAGAGAGATAATATATGAGGTGAGGCCATGAGAATCTGGATAATTCCATTTATTTTTTTCTTTAACAGAAAATGGATAGTTACCCTCTGCCCAGGAACACCAGCATTTCCTGCTTCTCCAGGTTTTCCAGGATCACCCTAGAGAATCAATACAAACTAACTTAAGTTTCAATCAGTTTGCTGATTGACAGTTGTTATGGCAAGTGAGGATTATGATGAGATGGCACATTATACACAGTACTTACACTGCTACCTTTGGGGCCTGGAAGACCCATACTCCCAGGCTGCCCTCTGATTCCTATGGAGCCTGGAGGACCCGGCCGGCCGTCTTCTCCTGGAGCACCCTACAGAGTTGACAGGAGCAATGCAAGTTTCACATCAGTTCTCTATACACGTCACATCGCCCAAATTTCGTTTTCACACACTATAAAAGATGTATAAGCTTTAAATTATGCTACATTTTTATGTTAGCGAATCAGAATAGTTGAGTATTAAAAAAAACTGCTGAGATATTTTAATATTTAGAACAGAGACTTAATTCTTATTCTATATACAAGTTTCATCTTTATATCTCTTTACACGCTCATATTAATAGGGGAAATCTTTCTCTTCTTTCATTTACTCTTATGTGTGGTAATTAAAACTCAGGACTTGTGTTTCACATATACAACACAAAGGAAGGGCCCAGAATATATGAGTTATCAAACTTAATACCTATTTATCTCTTAAATGTATAAGATTGGGAGGATATCAAGAAATGAGATTGTTACTAACAGACAAATTCTACCAATATTCATAAATACATCATTTCAACTTTTCCATTTATGTCAGAGAAGCAATCCCAATCTCCGACATTTATTTCAATGTGTGATCAATTTTTGGTCAATTTGAAAATGATCAGAGCCTTAGGATTTGCTTCCAGGAGGGGAGGGTGTATTTCAGACATGATCAGCACCCACATTATCAAAAACATTGTTATTGTTCAGCTGATAGGTCGTGTCTGACTCTTTGCAACCCCATAGACTGCAGTGCACCAGACTTCCCCATCCTTCCCTATCTCCCAAAGTTTGCTCAACATACATTAACCTTAACTAAGGCTCTTACCATTTAAGCTGCGTGTCCATTGAGAAATATTAATGGTGGTGGACTTTTGTTTAAATCACTTACCAAAGGTCCAAGTTTTCCTTCAGGACCCTGGACACCAGGATTTCCTGTCAGACCCTAAAAATTAAAAGCCAACTGTCAGTTTGCTGCTGACCTGCCACTGAAGTAAAGTTTCTAAAGAGTAAAAATAGCACTGCATTTAAAAGATCCAGTCCTGTTTTGCAGTGCCCACTCCTGGGAGCCTTAGGCTCCTCTAGACAAACTCTGAGCTCCGTCATGGACTTCACCCAAACTGGCTTCAGAGGATTCAGGATAGACAGCACAAGGTTATAGGAGACTTTCACTCCTACCTCTAACACGGGTTTCAAGAAAAAGAACTTACATTGAGCCAAATGTTATCTTTCCAAGCAACTTTTGTATATTTTTTTCTCTTTAAGGGGCATTGTTGACAACTGAATATAAGTATTTACATACTGTTCAAATGAATTTTCAAATGACATTTTGTTAAAATGAAATTTACCAGGAACACTCTCTGGTAAAAGTTAAATTGTTGTTTATCAGTGAATAAAGGAAAATTATAAAATTGATAAATTGGATTTTTTTTAATCAAGTGGTAGAGTTACTAATACATACCCCTTTGAATAAAGGAGATTAGAAGTTACTAGTTTTTTCCATACATGATAAAAATAACAAACAATTCATAAGGAATAAAGCCAAATCCATAAAAAAAAAAGTCCCAAGTTGTGAAATCAAGTTACTAAAAAATAAAACCTTAAAAAAAAAAAAAAATGGATTCTCAGGAGCATATCCCTTAGGTTGATGTAGCAAAAAATTGCTGTGTTCTTACCCGAGCACCTGGAAGCCCAGGTTCACCTGGACGTCCTGGATCCCCCTGACCTCCTTTAGGTCCTGAAGAGCCAACAGGACCCCTCTCTCCTTGAGCGCCCTGTTTCAAAGCAAAGTAGAACACGTCAGGAAAAAAAGGAATACAGGCAAACAAAGGCAACTGTACGTAAAACCCTTATTTTATAAATCAAACCACTAGTATAAAGGAATTGGTCAAAGTGGGTACAAAGACCTCTTTGTAAACCATGTCACTTCACATTTTATTCACATTTGGATTCCTTGGAATAAAGGTTTGCCAACATTATTTAATGAGAGTTGTGTTTAAAGCCTCACTCCAATAACTTAGATTTAGAAACCCCAGAATTTTAAAAGAGTCTAAATTTCTAAAGAAAGGAAACAAACTATATCAGCTAAAGGAAAGATTTACGGTCTGTTCTTCTCAGGAACTTCCCTGAAAAGTTTGAAAAGCAAACTCCAGTATACCTCCAACTATCATCCTTCTCCCTGGAGGCCTCTATAATGAAGAAATTGCACAAGAGGGATCTGGCATTAGGTCTAATATCTGTGTTCAACTCTTTTCTAGATCTGGAACCCACGTGAGCCAAAGCTAGATAACCCCTCCGGACAATGGCATCTTTTGCAACAGCATCCACAAGAGTGTCAGCCTTGACAGGATAAACTTACCTTTGGTCCAGGTAAACCATCAGAGCCTGGAAAGCCACGATTGCCAGGAGCACCCTGCAGGTGACCAAAGCGTGATTCTCAATTGTGGGTGTTTATGTAACATCCGATGAATGGGTAATTTTTACTGTTAGTATTATAAGATTTTAGGAGCTATGATCAAGCCTACACAGCAATACATATGTCTAAGAAAAAGTAACCTGACTAAACAGAAAGAAACTTTAAATTTTGAAATATATATATATATATATATATATGTACTGAGCCAAAATTATTCAAATCAAGAAACATTCTAATGCTTCACTGTAAAATCAAACTTTGAGAAAAACTGATCCCTAGATACAGAGACAAGAGACAAGAAATGGTACCATGTTTGATCATCACAATGTCAGTGATTGCAGGCATTAGTATTGTCTTGGATATGAAACTGTTTACATTCTCTGAAGCTCTACACAAAAGTAAGGTGATATTGTTAATCTCCCTTGCAGACTGGTTTCATTATAGTCCAGTCACAACAATTTTTTATGATCGTTAAAGTCACTCAACCTTTTCAGGCTTCCTGGATTTGCATTTGTTGCTTGCTCTGCTGAAAATGTTCTTTCTTTCAAGTTTCTTGCTGGCTCATCCTTATCTTATAGATCTTATCTAGATGCCAACTTTTCAAAGAATCTCATTTCCTAAACAGCTAATCTAGTGACACATGACTGTCATACGGTTACTCTCTACCACATCACCCTGTTATTCTCTAAATGTAAAATGTGTGATTACACTGAGGAAATCAGAGTTGAAAGAGACACGTGTATCCCAGCATTCATCGCAACACTGTTTACAATAGCCAGGACATGGAAGCAACCTAGATGTCCATTGGCAGACAAGTGGATCACAAAGCTGTGGTACATACACACAATGGAGTATTACTCAGCCATTAAAAAGAACACATTTGAATCAGTTCTAATGAGGTGGATGAAACTGGAGCCTATTATACAGAGTGAAGTAAGTCAGAAAGAAAAACACCAATATAGTATACTAACGCATATATATGGAATTTAGAAAGATGGTAACAATGACCCTATATGTGAGACAGCAAAATGAATACAGATATAAAGAATAGACTTTTGGACTCTGTGGGAGAAGGTGAGGGTGGGATGATTTGAGAGAATAGCATTGAAACATGTATATTAACATATATGAAACAGATCACCAGTCCAAGTTCAATGCATGAGACAGGGTGCTCGGGGCCGGTGCACTGGGACAATCCAGAGGGGTGGGATGCAGAGGGAGGTGGGAGGGGGGTTTGGGACTGGGGACACATGTACACCCATGGCTGATTCATGTCAATCTATGACAAAAACCACCACAATATTATAATTAGCCTCCAATGAAAATAAATAATCTAAAAAAATTAAATGTGGGATTATATTTTTATTTATATGTTGACTTATTTAGTGCTTACCTCCCCATTAAACTATGGTTTACTAGCCCTTCATGGAGGCTGGGACCATAGCACTGTTCACTGATGCGTCCCAAGCACCGTGTATCAAAATTGGCATGGAGCAGTTGTTCAATCAATATTATTGAATGAATGGCTATACACTGATTAGACAGCTGGCTCCCTTAATTCACAGACAGCCATACTGAACTGTGTAATATACCTGCTAGCATTGCTCTTAACTGCCCTACTTTTCCTCAATTTCCCAGAAGTTCCTCGAGTAATCTCCCCACAACTATAAAAATTTATTTTGTTATTCAAATTTTACCCTTTCTCCCACTGGGCCCGGAGGACCAACTGTGCCCGGATCACCTCGGGGGCCTCGTTTGCCTTCTTCACCAGGTGGGCCGATTGGACCCTGGACACCATGTGGCCCCTATTGAAAACAGAAGGACAGGTAACAGATACAGCCATTTAGCAATCGAGTCACAGTCAAAGGAATCCAGTTAGTCACAAACTTTAAACTATATTAAGTGAACTGTTTCCATCAAAAAGTATAATTCTCTTTATCATCCTTTTAAATATTTGAGTATTTTGGGCTTCCACTTTGGGATCACACTCATGTTCCCCTTATCATTGAAAAGAAAGAAAACCTTACCGGCTCCCCTTTTGGTCCAGCTTCTCCTTTGAAACCTGGGACTCCTGGATCACCCTAAAATAGGAACATAGAAAACTATAAGAACCAGGATATTTATCCAGCCCAACTTGCTTTCATTGTTGCAGTGAATGGGCTTTGACAATTTCTGCAGCAGAGTCTGTGCTGAATCAATAATACAGTAATTTTTTTAAATGTACACAAATCTTATAGAATGTGAGTGAAATGTTATAAAATCCAGTATAGTTAGGTAGCAATTTGTATATTTTACAGTGATCTTCAAGAGACTTACCCTTAAAGTCTTATTTTTAATCATGCATAGTAGGATGATTAGAATAATTCAATGCTTCTTCCAATTTGATAATAAAAATTAGAACTAACAATGACAACTTCAATAGGTATATCTATTTAGGGTCTATTTTAGGAAATAGATTTTGTTCATCCAAAACCAAAGTAATTTTATACATATGTAGTATTTATTAAGATTTGGCAACTTCAAATAGGGTATTTTATGTTTAGAGTATTCTAGGGTTTGGGGGCATGTATAGGATTTTGGTCTTTATATACCAAGTGTACTTTAATTTGTGGGAACCAGATTGCTAAATTGAGAACATGATAAAATCAAATGTAAAATATCAGCAACATTTATGTTTTTATAAATTTGTCATCAGTATTTGAAAAGGACTTATCAGTGTAGCCAAATTACTTACAATAGGATCCAAAATATTTGTTTTAAGTAGTACTAGCAAAAGTTTTAATTTTTTTATATCAAGCTAAAAGATACATAATCACAACTTCTCAGTATGTATTTCTTAAGAACTAACCATACTACTTTACCAATAGATGAATACACAAATATAAAATATACAAATTTCTACAAAATATGGATATTCATTCCATATAAACCATATGTTGGAGGCACTCTTCAAGAACAAACCTCAAGATATAGCTGTTGAACACATGTTAGCCACACTGTTATTTTAAGTCCCCATGAAACTTCCATATTTCCCCATATTGGCTTGCAAAATATTCTCATAATATTTATCATTCAACTATTTATAAAATTTTATGAGGTGGATCATAAAGTTATGACCCTACTATTTTAAATAAAAGAACACTAAAATTGAACAAAAGGCAGTAATTTTCCACTTTGAATTTAAACACATGAATTGTACATTAACATTTGGCTTCCACTTTACAAAAATTTCTATCTTCATCTGCCTCATTCAGATAAGTTAGACTATCTATGTTTCACTGTATTTCATAATCTATTATTGATACTGATATTTCTCTGGTGATATTAGATGTATTATACAGGGTGATAATTCTTTGAAGGACATTACCGGTTGGCCTCGAATTCCGGGAGGTCCAGTGCTACCCTGAGGTCCTGGAGATCCAGGGGGTCCTGCTAAGCCAGGAGGACCAGAAGTACCCGGAGAGCCCTATTGGAATGCAAGAGTAACAAGCAGAGATCTCAGCACAAGTCTATGGTCACTGTCCGAAGTTCACTGTGTCCCTGCGAACTTCCCGTGGCTTAAATGCAGTTAGTCACTCACCGTTGGGCCTTTGGCACCAGGCGTACCATCAGTTCCTACTGCACCCTAAAGGACACAGGAAAAGTTCACAAGATAGTAAGCCATATGTTGGGAGTATTCAGATGTCCACCCACCTTCCAAAAGGAAGCAGAAAATTTTAACCAAAACAAAAAAGGATAAAGAAATCAACTATTGTATCATAAAAGTCACTTTTATGACTAATTCTCT
This sequence comes from Bos taurus, assembly GCF_002263795.3. Lineage (NCBI taxonomy): Eukaryota > Metazoa > Chordata > Mammalia > Artiodactyla > Bovidae > Bos > Bos taurus. Next base: position 7,316,327 of record NC_037329.1, on the reverse strand, counting down.
TTTCCATAAAATAGACAAAATTTGCAGAGTTGACAAGGGAATTGTTTTGTTTTGTTTTTTTTCTCATGAGTTCTAACACTCAATCAGAATTGAAATAGAGTATATTAAGACAGATTGCCTTTGTTCTGATGTTATAGAGCATGTCCAACTTGGAGTGACAAGGGACTTACAGGAAGACCTTGGGAGCCAACAGGACCAGGGGGCCCGGTTTCCCCTCTTTGCCCTTGAGGACCTTCAGGGCCTCGCGCCCCAGTGGGACCTGCTTCTCCCTAAAGGCGTACAAGAGGGAAATGTTAATTTTAGAAAAACCTAAATGTGATGTGGTTCAAAGCTGACTGCTTATTTGGAGTTTTACATTTTACACCTAATCATTTAAAGAGGTCAAGTGCACAAAGCAGGTTCTTCAAGGGTGGGCATATTTTCCCCACCCTCGGGATGCGCTGATACCTACAGCATGTTAGAGCAGAGGACCTGGGCAAGGTCACCTGATAACCTTGAAACACCCCAGTTTCCAACCCCAGATAGGAGTCCAGACAGTAAAAATATAGGATGCCTGGTTAAGTTTGTTTTTTTTTTTTTTTGCTGACAAAACAAGAGATTTTATTGGGAAAGGGCACCTGGGTGGAGAGCAGTAGGGTAAGGGAGCCCAGGAGAACTCTGCCACGTGGCTCGCAGTCTCGGGTTTTATGGTCCTGGTTAAGTTTTAATTCAGATAAAACACAATGGGTCTCAGGGTCACTCTGTCCCACACAATGTCTGGAAAACACTTATACTAAAAATTTATTCTTTATTTATTTGAAATTCGAATTTGCCTGGGTTTCTGCATTTTATCCAAGATACTAAATACCTAATGTAGGTCAAATCCTAGAGGAACCTGGACCTGGAATTTTAGGACTAAAAATTCTAAGCTTAGGGGGGCTCATTGGTATCAATAAAACATAGAAAATTGAATCCTATTACCCTTCACTGAAATACAAAGAACTAGGTGTGAAAGTTTATTTTTCATGCAGAGAGCCAGAGACCCTGGAAGGACATTATGGTTATAGCAGAACTGGACCGAAAAGAGATGGGGGGTGGGGGTTTTTGTGCTGGGGATGGGGAGTGGAAAACAATTTCTGAGAGAAACAGTTTCTCAAGGTGTTTAACTTTATTAAGCGGTTCTCAGTCGCCAACAGACAGTACTAGAAAAACCCAGGAGGAGAGGGAAGTCTGAATCAGAAGCCACAGTAGGTGCAGAAACCACTTCCTGCCAAGTCAGGGTCCTGGGCTTTCTGGGTATTCTTTCTTGAATTCTCTATCCAGAGCTCAGTTTGGGGGTGGAGAGTCTCACAGTGACAGAGAGAAAGGGAAGGGATTTTGCATACTTTGATTGAGGTACACAGGGAGGCTGGGCGCTCCAAGGTCAAGAGTCAGGAGCAAGTCAGGAGCAGAAGCCTTGGGACTTCAGGGAGCAGATACAGAGAGGAAGAGAGAGGGTCCTCCTCGGCTGAGCTCACAGTGAGTTCTCAGTCACAGGAGGGACTGTTTCCTGAACTGTCAGAGGGCACCATTTTAAAATAAAACAGCCACATCCCTGGCACAGAGTTTACAGTCAACATTAGAGAGAGCCAGAAAAATAATTTGCCTTGATGACTCCCACATTTCAAACAGCACTTGAAATGTCAACCATAGACTGTTTGCTTGCTTGTTTCGAAGTTCAAATCCAGTTTGAGTGACCCCACTAACAAGAAGCACGAGCCTATCCTGAGGGCATCGTCTGCCTCAGGAGCTATGCTGTGTGTGCTAAGCCCAGTCATGTCCAACTCTTTGTGACCCCATGGGCTGTAGCCCACCAGGCTCCTCGGATTCTCCAAACAAGAATACTGGAGTGGACTGCCATTTCCTTCTCCACAGGATCTTCCTGACCCAGGAATCAAACCCCCGGCTCCTGTGGCTCCTGCATGGCAGGCGGTTTTACTGCTGAGCCAGTATTGTGTTTTGCAAAATTTGAAAGTAGTTTTCTGAGTTTATTCACTAATTTAGCTTATATAATCTTAATAACCTCTTACTGCAATCCTTGAATTTATCATCCAAAGTACTTGGGAGAAAGAACAAACTGTGACTCACTACAAATGTAAATCATCCCAGCAGAATATCTTAATCCATTCCCATGGGGAGAGACAAATAGCCTCCCTGCCCACTCCTTTAATGATTGTATAAGTTGAGGGTACAAGGGCAGGGGGGGAGGCAGATGTGAAGGACAATATTGCATGAGAGAACAGCCTTTTGACAACCCCTGATTTATTTTAACCTCCTATTGTTTAGAGTATTATGCTATTTATTACTGCCACAGTATTCAAGAACACAGTTACAATTTGAATTGAAATTTTTCCTTGCAGCTGTTAAATTGTGTGGCTTTAGAGTCCTAGTGCCATCAGATTCTTTGATATTACAATTGTATGATTATAGGTAATTCTTTTTAAATTACTTATATAATAATATCATTTTTTTTCATTTTGTATTTTTTCCCTACCATAATGGACATTGAGAGCACTTTAGACACTTTACTTAGTTAACAGCAACTTCCATACTCCTCAATGAATTAAATGACATTCTTTGGGGATTCATGTGCTTAAGAAGTAATTCATGTCATCAAGAGCTACATATATTAACATCTTACCTTCATTCCAGGATTTCCTGGAAAACCAGCAGAGCCAGGTATCCCAAGAGGACCCTATTAAAGAAACCAGCAAAGTGATGAGGCATGTATTTTAATCAATATTTTATCAACATGTAATCTTTTATCCTTTGAACATTCTGTACTTTGATATATAGGAATAATCTGCTTGGTATTTTAAAATCACAAGGATAATATTATAATTGTATTATAAGAACTTTGCAATATTGACATGAGACATTGGTAGAAGAGGTGTCCAGTGGTATTAAACATAACAGGATCTCCTAGTTGTACCATATGAGAGTAAGTCAGTCACAAGCACAAACTGTCTGGAACAATTGCCTCTTGAGAAATTACTTTCTTTGTGTTAACCAAGTAATAAGGATAGCTTTTAGAAAGTTACACACTATACCAAAACCTAGAATCCCACTTTATACAAATGATGCTTAAGAATCAGCTGTATAGAACAGTCTTATGGACTCTATGGGAGAGGGAGTGGGTGGGAAGATTTGGGAGAATGGCATTGAAACATGTAAAATATCATGTATGAAACGAGATGCCAGTCCAGGTTCGATGCACGATACTGGATGCTTGGGGCTAGTGCACTGGGACGACCCAGAGGGATGGTATGGGGAGGGAGGAGGGAGGAGGGTTCAGGATGGGGAACACATGTATACCTGTGGCAGATTCATTTTGATATTTGGCAAAACTAATACAATTATGTAAAATTTAAAAATAAAACAAAATTAAAAAAAAAAAGAATCAGCTGGATACCTTTAGAGTGATTTTTTTCAGGCTAATGAAAAATGAACATGTGTCACTATACTACATTAGGAAAGGCATGAATAGAGTCTAAACCACTGATTTTAAAGCTGAATTTAAAGGAAATTAGTGTAGGTGAATTTCATTCTAGGTTATCCTCATTCTTCTTTGAGGACTGCATTTTAACGCCATCAAGTTTTGCATTAATAAAAGTCCTTTTAAGTTACACTGATTTTTCTTCCTATAGTTTGTTTCATTTTTGTGAGTAACGAGGGAGAAGAGCTCTTAAGGACAAATAACTTCAAATACAATTTACCCTCATCGAATTTCCCTGAGTTTACTGTGTTTTACATCAATCCATCCTGTGGACCACACTATACTCCTATTCTCTTCATATGCTCATCTTTCGAGACTAAGCTTAACAGTTGTTCCTCTTCAGGTCATCCCTGAGATCTTTGTCTCTCTACTGGTGTCAGTACAAGTAGGTCCCCATACTTCGTGTTGCTTTCCCTATTACAGCAGTTAGCAGTAGCATTATGCTACTGTATTAATTGACATATCTCTCTTCTTTGATAGGGAAATGTTCAAAAACAAGCACAGTGTATTCATTGTCTTGTTACTCCAAGCATCTGGGACACAGTAGGTGCTTCATACATGTTAATGAATGTACAAATGGAAGAAAGAGTGAATAAGTGAATGAATGGATGTGAAAGCAATACACTCACCATGGGCCCAGGTTTTCCAGGCATACCATGCGCACCTCGTTGTCCCTAAGTAGAAGAAGAGACAAGATCAGAGTGCATTTCTATAGCACTTGCTGACAAGTCATTCACTTCACAAAAATTTCCATGTTAAAAAATTGGAGAATGTCTATCAAGGTTAACTGACAACAACCTTAACTAGGTTAAGAGCAATAAAAATACACATTTATACAACATGGGTAAGGGAGCAATAGAACACATCTATCCAAGGACAAGAAATAAAAATCAAACTTGGAAATATAAAACTGTGGAAAATGATTTTGTTTTTACTTGAACATGTCACCTTCTATCAAACGAACTCAAAGACAGAGAAACTTTGAACACTGGGCTCTTCTTAATAGCTAGAATAATAATAATAATAATAATAATAATGTGTTTGGAGTAAAACAAAAAACTAAAGCTCACGTGCACATGTACTCACCCACAAAGGAAATTAAGTGATAGTGAATGCTGTGTATGTCACCCAGATCCCCCTTCAGCACAGAAGTAAGCATCCTATCTCCCTTGAAAGTGTTGTAAGCTGATGGCTCACCCTTGAGACCCTCCCCACAAACCGCTGCAAGATGGTAGCTATTCCAAGATTATGCCTGTGCCCTTCCATGGTCAATGCAGTGAAACAAAGGATTAGCCCCATTCAAAACAGTCTGAAGAGCCATTTCAGCTCCATAGTTCTCATGGAATGGAAGATTCATGGAGACTGAGGCCTCTGTTGCAAATGTAACACAGCTTTTAATTTCTCCTTGTAACAAGCCCTGCTCATTTCAGTAATTTCTTCATAGGTATAGTTTCTGAGTGCACTCCTCAATAAATTTCCTGCACACAAGTCTTTGCTTTGATGCCAGTTCCTTGGAAAACTGACTCATATACCACTGATGCCAGAGATAGTCAAGAAAGCAGATGCTAAAATGGAATTTTTAATCTGACTTCCACACCGGCCAGCTGGTGATAGATGGGGTATGGAATTCTCTTGGCATGCTGTAGTGATGCAGTGGTAAATATTGTTTCCAACGGTGAACTGAGATAGGGTACACATATAAGGGAATGGGGGCTTCCCAGGTGGCACTAGTGGTAAATACCCTGCCTGCCAACATGGGAGATGTAAGAGACAGGTTCGATCCCTAGGTTGTGAAGATCCCCTAGAGGAGGGCATGGCTACCCACTCTAATATTCTTGCCTGGAGAATCCCGTGGACAGAGGACCCTGTTGCGCTACAGTTCATGGGGTCACACAGAGTTGGATACAACGGGATTGGGGGCAGGAGGAGAAGGGGACGACAGAGAATGAGATGGCTGGATGGCATCACTGACTCGATGGACGTGAGTCTCAGTGAACTCCGGGAGTTGGTGATGGACAGGCAGGCCTGGCGTGCTGCGATTCATGGAGTTGCAAAGAGTCAGACACGACTGAGCGACTGATCTGATCTGATCTGATCTGAAGCAACTTAGCAGGCACAGAAGGGAATGGGCTATGGGTGCAATAGCTCAGGCATTTGAGAAGGTTTAGAAGGCAATGGCACCCCACTCCAGTACTCTTGCCTGGAGAATCCCATGGGCAGAGGAGCCTGGTGGGCTGCAGTCCATGGGGTTGCTAGGAGTCAGACATGACTGAGCGACTTCACTTTCACTTTTCACTTTCATACATTGGAGAAGGAAATGGCAACCCACTCCAGTGTTCTTGCCTGGAGAATCCCAGGGACGGGGGAGCCTGGAGGGCTGCTGTCTATGGGGTCGCGCAGAGTCGGACACGACTGAAGTGATTTAGCAGCAGCAGCAGCAGAGGATGTAACTATTGTAAAGTTAATGGAATTCTATGGGTCTTGTTGAGTGAATCCATTGGAGAAAGATGTTGTAAGGCTGATAGTAATTAATCATCAATATAAACCTCCTTAGCAGCATTTAAAACTATTATTATCTTCTACAGCTAGAGGGAAGAAAAAGTTGAAGATCAGCTCAGGACTTAATGCTAAAGGTTTAAGTACTCTTGAAAAGGTTGAATTCCAAAACATGGAAATTCTACTATGCCATGGTCAAGGATGGAACGATGAGCATTGAAATTTGGCACTGGGATATGTTAAGAACTTTGAAAGCTCAGGGACCCTGAAGCCTCTGGGCCTACAGAAATGATCCTTTCCCATTAACAATTTATACTTCCCTCTTGCTTAAAGGTGATACAGAGCCTTCTACTTTACCAGACCATATATGCTTCCACCACCACTGCCTGCTTCTCCCGTGGCCACTAGGCCAAGAACTAGTCACAAAATAGCTTGGCTGAAGGAACGCTGTTTCTGATAAAAGAAAGAATAGATCCTTTACCAAAAACACTGTAAGTTCTATACCTCATGTAGAGGCAGGATTCAGGAAAGAACACATGGGAATAGGTCCTAAAGGTACGGGATTGAGAGGGACAGGGTATGAAACTGGAGAATTTTAGTGATTTGGAAGCACTGTACCATAATATATATTTAACACCCGGATAAAAACTCAGGGAAACAGTATTAACAGGGAAAATAGCTTTTGGAAACTTGGAAAGAGCAATGGCCCACACTAAGTGAGGTAGAAATGCCAGAGCTGCCTGGGCAGACAGTAGAATAAGGCAGAGAAGTGAACACAGTAGATTGGATATAATATATATGGCTGGACAAAGTAAGAGCTGGCTATGGCTGACTTTATTTTTCTGGGCTCCAGAATCACTGCGGATGGCGACTGCAGCCATGAAATTAAAAGACGCTTGCTCCTTGGAAGGAAAGTTATGACAACCTAGACAGAATATTAAAAAGCAGAGATGTTACTTTGCCAACAAAGGTCTGTCTAGTCAAGGCTATGGTTTTCCCAGTAGTCATGGATGGATGTGAGAGTCGGACTATAAAGAAAGCTGAGCGCAGAAGAATTGATGCTTTTGAACTGTGGTGTTGGAGAAGACTCTTGAGAGTCCCTTGGATTGCAAGGAGATCCAACCAGTCCATTCTAAAGGAGATCAGTCCTGGGTGTTCATTGGAAGGACTGATGTTGAAGCTGAACCTCCAGTACTTTAGCCACCTCATGCGAAGAGTTGCCTCATTGGAAAAGACCCTGATGCTGGAAAAGATTGAGGGCAGAAGGAGAAGAGGACGACAGAGGATAAGATAGCTGGATGGCATCACTGACTCAATGGACATGAGTTTGGGTAAACTCCAGGAGTTGATAATGGACAGGGAGGCCTGGCGTGCTGTGGTTCATGGGGTGGCAAAGAGTCGGACACGACTGAGCAACTGAACTGAACTGATATTCTACAATATTCTCTACATTTCCAGGGGACACTCTGCCTATAAGTGATAAGGAATGGTCTAGTGAGAGGGTGTCACTTGTTCTGAACCAAGGCCCTGACTTCAGTACCACTGAGAAGCTCTAAAGTGGTTGTCTTCTGTGGGATCATAGTAGGGGATGTGATAAAACTGGGACTCTTAATTCTAAAGGAGATGATAAGATATTAAAATAAGAAAGGTCAGATGGCAGTCCTTAATTGTCAAAAGAAAAGCAGGTGTAATGTAATGAATTGCAAGTTTGAAATATTAGCAAGTACAGCCTGACTTCCAGAGAGCTGTGAAGAGAATGAATAAAATAACTGCCCCTGCCCCAGGTTTAAGGTAGATGGGCAGAGAGCAAGAGTATTTCTCAATCTGTACGATTAAAGGGCTTCCTAGGTGGTACTAGTGGTAAACAACCTGCCAGGCAATGCAGGAGACATAAGAGATGTGAGTTTGATCCCTGGGTCGGGAAGATTCCCTGGAGAAGGGCATGGTAACCAACTCCAATATTCATGCTTGGAGAATCCCGTGGTGGACAGAGGAGCCTGATGGACTACAGTCCATAGGGTCTCAAAGAGCATGACGTAACTGAAGCAATTTAGCTGCTGCTGCTAAGTCACTTTAGTCGTGTCCGACTCTGCGTGACCCCATAGATGGCAGCCCACCAGGCTCCCCTGTCCCTGGGATTCTCCACGCAAGAACACTGGAGTGGGTTGCCATTTCCTTCTCCAATGCATGAAAGTGAAAAGTGAAAGTGAAGTCGCTCAGTCATGTCCGACTCTTAGCGACCCCCTGGACTGCAGCCCACCAGGCTCCTCCGCCCATGGGATTCTCCAGGCAAGAGTACTGGAGTGGGGTGCCATTGCCTTCTCCAAAGCAATTCAGCAGGTACAATTAAAATCAATCAAGGGAAAATGATCAGGAGACTCTAATCTTTTAAAGGCTTTATTCATAGTATCACCTTTTAGGATTGTGAGGAACAGGAGATAAAGAGATTTAGAACACTTGGTAAATAATAAGTAATAACAGTTTCTTAATTTCTTTATTAAAAAAGTAGGCAATGAACATACTTTGGTTATGTAAGATGGTAACATTAACAGAAAGTAGGTAAAGTATACCTGTGAACTCTCTATTCTATCTTTGCAACTTTCCTGTAAACTTAACTTTGTTTCAAACAGAAAAGTATAAAAATTACAAAGTAAGCAAAGTAAAGTTTGTTCTCCTTTAAAAGGCATATTCAACAAAGTATTTGAAAGAGCTGAAATACACATACTTACAGGAGCACCCTGTGGTCCAAGCCTTCCTCTCTCTCCTGGCATTCCTCTTGGGCCCTATAGATGAGAGAGAGAGAACATCTCTTGAAACATCTTCCTTGAATCTGAGAGTACTTTGATTTCACTTCTCAAATCAATCATTAATATAACCACTACTCGTTATAATTGGCCCAAATAGATTTCACTTAATCTAGCATTAATGTCCTAAATCTATAATAATCCTGATTTGGTCCCTGGATACAAAAAAAGAAAAGTGCATTCAACAATTAAGAAAAACAATGTAATGCAGGAAGCCTTTTCTATTTGAAGGGGCAGTTCTTATAGGATGCTTGCCTTTCAGCTGATAATAAAGAATTATTTCACCAGCTAACATATGCTCTCTCTGTCTTTTTCTCCATTTAAATATTCTCTTAGCATAAGCTAAAAAGCAAAGAAATAACAACGAATTAAATTGATACGTACCATCGGACCCATGGCACCCATTGGACCAGTAGGGCCAGCTTCACCCTAAAGCAAAAGTGAGATCACATTACAATACAGGAAGCCTACAATTGATATTCACAATATTCTCTTCCAAGTGTGTTATTTAAAAGGCTTATTTTCAAAGTGAGCATTTGAAAGGCACACTTTGAATAAAGGGCCTCAAAACTATGCTGTATCACCTGTTCTCAAAATACAATGGAAATCTAGTGTCTACAGAAATAAGCCTAAAATCAAACTGGGAATTTAAGCAAGACTTATGGAACTATCTTCTTTTCACTTTCATTTTCATTATACCTAGCCACATTAATTGAATTTTAATACAAGTGCTTAGTCTATGTCTGACAATAAAAGTAAAATTTTACAAAACTAAAATTGACTACAATATTCCTTTAAGATCTCTTGTAGGAAGCTTAGAAATGACAAATTTAAATCCAAATGCTTTTTCACACATGTGTCTCATTGTACTTTCCATTAAAAAGTCATCTGCACTTCTTGGATGTTCTCTTTCCTTCTAGAAGCATAAATAAATTTGGGGAAGAAACAATGGCCAAAAAGCCCTAAAATTAAAAGGGTACTAAAATAATGGGACCAATGAACCATCTAAACCTCTCTGATATTCTTAAAGAAAAATTAAGAGTGAATGTGTTTTAGAGGGTGGACTCATAGCACATCTTTATATAAAGATAACACTCATCTTACATCGGTAGAAACCAAATGGCATGGTAGGGGTTTCTAGTGGCAAAGTAAGGTCGTACCATGTATCTTCTTAAATCTACCACTCATCCATGACTATACCAAAGCCTTTGACTGTGTGGATCACAATAAACTGTGGAAAATTCTGAAAGAGATGGGAATACCAGACCACCTGACCTGCCTCTTGAGAAATCTGTGTGCAGGTCAGGAAGCAACAGTTAGAACTGGACATGGAACAACACACTGGTTTCAAATAGGAAAAGGAGTACGTCAAGGCTGTATATTGTCACCCTGCTTATTTAACTTCTATGCAGAGTACATCATGAGAAACGCTGGGCTGGAAGAAGCACAAGCTGGAATCAAGATTGCCGGGAGAAATATCAATCACCTCAGATATGCAGATGACACCACCCTTATGGCAGAAAGTGAAGAGAAACTAAAAAGCCTCTTAATGAAGGTGAAAGAGGAGAGTGAAAAAGTTGGCTTAAAGCTCAACATTCAGAAAACGAAGATCATGGCATCTGGTCCCATCACTTCATGGGAAATAGATGGGGAAACAGTGGAAACAGTGTCAGACTTTATTTTTCTGGGCTCCAAAATCACTGCAGATGGTGATTGCAGCCATGAAATTAAAAGACACTTACTCCTTGGAAGAAAAGTATGACCAACCTAGATAGCATATTCAAAAGCAGAGACATTACTTTGTCAACAAAGGTCCGTCTAGTCAAGGCTATGGTTTTTCCTGTGGTCATGAATGGATGTGAGAGTTGGACTGTGAAGAAAAGTGAGTGCCGAAGAATTGATGCTTTTGAACTGTGGTGTTGGAGAAGACCCTTGAGAGTCCCTTGGACTGCAAGGAGATCCAACCAGTCCATTCTGAAGGAGATCAGCCCTGGGATTTCTTTGGAAGGAATGATGCTAAAGCTGAAACTCCAGTACTTTGGCCACCTCATGCGAAGAGTTGACTCATTGGAAAAGACTGATGCTGGGAGGGATTGGGGGCAAGAGGAGAAGGGGACGACAGAGGATGGGATGGCTGGATGGCATCACTGACTCGATGGACCTGAGTCTGAGTGAACTCTGGGAGTTAGTGATGGACAGGGAGTCCTGGCATGCTGCAAATCATGGGGTCGCAAAGAGTCGGACATGTCTGAGCAACTGAGCTGAACTGAACTGAAGTATTCATTCTTTATACTACTCTTTCCTCTAGAACTATTTAAGGGGGACTTGAAAAAATTTTAGACTTGAAGCAGAACAGAAATTCTGTAGTGAGGTTGTATTGAGATATTATTCAGTTACCTTGGAACCAGTTGCTCCAACTTCACCTTTAGGGCCTTCAAGACCTTTGTGTCCCTGAGAAGAAAAATATAAATTTGTATTTAACAGCTTTTTTGAGCCTCAGGCATGTAAAAGAAGAACCAAAAACAAGTTCACAGGAAGTGCCTTATGAAAATAGATTGCAAATGTAAAGTCATTCAAAATGTTCCCAAATTCTCATCTCTTTTTTTGAAAGTCGTCTATTCAGTGAAAATTAAAGTAGGGTTTCCCCTCTTTAAATAACATTTTCAATTTGCAGTGGGCTCATCTTTCAAATTTTTGTGACTTCATAGAAATTTAATGAATAGAAACGGAAAAATGTATGGTGGCCTTAGGGGAAACAAATGGTTATAGAATTTAGTTATAAAATATGGTTCACATCCAGGAGTGATTTTAAAAATACTTAATAACTAGTACAGCACACGCATTCTAATCATAAGCTCAAACACTCAAAACAGAGGCCAGCCAATGTACACTGAGTGAATATCAACTATGCTTTTAGATAGAGGTGTAGTTTCTATGTACGTATGTACATAGCTAATAGTTGCATATTCATTATCTTGAGTTAAAGACAGAAGCATTCTACAGCCTTCTGTGTCTGAGTTGGACCCGAGTTGACTAGGCCCCTGTGATGCAGTGCACTTTATGGTATTAGGTAAATATTCCACTACGTAGTAGTTGCCTGTTTTCTTAAATAAATCTCATTAGACTGAAGCTGAGAGTCATGGACATTTCCCATTTATCACTACTTTCTTATTCATAGTGCAGTATTCAGCACACTGTAAGAACTCAAAATACATTTGTTTATCGAATCAAATGAAATTCAAAGGAAATGTAAAAATGCATTGTGATTTTGGTAACTGACATCTACTGTAACCATAGCCAGTTAAGGGCAATTGACAAATGAAATTGTGAAGATTTTGAAGGTAATGCTCCCCAGACCTTACTCCATAAGCCAGGGTATCTAAAAGGATTACAGAGGATTGAACTTACTCGGTGACCCTTCAGGCCTGGAAGACCAGGAGCCCCAGGAAATCCTCGAGCTCCCTGTGCGGGGAAAAAGAGATAAGGCATTTCAGAGTCATTAACTGCATAAGGCACTTTTTTTTCCCAAAAAAGATTTTTGGTACATAGTTTTTTTTTTGCCAACAAACCTAAGAAGAAAAAGGCGAAATATATTTTTATATGTCAAAATATGTCTAGGTTATCAAAAAATTAGCAAGGCAAATGGAAACATGTCTTACACAGAGACATGGATTAATTCCAGGTGTTGATTTGATGACATTTTTAAATTTTCAAATGATATTGCTGTGTTATAATTAGTAAAGAATAAACAATAAGAAAATAAGCCTTAATCTACATTCTCTGTGTCTAAATCAAGTAAAAAAAAATAAATAAATAAATCAAGTAGGTCAAGGTATAGGAAAAATAATCAGGAAACTTAAGGAAAATTATGCTTCTCTTTTATATTGTGTTTTATTTGTAGTAGAATAATTAATGCATTTGTAGCAAATAAATATAATCTATTTTTTCTGGAATTCTAAATATTATCAGTAAATTATGATTAGAAAGATTATATTAAAATGTTATCAGAATTTTTTAATAAAATATTCAGGAGCAGCTTATGGATTTGTGATTGTTTAAAAAACTGAGAAAACGAAATATCCAACAGAAAAGAAAGTCAAGTAATATAAAGAGAATGGGTTGGTTCCTTGACTCAACTTCTTAATTTCTGTTAATTCTATGCATCCTTCACCTAACTGTATAAATTAAAAAAAAAAAAAAACAGAAATCAGACACTAAATCAAATCCAAAATGGTATGACTTCTTTGAAATGATGCTTGAAACTGTTTCTTCATACCCTTTTTAAATAGTTAAGGATCCAGTGACTTAATTACTCACTTATTCCAGCTGCCTACATTAAATAGGTTTTGTGTTGAAACCTATCTACTGCTACTGGTAGAGTAAGCACTTTGGTAGCACAGACTGACGCTATCAATTATTATTATCAATCCGCATATCCCTAACACTTAGCCTTCTGCCTTATTAGTAGGCATTCAAGAATAAAAACTGAATAAACAACTGAATAAAGAAATGGCTTCACATTCATCATCTTCTTCATCTTCTTGACACTCATAGAGCTTCCCCTAAATCTTTCAAGGAACGTCTCTTGTGTTAGTACAATCTTACAGAGGCGGCAAAATCCTTCTGTTCTGTATTACCCTACCCTTTACTTAGTGTTAACTAAACGAACAAATAACTCAATAAACAAACTTTGTATGATAAAAGCAAAGCAATAATTCTTCCATGACCTCTTTCAGGAAAAATGTCTCTGTAGTGTTTTGTAGGGGGTTGTCACAGTAAGGGCACATCAAACCCTGCACTCTGAACACATTAAGTTCCACTAAAGCTCCTGTTTACACAGCCCTACTTAGAAATTCTTTCACTTCAAAAATGGCTTTTGAGTTTGGAATGGAATCCTGCCCTTTACTGAGATTCATCTCCCCACCATCCTGAGCAGAAACTCAGCATACATCCATCTAAGCCTATAGAGGAATTACTGAGCTATGCTATTTCAAATGATTAGTAAACTTTTGAGTTTTTGTGGTCTGCAAGGGAATTCTCATGTGATTACATATCTCTAATATAGCAAGAAAATAAACCAGATGTACTAGCGCTCATAAAATTTTTCTCGTTCTGCTGACCCAAGACTGTCATCACACCCCAATCACACATCGTTGCTCTGCACTTGCAGACTGCATCTGTGACATGCTGGCAGGGCGCCTTTCCTCCCCGTGGAGGGCCCACGCTGTGAGTAGGGTCAAGTGTGCAGCAGGGCGGGAGTTTCAAGCCTGGATTGGTTCACACCGACATCTGTGCTAATGACTAAACCACCTGTCTTTGTCTGCAGGCTTTGTTTGCAGGCTGAGGAGGGAAGAAAGGAAAAAGAGAGGAGGGAGCTGCAGGCCTGGTTTTGTGTTCGAAACTAAATGATCCTTACAGTCCTGTGCTTAAATTCCCATAAAAGATCATTAGCATTTGTGTGTCCAAAAAATCCCTAGCATTGAACCTCATCAATTTTCATAAAGTAAATGGAAATAATTCAGTATTGTTGTATGTTTATGGTGGTAGAAATATTAGGATATTATAGGAGATATAATAAGTAGGAAGTTGAATCAGTTCAGGGGATTCTGGACCAAGAGAAAGTCTAAGAGCAGGAATGTTAGAGCATTTATGCTTACTTATCATTTTCTAACTTTCCCACTGGCTCTGGAGCACATCCCAGGGGAGCACCTATCAAAGTAACATGAGTGAAGAAAGACAGGTGGGTTCAGAGCAGCCAAGTGACCCAGATCTTGAATTCTGGTAGAGCTAGTTACTCTCCCTGTATTGAGTCAAGTGAGAAGAAAACAACTGTATTAGGAGAGCTGGTGATTAATATATCTGGTTATAAGCTTTTAGGGGCCAGAACATCAATAAAGAATTTCAGTCAACATTAGGGTTTAGGGAATAGCCAAAGAGGCATCCTGTCTACAATTTATTGTTCTAGCATATAAAAAACAAATCAACAAACTTTTTAAAGCTGTCATTTTTGACATATGAATACCAAATCTTTTAAAAAACTAAAAATATCTTTAAAAGATAAATTAGGATCGAGATATTATGAAAGGTAAGTAAGTCAAGCTGGTGACTTATCTGAAAATTTGGTTATAATTCTCTAGCTCTGGGAGGGTCATTCATATGGTGCCAGTGCAAAGCTGGGAACTCAAATTAGCTCTCATCCTGGCAAAATGTCCTGTTTCACAATGACAGAAGGGAACGTATCTTGGTGACAGTGTCTACTACATGTGCAGGCCATGAATGGTGAGTTAGTTTTAAATGTTCTTCATTGTTTGAATTTTGTCTTTGTATTGTTGTATTGATCAGTATAAACTTACCGGAGATCCTGCAAATCCCACTTCACCAGGTTTTCCATTTCTACCAGGCTCACCCTTTATGGGAAAAAAAGCAAAGTGGAGGAAAGAGGGATTTAAAATTTTCTCTCCTGAGACTAAATGACAAATCAATCACAGGTAAAAAGTCTTCCTTAGAAAGCTCACATCCAGTGGTCTAAGCAGGGTGAGAGCATAGCCCCACGCCTGAGGGCAGTGCATTATAGCACGTCAGTCTGTGGAGATTCCATTCGTTTATCAGAAGAAGAAATAAATATAAATTATACTGGTCTGACCTAGCTCTCCATTTTACTCAACATCAAAATTTGCACACACACACACACATACACACATGCCACGAAATTCTACATCAACATGCAGCACTGAAACAGTGCTTCTCAAAATAAATTTACCATTTATTTCTTGTGATAAAAAAAATTTAAGAACTACCAGAGATATTTTCTTTATGGCCAAATTCATTGTAATCCACTTAAATAAATCTCATGACACACAAAAAGAAAATATTTTCTTGGTTTAATGTCACATAGACATTAATGGCCTACCTAATAATTTTATCCTCAACTTTAGTGCAACTAACAGAGGAGTTCAGGAAAGCAAATCTGTTGTTATACACTGTTCTTAAGAACACTGATCACATGTTCTTAATGTTAAAATCTGAAATTTAGGCTTAACTTTAAAAATTCAATTAAAGAAACAACTTTTTGAGCATTGGAGAGCAATACTGATACTATTCTGTGAACACATTTTAAAAAATCCATTTAATGAGGGCCTCATAATGATCTTCTGGGATCGAAGAAATGTGTTTTTCCTTAAGATCACTTCAAAAGCTCTGCCCACCAAATGTTGTTGCTGTTGTGACAGCAATTCTAGTATCCTACGGAGAAATCATAATGGAAAACCTAAGCAGGCAAAGATACAGTACCTAACAATACAATACCATCACAATTAAGAGCACGTTCAGATTTTATAAAATTCCATTCTGACCTCTCCTGTTTTTATTAAATTTAATGACAGTAAAAAGTAGGTGAATGAAATGGGAACCAATGAATAATATTCATGTTAATGTTGCAGCTCTTTCCTGGCCAAAATTTTGCAAATTTTGAAATTTGAAAAATTTCAAAGCAAAATGAAGAAAAGCAGCTTACATCTTCACCAGGTTTTCCAGGAGGGCCCTCTGGTCCTCGTGCACCAACTGGACCCTAATAACAAAATGAAGCAAAAGGAAAGTAAGGATATTCACCTTTATTTACCCATATCCATCAATGATACAATCCAAAATACCGTTGAAACAAATGAAAAATATCAGAGAAAACAACTTCATTAATATTCTGAAGTTTATGTTGTATCTTTCAGATTATGTGCTCAAAGGAAAAAAATTTAATTTCCCAGATGCACATATCAGCACTTTCCACTGACCACATTCAAAGCCTCTGAATTTAAATACTCTGCCACAAGAAATATGTAGCTTAAGCACAGTCCATAACACAGGACTCCTGAACTGGACTAGAATATATTGCTACATGAGGAAAGAGGTGGTAACATAAATAACTCATGACATCATTGTAATGGTGGACCCACAGTACACTGGGTCTACATGCTTACTTGACATTTACCATTGGGCCAGGGTCACCAGGTTCACCAGGAGGTCCTGCTGGGCCAACACCACCCTAAAATCCAAAAAAAAAAAAAATTGTATAAAATTTATATATAATACACAAATTATATGAACAAATCAAAGAAAACACAATACTAAATCCTATACTGTCCACAGTACAGTGCAGTTGCTCAAAATGTTGACTCGACCACTCTCCAGCTATGACTCTGGATGAGTTGTTAATGCTTCATCTCTCCATATCGCATTTCCTAATCTGTGAAATGAGAATAATGTGGCGCCTACTTCAGTAAGCTGCTATAACTCTTTGGGTAACTAGCGCATGTTGAGAGCCTAGAATAGTGCTGGCACAGGGTGTCGATGGTGGTAGTCATCTCCCTCTTCTCTTCCTCCTTCTTATCAGCTACATTTTCCATTCACAATGGCAGTACTGTAAAATAGCTTGGAGTAAAACTCCACACACATGGTAATGAAAATATGGCATGTTTGAGCTAGGAATTCTTCTCTCTCTCTCTTTAGAAAAAAACATGTTCTACCGCCTGTCAAATCACTACAAAAATTAAAATAGCTCTACATGAGTATTTTATTGGTATTTGAAAGGTTATAGAAGGAAAGTACAGAATTATATACTGTATAAAGATTTCATGGAGTGATCATTGTCACTGTTATTTCTAATAATACTAAGAGGTGATATTCTTCTATGACTTCATTTCATAGCTCCAGAGTTGGCACATAATTAATTATAAGGATTTTCACCATGACATGAGATAATGATCTGTTATTTTACAAACACAGGCACATAAAAATTCTTTGTATTGGAGGTCAGTCACATAAAGAAACAGGTGATAAAACTTCAGCATTATGAAAAATCTTTGAAAAACATATTGAATATATTTCTAAGTGAGTGAAAATTAATTGAATACAGCCCATTCAGTGAGTATTGTTATTGTTCAGTTACTCAGTCGTGTCCGACTCTTTGCAACCCCATGGACTGCAGCATGCCAGGCTTCCCTGTCCTTCACCATCTCCCAGAGCTTGCTCAAACTCATGTCCATTGAGTTGGTGATGCTATCCAACCATCTGGTCCTCTGAGCATTACAATATGCAATTTAAAACCTAGCCAAAAGCAGTCATTTCCCAGAGAACTTATTTCTTTTTCTTTTTCTTTTTCTTTTTTTTTTTACAGTATGTGATTTAATTATAAAAAGACTTACCTGCTGCCCTTGTAAACCTTGAGGACCCCTTGGGCCAACAGGACCCTTAAAAACAAATGAGAAGAAAAGTTGCATAGTGTTCGTGACAATTAGTTCACAACTTTCAAAAATGTTGAATTCACTTTAGAATCTGGAAAAATGAATCTCTGACAGTGAAAAGGTGATGACATTGTCCTTCTGTATTCACCTGGAATACAGCTAAATTCAAAAAGATTAAAGCTTGGATAATGTTGGGATGATCTTATACACACATTCAGAGTCATGAAAAGAAATAAAAATGCCTGTGCACACCCAGTGTCTTGGGATGAGAACTCTCGCATACTGAAGGGATGGTTTAATTGAAGCAGAATAACCAACAAAGAAAAATCTTGGCAAGCATAAGTTGTTATCAAACTGTCTATTTAATTCTTCAGCTTCACAGTAAATAACTCATAATTTAAATGAGCACGTTGAATTAAAGGCTTATGAAACTATCAACAATAGCAACTGGATTATTTTAAATGTAAGTTTTAAATGATCTGGGGCACTGAGTTTTGTAGGTTATTTCTTTCTTTCATGACATACGTCTAAAGTATCCAGACTTCCCCAATTTATTATGAAACGTTTACAATGTGACATAACAAAGATAAGAAAAGGAAAATGCTATTTTTAAAAGTTGTTAGTAAATGTCTATGTAATTTTTTTTTAATGTCACACTTTAAAAAGTGAAAGCAATTAAATCAAAATCTAGTTTGTTCTTATGGTGAAAACTTAAATTTTTGTTTTGGATTGATCAGATTTTTAGATAGCAAGAAAATAAGAGCTTCATTTAAAAAAATAAACACACCTGTAACTTGAACTTCAAATTATTAAAAACATGTATTTCAGAAAAATATCCCCAGTTAATCATTGAATGAGACCATACTGCTACTGACTTAGAATGTGTATAATCAAACAATGTTTAAGTGACTTAAAATATATACCAACAATATTTAAATTACTCACTGGCCTTAAGGATGGGTGTGTGTGCTCAAACATTCCATTTTGTCTGACTATTTGCAGTCCCATGGACTGTAGCCCACCAGGCTCCTCTTTTCATGGGGTTCTCCAGGAAAGAATACTGGAGTGGGTTGCCATGCTCTCTTCCAGGAAATCTTTCCCACCCAGGAATCGACCCAAGGACTCTTATGTCTCCTGCAATAGCAGTCAGGTTCTTTACCACTAGCATTGCCTGGGAAGCCCAAAGGATAGGTAGAAGGGGTGTTTATCTATGCAGTCTGACTTAATATTGTCTGAAATGTCATTAATCTGGAATGCCTTTGAATTATGTTATGAGCAAAAAAGTATGGAAGAGTCACTTTGCAGAGAGTTAATTCATTTAATAAAATTACATTGCTCCAAATACCCAGGTTAAAGTAGAGAAAATGGGAATCTTTCCAGCTGTTGAAGAAATGCAAAAGAGAATGCTAATGGCCCAGTGAGTAAATTTTAGAGTTGTCGGCATAAGGCAACCAGAGAGTAAGTAAGGAAATAATATAAGGAAATAATACAAGGAAATAATACATTTTGCCAAATAACTTTCTAACAATACCATAAAACAGACTTTGCTTTGCTTTTTTTTAGTTTTTAGAAAGTAGTTTTTGTTTTGGTGGTTATAAGTTAGGAAACTTATAACCTAACTTATAACTGTCTGAAAAATACAGACAGTCCTTTATTAATGAAGACAAATAACTTTGTACAGTTACAAATGGAACACCACTGGGCTTTCAAATATTACACAGCAGAGTTTGATAAGTAAATTGAATGAATGGATGGATGGATATATTTTAAGAAGACACATGTTACTTCTTTACTAGCTAACTCAAACCTCTCTGCATAATGGTTTTTCCAAAGTACTTTGGTTATCAATAAAATCTACACTTACCACGGATCCAGGCATCAGTCCTACTTGACTTCCAAGTCCAGACTTCTCATCTAACCCAGCCATCTGAGCTGAAAACGGCTGTTAAAGAAATGTGTTGACATTATTTCCACAGTAAAAGATATGTATCAACATAGTTTTTAAACTGAGAAGTGTAGGATCTCTGGGATTCTTAAAGAATGACTCTTTTGAGAATCATTGTAAACTTTTTTTTTTTTTTTCATTGTAAACTTTTGACTTCAAAGCAAGGAAAAAGATTCAAGCTGTTTTCACTGTACGTGTTTTTGAGTGAACAATCTTCCTCATTATGTTGCTTCAAAATAACTACTGCAATGGGCCAAATGCCTGATACTTGATAAAAGCATGGATCATTCTGATAAGCATTTAGCCAGTCTAATCGATTTCAGGTTTGTCTCTTTATTCGCTTTCTTCCCATTGTTAGAGCATGCCAAACATCTGAACAAAACCTAAAGGTGCCTTTAAAACATTTCTCCTAAAGATTTTTCCATTATACCAGACTGCTTTACTTAGATGGTATTCTTTCTTTGTTAGTAGGCAGTAAATTTTAACTGTATTTATATAAGTTGATTAAAATGTTATGATCTTTTTAATGAATGCTGGAATATTCCAAAATTGGTAACAGTTTTACCTTCTCTCCTTCACATCTAAAAATCTCTGGTAACCCAATTGACTAAAACTGTCCATTTTCATTCCAGGAGTTCTATCAATTTCCAGATTTTAATGGGAAAAGAAGATGTGTATTTTTAAAAAATAAATTGGCAATTCCTTCTACAATGAGTTGAAAAGCAAGTGTAAAAATTGTTGTAAAACAAAAATCACATTTCAGGGTTCCATACATTCCCTCATTGCACTTTGCAAGTTGCTCATAAATCTACTCAAAAGTCTGCCACGAAGACTTCAAAGAGGCAGGCATAGAAAGACATTTTATTTTACTTCTGGTAGGAAATTAACACTCAGAGACATAACCAGAATGCATTTTTGATGTCCACTCAGTAGCCCTTTTGCAAGCATCATCTGGATGTGTCATCCTTCCTTGGTGGGAGGACATGACACAGATTCTTTCAGCATTCTGAGCCAAGAGAACAAAAAAGGAGAGAGACGAATTTCTCTTTCCAGTTCACAGTGGGAACAATATTAGTGGCCCTTGCGAATCAACAGAAAGAACAAAATCCCAGTGCCCAGAACTGACATTAAGAAAGATAAACCATTTGAAGCAGCATCTTTAAAAAGTGATATTTTGAATTTTCCAACAATTCCCTGTGGATTTCCTAGTTTTGTTGTTATTCACAGCAGCACTGTGTTCACTTAGCTGCCCTTACAGCTAAAGACCAATATGTGAACTAACACAATTTAAGATCCTAATAATATACCAAAAACTTAATACATTATCTACAGAAGATTTTAAGCAACGCACACCACTCACCCTGCTCATGCCATCCGGTCCTGGGTGAGAGGGATGCCCAGGAGGTCCTGGGGCACCTGGCTGACCAGGAACACCTGGCTCTCCATCGATTCCCTGAGGACCACGAGGCCCCTGGAAAAGTAAGCCAGAAGAAATTAGAACCCATTGCCAAATATGTACCTAGGAGAAAACAAAAGCCACAAACTTCTTGATGGAGGTGAAGTGTTCATTATTTTTTGAAAAAGAGCAATCCAGCCACCCACAGTAATTTCATCAGCTACACCAAAACTGCAGATTTCAGCACTGGTCACAGCCTCTGCCGTCAGGAGAGGACACATTCTGGGTAGGAATTTTACTCTTGATGTGTTAAATTCCCAGTAATCAGCTTTGTTTTTGGAATAATTATAAGAGTGTATTCAGTTTGTCAATATTCTAGAATAAGTTTCCTTACTTGTTTGAGTTTTGCTGTTTAAGGGTATTTAGTCGATTTCTAAATTCACTTAACTGTGTATGTTCCTGCTTAACTTTCCCCCACTTAAGAAAAGAACATTATGGATCTTTGAACAGTGTTTGTGATTTTCATCTAATTTTTTAATGTTTTACATAGTTCCTGGCTCATAGTAGACACTCAGTATATGATTACTACATTTTCGCATTTCAGTTTCTTTAGTATTGGAAGTCTGATATACTTTATTTTCCCTACTACTCCCAAAGGTAGACCAGACCCATGAGAAGCAGAAGGAAAGGCATGGGGACGCAGCCAAGTCTAGTTCTCAAGGAAGTGAGCAATGAGTTACAGCTGCCAAATTCCACCCTCCTCCTAACCCACATTCTGAAGGCAGCTTGGGGAACAGCCACGTCCCCAGTTCTGGAAATGCTCCATCTCCTAACCTCATCATTCCCACAAGTCTTGTTAAGTATTTTCTAGCTTTTTAACACTGGAAATTCATAATAGGACCAAAGAAAGGAAAGGAAGGATCAAAGAACTCAAAACGCAATATGATTTTACTAATTAGAAGTAGGGATCAAAAAAACGTATATATATATATGATGAGTTAAACAGTAAAGGAAGTTTACCATGCCTACACCTGAGACTATCTCTCAGCACACAATAAGCAAACATGAGCTGATACAGTGGAGGGAGGAAGCACAGGACAAGCAGAGTGGGGAGGAGAGGTGGCTTGCAGATGATGGTTTGGGGGAGGGTGGCATAAGAGCTATTCCGAAATTTAATTAATATGTATTCTCATACATTCAAACACTCCTGTTTGACATGTTTACTTCTTGGAGTAGTGGCATAATTAAGCAAATTTATCTATTCAAACAGAAGTAGATAACAGCCTGATAAAAACTCACATTTTGAAAACTGATTTCTCAGAAACTGACTACTCACTCTACTCTTTTTTCATTGTATTACATAATGGAGGCTAATTTTTCATTGCTGCCTAA
Source organism: Bos taurus (assembly GCF_002263795.3). NCBI lineage: Eukaryota > Metazoa > Chordata > Mammalia > Artiodactyla > Bovidae > Bos > Bos taurus. The sequence continues at coordinate 7,293,547 of NC_037329.1, read as the reverse complement.
GACTTCTAGATCATACAAATGTGACACCATGGTCTGGAAATGTATGCTGTCAATGGAGGCATATAAAACGTAGTAGCCTGAACTACTCAGACCACTATGTGTGGAAAACTTAATGTGTTTTTAAAATGTGAAATTGCTAATTAATAATCAGGTATCATTAATACAAAAAAATGAGCTAAAACATTCTTTCTGTTCCCAAAGAGATTTCCAAAGCAAAACCAAAAACTACATTTAGTGTCACTGGGAGTAGAGAGAGGTTTGGGTAATATTAATCCTCAAAAATTGGGTCCTTTCCCCAGCCCTCTGTGATTAAAAATCCTCTTTCAAAGTCTGCTCTGAAGACAGCCCACTTTTTCACTGACTTCATGATGCACTCTATGCCTCCATGATATCTCATCTAAATAGCCTACATGATCTACTTTTATACAAATTGAGGTTAAAATTAATAAAAATCTGTGAAAATCATCCAAAACTAAGTGAGCATAATAAGCAAGACTATAAATGAAAATAAGAAAAAAAGCCTATAATACGTGATATTTTACTGATAAATATTTAAAACAAAAACTATAACTGCAGAAGACATTAAAATACATATTTTCACATTTCCAGGTGTGACGAATCACAAAAGTTTTGAATCAAGGTAAGCATTCTCCCTATAATCATTCTTTCCCCTCCCCCAGGATACTTCACTGTCTCAGGAGACGATCCACAATAACAAGTACTTGTAGATTGTCACTAGGTGGCAACGTTTAAACATTCACAAATAGGAATAATAATGCCCCAAATCAGAAAGAACTTTTTTCACTGATAGTTAGTAATATCACACACACCCACATTATGAAATGTGAGAGTTAGTAATAACTGGTATATTCTCCATTTTACAGATGAGGAAAGAGACCTATAGAGGTTAAGTGACAGGCGCGATTAGAACTCAGCACATCATTGATTGCCGTCCAAACAGGTTGCTAGTTTGTCACTATGAAGTTACCAGGACAGTACACTTAAAACTAAGGATATGTGTGAGCGAGAATCGTGGTGATCACTGGCTAGTAAGGAGGGCTTCATGAGAGGATCTCTGTATCAGTAGTTCCCAATCTTGAGCAATTTGCTCCCCTCCCCACTGCCAGGGAACATTTAGCAGCACCAAGAGATGTGTTACAATTTGTTACATTTGTTACAATTGTATGGGGGGAGCAGGTGTTCCTACTGGCATCTAGAGGGTCCACACCAAGAATGCTGCCAAATTATCCTACAAAACACAAGGAATTATCTGTCCCCAAACATCAGTGGAAAAAACTCTAATACTGGGAAGGATTGGGGGCAGGAAGAGAAGGGGACGACAGAGGATGAGATGGATGGATGGCATCACTGACTCAATGGACGTGAGTCTCAGTGAACTCCGGGAGTTGGTGATGGACAGGGAGGCCTGGCGTGCTGCGATTCATGGGGTCGCAAAGAGTCGGACACGACTGAGCGACTGAATTGAACCGAACTGAACTGAAACATCAGTGGTGTTAAGAGTGAGGAACTGCTCTATTTTATGAGCTTTCTGTAGCGTTCAATGGTAACAAAGGGGAGAAAAGTGGCATCCGTGATAGCACTACCAGCCTATGTCGCGGCATCCACAGCTTTTGTCCAGGTAAGGCTCTTAGGACCAGAGGTAAAACATTCTACCTGTAGGCATTTGTGACATCATGCCAGTATCTTGGAAAAAGTTGTGGTAGGAGTATTCACACCAGAGAAATCAGCAAAAGCTATAGGCATATTTTTTTTTAATAAATCAGTTACTAAACACTTGGCCATCACACCACTGCTTGCTAGGATTAATAGAGAGGAACAGATTTCCTACTTGGGTATCTACCAGAACTGTCTTGCTCAATTCCAAATAAATAATTACTTCTCACTCATTTCAACACACACACACACACACACACACACGCACTTCCCATTGATTATCTCAGACTAAACCAAGACAGGAAAGGGAGCTTATCACATACTAAGTCTAGAAGAGAAGAAAAAGGAAAGAGAATACTAAGAGGAGTGGGGAGTAGATTCATTGAACCCTAACAAGAAATTCTGTAATCCCAACCACGAGTTTCACAGCAGCTTCACCTACACTTAGGACTCAGTTCTATCAATTATTCTGGGCACAAGTACATTGAGCCACAATGTTTCCTGCATGACCCCACCCTCCACCCAGCTGAAGTCATGTTCCACCTGCCTCTGTCATCCCAGACGTCTGGACAGACGTCCGAATATCCACCAACAGGGTTTCAGCTACCAGTGCTGGTGAGGCAGCATGGCAGAACACCATCGAAGAATGGGCTGTGGGATAATCGGAAACCAGCTTTACTGCCCACCTACATGGCTATGACCTGCTTCCTTGGGACCACTGCCATTTACCTGCATGCCTGCAAATACTTTCCATAACTTCAGCTGCAGTTTGGAAAAAGTACTGGCATCATCCCCTTCTTGGTAAAATGAGTAGAAGCGAAAAACAGTATCAAAGATGAAACCAGGGGCAAGGGTTCTTAGTAACATGATCTAGAATGTGTTTTTTTTTTTTCCTTACTTATATTTTTAAGGTGGTCTGTTGCTTCCTTGCTCATCTATTTTTCCCATTTAGATATGGATAAGTACATATTTGGAAGGTTAAAACCCATAGAAAGTTACATCATAGTAGCTATCATCATTAGACAGAAAATTAAACAGCATAAATTTTTCAGATTGAAACATAGGATAATGATAGATTTATCTGAATCTATTTTTGATATACAAATTCATCTAAGTATTTGGTATTGATATATAAAAGACAAATTTTGAGGGTGAGATATAAAAAAGAAAAATGATTGCTATAATAGGACTTCTTAATAAGAGAAAACATTTAGCATGTATTATATAATAATCTCATGGCTTATCTCAAGAACATAGAGTTGATTATTTAAATTTAAAGATATTCCCTATGGTAATGAATTTGTTGATGTTTAAAATTACTTCTTTGATAGCTCTGCAGCAGCTGCCCAATGAAAAAGGCAGCATTACTTGGGAAATAAATTCATTACAGAACCACTTGAAAGAAAATTTTGTCCTCTAATAATTTCTTTTTCTTTTATCCAATTTGGTTATTCCTAGAGCAACCACAGATCACACAACTTGGGTGTTTTCTCTCAAGGATGCACTGTTGGCACGGTTTACTTCTGAAAACAATATGAGGTATTCATTATGTTTCCTTAGATTCTACTTTAATTTGACCTCATAAAGGACACATGGATATCATCTGTGTTATCTGAGAAGATCATAGGTAATCGTTAGCATGCAATGCTTTCCTCTGAATCAAGATCAATGCACAATCCCTTCATGACCTGAATTCTATGTCAGTTTAATAGAGGTGAGAAAGGACGAAAGTGCCACTGGCTCTCTGCTGCATCCACGGAACTTGGCATTGATGGGCTTACTTGTTCAAGTTCACAAAAAGGGAGCTCCGCTGTCAACTTACAGGTTTTCCTTTGGGGCCTCTCTCTCCTCTCGGTCCTTGTGATCCTGGTGGTCCCTAAAACAGAAAATGATGGTTATGTCTGTAAAACATGTATACTTCAGATAATTTTGCTTTAAAGGTTACTGATATAAGAAAACTGGAAAACAGAAATATCATCTATTTTAAAATTTCAGCTGAAGACTACAGAAAATAAAGCCATGTATGTATAAAAGTTCTGTGTAATCAGAAAGGCTGTTTATTTTCACACTGAAGCTTAAAGACCTGTAAAGAAGTACATATAACAACGTGGTACCCAATGAATTGTGTAAATTAGTTTGAACAATAATTGTAAATTTGCAATGATCATTTTTTTTTTTTGCTCTCTTGTCTTAGACACAAAAACTTACAATTCAAATTTTGAGAACTACATTATTGTCCAAGCTCCAAATTTTCAATTTCTCTGAAGAAAGGTATGAATTCATGTTGGTACACAATGCCCCAAACTATTGATCGCTATTCAAGTTGCTGATGAAAGCAATGGCAAAAAAAGCTTATTCTGCTCCTACCTTGTGTGCCTTCAAGTATCCAGTGTCATTTTTTAACTTTGCCTCGTCTCCACTGTACATTTAAAACCCACCAAGAATTTTCCAAATGGTAACTGCAACTGCAGTTATTTTTCCATTAAAATAACAAATGATTATTATATTTCAAAACTGGCATTTTGTGCCTATATCTTAAATTAACTTTTTTCCCCAGAAAATGGCAGTTGCCAGGAGAATTTTATTTCTCTTCAAAAGAGTTTCAACTGAGTTATAAAAATTTGATTGTGCATTTACTCAGTCCAAAGCACAATCTTTTGTTTAAAAGCAAATGCTTCAGAATGACTACAGCAGGTCTGTTGAAGTGTATCAGTATTTCACTTACATTGACCTAATGTGCTTTAAAATTTACAGGAGTGTGTGTGTGTGTGTGTGTGTGTGTGTTACTCATCTGGCTACCTGTGAATGCTACCACTAATCCAAACCTGAAATCGGTAGTCTTTTATGCTAAACCAGAAATATGCCATTCTGATGTATACCTTCTCAAACTCTACTGTAATATTTACTGTTATATCAATCTAATGCATATTAATATATTGTTATATAATGTAATAGAAAATATTACAATAGAATATATCAGAAATATATCAATAATATCAAATTCTATTGATTTAATTTTAATAACAGATGGAATTAACAGTTTATTTCATGAAATAGATAAAAGTAGTCTATCCTTAATCATTGTCAACAAGACTAATATACCCTAATTTCAATGAGTACAGTTAACCTAAATCAGATCAGATCAGTTCAGTCGCTCAGTCATGTCCGACTCTTTGCGACCCCATGAATCGCAGCACACCAAGCCTTCCTGTCCATCACCAACTCCTGGAGTTCACTGAGACTCACGTCCATCGAGTAAGTGATGCCATCCAGCCATCTCATCCTCTGCCATCCCCTTCTCCTCCTGCTCCCAATCCCTCCCAGCATCAGAGTCTTTTCCAATGAGTCAACTCTTGGCATGAGGTGGCCAAAGTACTGGAGTTTCAGCTTTAGCATCATTCCTTCCAAAGAAATCCCAGGGCTGATCTCCTTTAGAATGGACTGGTTGGATCTCCTTGCAGTCCAAGGGACTCTCAAGAGTCTTCTCCAACATCACAGTTCAAATGCATCAATTCTTCAGCGCTCAGCCTTCTTCACAGTCCAACTCTCACATCCATACATGACCACTGGAAAAACCATAGCCTTGACTAGACAGAACTTTGTTGGCAAAGTAATGTCTCTGCTTTTGAATATGCTATCTAGGTTGGTCATAACTTTCCTTCCAAGGAGTAAGCGTCTTTTAATTTCATGGATGCAGTCACCATCTGCAGTGATTTTGGAGCCCAGAAAAATAAAGTCTGACACTGTTTCCCCTGTTTCCCCATCTATTTCCCATGAAGTGGTAAGGTTCATCAATTTCATTCACTGCTGCAAAGAAATGTTTAAGTTGTTTCAAAACAAAATGTTTCAAGAAACCAAGCACATCATTGTTTTCTAATCTATTGTCTTTTCTTGGACATAATATCCATAAAGATTCAGTATCTCAAAGCATTTCAAGAATACCACGAATACTGGAGGCAACTACTTACTGCAGGTCCTGGACGTCCACGTATGCCTGTCACCTAAACAACAGACGAGAGAACACAGAGACAAAGTTTCAAGAGTTTTAGAAGCTCAATAGTCAAATGTATAAGAAGAACAAAAGGCCCGGCTATAATTTTAGAACAAATGGATGTTAACAATTGGTGCTTGTTCCCTCCCCAACTTTCTTCTAAGGCTAAGACATTAATTTAAATTCTAATGCAAGGAGGCAGCACTGGTATAGTGATTAAGAGCCAATGCTGGATCCAGGAAACCTGCGTTCAAATCCTAACTCCAACCCTTACCAATTGTATGACCTTGAGCTAATTAATTATCCTCTCTGTATTTAAGATTCCTCTTCTGTAAAATGGTGATAATGATTATGAAATTAACTCCCTCTCAGAGTTGTTGTGAAGACAAACAAATAAATATGTAGGAAGTGCTTAATACAGTACCTTAGGCATTGTGCTTTTAAATGAACACAAACAATATGGATGGTTTCACCTTTTAGGTGATCTTTGTTAAAAACAAGTCAATTTAAAAGCAAAGCAAAAATGCAAATATTGTCAAACAAATCAACATGCTCTACTTTTGTCTTAACAAAATGATAACTCCTTTAAAAGCAAGGAGAATAGTGAAGAACTTTCATCCTATATAATGATATACTTTATGATCATCTCCAAGTCTAAATAACTCTTAAGAACTCTATACACTATGGACTTTACATCATGATAATAACATATTTCCAAAACTGTGGCACATTAAATCATGCCTCTCCATTTGGATGATATAGCTAAATATACTATAAAAATATACATCTTAATTATCACTGTATATTCACATACAATATATTTAATTTTGTAAATCTTGATTTACACCTTTAGTCATGGGACAATAAATAAATAAAAGTCAGGAAAAATAAACATAAAATATCATATTAAATTAAGCATTGATTTATTTTATTTTGCTTGTTTTATACTAAAAGTTTGGTTATAAAATAATTAAATTCCCTATTTTTGAAAGTATGTATATAAGCAATAATATACAACGATGCTATAACTAAGTTTATCAAAGGTACATGAAAACGTATATACATGTATACTTACAACAGGTACTAATCCTGGTTCTCCCTTTTGTCCCTATAAAGTAAAAAAAAAAAATTCAATTAGCAAAATATAGTGGCTTATTGAGCATTAACATGTTATACCAAAATATTCCATGTAAACAATGGAAATTTGTAAGAAAGGTAAAAAATGAAATGAGAAAAAGGTTAACAATCAATTTTAGAATATTAGTCAGGTCTTATTCATGAAAAAAACACTACTTCTCTCAAAAACATGAAAATAAAATTAATCCACTGTGTGAAATGTGTAAAGTTTCCGTTCAGTTTTTACAGCAATCAGACCCAAAGAGATGATTAGAAATGCCACTGGTGGTACAGTGGATGGGAGTCCACCTGTCAATGCAGGGGACACAGGTTTGATCCCTGGCCCAGAAGGGTCCTCCTGCCACGGAGCAACTAAGCTCGTGCACCGCAACTACTGAGCCCGCGAGCGGCAGCTACTGAGACTGAGCACCTCGAGCCCACGCTCTGCAGCAAGAAGCCACTGCAGTGAGACCGTGCACCTCAACTAGAGAGCAGCCCCACTTGCCGCAACCAGAGAAAAGCCAGTGCGCGGCAATGAAGACACAGCGCAACCAAAAATAACAAATAAGTATTTTTTTTAAAGAATAAGAAATATAATTAAAAACAAAGAAATGCTTGTGATTAAAAAATTTAAAGTCAAAGTACCACAGGAAAAACCACCCAAAGACTGAAAGCACAAAGGAAAATCCAGATATATGTATATATTTGAACTCTCACACTCATATTACATGCCATTTAGTTTTTAGTAACTTATCAGATGCCAATCCTAAAACACCTGCCATTGTTTTCTTTTTTATACTCATGGGAAAAAGTGAAGGTGAAAGTGAAGTCGCTCAGTCGTGTCCGACTCTTTGTGACCCCGTGGACTGTAGCCTGCCAGGCTCCTCCGTCCATGGGATTCTCCAGGCAAGAATACTGGAGTGGGGTGCCATTTCCTTCTCCAGGGGATCTTCCCAACCCAGGGATCAAACCCAGGTCTCCCAGGTTGCAGGTAGACACTTTAACCTCTGAACCCCCAGGGAAGCCCATGGAAGACTATGAGAAATAACAAGAGATATGTGATCGTCTTTTAAAGAAAAAAAGGAAAGAAAAGAAAAGACATAATGATATTAGGTAATTCTCAATATCTGAGGAAAACCTAGAAAAATTATTATTTGAACAGGAAAATAAAAAATAACAAAAGAAACTATCATAACTCAAAGTAAATAAAGCATAATTTGCTTTTATCTTTATCTTAACACCATCTTTGCATCTATATCTTAACACCACAGATATACATGGAATTTCTTTTGATTCTTGGAACTTTAGATTTTCAAAAATTGTATTCTTATAGCATGATGTCAAGTATGTTGTTTAAATAACATTGGTTGAATTATATCTTTATATACCTCTACTGTGAACTCCCCCAGTGGCTCAGATGGTAAAGAATCTGACTGCAGTGTGGGAGACCCAGGTTCAATCCCTGGGTCGGGAAGATCCCCTGGAGAAAAGAATGGCAACCCACTCCAGTACTCTTGCCTGGAGAATTCCATGGACAGAGAAGCCTGGTGGGCTACAGTTCACGGGATCACAGAGAGTCGGACAAGACTGAGCGACTAATACACACATGCCTCTAATTCACTTGTATCATTTATTTCAGTATTTATCTTCCAACAGATATTGGTCTCCCCAAGGTAATGATTATCTACTTTATACTCTCAGTTGGGCACACAGAAGTTCTCAGTAAAATTAATATAGTAATTATCATTAATACACTATAAAAATGCTTTTTCCCAGGTAATTATAGAGAATGAATGCATTAGGAATTATATCCAAACTATAGGAAAAACAAGGGTAATGAATTCTATTTTATTTAACTTCTCCTTTTCATATACACTGTCTTTACATTTGTTTATAAAAATAATAGGAGTTACTAGTAAGGAATTATGATAATAGAAAATAGAGAGATAAAGTATGTATCATAGTCAATCAGGAGATAATCACTGTTAACATTCTGACAATCTTAGTTTTTCATCATGTACCTGAGTTTTACCTAAACAATGCTTCAATATTTTACTTTTAGATTTTGTCTTCATTTAAAAAATTATTTTACAATCTTGATAGTCTTAATCATGGACTCAATGACAGAATAATACCCTGATCATACTTGCTGATTCTAACGCTGAGGTAGCTAATACTCAGGAAGTCAGGAATAAATTGAGAATTCAGAAGTATTGTAAATGGCTCTACAGAGACAGGAGCATCCCTCAAGGCAGAACACAAGAGACTGAAAAACACCCACGAAAAGACTAGAGGAAGAGGGGCCAACACATGGGAGCAGCAAAGCAGAAAAGCTTATCTCTGCATTCTCCCTCTGCTAACTTCTAGACTAGATCTTTCCATTTTTAACATGAAAGTAATACAAATTAACCTTTTAAGAGTTTAAAAAAACTTTCTTTGAAATGTCAAGAAAATTTTACTTTTTCGGAGAGGGTATGTAAATCTGTGTCTAATAAATAAAGGACTCTAGTGGCTCAGATGGTAAAGAATCCACCTGCAATGAGGGAGACCTGGGTTCGATCCCTGGGTTGGGAAGATCCCGTGGAGGAGGGCATGGCAGCCCACTCCAGTATTCATGGAGAATCCCATGAACCAAGGAGCCTGCAGGCCACAGTACATGGGGTCGCAGAGTTGGACACGACTGAGTAACTACACACACACATACATGAGAATAATTCCTTTTTGGAACAAGTCTAGAAATATAAGTAAAAAGGGAGGAGAAATTATTTCAGCCAAAATTAGAAAAATGAGCCTTCTACTGTTCCACAATACTTGATATTGGGTTAAATGTTCTATAATCAAGTTTTGATAACAAATTTATCAAATGATTCTATGTATTTCTTATTTTGGAAATAAGTCAAAACTGGAAATATTTGTCACTTTTGTTAACATGAGCTTTGAATAAATCAATTTATGTGGAATGATAGCTTTACTAAATTTGATTCTCATACCCCTGGGAAACATAAAATTCAAGTATTCATGTTCAGATGAGAATTACAGTTTGGTTTTACTTCTCATCTGTTACTCATCACTTAATGCTACATGGATATGCCTCATGACTTTTATAGGAGCCTTTACCACAGGAGGCAGTCACAGTTATTTTTCCCACCATCACGTCATCTGCATTATTTGCCTCCTACAGGATTTTAACAAAGGTTCAGTAATCATTTGGTGCTTAACATGAGTGAATGAATAAATTATAAATAAAAATCAATATTATATAAACCTAGCACAAAATGTGTTTATACAATATTGCTTTGCTCTCATATTTCTGATGACTTGATAATAAATGGCAGAGACATGAAGATAAGCACATAACTAGAATGTGTTAAAAACAGCTGCTTTGAGGATGTCCTTCTCCACACTGTCTCACACCACCTTTGGAAAGAGGCAGTAAACTAGAGGAGATAGCCTGGCAATTGTCCCTCAGTAAACTGGATGATTACTAACCAAATTAAATTGATTACATCAAGGCAGTTCTCATAGTCAATTCCTTTTTTATTTCACAGGTTGTTTATCTATTTACCTACTAATTCATCTATCTGTTTGCAGTCTATATTCAAACATTTAAGTTTCATAATTTTTTAGCTTTCAAATGTAAACCAAATGTGAGCTGGCATTTGCAGTCCTTCTCCTCTGATATATATTGACATATAAATCGCTTCACTGATATTTATGACAAATAAGATGAATTTACAGTATTGCCCTCTGAGCCAAAAATGTAAAAGGTGACCAGGACCTCCCCTTGATGACATCACTTTTACTTACCATGAAGGTCTTGCATTGCGTTGTACAATTACACTTTTACTTACCATGAAGGTCTTGCATTGCGTTGTACAATTATTAATTTACTAAACTTCCATTGCATGCAAAGGCAAAGAATGTAAATTTGCTGTCTAATATCTGCCATGAAAATTGAGATGACTCCTCATTTTCATTCTTAATTCCTGTGTCCATCCCATCTGGATAAGACCGGGCAAATGTCATACTTTTCAACTTAACCAGAAAACAAAGAACACTTTCAAGGGGATGGAACTCTCTCACTGAATGGGATCACCCATGTCCAATCACTGATGACTCAGACGATAGTCTGCCTGCAATGCAGGAGACCTGGGTTCAATTCCTGGCTAGGGAAGATGCCCTGGAGAAGAGAATGACACCCACTCCAGTATTCTTGTCTGTGGAATTCCATGGACAGAGGAGCCTGGCCTTCTATAGTCCATGGGATAGCAAAGAATTGGACAAGACTGAGTGACTCTAACACACACATGTCCAGTTAACCAGTGGCTAAACTGAGTAGGTATACCAAGGTCTTGGCTACACCCCATTATTGTCCTGTTGAGTGTAATGCTTGTTTCTGGGATTAGATTTCAGAGTCCTTCAATAAGAAGAGGAGAGAAAGGGAGGTGATATGTGTCAAGTCATTCAATTAATTCTTTTAATTGAATCTTTGTGTGTGAAAGTCGATCAGTCATGTCTGACTCTTTGCGATCCCACGGACTTTACAGTTCAATGAATTCTCTAGGTCAGAATACTGGAGTGGGTAGCCTTTTCCTTCTCCAGGGGATCTTCCCAACCCAGGGATTGAACCCAGGTCTCCCACATTGCAGGCAGATTCTTTACCAGATGAGCCACAAAGCAAGCCCAAGAAAACTGGAGTGGGTAGCCTATCCCTTCTCCAGCGGATCTTCCTGACCCAGGAATCAAACCAGGGTCTCCTGCGCTGCAGGCTGTTTCTTTACCAACTGAGCTATCAGGGAAGCCCCAATCAAATCTTTACTTCCCAACTGATGGGAGAGGGAACACAATTCCACCGAAGTAGAACAAATACCCTCCCACCCTTTCTTCCTTCTTTTTTTATCCCTTACTTCATTCAATTAAACATTTATTGCAGGGTCTCAGTTCAGTTCAGTCACTCAGTCGTGTCTGACTCTCTGCGACCCCATGAATCGCAGCACACCAGGCCTCCCTGTCCATCACCAACCCCCAGAGTTCACTCAGAGTCACGTCCATTGAGTCAGTGATGCCATCCAGCCATCTCATCCTCTGTCGTCCCCTTCTCCTCCTGCTCCCAATCCCTCCCAGCATCAGATTCTTTTCCAATGAGTCAGCTCTTCACATGACGTGGCCAAAGTACTGGAGTTTCAGCTTCAGCATCACTCCCTCCAAAGAAATCCCAGGGCTGATCTTCTTCAGAATGGACTGGTTGGATCTCCTTGCAGTCCAAGGGACTCAGGGTCTACTGCATTGCAATTAGACACTTATTCTAATATATATATAAGGTATATGATTAACATGACATAGTCTCAATCCCTTAAGTAGTCACAACCTTCTGAAAGAACCATCTATAAATACAAATTTAAAAAGTGAAGAAAATAGAGGCATCTATAATCAAAGTAGCTAAACTATGCTCATATAGTTATATTTGTATGGTACTTTACAAAGAGCTTTCAAACTCTTCAAAGCACAGAATTATGTAGATATCATTAGAATTTTTTAAATTTACAAAAATGAAACTATGTAAAGTAAAACTTACCTTTCTTCCTCTTCCTATAAAAAAGAAAAGAGTAAATATATTATTTTATGCATACATAGTTATTAAGAATCTCAATATTTATTTCAATAATTTTTATAGAGTCATAAATTTAATTTAAAAAGCTTCCCCTGTCACCAGTAGATAGAAATCCGAATTATTTTGCACCAATATTTTCATAAGAGGCAAAATAACGTACCCTTAGGAAAATTCTGACATTTGAATATTCTTCACAACCTTTATGTAGAAAAAAAATTAGCTATTAAAATTATAACTAATTATCTTCAATCAATATTCTCTATTTTTGGTTTTTAAACTTTTTTGAGTAGGTTATTCATTCACATGATTAAAAAAACAAACCTAAAATATATTAATAAAGGTGTAGATTGTACAGTGAAAATTTTCCTTCTCCCCTTTTCTCTATTTCCCACATTTCACTTCTCACCAGAGGTCACTATTATTGATTTTCTTTTAGTCTTCCTAACCAAGAACAGAATGGAACATTACATGTATTAAAGTCATTATTTGAGTTAGTAGTGTTCTAAAGTTTTCTTCAGATATATCTTAAATATTTTGTTTTGTTTATCCTTAACCACTTTACCATATATTTTGCTATTATAAATGATATATTTTTATTCCTATTATTCATTCTATGAAGTAATATACAAAAATATATATATTTATTCCTATTATTCATTAATATTCATAGAATGAATTATAGGAATAAAAATATAATATTTATAATAGCCATATATAGGTGACTCAGATGGTAAAGAATCTGTCTACAACGCTGGGGACCAGGGTTCAAATCCCTGGGTTGGGAAGATCCCCTGGAGAAGGGAATGCCAACACACTCAAGTATTCTTGCCTAGAGAATTTCATGGACAGATGAACCTGGAGAGCTACAGTCCAGGGCCTCAACAACACTCAGACATGACTGAGCAACTAACATACATACCTTCTATGAAGTAATTGTATATAGTATATCTATTAATTTGTTAATTTTATATTGCAATATCTTACTAAATTGTTTTGTAGCATTTTTTTACTCCATTCCTTAAGGTTGTGTAAGTACACAATTATATTTTCTATAAATTGATCATTTAACCTCCTCTTTTCTAATATCTAAACTTCCAATTTCTTTTTTTTCTCTTTTTTTAAAAATATAAATGTATTTATTTTAATTGGAGGATAATTACTTTACAATACTGTATTGGTTTTGCCATACGTCAACATGAATCCGCCACAGGTGTACACGTGTTCCCTATCCTGAACCCTCCTCCCTCCTCCCTCCTGGTACCATCTCTCTGGGTCGTCCCAGTGCACCAGCCCCAAGCAACCAGTATCATGCATCGAACCTGGACTGGCGATTCATTTCATATATAATATTATACATGTTTCAATGCCTTGTTCTTGTCTAATTGTTTGGTCAGGTACAGTTAATAATGTTAAATTGTTCTGTGATAATGGAAATAAGGGTTGGTTAGAATTTTTATCTGTTCTGTGATGATATCTCATATATTTAGTTAAACGGTCTCATCTTTGCCTTTGTATCTTTGTATCTTTGTATCAACACTGTTGTCAGTACTTTTTAAAATTATTCAACATGGAATAAATTGGGCTTTCCTAAATCACCTATTTTCAGGAAGTCGTGTATTTTGCTCATTTTTTTTTTTTTTTTTTTGTAGGAGGTTGTGTATTTTGCTCTGTTTTTTCTTTTTGCTACCATTGTCTCAACATGCACTTATTCCCACAGGCTTAATTTTGCTTTACTCCTGGGGATTCTGTGTAGATCATACCCACTTCAGGTAGCCCTTTAGTGCCCTGTTTTTAATTCTTCCCATTATATCTTCCTTACTGTGGGCATGCTAAGTTGCTTCAGTTGTGTCCGACTCTTTGCGACCCTATGTAGTGTGCAGCCCACCTGTTGTAGCCCACCAGGCTCCTCTGTCCGTGTGATTCTCCAGGCAAGAATACCAAAGTGGAATCTTTCTTATTACATGGCTAAAAGTTAAGTTTGGGTATTTATTCCAGGCCAACTGTTACTGTTGAATGATATCCAAGAGGCTAATTGGTAAATTACTGTGTAATGTTTCCATAAAATACTTTTGAGCACTTCATTATATTTGCTGTTATTTGCAGTGAAGTTTAGGGGAAAAAATAAAGCCTTGACACTGTCTTGACAAGGGTGCATGCAAGCCTCCATTCATGACTGCTAAAACAAATAACCCAAAAGTTTAATATTAATCTTATCTGGTTCACTAAAACACATAAACATGAACTTGTTTCTTTTATATGTAAGTTTTTCTAACATGTATACTCAAATACACAGTCTTGGTTAAACACAGACACTTTTCTCCAAAAAAGAAGCTTTAAGAACCAATAATTTATATTATTGTTTTCTCCAGAAAACCCATTCCATTCTCTTGTTTCTCTTAGCCAACATTAAAAGCATTCTGCATTTATGAACCTATGTAACAGAGGGTGCTGTGGCACTAAATTACATTAGAAATTATTACTCCATTTCCAAGGGCAAAGTTGGCACAAGGAAGAGAAATGTGTTTTTAGATCTCCTCTTAGACATTAATGGACTTCATAGAAAACCAACAAATATGTTGGAGGCACCCAGCATGGATAGGATAACAAAAGAACATCTTAAGTAGTACAAGGAATTCTCAAATTAGACATAATCACTTAAATGCAGCCCAAAAAATTCCTTGTTTTTTAAGAAGAAATAACTTTCTTTTCATTACTGTTAGATTAAAGTGGGTGAGTAAAATTATTACACCAAAGACTACTGAATAGTAGCTTAATTATTCTCTTAGGTTGCTGAATTCTGAGAGCAAAAAAACACTGTAACTATAAAGATAAGTCACTGGACAAATTCTGAGTTGGCCTTATGCCTTCTTACCAAAGTTGGTATTGCCACCTCCAGTTGTATGTGGACAGACAGGACAGCATTCCCCAGGGGGAGTTACGGGGTCAGCACACTCAAGCACATCCTGGCACTGAATCTTGTCACAAAGAATGGCGCCATTGTCACAGACACAGATCTGGCAAGGGGCAGGTTTCCAAATGTCCCTGTTTAAGTACATCTGACCATTCTGGGTGCAGGCTATTTCTTCACCATATCCTTCTAGAATAATAAGGAAAAAAAAGAGGTTAGTGATCTGAAACTTCAGAATCTGGGAAATATTTAGGAAGGTAAATCATCTTGTGGGTTCTAAAATCTCTGGGCTAAGTGGTAACCTCCTAAGGAGTCAAACACAAATGGGCTTACTTCACTAGTATTTAAAGACAAACATGTAATTCACAATTAAATTATCGTGAAACTTATATTGTGGCATGATGGGGGCAGGGAAAGTGATCCAAAGTATACTAAATCAGTTCAGTTCAGTTCAGTTCATTCACTCAGTCATGTCCAACTCTTTGTGACCCCATGAATCGCAGCACACCAGGCCTCCCTGTCCATCACCAACTCCCGGAGTTCACCCAGACTCACGTCCATCGAGTCTGTGATGCCATCCAGCCATCACATCCTCTGTCATCCCCTTCTCCTCCTGCCCCCAATCCCTCCCAGCATCAGAATCTTCTCCAATGAGTCAACTCTTCACATGAGGTGGCCAAAGTACTGGAGTTTCAGCTTTAGCATCATTCCTTCCAAAGAAATCCCAGGGCTTATCTCCTTCAGAATGGACTGGTTGGATTTCCTTGCAGTCCAAGGGACTCTCAAGAGTCTTATCAGAGTGCTTCCCAAAATCATTTTTGAAGATACAAATAATCAAACAACGTAAGATCATGTTTGAGGGATAAAAGTAAACCATTTGAAAAGAGGGTGAAAAGAATAGTTCTAAAGAGAATACATAATTTTGGTGTTTGGTGAACCCTATGTGACTTGAAACTGACTTGAAACTTTCCATTAGTAAATCCCACAACAGAAGACAATAAGTATTCATGTATCATGAAGAAAAACTTATATTCATTTTAAACATTAAGATAAAAAAAGCTAATGGTGACCCATTCATGGAGTGGATTTCCGCTAAACATCTGAAAGTAGTTTCCTAAACTGCAGTGGAAATGAAATTAATGCCAATGCATTAATTATCTTTCTATCAAAATTAACTAAGTCAGGACCAAGACAACATGGTAAGCTATTACATAATATCTGCCAAATACTTTTTATTTTAGATAAAAATTTAATGCATACTTGGAAATATATATGCAGTTTTATATACATAGCAATTCTGTTATACATTTACTATAAAATAAACACATACATCTTTAACATTGTGATTCACAAGAAACAAAACTATAGTATTTTAAAACACAATGTGGATCATAAATCCTTGCTTAATTCCTTTCATTTCCAACTACTTAAATTCAAAGCTCCTTTTTAAAGCCCAAAAGTCCTCCCAGTCCCTTCCTCCCAAAGGAATCAATACAACTTGATCCTTTTGCCTGGCACTGCATTTCCTTTCCTCAACTCCAACTCCACTAGCTCACTATCACATTTGCTACCTGTCCCCCCACAATTCTTCTCTGACTAATCTCTAAAAGTAAACTTTCTTTATCCAATTGATATGCTTTACAGAATGCTTTAAAGAACTCATTCATCCATCCATCCATTGATTCATTCATTTTGTATTATAAGCAAGGTAATTAAACATTTACTAAAATGGAATCTTTAGGCAAAAATGACTGCTTTCATAAGGTTTATCACAATTAGTATTTATTTATTTATTTTTACTTGTTTATTTTCTTATTTCCACCACCAGGCAATATGAAAGTGAGAACTAGTGTATCTTGTTCATCATGGTATTTCTAAAGCTTAACATCATATCTTGCATAGAATCAATATTCAACAAGTACTTGTTCAATGGATGGACATGAATGAATGAGTGAATCTAAATTATGGTTCACTAAATTGTACCACTATTTTACAAAAATAACACTAAAAATTTTTAAATGCATTTACAATAAGTTTTTGAAATATAGTTACATTTAGTAACACTTATATGTCTTTCACAATAAATATAGTCAAATGCTAATATAGAACTACAGACAAAAATGATTTCAGTTTAAAGAGACATTAGTCTAAATATTCATCTTCATAACTTCAGAAAGTTTTTCTTGGATAACATTCTTCTCACTGCTCTATGGAATACTTTGCCTCACATATTTAGTCTCTCATCACAGATGTTTGGTAAATGGAAAATTGTTTTCAAAGCATGGTACCACATCCTGGCTTTTGTACTATTCATAAGAAAAGCACAAAATTTCTAATCTGTCTAATCTTCACCAAAAGATGTTTATCACATACTATGTAGTTCATTAGTAAAATAAAATTGGCTCTGTCTATCCAGTGTTACGTGAGTCTGAGTGAACTCTGGGAGTTGGTGATGGACAGGGAGGCCTGGCATGCTGCGATTCATGGGGTCGCAAAGAGTCAGACACGACTGAGCGACTGAACTGAACTGATCCAGTGTTACTATAGGCATGCTCAAGGAAGGAGAAAATAAATATCTAGCTTTAACATGCTTTTCTACGGAACTATTTTGAAAACATAAGAAAACAGTACTTCAAAAAACCAGTGCTACTTGTAGATGAAAAGTCACTTTGAAACAATGCAGTTCCAAGGTGAATGTTTCCATAAAACACAATTTCCATAGAAATGGATTCACACCCATAGTCCATTGAGCTATTCCATTAAGTACCAAAAAATACTTTTGTTCATTAAGTTTTATGATTAAGACAGAAATATCTAATCACAAGGACCAAGTGCCATTGGCTGAAAATGAGATACACCCCAAGTTCAATTGGCTTGCTTCTCCCTCGCCACGCCCTGGGAGGCAAAAGTGTTCACATATATTTACAGAGGGCTAAGTGGGCCTAGGACTGCATATGCAAAACATTTAAAGCATTCTGCTCTCAAAAATAAATACTATCATTGTGAAGTGGATCTCAATTTCACTGATGAAACAATTATAAATGGGGAAACAGAGAATATGGAAAACAAACAACAAGACGACATACAATGATGTTGTCGATTAAGTATCATTAAAATGTGTGAGAGCCTCTTCAGGGGTGGGCTATCCTGCGCTCTGTGTCTCCTTCAGGGTTGGGATAAAAAGACACACTCTTTCAGACTTGTGTTAACTCATAGGTCAGTTTCTTCCTGAAAGCTTAAAACAGTTTCCACCTCAATCCAACAGACAAAGAAGTGGGCCACTATCTTACTTACTTTATTTTTTTTTCTTTTTTTTTTTAAATTTTATTTTATTTTTAAACTTTACATAATTGTATTAGTTTTGCCAAATATCAAAATGAATCCGCCACAGGTATACGTGTGCTCCCCATCCTGAACCCTCCTCCCTCCCCATACCATCCCTCTGGGTCGTCCCAGTGCACTAGCCCCAAGCATCCAGTATCGTGCATTGAACCTGGACTGGCACCTCATTTCATACATGATATTTTACATGTTTCAATGCCATTCTCCCAAATCTTCCCACCCTCTCCCTCTCCCACAGATTCCATAAGACTGTTCCATACATCAGCGTCACTTTTGCTGTCTCGTACACAGGGTTATTGTTAGCATCTTTCTAAATTCCATATATATGCGTTAGTATACTGTATTGGTGTTTTTTCTTACTTACTTTAAATGACAACGTTAAAAGTTAGTTTTATACTCTGAGTCATCACTGGTCCGTTTCCCCGCTGAGGGTTTATACTTAAATTTAGGATGATGTGGAAAGTTAGTTGGAATGCTTTTAAATGGCAAAGAGATGAAAAACCACATTTGCTGCTAAACCCTGCCTTCTCTTCCCCCGCACAGAATCCATGCTCATCCCAGACGGCGCAAAAACTCAGTGAACTCTCATTGTTCATGTCTGAATGAAAGATGTGTACAAAGAAACGCTGGGCGGAAAGTACAGGGTGGCTTGCAGTTCTCAGGTTTGTTCATGGTAGTTGTGTGCCTTATGATTAGGCTGTCTTTTCTGTCTTCTACATAGATGTTTATTTAAATGAAAAGAAAAGTAAAATAGAGGAAGCAAAATTGCAGCCAATTTGCAGTGAAGTAGTCATGACATAATTATTTTATGAATGACAATATTATTAAAAATAACTAAGAATTTTTATATGACATTCTGAGAGGGTCAATACCATCCTCCTGATTCCTCTATAGAAATCATAAAATTAATGTAAGCTGACATTAGCCTTTACTAAAGGCCCAGAAGTTTAAAAATCATTTCTCATAAAATCTGAAAAAGACCTCCAAAACCAAAGAACTTTGACACTTGCATTTTTTTCTCCATTTATATTTTTTTAACTTTTCTATAATTGAGGAGGATTGATAGATACCTGATTGTGTTGCCATTATTTTGTAATCTCTTATGGTGTTGTAACTTTCAGAAATTTCATCTCCCAAGCTACATGTTTCTTTCACTCTTATCAAATGTTCCAACAAACTGAACCAATCCATTGCAAAATCATGGTTACAAACATCTTGGCACTGATCTCTTAAGAGAGAAGAGATATATTTTATCTGACCATGTTTTGTTTGAAAGTAACTCAGTTGTTCTGTGTTTCTCAAACATCCTCATAGATTTGTCTTCTCATAAACTTTAGGTGCTTTGGAATTTGGTTGTAAGAATTCAGTTCTTAATCACTAGATGGCAGGCCAAATCCACCATCTTATTATAATAAATAATTAAAAACTCAGCCATCAGAATTGCTGTTTGACAACTATGAGCCACACCCTATGGCTACATTTCTTTATAATTATACTTGTGCAAAAAAGTGTGAATAGAAATGGCCTTATTGAAACCTTTGTTCAGGAGAGATGTGATTTTATTTTTAATATTAAATTATTGGGCTTTACCTAAAAATTTTGAAAAATATACAAAATAAACCTTCCTAAGCCTATGCTGGACATTCTGTAGACATTAACTAAAGAACTTTCTTGAAGAAATAATATGCTCAGCTATCACAGAAATTTTAAATCTTTTATTCAAAGAAGTGTTTGTTCAGATCATTGTATCTCACTAGACTGTGAGTTCCTTGGGAGCCAGACGTGTATTCATCTCGGTAAATTCATACCCAATGTTACATAATGAGGATGTGTACTATGGACCTCTATTTTGAATGAAAGGGAAATGGGTCACTTGGTGGTTCTTGCTAAGTGTACCCCTGACATCTAGACTTCTGTGTGACCAGAAAGGAAGAAGTCCATGTCAGTCATAGCAGCTCTTATTTTGAAACAAAAAAATTTTAAGTTAATAGCAATCCTTCAGCCTTCCTGGGCTTCCCTGGTGGCTCAGACAGTAAAGAATTCGCCTGAAAAGAGACCCGGTTCAGTCCCTGGTTGGGAAGGATCCCCTGGAGAAGGGAATGGCAACCCACTCCAGTATTATTGCATGCAGCATTCCATGGACAGAGGAGCCTCATGTGCTACAGTCCATGGGATGGCAAAGAGTCAGATGTGACTGACTGACTAACACACAGCCTTCCTGGCCCACTTGGTCTAGGTCCCTTTGGAGATTATGAAAGTCTGAGCTGACATTATTTAAAGTTTCTCTAATTGCAAAAGTTTTTGCAGGGTTAGAATCATGGCAGAGTCAGCTGGTGCCCCTCTGAAGTGGGCAGAGAATGCTTTACGGGACAAAGAGGATGCAGGAGGGCAGCCCCTCTGGTCCCTGTGGACCAAACCACAGATGCTGCCTTTACCAATGCACAGCAGAGCTCCAGCTGCTGGACTCAGTTCTGGAGAATCTTCCAAGGAAATCCCTCCCTTCCTTCTGCTCTCAGGCACTGTTTATCATCACGAGAGACAAAAAGGTTAGAATATTGAGTCCTTCCTTTAGACCCTTCTGACTCAGTGCCAACAGTTCTGCACCGATCATCTCTCTTTCCCTGTCTGACCCCTCAGGTTTAAAAAATTAGATTCATATGAGGCCGCCAGAGATAGCTGAGGGGGACGTGTCACATACTTTGACAATACTTTTCCACCTCAGCCTCAAGGTCTGAGTGGGTGGATAAGTGAGTAAGAAGCAGACCTGTAAAGTTTTGCATCTTTTGTTTCTTCAATCCACTTATAGATTTTTACTTTCCAATAAACCATCTGAATTTAAATCTCTTTTTAGGATGATTACACAAATTATTACCTTCTTGTGTCCTCTATTTTTTTTTTAACAATTGGATAAAGTTACCTCTCAATGATTATTTAAGCTGAGTTGAATTTCTCTTCTACCAAGATAACATACTTAATATTCTAAAGCAACATGCTGCTGCCGCTGCTGCTAAGTCGCTTCAGTTGTGTCTGACTCTGCGCAACCCCATAGACGGCAGCCCACCAGGCTCCCCTGTCCCTGGGATTCTCCAAGCAAGAACACTGGAGTGGGTTGCCATTTCCTTCTCCAAAAGCAACATAGTAACAATCAATTATGAAAACTTATCTTGAAATTTGAGAAAGTAAAAAGAAGACAACTAATATATAGTATTTCAGTGACACAGAAGTACAGATAAAATGAGATTAGACAAACTGTACAAAGGTAGTTTCTTCAATACAGTCATGAAAGTTTTCTGTCTCATATCCAAGGGCTTTTCAGTTAGCTAGTAAAGCTGCTGTTTTTCCTTGACTTAAAATGGAAAAAATACAAAGGAAACTTTTATATTGGGTACTACTTAACTTTCCATGTATCACTGGGAAATCTAAATAACTGTGGCCAAACTGTGAAACTAAAACTGCACATAATGCACATGCAATGCTCATCTATGGTTTTGTCTGGAAAACCAACTTTCAGTCTGTTAATCCATTTGACATAGATTTTTTCCTCCAAACAGAAGGCTCAATAATGAAGAGCTGTAAAAACTCCACCAAAAGAATTGAGCCTACTAGAAATGTTAGTAGTAATATCTCTAGCAAACTCTAGTCCTTCTCAAATATTATATTAATCCTAAGTGAATAATTAAGTACCATCTGTGCCATGCAAAATGTGTCTGCCTGCCTAAATGCATGAAAGGTTTTGAATTGCGTTGGATGAAGTCTGGGTACTTAATCTAGCCCCAGCAATGACATTGCTTAAAATAAAGAAGAGAATCAAAAATCTGCCTAGCCATTTCTCTCTTCAAACGGGTACGATCATGAGTTTTAGGTAGTCACGGAGATAAATTTATCTCCCGAGACTCTGGTCACGGAGTATCTGGAGATAAGTAAGTAGCAAATCCTGAGCAGTGGATAGTACCCATATTTCAGATTTCCTTCATTTCCTTTGCTTTTAGCTCAAATGTGACTTTCTCCATAAAGCTACCCTGACCACCTTACAAAAAATTGAAAACTACCACACACAAACCCATGTCTCTCTCCATCTAACAATTCCTGCTCTATTTTTCTTTAATGTGGTATTTAGCACTTTTGAACCTACTATATTATTGTATTTTTGTCTATTTTTTGCCTCCTTGTGATTTATAGCTCTGCAAGGACAGATATCATTTATTCTGATTTGTCCATTGATATAACAACAAAGGTCCGTCTAGTCAAGGCTATGGTTTTCCCAGTGGTCATATATGGATGTGAGAGTTGGACTGTGAAGAAGGCTGAGCGCCAAAGAATTGATGCCTTTGAACTGTGGTGTTGGAGAAGACTCTAGAGAGTTCCTTGGACTGCAAGGAGATCCAACCAGTCCATTCTGAAGGAGATCAGCCTTGGGATTTCTTTGGAAAGAATGATGCTAAAGCTGAAACTCCAGTACTTTGGCCACCTCATGCAAAGAGTTGACTCATTGGAAAAGACTCTGATGCTGGGAGGGATTGGGGGCAGGAGGAGAAGGGGACGACAGAGGATGAGACGGCTGGATGGCATCACAGACTCGATGGACGTGAGTCTGGGTGAACTCCGGGAGTTGGTGATGGACAGGGAGGCCTGGCGTGCTGTGATTCATGGGGTCACAGAGAATCGGACACGAATGAGCGACTGAACTGAACTGAACTGATATCCTGATATAGCCTGGTGTTTTAGAATAGTAGTCAGGATCATAGTATATGCTATTAAATATCTGTTGAATTAATTTTTAACTATTATTTAGTTATTTATTATTTAGTTTATTATTTATTTATTTATTTATAGGTTACTTGTTTTAGCCACTTTAGGTGGTAGAGTTGTCTTATAATTGTAGAGTTATTGTATGACTAAAAAGAGTTATTGTTATATTATAAGAGAATATCTAGTATGGTATGTTCAAAAGAGTATAAAATTAAATATTATATATAATAAGACTTTTAAAATTAAGTCAACTCTGTATCTTATTATTTCTTTGCAGGTGCATTTTGCCTTCTTTTCTTATCTTTTCTCATGTAGAAGAATATTAAGGCTTCTGGAGAAAATCTAGACATCACTGTAGTCAGTTTATTCCTTCTAATTCATTCTTTATTGGATTATTCTTTATTCACTGCCCTCACTCTAACTAAACTGAACTTGTTCTTACACTGAACTAAACATTCCACAGTTCTCAATGGTTCTTTGACCACATTCATTTTACTACCAATGATTCTAAAGTATTTTGAAGTGTCTAAAGTAAACCTCCCAGCATCAGGGTCTTTTACAATGAGTCAACTCCTCGTATGAGGCAGCTAAAGTACTGGAGTTTCAGCCTCAGCATCAGTTCTTCCAATGAACACCCAGGACTGGTCTCTTTTAGGAGGGACTGGTTGGATCTATTTGCAGTCCAAGGGACTCTTAAGAGTCTTCTCCAGCACCACATTTCAAAAGCATCAATTCTTCGGCACTCAGCTTTCTTCACAGTCCAACTCTCACATCCATACATGACCACTGGAAAAACTATAGCCTTGACTAGACGGACCTTTGTTGGCAAAGTAATGTCTCTGCTTTTGAATATGCTATCAAGCATCACTATGAACAAAGCTAGTGGAAGTGATGGGATTCCAGTTGAGCTATTCCAAATCCTGAAAGATGATGCTGTGAAAGTGCTGCACTCAATATGCCAGCACATTTGGAAAACTCAGCAGTGGCCACAGGACTGGAAAAGGTCAGTTTTCATTCCAATCCCAAAGAAAGGCAATGCCAAAGAATGCTCAAACTACCGCACAATTGCACTCATCTCACACACTAGTGGAGTAATGCTCAAAATTCTCCAAGCCAGGCTTCAGCAATATGTGAACCGTGAACTTCCTGATGTTCAAGCTAGCTTTAGAAAAGGCAGAGGAACCAGAGATCAAGTTGCCAACATCTGCTGGATAATAGAAAAAACAAGAGAGTTCCAGAAAAACATATATTTTTGCTTTATTGACTATGCTAAAGCCTTTGACTGTGTGGATCACAATAAACTGTGGACAATTCTGAAAGAGATGGGAATACCAGACCACCTGATCTGCCTCTTGAGAAATGTGTATGCAGGTCAGGAAGCAACAGTTAGAACTGGACATAGAACAACAGGCTGGTTCCAAATAGGAAAAGGAGTTCATCAAGGCTGTATATTGTCACCCTGTTTATTTAACTTATATGCAGAGTACATCATGAGAAACGCTGGGCTGGAAGAAGCACAAGCTGGAATCAAGATTGCCGGGAGAAATATCAATAACCTCAGATATGCAGATGACACCACCCTTATGGCAGAAAGTGAAGTGGAACTAAAACGCCTCTTGATGAAAGTGAAAGAGGACAGTGAAAAAGTTGGCTTAAAGCTCAACATTCAGAAAATGAAGATCATGGCATCCGGTCCCACCACTTCATGGGAAATAGATGGGGAAACAGTGGAAACAGTGTCAGACTTTATTTTTCTGGGCTCCAAAATCACTACAGATGGTGACTGCAGCCATGAAATTAAAAGACGCTTACTCCTTGAAAGGAAAGTTATGACCAACCTAGATAGCATATTCAGAAGCAGAGACATTACTTTGTCAACAAAGGTCCGTCTAGTCAAGGCTATGGTTTTTCCTGTGGTCATGTATGGATGTGAGAGTTAGACTGTGAAGAAGGCTGAACACCAAAGAATTGATGCTTTTGAACTGTGGTATTGGAGAAGACTCTTGAGAGTCCCTTGGACTGCAAGGAGATCCAACCAGTCCATTCTGAAGGACATCAGCCCTGGGATTTCTTTGGAAGGAATGATGCTAAAGCTGAAACTCCAGTACTTTGGCCACCTCATGCCAAGAGTTGACTCATTGGAAAAGACTCTGATGCTGGGAGGGATTGGGGGCAGGAGGAGAAGGGGACAACAGAGGATGAGATGGCTGGATGGCATCACGGACTCGATGGACGTGAGTCTCAGTGAACTCCAGGAGTTGGTGATGGACAGGGAGGCCTGGCGTGCTGTGATTCATGGGGTCGCAAAGAGTCGGACATGACTGAGCGACTGATCTGATCTGATCTAGGCTGGTCATAACTTTCCTTCCAAGGAGTAAGCGTATTTTAATTTCATGGCTGCAATCACCATCTGCAGTGATTTTGAAGCCCAAAAAAATAAAGTCAGCCACTGTGTCCACTGTTTCCCCATCTATTTCCCATGAAGTGGTGGGACCAGATGACATGATCTTCGTTTTCTGAATGTTAAGCTTTAAGCCAACTTTTTCACTCTCCTTTCACTTTCATCAAGAGCCTTTTTGGGGGGCAGGAGGAGAAGGGGATGACAGAGGATGAGATGGTTGGATGGCATCACTGACTCGATGCACATGAGTTTGGGTGAACTCCGGGAGTTGGTGATGGACAGGGAGGCCTGGTGTGCTGCAATTCATGGGGTCGCAAAGAGTTGGACACGACTGAGCGACTGAACTGAACTGAAAGTGAAACTGAAGGAGCTATCTCTTTGTGTACTATTATCTCTGGAGCTCACTTCTGGAACTCATTTCTAGTGTTTTCATTCTGAAGACATAATTTCTATGTTTATCCATTTGAGTATATCTAGAGACCTGAACTAGTATCCATAATACCCACTTTTGTCCAGATCTACCCTTGGCTCAGATGGTAAAGAATCTGCCTGCAATGAAGAAGACCTGGGTTCAATACCCGAGGATCAAGGAAAAGAATGCAACCCACTCTAGTATTCTTGCCTGGAGAATTCCATGGACAGAGGAGCCTGGCACACTACAGTCCTGCTGCTGCTGCTAATTCACTTCAGTCGTGTCCAACTCTGTGCGACCCCATAGACAGCAGCCCACCAGGCTCCCCCGTCCCTGGGATTCTCCAGGCAAGAACACTGGAGTGGGTTGCCCTTTCCTTCTCCAATGCATGAAAGTGAAAAGTGAAAGTGAAGTCACTTAGTCGTGTCTGACTCTTCTCGACTCCATGGACTGCAGCCTACCAGGCTCCTCTGTCCATGGGATTTTCCAGGCAAGAGTACTGGAGTGGGGTGCCACCCCCTTCTCCATGGGGTCACAAAGAGTTGTACATGACTGAGCGACTATCACTATCACCAAGACTTAATTTATGTCTATTTTGTAGCTATTAAAAATTAGAAGGTAATTTCTCTGAAGAACAGTAATGAAATGGATTTTACCCTTCTTTCTGGTATTCCCTTACCATCATTTCAGAATATAAATCTATCTCTTTAATTTAATGTTCAGCTTACCTACTATAATGCACATTCATGACTGTATAGTAGTCACCTTATTTAAGGGTCAAGCCTCAACATCAGTCTCAACAGAGGACAAATGCTCCAGGAATATTCAGGAACAGAAAGAGAAGTTGTGGCCTTTCCTGGGAAGTTTTCTTAATAACTTTCTAGATGTACAACAAAGTTATTCATTGTAAAATGTCTGCGCTTGTAGGGAAAACAATAGACAAGAAAAGCAAAGATAGAAGGTGCAGGAAGAGGAGGAGGAGAAGCAGAGGGAGAGGGAAGGAGGCTGAGAAGACCAACAAGCAAGATAACCATTTCTTCTCCGACAAACTTTTACTACATAGAGAAGGAAGATCAATTTCAAATTTCTTTAGCAAAATGCAGAACTAAACCAGTGATATTTCATTATCCTATGTTTGGATAAGAAAAAAAAATTTTTTTAATGGAATCTAGGAATTTGACCTGTAAAGCCATGTGCTTCTGAGAAGTTATTATCCTAAATAACTAAATGTTAGTCTCTCAGTCGTGTCCAACTCTTTGGAACCCCATGGACTGTAGCCCACCAGGCCCTTCTGTCCATGGAGTTCTCCAGGCAAGAATACTGGAGTGGGTTGCCATTTCCTTCTCCAAATAAGTAAATAAGTAGAGAAGAAATTAAAATACCCTTATGTAGAGAAAATGTGAACAGGGACAAGTTTTATTGCAATTTCAAAAGCTTTAAACTATTAATAATTATTCAATAGTATTCATTTTAGTTTTAGATTACAATTTTTTTAATTTCTCTTTATTTCATATTTTAGTTTCTTAAAACATGATGACTATAAAAAGTATATTGAGGAAAGGAACACATATTATTTTCTTAAAACATCTGTTGAAAGATTTAGAGTTTTCAAAATAATTTTTATTATTTGTTCAATCCCAAATAGCTATGGAACACATTTTTGGGCTAACGCAGTGGGTTAGCAGATGTTGAGATCAGAGGACAAGAATGTAAAACATTTGCTAATGTGGAGGGTAAGACTTAGGTTGAACAAAAAGATTAATTAGGCTGTTTGTTAAAGGAAAATGTGCCTCAGTTTCTCTACTCATTAATGTATAGGAAAAGATAAAATATGATCCTTCACTTTCAGGTGGGATGAAATATACTAGGATATGACAAATAAAGGAGAAAGAACACTGCTGCTGCTGCCGCTGCTAACTCGCTTCAGTCGTGTCCGACTCTGCGACCCCATAGATGGCAGCCCACCAGGCTCCCCCGTCCCTGGGATTCTCCAGGCAAGAACACTGGAGTGGGTTGCCATTTCCTTCTCCAATTGTCTCTTAGTTTGAACATTTAGAATTTCACATGCTAGTAAGTTTATGCTCAAAATCCTTGAAGCTAGGCTTCAGCAGTATGTGAACTGAGAACTTCCAGATGTACAGCTAGATTTATAAAAGGCAGAGGAAACAAGATCAATTTGCCAACATTCGTTGGATCACAGAAAAAGCAAGGAAATTCTATAAAAACATCTACTTCTGCTTCATTGATGATATGAAAGCCTTTGACTGTGTGGATCACAACAAACTATGGGACACTCTTAAAGAGGTGGGAATACTAGAGCACTGAATCGGTCTCCTGAGAAACCTGCATATGGGTAAAGAAGCAACAGTTAGAACATGGAACAACTGACTGGTTCAAAACTGCAAAAGGAATATGACAAGGCTGTATATCATCACCTTGTGTTTTTAACTTCTATGCAGAATACATTATGTGAAATGCTAGGCTGGATGAACTAGAAGCTAGAATCAAGATTTCCAGGAGAAATATAAACAACCTCAAATATGCAGATGATGCCACTCTAATGGTAGAAAGCAAAGAGGAACTAAAGAGCCTCTTGATCAGGGTGAAAGAGAAGAGTGAAAAAGTTGGTTTAAAACTCAACATTCAAAAATAAATAAATAAAACTCAACATTCAAGAAACCAAGATAAGGCATCTGGTCCTATCACTTTATGGCAAATGGATGGGGAAACAATGGAAACAGTGACAGACTTTATTTTCTTGGGCTCCAAAATCACTGCAGATGGTGACTGCAGCCATATAAATTAAAAGACACTTGCTCCTTGGAAGGAAAGCTATGCCCAACTTAGCTTATTAAAAAGCAGAGACATCACTTTGCCAACAAATGTCCATCTAGTCAAGGCTATGGTTTTTCCAGTAGTCATGTATGGATGTGAGAGCTGGACCATAAAGAAGCCTGAGCACTGAAGAATTAACACTTTTAAATTGTGGTGCTGAAGAAGACTCTTGAGAGTCCCTTGGACTGCAAGGAGATCAAACCAGTCAATCCTAAAGGAAATCACTCCTGAATATTCACTGGAAAGACTGATGCTGAATCTCCAATACTTTGGCCACATGATGCAAAGAGAAAGATTTCATTGGAAAAGATCCTTATGCTGGGAAAGATTGAGGGCAGAAGGAGGAGGCAACAGAGAATGAGATGGTTGCATCACAGATTCAGTGGACATGAGTTTGAGCAAACTCCATTAGATAGTGAAGGACAGAGAAGCCTGGCATGCTGCAGTCCATGGGGTTGCATAGAGTCAGACAAGACTTAGCGACTGAACAACACCAATGATAAATAAATTTGCCATAAAAATCAAATTGCTGCTGAAAGTTAATCCAAATAAGTTAATCCAAAAATGAATGGAGGCACTATTTAACCCATTTAGTCAACATATATTTATCTAGAAAGTTTTACTGAATACTTGTCTAGCACCACAACACAGTTTAAGTCGTAGGATGAGACATTTGGAGTCCAGCTTCCTTGCCAAAAACAATCAAAATATATAGAAGCTGAAAAAGGTAATGAAACTTTCTTGTAGGAGACAAAGTAAGTTTGCTCCAATGTATATTTCAAGAATTCATTTTGGAAAATTTGCATACACATTGAAATTTTTATAAACTTAATTCTACTTTCTCATTAACCTATATGAGCCCCAGGCCCTTCTGAATTACCATTTCATATCCTGGAAATCTTCCCCTGTGTGTTGGAGAGACCTCTGCCTAATGCTATTTATTTCAATTAACTAGAATTCTCAGGAATAACAACCTGAAGGATTCCTAGGATCCCAAACAAAAACAAACTTCAATCATTTGGGAGAAAAAGTTAAATTTATAAAAGCAGACTTCAAGTAAGCTAGGAATAAAAGGAATGCAGAATTCCAAAAGGCATTAATTTGCGAGTAGATTGATCATGTATTAGCTGTCCTTCAAAGTCCTGTTTGGTAAGAACACGTATTTCAAACTCTAGGACAGTCTAAATGCATATCAGTGAGAGAGTGGAAAGCCACAATTTACACCATCCAATGAGCCCCCGCAGTACATCTGCTCCTCTGTGCGTGTTTCAGGCTTCCTTGGCTGTTTTAGTCATCCAATAGCTTTGACATTAAGATAGCTTTAAATTATAAAGTAAACGCACTGACTCTTGAAACAAACATCAGAATAGCATAATATATGCATTCCGATAATAGAGTTTATTTATTTAACAAATATTTATTATCTGTCTGTTATTTTGCCAAACACTGGGAATACAAAGATAAGGTAACAAATTCCTTCCCATCTTGAAGAAGCTCACAGACTTGTTAGGGAATCACTCCAGCAATGGACTAGTAGGACTTTAACTATAAAGCTAGATGCAAAGCCAGGTTGTTGTGGGGATATTTAAGGGGCACTTCATCTAGGCTAGAGGCCTGATAAGTCAAAAGCTTCCTATAAATGTCCTTATTTCCTTTAATTTAATACTTTTAAGGTATTTTTAAAGGGCCAAAACTAGTATCCAAAATGGTTTCTTCCAAAAATTCACTTCCAAGCTGTATAATATTGTCACTCCTGGCTCACTTACTGGCGTGTAACTCCTTCTTTCTGCCAACTGGCTGGGATGGGTCTGAAGGAGCACGGGCACTTCCTCTCACTCATTTCTTCCTATTTTCATTTCTTTGGCATCTGTTCTCCTGTCTGAGAGTCAAACAACAGCACTCTTGTTTCTAAACCCCCCGATGCCTTTAGGTGGGTGCCTAAGAGGGGAGCAGGGACGCGGCTCATCAGTGGATGGAGCTGGCCAACAGTGCGGAAGCCAGGACAGCGGCGCACGCGGCACAGGAGCAATCAGTTGCCACCAATGACTAAGTCTGGCAACACTGTGATGAAATATAAATGTATTTTTCCAGGTCCAGTTCTACAGCCATTTGGAAATTCAGCACAACTGAATTAAAATACCATTCCTCAAAACTAGATACAGAATTCTAGATTATGCTCCCTTGACACTTTAGGAAGTCAAAAATTGTATTGTATAACGTTTAGCTTGAAAGACAAGGAGCTTCATCCATGGATGCCAGTTTATGATTTAGAAAACAGTGAGAAATAAGATATTAAATATCTGTACTAGAAATTCACTTTTTATATTTTATACCCAGCAAATCCACTCAAATCCATTTTCTTACATACTTACATTAGATAAGTATATATCAAGAGTCTATGTTTGACCATATCCCAGAGAGTTACAAAAGTAAAAGACAGATATCCTACTCCAGAAAAACTTTTATTTGAGTAAATAAGAAGGAGGTTTATAAATATTCTCTACATTTCCAGGGGACACTCTGCCTATAAGTGATAAGGAATGGTCTAGTGAGAGGGTGTCACTTGTTCTGAACCAAGGCCCTGACTTCAGTACCACTGAGAAGCTCTAAAGTGGTTGTCTTCTGTGGGATCATAGTAGGGGATGTGATAAAACTGGGACTCTTAATTCTAAAGGAGATGATAAGATATTAAAATAAGAAAGGTCAGATGGCAGTCCTTAATTGTCAAAAGAAAAGTGGGTGTAATGTAATGAACTGCAAGTTTGAAATATTAGCAAGTACAGCCTGACTTCCAGAGAGCTGTGAAGAGAATGAATAAAATAACTGCCCCTGCCCCAGGTTTAAGGTAGATGGGCAGAGAGCAAGAGTATTTCTTAATCTGTACGATTAAAGGGTTTCCTAGGTGGTACTAGTGGTAAAGAACCTGCCAGGCAATGCAGGAGACATAAGAGATGTGAGTTTGATCCCTGAGTCGGGAAGATCCCCTGGAGAAGGGCATGGTAACCAACTCCAATATTCATGCCTGGAGAATCCCGTGGTGGACAGAGGAGCCTGATGGACTATGGTCCATAGGGTCTCGAAGAGCATGACGTAACTGAAGCAATTTAGCTGCTGCTGCTAAATCACTTCAGTCGTGTCTGACTCTGTGCGACCCCATAGATGGCAGCCCACCAGGCTCCCCCGTCCCTGGGATTCTCCAGGCAAGAACACTGGAGTGGGTTGCCATTTCCTTCTCCAATGCATGAAAGTGAAAAGTGAAAGTGAAGTCGCTCAGTCGTGTCCGACCCTCAGCGACCCCATGGACTGCAGCCTTCCAGGCTCCTCCATCCATGGGATTTTCCAGGCAAGAGTACTGGGGAAGGGTAGCAGGAACCACCTAAAAGAGGCATGGAGAGGAGGGCAAACATGTCATATTAGTAGGAAAAGAGAGGGGATGTGAATTCTTGGTGTGAGCAACACTTTTTTCCTCTAGGAAGGTTTTCTTGACTTAACCCTTTCCCACAGGCTTCTCTGTGTTCTGATTTTATCTTATCCACACACCTGGCAAAATACCTGCAACAATCTATTGTTTGTTTGCAGGTAAACACTACCAGGCGATACATTTCATCAGGGAGAACACATTTAATTTCTCTCTGCATTGTGAATGTAGAACAGTGTCTGACACATACAACATGTCTGACTCTTTGTGACCCTATGGACTGTAGCCCCCAGGTTCCTCTGTCCATGGGGATTTTCCAGGCAAAGATACTGGAGTGGGTTGCCATGCCCTCCTCCAGGGGATCTTCCCATCCCAGGGACGGAACCCAGGTCTCCCACATTGCAGGCGGATTCTTCACCAACTGAGCTATGAGGGAAGCCTAAGAATACTGGAGTGGGTAACCTGTCCCTTCTCCAGGGGATCTTCCCAACCCAAGAATTGAACTGGAGTCTCCTGCATTGCAGGAAGATTCTTTACCAAGTGAGCTACCAGGAAAGCCCAACAACATGTCCAGTAAATGCTTATTGAATAAATGAGTAAGTGAATAAACAGAAGAATGTATAAGTAACTTTCAGGAATATTAATCTAACAACAGAATTGAAGATGAAAGCAAATTAGACTAAAGGCCAGTAGTTTAAAATATTATACTGTAGTTAGGAGAAAGTCATTCTGGGAATAAGAGGGGTAAATCCACAGGACACAAGATAGAAAATATGTAGAGTGTGATTAACTATGGATAGGATAAGATATTAGAAAAACTAGAAAATAACTTTCAAGGTTAATAATAACATCAGGAAAGAATGGAGGAATTAACATCTATTGGATACAGTTGTGGATTAAATGTGTCCACCCAGAAGGTATGTTGAACTTTCTTGGAAATAAGTCTTTAGAAGATGTAGTTAATTAAGTTGAGGATGAACTAGAATAGAGTTAGTCCTTAATCCAATATGACTGGTGTCCTCATAAAGAGAGGAGAATAGAGCACACAGAGAAACACAGACACAGGTGATAGAAGCAGAGGGACTAAAGTGCAGCAGCTGCAAACCAGGGAAAATCCAAGATTGCAAGGCCAGATCCCAGGAAGAGGCAAACAAGGTTAATCTTCAGGTTTCTGAGAGATCATGGCCCCGCCGACGCCTTGATTTGGACTAAAGCCTCCAGAACTGTGAGACAATACATTTCTGTTGTTTCAAGCCACTCAGTGTGTTATACTTTGCTATATACAGCTGCTGCTGCTGCTGCTAAGTCGCTTCAGTCGTGTCCGACTCTGTGCGACCCCATAGACGGCAGCCCACCAGGCTCCCCCATCCCTGGGATTCTCCAGGCAAGAACACTGGAGTGGGTTGCCCTTCTCTTCTCCAATGCAGGAAAGTGAAAAGTGAAAGTGAAGTCGTGTCGAACTCTAGTCCTGGAAAACTAATACAGATAACTGTAGAAAAGGAAGATGGCCTTGACATTGAATGAAATGAAAGTTTTGGATAGATACATAAATTTGATTGGAAAAAATTATAAACCCTGTATAAGTCATATTTGGATGAATATTCAGGAATAACAATGAAGTATAAATATTAGTAGCTACTATTTATTCCATTGTAAGAGCTATGCTAAATTCCTATGTACATTTCATATTTAATCCTTAAACCACCCTGGTAGAGGCTTGGAGTCAATCAGGATTACAAAATTAGTGAGTAGCAGAGCCAGTATTTGAGCAACTACATCCTCCTAACTACAACATTCTAAATTAGACTGCTACCTTAGAGAGTATATAAAAGAAAGACCAAGACCAAGTGAAGTTGCTCAGTCATGTCCAACTCTGCAACCCCATGGACTGTAGCCTACCATGCTCCTCCATCCATGGGATTTTCCAGGCAAGAGTACTGGAGTGGATTGCCATTTCCTTCTCCAGAGGACATTCCCGACCCAGGGATCTAACCCGGGTCCCCTGCATTGAAGGCAGACGCTTTACCATCTGAGCCACAAGGGAGGTCCTACAAGAAAAACAATATTGTATCTATAGAACCTAAACTTCACACTCTAACTGTATATTTTGAATATTGAGAATAATAACCTGACAATCCATATGAAGGATGATGAGCAAGAGGAGTCTGGACTGACTTGAGAGAAA
Organism: Bos taurus; assembly: GCF_002263795.3. Lineage (NCBI taxonomy): Eukaryota > Metazoa > Chordata > Mammalia > Artiodactyla > Bovidae > Bos > Bos taurus. Next base: position 7,258,905 of record NC_037329.1, on the reverse strand, counting down.
AATTTAAAAGAGTAAAACACTCTTAGAGATAAGGACAGGGAGAGGGAGTGTTGTGTGTTTTTTAATGAATTTGTTATCAAAGGGAAGTAAATGAAACATACTAAGAATATGGACTCCATTTTTTTCTTTCTGTTCAGCTCCCAACTCTAAACGGTCAATATTTCATTTCCTGATGCTATGCCTGTGCAGCGACCAAATGTTACCATTCTAATATCCTGTGAAATTTCCCCTAGCTTTCCTGAGGCTTCACAGGATATTGATGGGGAAAACTAGCTCCATGACACAAATACGCTCTCAGACACTTTGATGAGCATAGGTAGTTAATGACTGCATACCAACTATTATTCAGTTCTTTTTCAGATTGGCTTACAGAGCACAGGAAATGAAAATTTCCCCCAGAAAATTCAGCTTTCATTGCATAAAAGTGATTTTCCTCACAGCAAACAATATACTTTATTCTATTTACTTTATTTAAGCTAAAAAGGATGCTGAAAAAGCCATTGGGGGAAATTCAACATTAAAAAATACAATTTAAAAGCAAACCATCAAACACCTGCTTCTTAAATTACATCATATTCAGTTCATTTCCTTTCATTTTCCTGAAGTCTGAACTAGTCTTTACAAAAGTTAACTATTTTCTTTTTTTTAACATTTAATCTTCTCTTAAGAGCTTTGAAAATAGAAATTTCCTCAAAGAACCAATCTACAACTTCAAGTTGTTCCTGTTTAATTAACTATCAGTTCAGTCACAATCTATTTGACTGGCAATCATGATCAGAAATAAGAGAAAATAATGGAATAGATGTGATTGCACATTTTGCTTTATGTTAAAGAAAAGAGGGAATGTGAGCTAATAAAAATGTAATCTTAATCTAACAGGAAATAATTGCGTTAATCTGGATATTCTTATAATATTATGGAACAGCAGTGATTAAGATTTATTTAATGGAAATTTTTGGCTAAATATCAAATATAAAGACTGATGGGATTTATCATAAGTTCAGTCAAACTTTTCATGACTGGATCACATTATCAAATAAGACAATTAGACGAAAATGTGGGCTATATATAAAAACAAACAAATGAACAAAGAAACAAAAACCCTTACAGTATATCTCCACCAATAGAAATCGCCCTGGAGTTAGAGATTCAACCACAGGAGAATCAGGTCATTCTCAGCATCTAAACTGCCAAACAGAATAGATTGAGAGGCATTATGTCATGCCTGTAAACCTTTACAAATGACTTTTCTTAGAGGTAGGAATTCTAAGGCAAAGACAAAATCATTCTCTATATTCACACCAAACTGTATGTCCTGTATAGCATAATTTACGCATTCAACATTATTGTACTACATCTCATAAAATTAAAGTCTTTTCACTTCATAGGCTCCCAAGTTTTGAGTCCTTAAACTGTCCCTTGAATAAGTGAAGAGTTTATCCAGAACTTAAAGGAATATGAAATATGCAGAGATATACCTCTCTCAGCCATGACTTTCTGCTATTTTATGCCAGCCCATGTATGACAGATTACAAACTCCATTATATAGAGTGTTCTACAGATGTCAGAAATTTAAAAATTAATTCTTAAGAACTAGATTATACTTAAAATTATTGGGGGTTAATTTAACTCAACAATCATTAAGTTTTTCAATCTTAAGACTGAAACAATTTAAAATATCAGTAAAGGAAAAAAGCCCTTGTGATAATAAGGTAAAAAATGTATATTGTCTAATAAGCAATATACGTGGATTCTTTACATGGTGGTATTTATTGTGATAGAAAGACACTATGGAAAATTTCCCTCAGTCATGATCATTAACACCAAATTACTATTTTAAAATATTGTCAATACTTAGGAATTATTTAATAATCAAGAGTATTTCTCTTCCTTATAACATTTATAAAATTGTATTTCTTTCCATGTTGCCAAACAAGGAAGAATTTCAAGAAAAGTGATATAACACTTAGAGCACATCAAGTGGAACATTCTGCAGAATTTCTTTAAAGGAAAGAGGAAATAAGCTCTTTGGCAGTTATACTAAGACATCAAAAAGTCCTAAAACTCAGGAGGAATAACTTATGTGTCTTAGTGAAATAAGTAAATAAAATAATGTTAATCAAATCTTATTTCCCCTATGAAGTAACATTGTAATAAAAATGCATTCTAAACCAACAACAGCAATGACAAAAATGATCATATTTAATTAAATGAAACATATGCAACCAAATGTGCTACAGAGGGCAGAGTGAAACAACTAATTAGAGTCTCCAAAGAAATATCCACAAAAACACTCCAAGGAATGCTAAGTCCGTGAGGAGAGGTAATATGACCTTTATCCTGCCAACAAATATCGAGCACTTACTATATGCCGTTTCTCTACCAGGTACTAGAGCTGAACAAAACAAAATATGCCATCCTAATTCCAAATAGCTACAGCCCAGTGAGGAAGACAGGCAGATAATCAAGCAATTAAAGTATGTAATAATAAGTACCTTGATAGAAATAAATACAGAATGCTAAGGGCCTACCAGGTGGTTTACTGGTAAAAAATCTGGCTGCCAATGCAGGAGATGTGGGTTTGATCCCTGGGTCAGGAAGATCCCCTGAAGGAAGAAATGGTGACCCACTCCAGTGCTCTTGCATAGAAAATTCCATGGACAGAGGAGCCTGGCAGGCTACATAGAGTCCATGGGGTTGCAAAGAGTTGGATGCCACTAAACACAGCACAGTTAATGCCACAATACTTGAGCTACCTGCCCACAGCAATATACCAGCATTTAATGTAATCACAGTTAATTATATGACATTTTGACAAGAGGCTTTTAAAGTTGTCACAGTATATTTTGTGATTTCAGCCAATATGATCCATAACTTGCCACTTATGTTTCTAAAAAGTAAGTGGTATTGAGCCTACAGGGTTGGGAGGCAAACCTCAGTGTCATCTTTCAGAGCCATTTAAAGTTTCGGGTTATTTTTATGTCTACAGTTTATGATTTTTTATTTCTTTCTTCAGTCAAAGTTTTCACCCAAAATCATTCCTATAAAAACTATATATTTTTGTGATTTTAAATGCTGTAAATGCCCAAATTTAATTTCAGTCTTGGCTTTAAGTTGATACAGTAGAATCTACTCAAAAGAATTTTTTTGAAATACCAGTTCCTAGAATCTACCTCTTATGATTCTAATTTTGTTTTGCAACTGGAAATCTCTATTTCTGTAAATGCTTCTCTGTATTTTGATGCCAGATTTGGGACACTGCTGTCATCACAATGAGCTTCCCTGGTAGCTCAGCTGGTAAAGAATCCATCTGCAATGCAGGAGACCCCAGTTCAACTCCTGAGTCAGGAGGATCCCCTGGAGGAGGGCATGGCAACCCACCCCAGTATTATTGCTTGGAGAATCCCCATGGACAGAGGAGCCTGGCGGGCTACAGCCCAAGAGGTCACGAGAGTCGGACATGACCGAGCGACTAAGTACAGCATAGCAGTGTCATCACAACAAGCATTTCCAATGATGTACCATGTTCTTTAAGTGGAAGAAACAATAGAAAAACTATTGTTGCTTAGTGTAATTCTGCCCATTTAGGACCTTTCCTTCCTTACGGACAAGTTATTAAAGAATGTATTTTCTGCCCCTTCATTATAACAACACAGCATTCCCCTCCATAGAGGATTTACTATGTAGAATGACCCCAAAGCTGAAATCTCACTCAATAATCATCCTTTTAAAGTGTATACACATGTATACCTGTGGCGGAGTCATTATGATATTTGACAAAACTAATACAATTATGTAAAGTTTAAAAATAAAATAAAATTAGAAAAAAAAAAAAAATAAAGTGTAAACACCTTGAAGTTTAAGTTGCTTTAATAATTATGAATCTGGTATTTCAGTAATAAATCTCACTAGAAGAGTATCCAATGTCGATCAGTACAATGAGACTCTGGTGTGAATGTAAGAACTTGCAAAGTTCCTTGAGAATCCAATTGGGTCTTTATGGACCACTAGTGAGTCGTATCACTGGGCAGATTTCATACCAAAAGAAAAATCTCAAGGAAAACATTTCACAGGGAGAATTTAACAAGAAAAAATAACAACTAACTTATAGAAAACAGATGCTAGTGTTAGTAAAGCTGGAAGGCTGTCAGCTATACGTATCTTCAGCCTATTTTCTGTGCCTTTATAAATTGGCATGGAAAGTCCCTTATGTTTTACCAAAAAGGGTACAGCCCATAAAGAATTGTTAAAGAAATCTGAAAATCCATATTTTGGGTATGAAATATGTTAAATGATTGAAGAATGACTTTTTAGTTCCTTTTGAGAGATGATTCTGAAACATTCCTCAAGTACGCAAGAGAACATAGAGAATAACAGTGTAAACAAAACAGTAGGGTCTATGATGAATATCACTTTTGTCGCTGTCTTTTAAAACCCTCTTCTCTCTTTTACATTCAAAAACTACTAGGAAATCACCTGTTGCTGCTGCTGCTAAGTCGCTTCAGTCGTGTCCGACTCTGTGTGACCCCATAGATGGCAGCCCACCAGGCTCCTCGTCCCTGGGATTCTCCAGGCAAGAATACTGGAGTGGGTTGCCATTTCCTTCTCCAATGCATGCATGTATGTTAAGTCACTTCAGTCGTGTCCGACTCTGTGCGACCCGAAGGACAGCAGCCCACTAGGCTCCTCTGTCCAAGGATTCTCTAGGCAAGAATACTGGAGTGGGTTGCCATTTCCTTCTCCAAGGAAATCACCTACTTAATCTCAAAACAGACAAAGTTTATAGCCTAGGAAAGTATTTTCAAGTTAGGAATCAAAGAATGACTAAACTGTATTGTGTGCATTCATTTAAACTAAATATATGCAAAGACATAGGAAAAGAGGTTGGATTATAATTTAGCCATTTACTAAACAGACATATTATGGAATATAATATGCTCGGAGGTTTATACTGATATAAAGTTCTTGGCTCCATGTGGTATGAAAGCTTTAGCTGTTTTAAATTTTGCTTTTTTAATGGTCCTGTCTAAAAGTAGTTATGAATTTTATGACCATAACCGTCACTGAAGCAAAGAAATATGAAAGAAATGAATAGTTAACTAAAGTAAGATATCTCAATTGTGATATCTAGAGATCTTTTTGGCCACAGAATTAAAATACTTTTCCTTCCTTATATTTCTTCAGTTCAATTTGACAAAAATGCATTTTCTATATTCTCTGTGTCAGGCATTTCCCTGGACCCTGGTAATACAGTGATGGACAATATATGTCTGAATAATTTTACTTCTCACCTGGCTTTGCATGATAATTCTCCTTCCTTTAGTAATTCATGGAAAGATGACAGTATTTGTAGGTAGAATTCATGTGTATACTTTTGGACAATTTAATACAAATCTTGTTAATCACAGAGATATCATGAGAGGAGATTCTATGAAAAAAAATGTTTGCTTTTCACTAAAAAGTGAAAAGAGTAAATTTTGATTGAGAATTTTTAAAAATTCATTTACTCACTCATTTAACATTTATTGAGCACCTAATATGTGATTCATTTAAAAAAGATACTTCTATAAAAAGCTCATCATATTCAACCCTAATTTTTGCTTTAATACCTCCCAGACTAAACTCTCCACGGAGGCAAGGTAACTCTGTTCTGTTCACAGCTGAATCATTGACATCTACCAGACAACCTGAGACGTGGTGTTCATTATAGCTGCGTGGTAAACTAAAAGGAAAGGAAGAAATCAAACCAGAGGATTGCTACCATATTTAAATAGCCACTTTGGCCCGGAAAAGATTTCATACATATCTTTCATTTCTTATAAAGGGATATGTCCTTTTTCTAGATAAAGAAATATTCAGAAGATAAACCAGTCTACAATCTTACCTTTAGCACTGTGACTGTGAACTGTGAGTCTGGATTTAAAGTCCCAAAAAGCTCAATATATTTCTTTGTCACTCAGTCAATACATATATATTGAGTACTGCTCTGTACTGGCACCATACCAGTATTAGGAAAGGAAGTATGGACAGAATATAAAAAGATCTCTTCCTCAAAGACCTTACAAACTGATGAAAGGAAAGAGAAGGTAAGCAAATTAACTACATTATCACACGATCTGTCTAACAGTGATGAGCAAAGAAAACTGTAGCAAGGAAGAGGCAAAGAATGCTAGAAGAGAAAAGAATTGAATGGGGAGAGGAAAGCAGGAAAATTTTTTAATAATCAGGGATGATGTCACAGATAAAGCAGAGTGTGAACAGAGATCTAAAGGAAATAACATAGTATTTTTAAATGACCATTCTTATTAGGAGAAATGTCATCTTCCAAAATTGTAATAATGAACAGTGATTTCAAGTTGATCCTTGGGTTATAGGAGATGACTTTGACGGTTAAGTGTATTGAAAGTTCATATAAAGGGGCATTTTGCAAATGATAGTTAACAGCATATAGAATACAAAGCATTTTAAGAATTCTGTTTTGCCCTTAAGTTGTTCATACCATTTCAAAAATTTCATGAAAATATGACAGTCATTTAGTGAGGAAATTTAACTTTGCTTAAAGAGTTCTCAGCCGAAAAAAAGTTTAATGAATTAGATTGCCTTTAAGCATCAAAGTAGACAGTCTTAAGATACTTCACTGGACAAAAGATTTAAGAGTCAGAGGCTGGTTTTGAACTGCTGCTGAATACTGAAGGCAGCTTTAAGCACTCTGCTTAGTTCACAGAGAAAGGCATGTGATGTGTGTGTCACAAGCAGGGAGACTTCTGTTGAGCAGAAACAATAATAAATTAGACTTTGAGCTCACTAATATGATGCTCAGACTGTCTGTACCCTGGAGGATGAAAAAATATATATTTCTTGATGCAATTGGGCTTCAGAAGAATACACTAGTGAAACTCTTTTCAGCTCTAAAAGGTGAAAATTTAGCAACTCTGGTGAAAATTGAATTTAAAAACTAAATTGTTGAAAAGAATGAAAACTATGATTTGGTTAGTTTTACAGTCTTTCCAAGAGAATTTCTTCATATATACATAAAAATTTTAGCTAAATTCACCTCTTGTACTTGGCAAAACAAATTAGAAGGGAAAGGGAGAGACTGTGTATGTTAATCATATTTGTCATAATACTATTTGGATTTTAAACATAATATTTACATTTTGAACAAAATAATCCTATGTATTATAACTGATAAAATATGGATGTTAAATTTGGTTTAACTCAGAGGATATTAGATTTTTATTATAAGATATCTATAATTCACACACTGAGGTCCATATTTTGCTTGTCTTGTACAAAATGCCTCTTTTTTGAAAGGTTAAGTCATTGAGACATACGGACATGTGATTAAACATGTTCATGGCAAGCCTCTTTGACCTCAAGAAGCCAGAATAGCCACGTTTTATGTCTATTTTTATGATATGTAATCATGGCCTACTTTTTAGAGACATAAGTAGAAGTTTCCTACCACATCAACATTCCAGAATAACAGTATCATTTTGGTACAGACAACTTCAAAAAATCCAAGAAAAAAAGGTCTTGTTTTTAGGAAGAGTTATAATCTTGATTAGATGTATCTTTTTAAATTAAAAAAATTGCTAATCAGATAAAATGAATTTTGCACACTCAAGGAAGTTGTATAAATTGTTTTAGCCCTGGCTTCAAATTTAAAATAAAAACTATCCCGACTTTCTAATAATATGACTCTACTTTTATTTAAGCCCAAGCTATGAATTTTTTAAGCATAGTAGAATTAAAAACAAAAAACAAAATTCAACTGGCGGAATCATAATATATAGCAAAAAAAACTTATGTATAATAACCCCTATCTAATTTATTGTCAAAACTCAATAAAACAATTAGGTAATTACTGCCCATAAATGCCTATTAGGAGTTTCAGAAGCAATAAATGGGGAGATACTCAAGCAGTTACTCAGAGATCAGGAGTTAAAGATGGGATATGCTTAGGGAACATTGCAGAATTTGGTTTGCCTTTTACTGAGTATTCTTATATAGGGAACAAGGGGAAGAAATGCCAGAAAGTGCCAGTTACTTCCAATCATAGAAATCCTGAACACTAACTAACAGTGTTGTATTTAACTTGATTGATGATGACGTAACAGCACTGAAGTCCTTTCCTTAATTGAGCAGAAAAATGAAAGGAAGAAGATTGAATCTCCTGAGCTTGTAAACAGGGAGAATCACAGAGGAGAGAAAGATTCCAGGCAGCAAACCAGGTCATTATTCTGGTCCTAGTATGAACTGAGGAGGGTTCAGCCTAAGGACAGAGGAGAGAAAAAGAGAAAGAAACTAGAGAGGCCATGGGAAGCCAAAGATTGGAGACAGAGCCAGAGGAGTTCAGAAGTGATGTTTCTTACAAGACAGGATTTTCAGGAGCAGTTTGTCCTGCCTCCAAGAGTGGATTGACTAATTCGTCGTTTAGGTGTCTGTTTCTGAATAAGAGACTGAGGAGATGCATAGGAAATGACTCCCCTGCCTTTATAGACCTTACAGTCTAGTGAGGACACAGCCATGTAGGCTTGCTTCACCATTCCTGAAAGCTCTTCTTTGACTAATAAAAACAGAAACAAATACTGGAAATGATATGCTCATCAATGTTCTTTGGTATCAAGAAAGATTCCTAGATCTACCTTTCTCTCCATACTGATCTGAGAGTTATAAATACTTCTAGCCCTCCATTCTGTTCCAAAAGTCACTCACTTAGAACTTATTCTCTCACCAGCCAGTAGTCTTTACAGAGTTGATAGTAATTATATCTTGAGACTGAAAATTATTCTATCAAAATAGTTGACAAAGAAACATAATAATCTCTCCAAAACTTGCTGGAATGTGCTGGAGTGCATCATTTTCAACAGTGTTGCAGAAAGCAAATTTAAATTTGAGAAATCACAGAGTTTAAAAAAAAACTACATAAAAACATCCTTTTAGAATTTGGGAGCTGCCAAATACCAAGAAATAAAGGGCACATTTCAGGAAAGTGAGGCAAATTATATAATAAATGGCAATGCAAAATCTCCATTTATATGTCTTAAGCCTATCTATAAAGAAGGAAGTGGTGTGGATAATCAGTTTTAAGATTTATAAAATGAAATTTCCCTAGTCCCAATTATTCCATTATTAGTAAAAACACTAACTCCTACATGCGTTATTAACCACATGAAATTAGTACAATCTGGGAAGTTATAAGAAGCATTAGTTTAAAAGTTTCGGAAAGTCACTTTGCCCTTAGAACATATCTTCAGCTCCACAATCTAGGGTTAGCTGGAATATACATATAATTGTATATAATGAATCTTTATATATAATAAAGTAATTTTTATTTTTGTTCTCCTATTTCTATTTTCCATTTCCACTGACATTTATGGCTGAAGTCAAATAGTAAAGTACTAGCTTAATTTAAAAATAGTCTCTAATCCAAATCACCCAAGAGTAAAAACAGAACCTATCTCAACCCCTTTAGAAATTATTTTCTTCTCAAACTTGGATAATAATATGCAACATGTAATTTATTAAGAAGATATTTTTGGACAAAACATTGCCACATACAGTGTTCTGAACAGCACCCAAGTATTTTCAATTCTCCATGAAGCTGCAGGGTACCCGGTAAGAGAAACATTACCTAAGCTTGTAAATGAAGTACTATAATGATTTCTAACAAATTCTACTCTTCCATGTCATAAATATTGGTTACAAACAGTGAACTGGGAAACCCAAGGTAGTATTCCACTTGGAAGTTTATTGTTCATAATAATCTGCAGGCTAAAATATTTCAATCGTTGCAGCTTCCAACAATGCCAAACACTATGGCCATACCTACACACACTTAGGAAATTTCTGGATTAATGACAAAGAACTGGTGGCTCAGCATTTTGATGCTAATCTTTTTTTGATTTTCTAAGAGTTATTAAAAGACAATTCAGGTTCAAAGGACTTTAGTTAAAATGATAGCCACAGTAATGTAGCACTAGAAATAGCGATAGGGGCTTATATTTATTGAATATTCAATATGTGCTAAGGACTATCCAAACTGTTTTATACTCTTGATCTCATTTAATCCTAAACATACTTTTACCCCCAGTAGGTAACTCATAGTAGGTCATAGTAATTAAACAACTTGCCCCATTACCAAGATTCCCACGCCTCGAAGTGATAGATCCTGGATTTGAAATCAGACTGCATGGCTGGTTTTAGCTTTTATGAATGAAAAATGAAAAAGAATGAAAAATCAGCATAGAAACAAGTTTTATTTGATCATACATTTTTTTCTCAGCCACATTCATTTTCTGGACAGGATGTAGTTGGATATTAGTACAGAATGATTGGTAGCATGAGACTTGCTGAGATAGGGTCATGACTCAAGCTCTGGCTTCTCAGCACTGAAAGGCCAGAATCTTGATGGTTAACTCAATCTATATTCATCAGATTTATTTCTCTAAATGTTAACTTATGTGGTATAATTTCACAAGAAATTAATTTGTATATGAAAAACCAACACATTGTTCTGCAAACCAGAAGTTTACATTGAATTCAGAAGCATCTTCTAATAGAAATATTACTATTATGTATGTAAAAATAGACTTCCCTGGTAGCTCAGATGGTAAAGCAGCTGCCTACAATGCAGGAGACCTGGGTTCAATCCCTGGGTTGGGAAGATCTCCTGGAGAAGGAAACAGCAACCTGCTCAGTATTCTTGCCTGGAAAATCCCATGGACGGAGGAGCCTGGTAGGCCACAGACCATAGGATCGCAAAGAGTCTGACACGACTGAGTGACTTCACTTTCACTTTTCACTTTTGTGTAAAAATAGGGCTTCCCTGGTGGCTCAGATAGTAAAGAATCTGCCTCTAATGCAAGAGACCCAGGTTTGATCCCTGAGTTGAGAAGATCCCCTGGGAAAAAAATGGCTACCTACTCAGATATTCTTGTTGGAGAATTTCGAGACAGAGGAGCCTGACAGGCTACACACCATGGGGTCACAAAGAGTCAGACACAGCTGAGTGACTAATGCTTTGACATTCATGTAAAAATATCTAGTAAAATCCCTATGTCATATATATCATTATACGTGTATATATACTCATACATACATATACACACATACATACACACACATATATAACATAGTTTCATACTGTGTACTGTGTTTCTGTTCAGTTCAGTTCAGTCGCTCAGTCGTGTCCAACTCCTTGCGACCCCATGAACTGAAGCATGCCAGGCCTCCCTGTCCATCACCAAGTTCAGGAGTTTACTCAAGCTCATGTCCATTGAGAAGGTGATGCCATCCAATCATCTCATCCTCTGTCGTCCCCTTCTCCTATCCTCAATCTTTCCCAGAGTCAGCTCTTCGCATTAGGTGGCCAAAGTATTAGAGTTTCAGCTTCAGCATCAGTCCTTCCAATGAAAACCCAGGACTGATCTCCTTTAGGATGGACTGGTTGGATCTCCTTTCAGTCCAAGGGACTCTTAAGAGTCTTCTCCAACACAACAGGTCAAAAGCATCAGTTCTTTGGTGCTCAGCTTTCTTTATAGTCCAGCTCTCACATCCATACATGACTACTGGAAAAACCACAGCTTTGACTAGATGGACCTTTGTTGGCAAAGTAATGTCTCTGCTTTTTAATATGCTGTCTAGGTTGGTCATAAGTTTCCTTCCAAGGAGTAAGCACCTTTTAATTTCATGGCTGCAATCACCATCTGCAGTGATTTTGGAGCCCCCACTCCAAAAAAGTCAGCCACTGTTTCCACTGTTTCCCCATCTATTTGCCACAAAGTGATGGGACCGGATGCCATGATCTTCGTTTTCTGAATGTTGAGCTTTAAGCCAACTTTTTCACCCTCCTGTTTCACTTTCATCAAGAGGCTCTTTAGTTCTTCTTCACTTTCTGCCATAAGGGTGGTGTCATCTGCATATCTGAGGTTATTGAGATTTCTCCCAGCAATCTTGATTCCAGCTTGTGCTTCATCCAGCCCAGTGTTTCTCACAATGTACTCTATATAAGTTAAATAAGCAGGGTGACAATACACAACCCTGACGTACTCCTTTTCCTATTTGGAACCAGTCTGTTGTTCCATGTCCAGTTCTAACTGTTGCTTCCTGACCTGCATACCAACTTCTCAAGAGGCAGATCAGGTGGTCTGGTGGTCCCATCTCTTTCAGAATTGTCCAGTTTATTGTGATCCACACAAAGGCTTTGGCATAGTCAATAAAGCAGAAATAGATGTTTTTCTGGAACTGTCTTGCTTTTTGATGATCCAGTGGATGTTGGCAATTTGATCTCTGGTTCCTCTGCTTTTTCTAAAACCAGCTTGAACATCTGGAAGTTCATGGTTCACGTATTGCTGAAGCCTGGCTTGGAGAGTTTTGAGCATTACTTTACCAGCGTGTGAAATGAGTGCAATTGTACGGTAGCTTGAGCATTCTTTGGCATTGCCTTTCTTTGGGATTGGAATGAAAACTGACCTTTTCCAGTCCTGTGGCCACTGCTGAGTTTTCCAAATTTGCTGGCATATTGAGTGCAGCACTTTCATGGTATCATGTTTTATGATTTGGAATAGCTCAACTGGAATTCCATCACCTCCACTTGCTTTGTTTGTAGTGATGCTTCCTACGGCCCACTTGACTTCACATTCCAGGATGTCTGGCTCCACAACATCATGATTATCTGGGTCATGAAGATCTTTTTTGTACAGCTCTTCTGTGTATTCTTGCCACCTCTTCTTAATATCTTCTGCTTCTGTTAGGTCCATACCATTTCTGTCCTTTATCAAGTCCATCTTTGCATGAAATGTTCCCTTGGTATCTCTAATTTTCTTGAAGAGATCTCTAGTCTTTCCCAGTCTATTGTTTTCCTCTATTTCTTTGCACTGATCACTGAGGAAGGCTTTCTTATCTCTCCTTGATATTGTTTGGAACTCTGCATTCAGATGGGTATATCTTTCCTTTTCTCCTTTGCTTTTCACTTCTCTTATTTTCACAGCTTTTTCTATTGTGTTTAGAGATATTTTATTTTATGTAAATGGTTATTTAGACTCAGGCAACTGTAATTTTTCATAAATACAAATGTATACACCTAATATTAAACATGCATAAACAAGATAAAAATCTGTGGTTTTTTATTTATATATACAGACAATTATGCAAAAACATGGTAAAATTTATGATACTGACAGTTACTCAGTGACACTGGGGAAGGTAGGTGGTCAAATTGCTAAACCTGATTTATTTTATATACTTTAAAATTTTTTTTTATACTGTACTTATTTTGTGGTTATCCCTTGTTGCTATTAAAAGATGCTTACTCCTTGGAAGGAAAGTTATGACCAACCTAGATAGCATATTGAAAAGCAGAGACATTACTTTGTCAACAAAGGTCTGTCTAGTCAAGGCTATGGTTTTTCCAGTGGTCAGGTATGGATGTGAGAGTTGGACTATAAAGAAAGCTGAGCACTGAAGAATTGATGCTTTTGAACTGTGGTGTTAGAGAAGACTCTTGAGAGTCCCTTGGGCTGCAAGGAAATCCAACCAGTCCATTCTAAAGGAGATCAGTCCTGGGTGTTCATTGGAAGGACTGATGTTGAAGCTGAAACTCCAATACTTTGGTCACCTGATGCGAAGAGCTGACTCACTGAAAATGACCCTGATGCTGGGAAAGATTGAGGGCAGGAGGAAAAGGGGACAACAGAGGATGAGATGGTTATATGGCATCATCGGCTCAATGGACATGGGTTTGGGTGGACTCCAGGAGTTGGTAATGGACAGGGAGGCCTGGCATGCTGTGGTTCATGGGATCGCAAAGAGTCAGAAACGACTGAGCAACTGAACTGAACTGAACTGAACTTGTGGCTCAGGGGTAAAGAATCCACTTGCCAATATAGGAGATGCAGGTCCAATCACTGGGTTAAGAAGATCTCCTGGAGAAGGGGTGGCAACCTGCTCCAATATTCTTGCCTGGAAAAGCGCATGGACAGAAGAACCCGACAGGCCCTAATACATGGGATCACAAAAGATTTGGACACAACTTGCGACTAAAAAACATACTTATTTTTATACTTAAAACTTGATTTAAATCCTCCCCACCTTTTCCAGGTAATTATAATCTTTTTGTTGTTGTTCCTGCCATAAGTCCATTGTCTTGCCAAATATATCTAATTTAGTTCAATCAGTAAAACATAGTAAACTATAAGCTTGCTTCACTTCCAGCTATTTATAATTTGGGCTTTATTTTCATTTTAACTGTTAATTGCTCAAACTTTCTAGTTTATCATAACATTCATCATTTTAAAAACAGAAGATAAATGCCAAATATAATGCTAAATCCATATTCTCTATATTTAGCATACCGGAAATCTATATTCTACAATTTTAATGAATGTTGTCTTTATTCATTTCCTTTCTGAATAAAACTAACTAGACTGATCTTTGCAACCAAAAAATACAAATATAGTGCTTTAAATATAGCAGTAAATTCAGTTCATGGATCCTGAATACATTATTTTCATTAGCCATTTACACAAAATAACATGTTCAGGATTTACAAAAATTGTCATGAAAAAATATGACATTAGAGATGTCTTCTAAAGATTTAAAACCTGACCATATAATAATAGTATATACGTTAAGGCCACACAAAAATCCTAACTCCATGTTAGGTCATAATACTTTATAGAGTCATTTTATAGAAGTGGCAGGAAGGAAGACATTTTGTTCTGATCCTCACTGGAGAACCAAGGATTAGGGCAAACCTACAAATTTAGTGAACAGGGCTTATTTTGCATTAAAATTTTAAGTGGTATTATTTTGCTGCAGTGACACTTTGCAGATCAAGTAAATAGGGATATTTCTCCTTTGCATTGAGAAATGTGCTTTCTCTCATTTTACTTAAAAAACATATGTCATAGACAACCTTTTGTTTTCCCAATGTGCTAGGCACGGGTTCAAGACTATGTGAAAAAACCGTGCATGTGGGGTGAAGCCTGAACTGGCCTCTCAGTGTTCAATCCTCACCAAGGTTTCAACCACCATTCGATGCAAAGTGACTGATACATGAACAACACGGGGCCACGGTTTCTCAGACATGATACAGTTTAAAGCGACTCTGGAAATCAACACTTGTGTGTGACATCTCTCAATTTTCGAATGGTAGTTTCATAATTCAAAGAGTTTAAAAAAAAAAAAAACCACCATGTGGTCCAAACAAAACATATAAGCCGGCCCATTCAGCCTGTGAAATTCAGGTAGGGATCATTGACTTAGAGAACCATATAGAATAAAGAGAAACACAAAAATATTCCAGATCATTAAAACATAAAAATCATGCCCAAGCCATCAAAGAGGAACACAGTCTTCTGAGTCCCACTCTAGAGCTCTTTCCTGAGGGCCAAGTTGCCTTCACCTTCTTTTATTTCTTCTGTGGAACAGATTAGAGGACTATTCTGAACATCAATAGCGTTTAAGCCTGGAGACACATTTGGCACATTATTATGAAGTATAGACTGTTTTTAGAACAAACAAAATTGTTTGTAGAACAGATAGCTAAACACAGAGATACCACTGAAATTCAACAAAGCTAATGATAAGGATACAGAAATTTTATGTATGTGCTTGTGCCTAATTGCTCAGACATGTGTGACTCTCTGTGACTCCTTGGACTGTAGCCTGCCAGGCTCCTCTGTCCATGGTGATAAGAATATAGAAGTTGTATGTGTGTGTGCTTAGTCACTCAGTCCTGTCCATCTCTTTGCAACCCCATGGACTGTAGCCCACCAGGTTCCTCTGTCCATGGAATTTCCCAGGCAAGAATATTAGAGTGGGTAGCCATTCCCTTCTCCATGGGATCTTCCAGACCCAGGGATCAAACTCAAGTCTCCTGCACTGCAGGAGGATTCTTTACCATCTGAGCCACCGAACATGCATACAAAAAGGAAGGGAAAGAATGGGGAAGTTTATCTTTGTTTTAAATGCATCATGCTATAGTGTCAGAGCTTTAAATATTCATACTCCCTTTCCCCTTGTTTTTATTAAGTATTATTTCCCATTGTAGCGTTTTAATGTATACTAAGAAAAATCATTTCTGACATCTAAAGATCCAGCTCTAGAAAATACTAACAGGGACACCTTCAGTAAGTTATTTATTTTTCTAAGTCTTAATTCTTCCAATTCAAAAAACAGGTTTAATAATGCTTACCTCAAATTGAGTAAGATAAGTTGTGTGAAGGAAAGTACTGCACTCTACTAATCACTAGAAAAATATTACTTGTTAATGAATAAAGATTCAAATATCCTATTCTAAAATGTACTAAAAAGCATACTTTGCCCACTTGATATTTTAAAATATTTTTAATAATAAATCATCATTGTTTTATTGAAAAGAACTATAATACAGTCAGATGTACTCCTTACCATAGAGATATGCTGAAAGTGAAACAGTCTAAGAATTAAAACAAGATTGGCAGGCAGACATGGGAGATAAGTAACATGAGCTAAAGATTCCAGGTGGTTTAGTGTGGAACTATAGTGTGCAACAGAACAAAGAAGATATTGCTTAATTTAGATTATCAAGGTCATCAGTAATCATAAGAATTACTTATTAACTTTATTTTTTTCAATGCATTTTTCAGATGTTATTTGATAAATGCTCACAACTATTTGAGATAGAAATTATTTTCCTCTTTCCCCATTTTACAGATAAAAGGACTGGGACTCACAGAGGCAAATGATTTCCCCAAAGTACTAAAGAGTCAGTTTTCAAAGGCTTATTAATATGACTGCAGAAGGTGTGTGTTTTCTATTACTTTAGCCAACAACTAGGCAGGAGGAGAAGGGGACGACAGAGGATGAGATGGCTGGATGGCATCACTGACTCGATGGACGTGAGTCTGAGTGAACTCCGGGAGTTGGTGATGGACAGCGAGGCCTGGCGTGCTGCGATTCACAGGGTCGCAAAGAGTCAGACACGACTGAGCGACTGAACTGAACTGAACTGAGCTGATGTCACTGATATACAGTAGAATGTCCAGCTGTCTAGGATAATTTATTTATGGCTCTGGTTAAAGGTCTCATCTCACGCAATAAATAAAATAAGTTTACATAGTCACTTGGGTTACACGGTTAAAGCAATCTTTATAGTTTACATAGTCTCATCTCTCAACTTTCCCCTGGATTCTTGAAATTTATCAGTGCTGCAGGGAAAGAGTGAACAAATTCATGGCTAAATTTCCTCTGGATTCTTAAGGTAAATGCTGACCTGTAGACAAAGTCAGGTGGTCAGTTACTTGGATCAAAGAGATTATAGAGCTTAGTAGTGAAGCCGTATCTTCTAAATGTAAAGAAATACAGTTGTGCAATAGATTTCACTTGCTTGATTTCATAATGAAGTTTACGTCAAAGACTAAAGACCACAAATTAAGCTTTGTGATAGTAAGGAAAAAATTGAGATGTTTTATGGATACTATCAAATTTTTCTGGAATCTCTTATGGTTTATGCTAACAGATTATATAAATTTGATATAAGTGGCAGCTAAATTTTCCCCTAATTTATGTAAATATTAAAAACATTGCATAGAGATGACAGTCTACAATTGGAATATATACAAACTGTTCTAAAAGATTTAAATTAAAACTATTTTAAATGTTTTGGTGATTGAAAATAACTTTATTTTTTTTAAGTGGAGGATGATTGCTTTACAATGAAAATAACTTTAAACCAAAAATTTCCTTAAAATAGTAAAATTCTGTCTATTACAAGTTTTCTTTTCAACTAAATATGTCTAAGCATTTATGTGCTATGCTGTGCTTAGTCACCCAGTCAATCTGATTCTTTGCAGCCCTGTGGACTGTAGCCCACCAGGCTCCTCTGTCTATGGGGATTCTCTGGGCAAGAATACTGGAACGGATTGCCATGCCCTCCTCCAGGCTGCTGTTTCTAAGTCGCTTCAGTCATGTCTGACTCTGTGCAACCCCATAGATGGCAGCCCACCAGGCTACCCCATCCCCAGGATTCTCCAGGCAAGAACACTGGAGTGGGTTGCCATTTCCTTCTCCAATGCATGAAAGTGAAAAGTGAAAGTGAAGTCGCTCAGTCGTGTCTGACTCTTCGCGACCCCATGGACTGCAGCCCACCAGGCTTCTCCATCCATGGGATTTTCCAGGCAAGACTTCTGGAGTGGGGTGCCATTTCCTTCTCTGCTCCTCCAGGCTAAACATTTATAATTACCCCTGATTTCCTTTTATTCTTATTCTTGAGATACATGCTTAAAATTTATGAAATAAGTAAACTATAGATCAGTATTTCCCCTTTGACAGTCAACTAGTTCACCATAATCAAAAATTTTCTGTACTTGTTTATATTACAAACCATTATTTCTGTGTATTTTCCATTAAAATTTATTTTAATTTGACTCCTCTATTTTTTAAGCTTTAAATTTTTAAACTTAGTTCTAAACAAACCTCAGATTTGATAAGCTATACAGTTTTTTTTCTAACATACATAGAAACACATAACTGCAAAATATAAAATGTGGGCTACCTGAAATTATCCTGTGTATCATTATAGACCAATATTCTATTCTTTGGGAAACATTCCCATAAGACCACAGAATTTTAGAGTGTGAGTAATTTTTGAAGATAGTTTATGCCATTAAAATTATAAGCAGATTTTCGATTAAGGAAAACAAATGATCCTTTATTAAAAATGAATACTTTAAGCCTAAACCTGGGAGATCATATTTTTGAATGCCAATTCAATACTGTTATGCTTTAAGAATGCTTAATAATCGAGTGCACATATTAAGAACTCGATAATCAGTACTCCCAAAACAGTAATAATTATTTTTACATTCATGAATATCCAAATAGAATAATAATCTAAGTCATTACTATCCATTCTATCTCCTCAACTTTCAGAGCACACATCCTCAGACTTTATACCCACATAGAGTCAACCAGAAATTGTTCTCTATACTTTATCTTAATCACTCCCCTTGAGAGAGTCACTTCCTAGGCAGGTTGATAAGAAGTCCAGGGGTCCCCAAGGAGAGAGGGGTCTGGAATTCTCAAGAAGGAAGAAAGGACAAACTTTTTTTTCTTCCTCTACATTTGTGAGGATTATATCACAATAATGTATCCTGCTTGAGGACAGTTTCTAGAAAAAAACTTCTGGCTAATCCTGTAATCTTAAAATGTAAATTACGGGAGTAGGTCTAGTAAGGTCTTTACAACCTTTACAGACATTCTTTTGATTCACTGTAATGAGTAATTAAAAAGTATATAACTCCATTGCTAACACTAGCAAGAGGATCCTCTTTCTGCCCCCTTCTGATGTCTATGTCAGAAGCTTCTCTATCCCTTTTATACTTTGCTAAAACTCTATTACACAAAAGCTCTGAGCGACCAAGCCTCGTCTCTGGCCCCGGATTGAATTCTTCTCCCCTGGAGGCCAAGAATCCCAGCGCCCTTCATGGTTCAGCAACATCCTTTCACCCTTTTCTTTCTGCTTTCAATACCATAGACATCTTGTAAATTTTTTAATACTATTGATGCCCTGCAACCTATTTTAAATGCAGCTTCTAAAACTGTCTTCCTCGACGGCACTCAACCATGTCACCTTTGCTGAATCTGAGCCATAGCCCTTGGTTGCACTCGACCCCAGTAGCAAATGCACCCACACCTTCAGCACTGTGTCATTTTCTTCACTCTGTTGCTCACACCCTACAAACCTCACCTACTGCTCCCTTACTTTCCTACCTATCTCTGGTCTTTTCGATCTCAAATATTTCTAGAGCTATTTTAAAACCTACCTTCTTAAATAAATCTTTTTTGCAACAGCCACAGCTACTCACAACTCTCTTCCAGCATGTAACTCATAAAATGTCCTGGGTTCATAGGCTCTAGCTTTATGCCACACAGAGTAAATCACACAGTATAGGCACTTCCTAAACTACCAAACTTCCTCTACTTCCATTCATCATCTGTGCCAGTATCTGGAGGGCTGCTATGTATCATTTGCATTTTGAACACTTCACAAAGCTCCAACTGAGGGGCTCAATGGGAGCTGAAATTAATTCCAAGCTCCCTTTGTCTTGTTATGAGCCTTAGCTAGAAGGTTGCACCACCAGAAGAAGAGCACACTGACCTCTTATTAAGGTCACCCAGGGTTGACACCTGTGTAAATGCTAGACCCAGCCCTGTAATTGAGGTTAATATTATACATTACAATTTTTTTCCTAACTTAATCCCTTCCTAATATAGTCTCTCCCACATTCTGTTATTAGAATGAGGCTTCTTCAATGGCATTAATTAGTATTTATTCAACAACGAGGTCTTGACTATCCATTGCGTCTCTTTTACTGTCTCTTACACTTTACAGAATAAAACAAAAAGAATCTTGCTATCAAACAATTTACACTCTGATCGAGGAAAAAAACACTTGTGAAACATTTAAACCAACATACACCATGATTTGGTGCAGAAACAAGCATTCTGGGCAATGAAAGAGAGATGCATGAAGGTTAGTTTAACTAGGAAAGACTTCACAAGAGAAAAAAACAAAAACCTTAAACCAGCCTTGCCTTTGAAAAAGGAGTAAGATGTGGCTAGGCTATGGAAAAGAATGAAGACATTACAGCACCACAGTAAATGTCCTACAAATGGAATGTCATAGGTAGTGTGTGCTTCATCCTTACAAAACAGGTAGCTGGAGAATTGAATTCCTGGAGAATTTGACACAGTAATGGAGATTATTATATGAGGGATCAGCAGGGTAGAATTTTAGGTCCCATCTCTTTCCCAGATCATTAAGGGGAAAAAAAAATCTGGTGCTTGTATTTTTCATCTGCGAACCAGATGGGTGCAGACTCTCAAAGACATTCTTCCCCTGCAAGAAACATGTTGTGATGCAAGACTCTAAAAACAGTGAATTCAAAAGTACTTGAAAGTTTTCTCAACAATTCAAGAAATCAGAAAAATAGACAAAGGAAAGAAAGAAATATGCTGTTTGAGACATATGAAGAATAGGAATCTCAGTTTCAATAAGTGAGTACATTGCTGGGAATTTGCTTAGTTTTATCTAGTTAAGCGAGCAAAAGTTTTATTTCTGAGCAAGAGTTTTCTAAAAGGAGAGGGAGGAAAAATAAATAATCAGTGCTTGTTTAAATGCTGGATTAGAAAATTGGACTGTGACTTTATAAATATATCTTTAGCTTCATCAAGACTCAGAAGACTGCAATGTCCTTGTGGTAACCACAAAATGTTGAAAAGATTGGGAGCCCCCCCCCAAAAAATAGATATACCTGATATGATATGTGACACTTTTTCAAAAAACTTTGGACTGAATGAATTCCATGAGCCATCTTGTTAAATTTTTTAAATATATACATTTTCATCAAAGTTTTTTTAAAAGTCATAATGAACTTGAGAAATGGCAAATGCTTACTAGTCCAACAAATAATGTGAAACCCTAGCTACACTGAGTAGTTTGTATGAATAAAACATCCTGAGCAGGAAGTACAGTGTGAGCCCTGAACAGCCCTGACTTGCTGAGGTGAATGAAGAATTCTCCATTTGGTTCTGAGTAGGAACAGATGCCTCATTTTCTTTTAGAAAGGAAATTACATTCTACGTAAGAGGAACTCAGCACTGCCAAATTAATAAGATAAGAGATTTCATCATCTCCCGGAACACTTTAGCACGCAATTTTCTTCCTATTACAGTGATTCTTTTTGAATTAGCCCTTTGAGTTTGGAAACTCACGGAAAGCTGAGCTACAGTCCGCAACCAGCATTGCCTTCAGAGCATGGCAGAATTCCTTCTAAATTCTTACATTATGGAACAATGGAAGCCATGAGTGTTTCTTTATTCTCATAAAGACTTCCTAAATCCCAAACTCTGAAAAAAATGGGATATGAGAGGACAGAAGGATTCTTTCATCTGGAAAGCAGTAAAAGTACTACTTGGGGACTATGAATCCAATATAAACCTTATTTAAATGAGTAAAATAATGTGAAAATTCACTTACATTAGAAATTAAGAATAACGTATTCCCTGAGCATCTGTTCCTTGTTTAATATTTGTACATAGGTTCAAGGCAGTGTTCACTGGATTTCTTATTTAATAATAAAATTATGGTAATGAAAATGCAGTATGGTCCACTAAAATAATGAAACTAATCTGAAAATATAAATGATTAGTTCCTACAAACCCAAATATTTATTCAATACTTATTCAGTACAGCATTATACACATATATAGGTGCAACACTCAACTCTGAGAATTGCAAAGTGAAATAAGAAAGACATCATCCTTCCTTTGAGTTTACAGACTAGTAGAAATTAACCCACAAATAACCAATTATAATAATTCATGGTTACCTGTAGGAATAGAAGTATGTAGTGGATGCTATGGTAGCCATAGGAATGACATCAAATCCAGCTAGGGATCCAAACCAAGTAATCTGTAACCGTGCACGGCTGTTTGGATGACACACTAAATTAGAAACTCCAAGAAGGCAAAAATTTTATCTGCCCTTTCACCACTGTAGAAATGCTGTCTACTACATTCCCCAGATTGCTGTGGGCACTTTAAAAATTACTGTTAGGTAATAAGCTGAAGAAGATTTTATTCAGTAAGATTTCTGTTGGGCAAGCACAACATTGCAAAAGAATACATTTGCTAAGTTGTTTAGAGTATAAAGGAGAAGAAAACGGCAACCCACACCAGTATTCTAGCCTGGAAAATCCCATGGATGGAGGAGCCTGGTAGGCTACAGTCCATGGGGTTGCAAAGAGTCAGACACGACTGAGTGACTTCACCTTTCACCTTTTAGAGTATAAAAAAAGTCTGTATAGAAGGTAAGGTCAGACTACAAAAATGTATGAAATAAGGAAAGATTTTTTTCTTTTTTTTTTTTGAGAAGGAAGGTATGGGAGAAAAAGAGATAGAGATAGAAATAGAGAGATGGAGTCAGAGACAGAGAAGAGTGATGAAGGATGAAGAAAGAAAGTAATTGTGATCTTAGTCCTTAATAACATGACTCTTTCTTAGAATTCCAAATTTTCAATTAAATGATTATATTCTCAGACACTTGCTATGAATGGTCTTTATTGTGTTTCCAAGCAACATGCTGACTCTCACATCTGGACTTACACAGGGCAAGACAGTAGAATTACAGAGAAGGCAAAGGATCATAGATTTAGGTAAAGTTATATGTAATTTAAGGGATTCCCTGGTGGATTAGATGGTAAGGAATCTGCCTGTAATGTGGAAGACCCGGATTCGATCCCTGGGTTGGGAAGATCCCCTGGAGAAGGGAATGGCAACCCACTCCAGTATTTTGACCTGGATTATTCCATGGACGGAGCCTAGTGGGCTGCAGTCCATGGGGTCTCAAAGAGTCGGACATGACTAAGCAACTAACACATACATATGTAATTTAGGGCTTCCCTGGTAGCTTAACCAGTAAAGAATCCACCTGCAATCCAGGAGACCCTACTTCAATTCCCAGGTCGGGAAGTTCCTCTGGAGGAGAGCATGGCAACCCACTCCAGTGTCCTTGCCCAGAGAATTCCCATAAACAGAGGAGCCTGGCAGGCTGCAGTTCATAAGGTCACAAAGAATCAGACATGACTGAGCCAAAGCACGCATGCACACACATATGTGATTTAGCTTCCCTGGTGGCTCAGACAGTAAAGAATCTGCCTGCAATGTACTGAGAAGTGGCCTACAGATACCGTTTTGATTATAGTGGACATCTTGATTACATCTGAATACATGAAGATAGAACAAGTATTCCAAGAAGATCTGGGAGAAGGTATAGAGTTGTGAAATTATACCAATTACAAAGAACTTTACTGGAAGAGCAAAGGAAGAGTTTGTGTGGGAAGTAAATGATGATATGTAATTAGAGACCAACTTATCAAAGGCCTTGTTTGTTAAAGAATATAAACCTTTTATTCTAAATGCTATAGGGAACCATTTTAAGCAAAATAATCAGAATAGTATACAACAATTAAGAAAGTGAAAATACTTGATAAATTAATGATCATGTGAATTTATATTGTCATTCTCCCACAGGCAATAACCAAGAATACAAGAGATTACAAACATCTGCTTGGTGAAACTGAAATTTCAGAGTGTCTAGACAGAATTGAGCAGGAATTGATGTAGTAGGCTGTATCATGAGTGCCTGAGTCTGTCTACTCATTATTTACAACAATTAGGTTCAGAATTTGGGCAAAAGAAGGAATGTCATATTAAATAATTCAATTTTAGGAAAGAAAGCGTAGGAAAATGTGGCCATTATAAAAAAAAAAAAAAGGTAAAAAGGAATAGTTTGAAATAAAATAAACCACAGGAAGTCTGGAGACTATTTTAAAATACAGCATTAGAAGCCCAAAATGAATTTTTTGCCCTGAATCATAAAAACAAGCCAAATGCAAAAAAAAAAGAAAAGAAAAAAATGCTTTAACAGCAGATTGCTACAGTACAAGCTGACTTCATAGAGAGTAAAGCAATAAGCATAAAATGTAAATATTTCCAAATTAAGAGAGAAAAGGGAAAATTCCAAAATGTGAGAGATCAGATACAAATAGAAATTAGGCAGATCAGAAAAATATCTGGAAACTATGTTACAAGGAACATCATAGCCAGTAATGAAAAGAACTCTTAAAATTTTTCAAAGAAAAGAAGAAATCCAACCACAGCATTCAAAAGAATGCTAAATATAAAACAGTATATTGGAGGAATTCTCTAATAGCTATTTTTTTGTTTTGATGTATTCATTTTATGATTTCAACATTTAAACTGTATATTGAGTTACTAGATTCAAGTTGCTAAAAAATATATTAAGTGTTTTATTCATTAGGAAATTGGGCACAGATAAATACCTGTGATTATTTATTATATTTACTTATTTATTATTTATTATATACAGGTATTATAAATACCTGTGATTTTACCTTCTACCCAAAAATTATGAAAGAATTTAAGAGTGAGTGTTGGACAATGAGCTAAGAAAGACATGTGACTTATCAATACCGAATTACACCAAGCCAGAAAAGGTAAAAAGTCAATAGTGACCTCATTCATAAACACAAAGTCCAGTGAAGACCTTGGAAATCTAAGACTGATTTCCACCCAGGCAATCTTATAGAACCTATTATTAAATGGGGTATAACTATGTACTTAATACAACAGAACTCACAGAGGAATCATTGTCCTGGAAGGGCAAATGATGCTTGACTAATCTGTTAGAGTTGTCAAGCTAAGTAAGCAGTTTGGACAGGAAAGACCTGGTGGTTGAAATATATTTATATTTTCAAAAGGACTCTGACACGATTCATACCAAAACTACTTGAATATTGAGTCACCAAGAGAATTGGGAAGATGTTTTGACTTGCATAAGGAGCTCGCTTAGAGTCAGGAAACCCTAAGTAGGAGGGGCAAATAAGTACTTCTTAAGATAGAGAAGTTCATTTCGATATATGGCAAAACCAATACAATATTGTAAAGTTAAAAAATAAAATAAAATCTAAAAAAAAAAGAGAGAAGTTCAAATACTGGAACATTTTAAGGAGTAGAGTGCTCTGATTTCTTTAGACAAAGTATGCCCCGAGAAGTCTCTCGAATCATGAGAGTGATTTTTAGCTTCAAATGTGTCTACAAGTCTTCCCCAATATTCCAGCACCCCAGCAAAATCTCCTGGGTAGGGAGATGAGAGAGTGGCAGGGTGGAAGAGATGGAGGAGGAAGAGGAGGGCGTTATAGGAGGAGGACAATGAAAAGAAAAAGAAGCCTCATCTCCTCTCACATGCTTTCTGGACCTATACCAAATGACCTGGTAGGAAAAAATGAGCATTTTATCACAAATCCTTAGAATAGCTAGTAAACAATCCGCAGCCCTCTGAAGATTAAAAAACCAAATTATGATTATCAAGGAAATGTTCTGTGATGCTTTAAGTAGACAGATAAAAGGACTAATGAACTTATCTGTGGAAATATGGTTACATTTACAGAAAAACAAATGTCCATTCATTGGAGAAAGGGGGAATCCTTAGATAGAAAATTATGCTCTGATGGGAAAGACTCAGAAAAATAATCTGAGCTTTTGCACAATTATCTCAGAAGATATTCCAGCATGACACTAGTTTAAAAAGGCAACATATTTGTGATGAGAGGAAAGTATATAAACAAAGTAGTATCTGACACTAAAAGTCATAATGTATCTGACTTGGAACATGTAATGTAGCTTAGGTTGCTACATCTAGGGAAAGATATATAGAGGTAGAAAGAACCTAGTAAAGGCTAAGTACAGACCCAGGGGAGGCTGGCATCTGGATAAATTCATTCATACAGAAGAGATGAGGCTTCCAGGCTGAGATGAAGCCAAGAAGAGTGCGATAGGCCAGTGACCTCTATTTAGTCATAAGGATATAAATTGAGGCTTGAAAGATGTAAATATAGGATTGAAAAGAAAAGAACATTATAAAGTTGATTCAGTTCAGTTCAGTCGCTCAGTCATGTCTGACTCTTTACAACCCCATGAATCGCAGCATGCCAGGCCTCCCTGTCCATCACCAACTCCTGGAGTTCACTCAAACGCATGTCCATCGAGTCAGTAATGCCATCCAGCCATCTCATCCTCTGTCGTCCCCTTCTCCTCTTGCCCCCAATCCCTCCCAGCAGCAGAGTCTTTTCCAATGAGTCAACTCTTGGCATGAGGTGGCCAAAGTACTGGAGTTTCAGCTTTAGCATCATTCCTTCCAAAGAAATCCCAGGGCTGATCTCCTTCAGAATGGACTGGTTGGATCTCCTTGCAGTCCAAGGGACTCTCAAGAGTCTTCTCCAACACCACAGTTCAAAAGCATCAATCCTTCAGCACTCAGCTTTTTTCACAGTCCAACTCTCACATCCATACATGACCACTGGAAAAACCATAGCCTTGACTAGACGGACCTTTGTTGGCAAAGTAACATCTCTGCTTTTCAATATGCTGTCTAGGCTGGTCATAACTTTTCTTCCAAGTTGGTAGCAAACATAAAATCCATATTTGCCTCCCATGTGATATTATAAAATTATGAAGTACTGCAACAAGATTTAGCTAAACTTAGGAATGCTAGAAAAAATACAAAGATGTTTCAAAGAATTTTTAAAAGTCCTTCATCTCCATGAATTATAGATTAAGCTGAGTCTTCATTTTGCCACAAAGAATTACTGCACAAACTTGATCCCACATATAGATTGATAATTCACATAGACGATCTGCATAAGAAATACTGATTGTTCTCCAATAAAAGTTTGAAAAAAAAGGAAAATTTTATTTCTCCATCAAAGTCTTCTCACTTCTTCTTATCAGAAAGAAAACTTAATATGTGATTTTAAAGTTAAGATTTTCTCACCATTATATCTTTCATGTTGTTTCAGACACTAGTGATGAAGTCAACTAGATCTAAATTTCTACAAAATTCAAACAAGATTAGTTTAGAGAGTGAAACAAATACATTAACTTTTGCTGATTAATAACTTTAGAACATTAATATTTTAACTGATAATTTAAATTTTTGGCTTTCCACAATCTAAAATAAATTAGTTGTAAATATTGTGCTTATTTAACTTATGTCAAAAGCACATAAGGTGAAATGCTGGGCTGGATAAAGCACAAAATGGAATCAAGATTGCAGGGAGAAATATCAACAACCTGAGAAATGCAGATGATACCACCCTAATGGCAGAAAGTGAAGAGGAAGTAAAGAACCTCTTGATAAGGTGAAAGAGGAGAGTGAAAGAGCTGGCTTAAAACTCAACATTCAAAAAATGAAGATCATGGCATCCAGTCTCATCACTTCATGGCAAATAGATGGGGAAACAATAGAAACAGTGACAGACTTTATTGACTTGGGCTTCAAAATTACTGATGATAGTGACTACAGCTATGAAATTTAAAATGTTTGCTCCTTGGAAGAAAAGCTGTGACCACCTAGACAGAATATTAAAAAGCAGAGACATTACTTTGCCAACAAAGGTCCATATAGTCAAAGCTATGGTTTTTCCAGTAGTCAAGTATAGATGTGAGAGTTGGACCAGAAAGAAGGTTGAGTGCCGAAGAACTGATTCTTTCGAACTGTGGTGCTGGAGAAGACCCTTGAGAGTCCCTTGGACTGCAAGTTCAAACCAGTCAATCCTAAAGGAAATCAACCCTGAATATTCATTGGAAGGACTGATGCTGAAGCTGAAGCTCCAGTACTTTGGCCACGTGATGTGAAGAGCTGACTCACTGGAAAAGACCCTGATGTTGGGGAAGATTGAAGGCAGGAGGAGAAGGGGACAACAGAGGATGAGATGGTTGGATGGCATCACCAACTCAATGGACATGAGTTTGAGCAAACTCAGGGAGATGGTAATGGACAGGGAGCCCCGGCATGCTGCAGTCCATGGGGTCACAAAGAGTTGGACACAACTGAGAAACTGAACAACAACAAGTATTTTTAATATTGGGTTTAAATTCCATTAAATTCTGAGAGTATATGATTCTTTTAATAATTAAATGAAATGCAATTTTATTTGTAGAGGTCTAATAGAATAAAAACGAATGTGATACTTCACATTAGAAAAACAATAATCTCCCATATTATTAACAAAAAAACCCACAAATGATAAAGGTTAGTTATAAAATTAAATTAGATTTGCCTTAATATCAACATATTCTGATAATACAGAAAACAAAGTGCATTAAAAATGCCTGTGGAACAGTCTTATGGACTCTGTGGGAGAGGGAGAGGGTGGGAGGATTTGGGAGAATGGCACTGAAACATGTAAAATATCATGTATGAAACGAGATGTCAGTCCAGGTTCAATGCACGATACTGGATGCTTGGGGCTAGTGCACTGGGACGACCCAGAGGGATGCTATGGGGAGGGAGGAGGGAGGAGGGTTCAGGATGGGGAGCACATGTATACCTGTGATGGATTCATTATGATATTTGGCAAAACGAATACAATTATGTAAAGTTTAAAAATAAAATAAAATTTAAAAAAAAAAATGCTTGATCCTTCCAGTGGGTTAGGATCTAAGTTCCTTGTTCCCCTTTTCCTTTTTAGTAGTTGCTGGCTTCCAGACAGCTTGGAAGGCTAGCATTAGGAACTTCTATCATCAAGTCATTAACCTCTAGAATAAAAATGTGGGCTTCTATTGTACAAACTGACATTCCTCTTCCATAGCCAAGTTTTTCTAGAGAAAAACTTTATGATAACAGTTATTAAAATAGAACCTTTTATTTAGTGTTCTTTGTGAAGCCTTAGAAACTTAAAACATACACTTTGCAAAAATGATATATGTACCATATAGCTATATAATTTCAAGCTTAGTGCAAGGGCTTTAAAATCCCTCCGTGAAGTGTATTTTACGTGTACCCTCAGTTGTTATGGTTTGCTTTAATTTATGTAATTATGTATGAGGTCGATATGGAAAAGTAGCCCTCACTCATTACTGGCAAACATTCCTGAAAAATGTGTGTGCCTTCAGAAATCAAACTAACAGGCTCACAGTCCATAACAAGGTCAAATGAAAGCAACCAACAGTTCAGCCACTGAACGGTTGTGATTGTTTGCTAAATTACAGTTGCACTTTGCAGATGGCTTAACAGGCAATAAATTACATCCAAAATACTCTCAGATGACAGCTACATCACAGGAAGTGAGTAGAGTTCATGCTGTTGTCACATATAAAGGCACAAACACAAATTTTCTGTTACGTCAATATAAAAATCCTTGAGACACGGTTCACAGAAGAGATTTCTATTTGAAATTTAGTCAACTAGAATTCCTTGAGACACAAATAGTTTTGAAGATGTAAACTTTAAAGTCCTTTAAAAGTTCTCAAAGATTGAAATGTTAGTTTGAAATGTTACTATCTTTGTAGGCGATCATTATTTTCTATTTTTTAAGAAAATAGATCTAAACCAGGCTTGGGTTTTATTCCTTGTTTAAAAAGATCCTTGAAAGATAAAGAGTTTTGTACATGCAATAAATGTTCCCTGACATTTGTCTGCTTGGTTACTTTAAGAGATGGAGAATTCACCATCTAAATGGTAACCTATTCTATTTTTGATTAGGTCAAGTCATTAAAAAGCTCTTCCACAGGGAATCCTAGAGGGGATTTCAGAGTGTTCCTATGTATAAATACACAGCGGAGCAGTCTTTGATGTTATACAATGAACATGTCATGGATTACACAGCAGCCAAATCGTCCTACCTCTACTTTCTACCATATGGAGCTACCGCGGCCTGTTGGAGTTGCAAGAAATAAACCTAATTCATTCCCACACAGATGATCCCTTAAACTATTTTATGGTGCACTAACAAGGCCACCACCTTATTATCTTCTCTCATACATACTCAATCGCTTTACCCTTTGTATTACAATAGAATTACCATATTCTTCCCTGAACATACTTCCAAAATGTACTTTCTTTAAACTAAAATGATCTCTTTGGCAAATGGTCTTACAGTCAGTCAATCCCAAGATGGTTTTATGGTTTATATTCAATAAAGGCATGATGACAAATGAAGCATCTTCAGAGTGAAGACACTCATAATCAACATAAAAGGTCCTCTCGAGAAAAGCAATAGTGAAAATAACTGGGTTTTGTTTGATTCTTTTTTCTATGGTACCCATGACTGAAGACATGGATGCATGGGAAAGCTTAAGGAGAAATGATGGTCTGCTGCTGCTGCTGCTGCTAAGTCACTTCAGTCATGTCCAACTCTTGTGACCCCCATAGACGGCAGCCCACCAGGCTCCCCCGTCCCTGGGATTCTCCAGGCAAGAACACTGGAGTGGGTTGCCATTTCCTTCTCCAATGCAAATGATGGTCTAGATAATCTAAAAATCAAGTAAACATCTGACATTTAGCTACTGCTTGTAAAAGATTCCTTTTCAGTTAGCTTATTCTCCATCCACAATGAGTTTTAAAAGTGTGTTTAAATTAAACACACTTTACATAAGCCAGTAAGAAATTATATAAAAGCTATTTTTATTTTAAAAAGCACATTGCTTCTTTAAAAGATCACATAACTATGGAATTCATCTGAAAGTTGTATTGTTGGGTCTATGATCCTAGCATTTATATTTGAAAGAGAGCTGTTCTGTTCCTTTGCTTACTTAGAAGCTTACAAAGATAACACCTTATATATATTCAAGGTATAACATTGTTTTCAAACTTCTAGAAAAATAAAAAGCATAATCATCTAATCTAATGTAGAAGAAAACATATTTAGGTAAAAAATCTCATTAGAAACATTTATATTAAAAAATCACTGGTTACCCACAGTCAAAATTAAATCTAAGAGATTTTGTGAGTTTAATCCATACTACACATTGTGTTAAGTACTGTAATTATATTCTCTTGTTTGATAAACCAATTAGATAAGTGATGACTTTCATCCCATTTTACTAATGAGATAAATGAGGCTTCCTGAGGTTAGATTCCTGCTCAAAGTCATACAGAACAAGGCAGCCTGAAATGTGGATTTGTTGAAGCTTGACTTCCAAGGCCCCACTCAAAAATGTTCTATATACCTCCCCTGGATCAGCCAAGTACTACATACTGTGGCTGTGACAAATGCACAGAAATAAAAATGATTTCCATCCTTTAGTCACTAAGCCGACAGTCAAGGGGCTTCCCTGGTAGCTCAGCTGATAAAGAATCCGTCTGCAGTGCAAGCTAATCCAGTTCGATCCCTGGGTCGGGAAGATCTCCTGGAGAAGGGATAGGCTCCCCACTCCAGTATTCATGGGCTTCCCTGGTGGCTCAGATGGTAAAGAATCCACCTGCAATGTGGGAGACCTGGGTTCAATCCCTGGGTTGGGAAGATCTCCAGGAAGAGGGCAAGGCAACCCACTCCAGTATTCTTTGCCTGGAGAATCTCATGGACAGGGGAGCCTGGCAGGCTACAGTAAATAGGGTCGCAAAGAGTCAGACATGACTAAACACGAGCACCATATAGAGCCAAATAAATTACAATGTAAACAGAATTATTCAAAATCTCAGAGAACTGAGAAGGAGCCATCCACTCTGCTTCAAGTACTTTAGCACACATGAGCTCGTTCAGGCTGCACCCAGTACAAGGCAGTCAGAGCAAGTCTTCTTATCTTCTACACTTGATAGGTCTAGAGTCTGAGGCTTATGTATATGATTTAAACGAGAAGATCATGCAGCTAGTCAATGGAAGAGCTAAGAGTTGTACTGAACATTTTTAACTCCAAGTATAATCACAGGTAAGGGCTTCCCTGATACCTCAGTTGGTAAAGAATCCGCCTGCAATGCAGGAGTCCCCCAGTTTGATTCCTGAGTGGGGAAGATCCACTGGAGAAGGGGTAGGCTACCCACTCCAGTATTCTTCGGCTTCCCTGGTGGCTCAGCTGGTAAAGAATCCACCCGCAATGCGGGAGACCTGGATTCGATCCCTGGGTTGGGAAGATCCCCTGGAGAAGGGAACAGCTGCCCACTCCAGTATTCTGGCCTAGAGAATTTCACTATGACCTTTGTACTACACAAATCATGATACAAAAAAGTTATGAATTGTATCCCTGTGCTGTTTCTTCAGAGAAACCAGGATGGCAAGGTGCGTGGGCAACTAATGTGTAAATTGAAGTGGCGGGAAGATTGACACAGGTGTAGCTCAAAATTCATGCTTCAAAGCTTCCACAGCAAAGTCACAGAGGAGCGCAGCCAAAGGCCCAGGTGTGGAATGACTGGTTCCCCATGGGGATCTCTTCCTGTAATCCTGGCTGCCTTTACTCTGCCCCTTGGGGAAATAGTTGGAGTATAAATTATGTCTTTAGGTTCTGACTCCTGCAGAGGTTGACCTGTTGGAAGAACCTGGCTTTTTCTGGCCCAGGACCAG
Source organism: Bos taurus (assembly GCF_002263795.3). Lineage (NCBI taxonomy): Eukaryota > Metazoa > Chordata > Mammalia > Artiodactyla > Bovidae > Bos > Bos taurus. The sequence continues at coordinate 7,225,996 of NC_037329.1, read as the reverse complement.
GCTTAGCACAAAGGTTGGGAAAAAAAAAAAAAGATCTCTATTTCAGAAAAGATCTGGGGCAGAAGGATTGTAGAGGAAGGTGAAAACGAAAATGACTTAGAAAGGGAAGTCCAAGATCTCACCAAGATGTGAAGGCAGATGGGGAATTTATCTGTCTGGAACTGCTTGGAACTGGTGGACTAATTTGGTAGGGCAGTTACCAGTCTCCTATTTAAAATCACCACGTAGGTTAAAAGAGTGCTGGAGTAAAAGAAGCATCATGGCTATTCACTGTGTAAAAGGAAATTTATCAAGGACGGATTTTTGTTTTCATGTTTTCCTCACCCTTTATGAAACATTTCCAAGAGGATGCCTGATACAGAGAGAGAAAACATGGTTGCCTGTGTGATTCTATTACAAGAGCTCACAAAAAAGTCAACCTGGCTAAAAATATCCAATTGGTAAGTCAGCCAACATCACATATATTTAACTCTCATATGTCTTCTGAAAATGTCTTTTTTCTAACTGGACAAAAGCATAATGCTAATCCTGGAGGTTGGCTGAAGGGGATCAAAAGGAGAAAAAATTCATTCATGCATGCACTTCACATACATTATTTCATTTGATTCTCACAACAGGCCTTTGGCAATGATATTATAACCTCCACTGTACATATGAAGGAACCGGGCAGCTTAGGGGTTGAACAACTCAGTCAAAACCACCTGGTGGTAAACAAGGAACCCAGAATCTGAAGACAAATCTGTTTCCCTCCAGCCACAAGGGTTTTATTAACCCCATAATATCTGACAAACATGTTACCCAGAAAGATTTTCTGTATTAATATATTGTCAAAAACAGTTATAAGAAAGATAACAAAGGCACAGGAAGGGGCAAGTGAGGTACACAGCTGTGATAAGCTTGTGTGTGCAGCCCAGGACAGAGGCAGACATACTCTCATTTCATGCAATCAATGGGGGCACCGAATATTGATCTCTTGGCTCATCTGTCATCCCTGTATCTATACTCTCTGGGTTCTTCTGACCTTGCTTTCCATGGGCTTGATCCTGCTTACATCAGGGCTTCACATCCCTTCTGGTTGTTCTGGCAAGACATGCTTTAGCTTTTTTTGGAGCAAATGCCAAAACAAGCATTTCAACATCTGGAAATCATCCCCCATCACTTTCCCTGGTAAAATGCATTTGCCTTAAAAGGTAGTTCCCATATAGACCCCTGGAGATTCTACGTTACCTCTGAGTAACAACTTTTTAGTGTTCCCTCGCTATGGAAATTGCAATCCACTGACTGCAAACTCTGGCACTTTCTATCAGCCGAATAATGATGTATTTTACAAGTCAATATTGTAGCATCCTAAAGTAAAATGGAACCCCACTCCAGTACTCTTGCCTGGAAAATCCCATGGATGGAGGAGCCTGGTGGGCTGCAGTCCATGGGGTCGCTAAGAGTCGGACACGACTGAGAGACTTCACTTTCACTTTTCACTTTCATGCACTGGAGAAGGAAATGGAAAGCCAGTCCAGTGTTCTTGCCTGGAGAATCCCAGGGATGGGGGAGCCTGGTGGGCTGCCGTCTATGAGGTTGCACAGAGTCGGACACAACTGAAGCGACTTAGCAGCAAAGTAAAATACTTTTAAAAGGAAAAATTAAAACAAATGATGAAGCAAACAAGAAAGCATGCAACAACACACACACATACACATACACAACACCCTGGATTCCTTAAAGGAGAAAGCCATACCAGAAACTCTATTGTTCATCCTGCAAGACATGACACTTGAAAGTCAATATCACTAATATAAACTGCAAAACAGCAATGAAATGAATACTTAGTAGCAACAACAACAAAAATACACTATGACGATAAAGTTCTAGTTCAAGATTTACTAATAGAAGAACTTAGGTTTTACTGAAGATGAGCCTAATCGGCTAGGGGAGCCATAATTCACGACTCTTACTTCTGCACCTTCCACTAATGTGAATTTGTGCTTTTGGCAGGGATGTATCAATTCCAGAAAATGATCAAGAAAATGTCTTTGATACTGGACAGGTGGGAAGTTCCCAGCAGAGAAGAATTCTGACAAACTCCCTCTTCCCTCACCCTCCCTAGAACAAAGCAAAACTATTAGTTTAACTCTCTACCTCTAGAAAGACACTAGAGAGACTCACTAAGTTGTGTCTGACTCTTTGTGACCCCCTGGACCGCAGCATGTCAGGCCTCCCTGTCCATCACCAACTCCTGGAGCTTGCTCAGACTCATGTCCATCGAGTCAGTGATGCCATCCAACCATCTCATCCTCTGTTGTCCCCTTCTCCTCCTGCCCTCAATCTTTCCTAGCATCAGGGTCTTTTCCAATGAGTCAGTTCTTTTCATCAGGTGACCAAAGAATTGGAGCTTCAACTTCAACATCAGTTCTTCCAATGAATAATCAGGACTGATTTCCAATGAACCATAATTTTTAAAAGGAGAATTCTACCAAATTGTGAGTTCCATGAGTCTAACAACTCTGTCATATCACTTTTGTATGTATGTTATCTGACATAGACTTTCATGCAAAATTAGGCTGTCAGTAAATGCTTGCTGACTGGATGAATGTTTCTTTACAAGTACTTAAAATGGAAACCATGTCTCTAAAGGACATTGAAAGGATTTTAAGTGCTCTGCATCTCATTCGTCTGTTTTGCTTATTTTATAGCACATATTGCTCTGAATTCCACACCTTCTGCCAGAAATGCCTTTCCTTGGCCTTTCACACGCCTGATTCCTTTTTCTTATTCAGATTTTCACACAAACTAAACCCACCTTATGTAAAGCAGCACAACACTCCAGCTCTCCTGAAGAGCACTGCCCAAGAGGCCATTCTGTTTCAGTAAAAATATTCTATTGCCTGCGCTGTCCAACAGGGCAGTGTCCAACAGCACTAGCTACACTAGTAGCAATTAGATTTTAATTAAATTAAGTTTAACTTGTTAAAAGTGGATAGTGAATATATACTAGCCAGCACAGCTTCAGGATCCTACTCTTCCTTTATGCCAGTTAATAACTGAAATCACCTCTTTTTTTAAGAGAAATATTTTACTCATGTATTGTCTTGTCCCATTGTATTAATTTTTAATTGCTACTGTAACAACCTCACTGACTAAAGAGTCTTAATATTATTTTTTATAGTTCTGGAGATAAAAAAAAATCCCAAACAGGTCTCACTGACTAAAACCGAGGTGTTGGCATTCCTTCTGGTGGCTCTAGTAGAGAATTAATGCCATGGCCTTTTCCAGCTTTCAGAGACTGCCTGTGTTCCTTGGCTCATGGAGCCATTCCAAATTCAAAGCCAGCAACAACAGCCCAGTACACCCAATGCTGCCATTTCTCTCTTTCTCTCTTCCAGTTCCCTCCTCTACTTTTATATTGCTGAATTTGCTTCTCATTGCTGCGGTAACAAACTGGTACACATTTACTGTCTTAACAACATAAATGTATTATTTTGCAGCGCTGGAGATCAGAAGTCTGAAATAGGGCTCACTGGGCTAACCTCAAGGTGCCAGCAGGGCTACACTCACTCTGAAGACCCTAGAAGATTATCCATTGTATTGCCTTTTCCAGCTTCTGCAGGTCTGCATTCTGTGACATATGGCCCCTTCCTCAATTTTCATAACTAGCAATGTAGCATCTTCATATGTCTTTCTCTGACTCCGATCCCTGCTTTAGTCATCATATTTTTCCTGACTGCATTTCTTCTGCCTCTTTTTTTCCTTATATTCTTGTGATTACATTGGGCCCACTCAGTTAATCCAAGTTAATCTCCCTCTCTTAAAGTCAACTAGTAATACCATGGATCCATAATGCCATGGATCAACTTAATTCCTCTTTACTGTGTGAAGTAACATATCCACAGGTCACAGGGATTAGAGCATGGACTTCTTTGGAGGGCTATTATATGCCAGCCACACCCTGGAGCAGAATTCCAGTTCCATATGGTCAGGGCTCTACTCCTTGCCGCATTCCCAGAGTCTCAGAATTGTGTCTGTCACATTGCAGTCAATAAATAACTCAATTCTAATTTCCCTTTTAAGGAACAATTTTTTGGCGGGGTGGGGGGAACACATATGGCATGTGGGATCTTAGTTCCCAGACCAGAGATTCAGCCCATGCCCTCTGCAGAATCTTAACCAGTGCACTACCAAAACAAATCAGTACATTATTTCTTCTTTGCAACATATTGTCCTTTAATAAGGATTTGTCAAGACCTGAAAGTTTCAAATATACTGTTTTCTGATACATATTAGTGGTCTTGCCCTCGTATATTAATTTAAAAAGAGTCTGGCTATCATGCTTTGTTGGAGAGATTTCCCAAAGAGTCACAGGCATTACATAAGCAGAAAAATATCACACATAGATGCATTAATAGAATAAAATTAATGTTACTTTTGCATACCTTAAAATGTATATTGGTGTGCCACAATGACAATTGTGTGCTAAATGTTTGATTCTGTTATCTAAGAACAATTTCCATTAAATTTTCAGTGTTATGTTATCTTCTGAAATTTTCCAAAAAGCTAGTGCAAAACCCAGTGTTAATTCACACTAGGGAATATAATAAGCATATGGTCTATTAAGCTACTCTAATAATTTGCAATAAAACAGTGGAAATATGATGGGGGATTAGTTGCCATGGTAGATGAAGAATAACATCTGGTAACAAAATGAAAAATTCAGCCTAAGAAGCTGTTAATATGACTATGTAATAGTTTTGACTGCCTTCTTCTATATTTTTCACCCATCTTCCAGGAGAGAGCCCTCGGCACCCAGGCTATAATTTAGCAAATAGCTAAATGTTCTATACAATTCAATGAAGATTAGAGATCTAGATAGATAGCTTACATTACAACACAGTACAATGTTCTACATGAGTTTTGTGAGATAATATGAAGATCTGAATACAACCAGGGCTAAAACTACTCAATCACATTTACAGTGTAAGTTGTGTAAATTTGCTTTCTTTTTCAAAAATGTGTTTCTTCCATGTTTGTTAAAGCATATGTAAATGATAACACATCTGGAAGCTTGACCTAAAACCAAAGTAGAAAACAACACATGTTACAGAAGAATTTAAAATATTCATTCAGTTAACAGGGCATTCTAAGAACATTTCAGTAAAAAGTACACAAAGAACAAGAATTCAATTTCACCAATTATCTTGAACAACAATCACAAACAGAGGATTTCGTTATTTCCTTATGCCAAAGGAAGGCCTAGTCACACCACTGTGCTGAACTGACTGGATGCAGTAAACAATGCGGAATTCCAGCCCACACTATTGTCTGCTTCACGGCGTATCTCACACGTACCAGTTACAGGAAGTCTGGAATACAAAGTGCTCTGGATGACAAAAATAAAATGTGGGCTAATTCTTCAGTGGAACTAAATGTTTTGTGGTATTCTTGCTTGAAATAAAACTTTGCCAAGAGTTTGGTCAAAATGCCCTACTCCCTCTGGTATGTCCTGGTTTAAAGAAACAATATTTTTACCATCAATGAAATCACTGAAGTAATAAACAGTTTTCACCTGATATTAGTTACAGGGTTTCCCAGGTGGCGCAGTGGTAAAGGATCCGCCTGCCAAGATCCCCTGGAGGAGGAAATGGCAGCCCACTCCAGTATTCTTGCCTGGAAAATTCCACAGACAGGGCAGCGGGGAGGGCTCCAGTCTATGGGATCCAGCTGGACATTACTGAGCACGCACTGACGCGTGCAGAGATACACATATGACTTTTTCTTGATCTAAATAGAAAATAGTACTTTATTTGTGACGATTAAATTTTTAAACATCCCCATTCTATGTACTTGGTTTTTCCTCTCTCTCTAGGGAGACTATATGTCTTATCCACTGCAGTATCCCTCAGTTCAGTTCAGTCGCTCAGTCATGTACAACTCTTTGCAACCCCATGAATTGCAGCACACCAGGACTCCCTGTCCATCACCAACTCCTGGAGTTCACTGAGACTCACATCCATCGAGTCAGTGATGCCATCCAGCCATCTCATCCTCTGTCGTCCCCTTCTCCTCCTGCCCCCAATCCCTCCCAGCATCAGAGTCTTTTCCAATGAGTCAACTCTTCACATGAGGTGGCCAAAGTACTGGAGTTTCAGCTTTAGCATCATTCTTCCAAAGAAATCCCAGGGCTGATCTCCTTTAGAATGGACTGGTTGGATCTCCTTGCAGTCCAAGGGACTCTCAAGAGTCTTTTCCAACACCACAGTTCAAAAGCATCAATTCTTCGGCGCTCAGCCTTCTTCACAGTCCAACTCTCACATCCATACATGACCACAGGAAAAACCATAGCCCTGACTACAGCTTCACATAATATCTGGACCACAGTAGTGTCTAATAAATGTATGTATAATTGTAATAAGAAAGTCAAGATTTTTAGGTAATCATACCAATATTTAATAGATTAGTCTCTGAGTATCAGCACAATGATAGCAGAAGATATGTGCAATGACTGACTCCATAGGGATGACTTTATTGAGTAATTTATGGAAATTTATGTTACTTTCATGGTGACAACAAGTATTCTTCTCACATGTAGATTAAATATCATCAAGCCAAAGAGAATTTTACTATCTACCTAATCCAAGATCACCATTCTCTATTTTTTGTAATACCTAACCTGAACTACAAACATTTCCTGGCACTAAAAATATTCACATAATGGAAACACCAACAGATCATATCTAATTTCATTAATGACATCCAATAAGCCATTAGAATTAGAAAACAGCACAGAACTAAAACTGCTGCTGCTGCTGCTGCTAAGTCGCTTCAGTCGTGTCGGACTCCGTGCGACCCCATAGACGGCAGCCCACCAGGCTCCCCCATCCCTGGGATTCCCCAGGCAAGAACACTGGAGTGGGTTGCCATTTCCTTCTCCAATGCATGAGAGTGAAAAATGAAAGTGAAGTCGCTCAGTCATGTCCAACTCCTAGCGATCCCATGGACTGTAGCCCACCAGGCTCCTCCATCCATGGGATTTTCCAGGCAAGCGTACAGGAGTGGGATGCCATTGCTAAAACTAGCTGAGTACAAACTAGTTAAATATATGACCTAAATGGCTACTACATGGCATTAGTTCAGAAATCAGTATATTTAGAATATACAAGAAGTCTGACCTGTGGAAATTTTGCTTTGGTTCTTAACTGTTTGGACAACCACTCTCAAAGTTGAGCAGGAAACTCCACACTGCCAGACCCAGAGCTTTGTCTCCATCACCCTTCCCTTGGCTCTCGGTGATACAAAAGACATTGATTGCTGCTTAGGACACTTCTGATAGCTCTCACAACACTACATTCTCCAGTCAAAACCTTCATTCATTTCCTGACAACTCCAGCTGTTTTTTCCCCCTCCTGAACTGACTCTAGGTTTATTCTAAAAGGTTTAATGTACTTTAGCTCATGTTACATATTCTATTTCTTAGCCTAATTACTTTCCAACTAAATTAGAAACTCCTCATGGTTTGGAATCAAGGATTCTACTTCCTAATTTATTAATAAATATATAGGTTAAGTGTACCATAGCACTTGACTTGGTACAAAGAAGTCAAATAAGTATTTCTTATTGGCAGCTTGAGTGATTATCAATGGCAGCATGTACACAAATTGGTAAAACATTTTTGCAGGTGATTAAAGTTTTAACTCATTTGTAACAACATCAACAGAAATTCTTTCAAATGTTTTGACCAAAAATGTCACTGCAGGGGGAAGAAAAATATTTTCTTAGGAAATAAATATTTTCATTGCAGATACTCCCATTGAAAGTGTTTGGTTCAGATGTCTGATATTTATAGTTTTTGACTAATTTATAAACCAGCTTAAGATGGTCTACACACATGTTGTTACCTATACATCCATCACATCTTTTTACAAAAATGAATAACAGATTGGGTCTCTCGTAGTGGGATTCTTCAATATAAAGATCACTTATTATTTTTCTTTCTACTTCCTATTTTTAATATGGCACTTAGTAGTTAAGGATCAATGAAACACTTAATAAATATATGGCCAATGATGGTTTCCTTAATTTTATAATCAGTGAGGTACATAAAACCAGGACAGAAAGCCTAATAGAGGGATCTCACTAAATGCTAAATCAGCATTAGCTTTTCTTTCCAAGAGTCACTTTTGCCTCTTGCCCTGTAACACAACCTGCGGTAGCATTTGCTTTCACAGCTATGCAGATTCCAGATTACAAGGTTCCAATTACATCTCAAGTAAAAATTTTAGTTGGATAAATCAAAAGTTGTTTGGTTCTTTCCTCCTCACTACAGTCTTCATGAAAATCCCTAACTTCCAGGTTTAAAAAAATATCTACGCTTCTACAAGATAGATTTATACTTTCCCTAGTCTTTGCCTGTAACAGGTTTGGTCTTACTGAAATCTTTAGGAATGTGGCACTGCATAGAACTGATTTTCATATAGTAGTGTGGAGTGCTTTTCTTGGTAACTAAAACTGTCTTTCTCTTTCCTTTTCTTCTCTCTATGAGATACAATTGAAAGCATCTTGGACTGGGAACCTTGGTTCTCTGACCAATGTCTGCTGCATCATCTATGCCTAGGCATCTCAATCCCTCATCTGTAATCTAAGGTGTTTAGATTTACAGGGACATCAAAAGAGTGGATGCACTTTGTGAATTGTATGATTTTTTTTAGGTATAGTGTGATATTATTACTAATAAAAGCAGAAAAATCTAAGAATAAACATCAACCGAGTATAGCCTACAGGCCTGTAAAGGCTATACTACTCTAGCCTTGCCTCTGAGAGAGTGAATCTCTTTTTAGTAACAGTTGACCTTTAGTGGGGCTGAAGTGGGGGGTGGGGAGAGTTAGTAACTGACGGAAATTTGAAGCGGACTATCCAAAAGCACAACTCATTGCCTAGTCAGAAAAAGGAACATCACGTGTCATGATGCAAGCATTTTGAGCAACTGTTTGGTATCTAATCGACATTCACAATAAAAACAAATGACTTACTGATAACTTAATCTTTACATGATGCTAGCACAAGCAGAGCACTAGGTGAAACAATTGGTCTCAAACAACATCCTAGTTAGTATATGTACTCTGTTTAAATTAAGTTGATTCAATTTTAATTTAAATTAAAATAGTTGCATTAAAATGATTGAGATATTAAAAATGATTGAGACAATAAAAAGAGTTGATGTGCTCAAGCATGAACAATCACACCCTCACCTCTTGCACCCCAAACATATCTCTTTCCCCTGAAGCTACATCTGCATCTTTACCTGCCTGTATCTAAGGTCACATACAATAGCCAATCTCTTAGACCCTAACTCCTCTCCCCTCACACCCAGTGCTGCATCTTTCTAAATCCTGGTCAGTCTATACCCTCTTTCTTTCTGTATCTTTGACATCTGACATCTGTCCCTCCAAGGGACTCTTTCTTTCAGTTTATGAACTGTCATCTGAAAACAAAATAAAACAAAAATCCTCATTTGACTCTACCTAACTATGGTCCTATATCTCTTCTTCTCCTTACAACTAAGTTGCTTAATAAATAGGGAAAGAAAAAAAAAAAAGTCTATACCTTCTGTCTCTGTTGTTGTTGTATTGAATTTTAAAATAAGTAATAAATTATCCCCAAAAGTCAAGTCTCTAATAATAAATGGGGCTTCCCTAGTGGCTTAGTAGTATCCAAGAATCCTCCTGCCAATGCAGGAGACGCAGGTTTGATACTTGGGTCGAGAAGAGGCCCCTGAGGAGGAAATGGCAACCCACTCCAGTCTTCTTGCCTAGAGAATCCCTAGGAGCCTGGCATTACAGTCCACGGGGTCACAAAGAGTCAGACGTGACTTAGTGACTAAACAACAACGATTAATAGTAAATGAGATCATCCTGCATTCCATTCTCCAAGCCATCCAAGTAGTTGTATTTTCCTGTGAAACAATACTAAATTTACTTCTGAGTATTTCAAGCATTTTTTTTCCTATCTACACACTATTTACTTGCTCCTCTTATCTCATTTTGGTTACTGTCCATTCATCATTCATATTTTGGATATCTCCTCCAGGAAACCAACCTTTGGTCTAATGGGTGAGTTGAATATTCCCATGCAATTCTTTTTCATCATATTGATTATTATATTGTTTTATAATTATTTGTTCATATGTCTATTGCTCTCATTTGGATGTCCCTTAAATACAGGTAGTATATCTTTGCATCCCTATAACCTGAGTAAAATCATGGTAAGTAAAATAGGTAAGTTATAAAATTAACTTACATTTGTATTTATTAAGTCAATTAGTGTGCTTTGAGGTATGTATTTTTATGTGGCTTCACACAAAAGTGCACTAAATACAGCTAAGTGAAAGTGAAGTCACTCAGTCATGTCCGACTCTTCGCGAACCCCTGGACTGCAGCCTACCAGGCTCCTCCACCCATGGGATTTTCCAAGCAAGAGTACTGGAGTGGGCTGCCATTGCCTTCTCCGAAATACAGCTAACCTATATGTAAAAACTGGTTCCATTTTTTAAAATTTGCTGTTACAAATGTAAAAACAACCAAGATTGAGTAATTGTTGTTGTCAGACAGCAATCTGACAATCAATGGAATGAAGGCATTTTATTTGAATCATCAAGAGAAATATAATTTGTTCAAACTGTTAATCACAAGCATTTATTGAGTAGCTAATACATGCATAGCACTGAATCTGTATCTGACTTTCTGGGTTTGAGAAATGGTCTTTACACTCAAGGGGTATATGATATAAGTAGGGAACTAATGACATTTATTACTGTTGTTGTTTATTCACTAAGTTGTGTCCGACTCTTTTGCGACTCCATGGACTGTAGCCCATCCAGCTCCTTCTGTCCATGGGATTTCCCCAGGTAAGAACCCCGGAGTAGGTTACCATGTTCTTCCCCAATGACATTAAGTGAAATTAAAACAATAGGTTATATGGAAAAGGTTTTTATTAAATGCTAACTATGTCAAAGAAAGGAGAAGTGCTACAGTTTAGAGAAAAGAGCATAATCAAAAGGTTTCAAAGAGGATACACATCGGACTTGACCAGGACTTGAAGGATGTGGATGTGTTAGACGAGGATGACATAGACAGAGGAAATAATGGGGTGAGTGCAGGGGAAGACTGCTCAGGTGTTCCCTCCTCTGAGACCTTCCCTGACCTCGCATCCCACCTTCCACCTCTCAGGCACTGTGTGGTAGGGATGCCTCCTAGACACCGTCTTGCATGCAGTAGTCAATTGTTCTTGATTTTTATTTGTACTCTTTAGACAATTAGCTCCCTGAGCCAGAGGCGGTGGGAGGAGGGGGTGGGGCGGCGGGGAGATTAAATACTTGTTTCTGTATCTTTCAGTAAAGTGCCTGATTAACAATAAGTACTCATTAATCATTATAATAAATAATGAAGGGATGAAAGTAGGTTGCATGGTGGGAATATACTGCTCTGTAGAGAAAAGCAAGTCAAAATCATCATTGCTTGAGATCAGAAAACTATTTCTTTAAAAAAAAAAAAAAAAGTCAAAATTTTCAGAATCATCTGAAGCAAATTCTGTCACTAAAACACTTATATAATGGTTTTTGAGAATAGAATGAGATTTATATTCCCTAAAGAAGTGAACTATTGTTATCTGCTTTGAGATGACCAAGTATATCTCATTATCAACGAGTACATTAATCTAAAACCTGACAGCTTTCTCCCACTGGTATTTCTGATTTTAACATGGATTGTGAGCATTTGTGAGTGCCTTTTAAAAATCTTATCAGATTTTTAATTTAAACTTTTCCTGTGTCTTAATTAAACAAACATACTTCTTGTAAAGACATTTTTAAGGCCATTTTCTGCCCAGAATGCCTGGGAGTGAAATTCTAGCAGATCTTGGATACCTAAATGTTTAGAGAACTAAATCCCTATTAGTGAAGGAGGAAAACTGGGAAATAAAACACAAAAATGGAGTTCCTCATTTTCCCTGAAGAAAATGGGAGGCAAGTAGCATGTTCCAAAAAGTTCTCCAGTCTTCTGGCCTGGAAAACCTCACGGACAGAAGAGACTGGCAGGCTACGGTCCAGGTGGTTGAACAGAGTCAAACATGACTGAAGCAACTTAGCATGGTGTTGTTGTTGTTCAGTCACTCAGTCGTGACTGACTCTTTGCAACCCCATATGCTCAAAAAATATCAATGGATTAAATCAAACCTTCTAAATATTCAAACTAAATATGTCAATATCTCCCAACAAACATTATTAATAAAGAAAAATAAGGACTCGGGAACAGGTATAAGGAATCAAGAACAATCATGATAATCTCATGATCTACTCTTCAGGGAAATCTCATAAGCTTTAAATTCTCCTTCCTTCTATTCTTCCTTCCTTCCACCTTTTTGTAAAAGGCTAGATAAAATAGCAGTTTAGTAGGTTCAGCAGATTGCCAGGAAAAGTAAACAATGTCCTCACTGCAAAGACAAATCCATCAGCTTTAAGGGCAAGAGCCTAGTATGCCACTAAACTTTGACCACTATCCCACCAAAAAATATTTATAGAGCATCAAGTCTTAGGACTGAAAACTAGTGTAACACAGCACTGAATGTATTTACAAATTTTCTAATTGAAAATTCAAAGTTAATCTGAAATATACAAAACTTATTGCCAGATTATTGTGAATTTTTTTTTCACAAGTAGCTTTACAACAAAGTCTAGAAACTTTGTAAAGCCATTTGTGTGTGTGTGTGTGCTAAATCACTTCAGTCATGTCTGACTCTTTGTGACCCTATGGATTGCCAGGTTCCTCTGTCCATGGAATTCTCCAGGCAAGCATACTGGAGTGGGTGGCTATTCCCTCCTCCAGGGGATCTTCCCAACCCAGGGATTTAACACAGGTCTCCTGCATTGCAGACAGATTCTTTACTATCTGAGCCACCTAGGACACCTGAAAAGCCATTCACTGGAAAACGGATCATTTTGGAAGTTGTGTTACTTAAATAAATCATAGTAAGGTAGTCTCTTGCCAAAGCAGGAGACGTAAGACTCAGCTTCAATCCCAGGGTTGGGAAGATTCCCTGGAGGGCAGAATGGCAACCCACTCCAGTATTCTCGCCTGGAGAATCCCACAGACAGAAGAGCCTGGCAGGCTGCCGTCCATAGGGTCGCAAAGAGTCAAATATGACTGAAGCGACTTAGCACAATGTTGTTGTTCAGTCACTCAGTCGTGTCTGACTCTTTGCAACCCCATGGACTGCAGCACACCAGGCACCCCTGTCCTTCACCATCTCCTGGATCTAGCTCAAATCCGTGTCCACTGAGTCAGTGGTATCAGGGTCTTTTCTTGTGAGTCAGCTCTTCACATCAGGTGGCCAAAGTACTGGTGTTTCAGCTTCAGCATCAGTCCTTCCAATGAATAGTCAGAATTGATTTCCTTTAGGATTGACTGGTTTGATCTCCTTTCAGTCAAGGGACTCTCAAGAGTCTTCTCCAACACCACAGCTCTAAAGCATCAATTCTGCAGTGCTCAGCCTTACACACAGGTAAATAACCAGAAACTTGGATCAAAACTTCAAATCCTAATTTTAAAATACAGAAAGATATTACCTACAGAAATTATGCATAATGCTTCAACCTACCAAAACTCATACATGAAATTCTTCATGGTGGTATAGCACAAATCTAACCTATGTGAATAAGTTTATGTAAACCTTCTACAGTCCTAGACTTTCAGAGTAGGAAGTAGCCCTGGACAATATACCATAGGTCTTACAGAGGAGGAAACTGAGGCCCAGAGATTTAAAATCACTTCCGCAAGATCACCAATTTAGTTCATGTCAGAGCTACAATTAGAATGCAGATTTCCTGCGACCTGGTCTAGTTTTAATTTAGAAACTTTTCTTTAAAATTATTTCAACAATTCATTCATGAAAGAAAGAAACAGTCTATTTAGTTGAGGCCCTCATCTCTTTAACTGCATGTTTCTCTCTGAACAAGTAGAGAGTCTTAAAATATACCAGAAAGTAGACAGGCTTGAGGGATGATGGAACCTTTGTCTAAACACTTGGCTCAGATTGCTATGGATATTTATCATCAGTTTAAACTTCTGTCTCACAGTCACCTTCTGACCCAGGGAAAAGGGATACCATGCTGCAAACAGGCCCTCAGAGCTTAACTTTGATTTTGAGACAGGCTTCCTGATGAGAGATGAATAGGGAAAAAGTGATAACAACAGTGGATTCAGCCTTCTGCCAGGAAGCTACATTTTTGCTTGTAGAGAGACTGCAGTCCAGTTATATTAGAAAAATCATGTTTTGTTTTTCCATCTGTTCTGTTTATCCTCAAGGCAAGGTCTCTATTCTCATTTTTTCCTATTTAATTCCTATTTTGGGGTTTTGGGAGTTTTCTGGATGGTTATGTAAGCAAGGTATTTTACTCTCTGCAATTCAAGGTTTTAAAGAAACCCACTAACTTACTTTCTTTCATTTTCATAAAGAATTTTCTGTTACTTTGGATTATAAATACTTCTTATTTACCTAAAATAAACACTTATTTTATATTCATCTAAAATTTAATTACAATAAATCATATAGACCCTTACTGAGGATTTTAAATCTGACACAGAATTTCTGCAGACATTATTATAAATTCTTCATTCTGAACCTGTGAGATAGAAAAATAAAAAGTATTATCCATGTTTTATAAATGAGGAAATTAAGGTTCCAACATATTATATTTATAAGGTATTTATGAGGAAAGAATCAGGACTTTACTAGAGTTGTCTGACTCAGGGCCAAGTGCTCTTTGGACCCCGTTGTCATGTTGAATTAGGAGAAGTGGAATGAGCTCACACAGCTCCTTCTTCCACCTTGACCACCCAGGTGGAGGTGCACACCATCCCTTATAAAAGCATTGCCAGGGTCCAAATAAGTCTGTCTTGAACCAGTGAAATCTCAGGAAAGGAAATAAATGCTGTATATATTGAGCAGTAATACTTTTACTTTTCTGGAACAACTCTACATGAACTAAATGTTCAAACAATTACCAAAAGCATTACAACAGAAAAAAAGAATAAAATCAAATGAGTATATGTACCACTCAGTTTGTGAATGCATCTTAATACCAAAGTAAAACTTTCAGGAGTTGTACCGGTTTGCTTTTCCTTTGTGAATAATCAAGAGCTGAGCACAGGCCTGGCCCAAGGGAAAAGCACAAAATAAACAAAATTTCTTATCACCATTTCACTCCGCCCCACCCCCATCCCCGGCCCTGTTCTGCTCCAGGAATTCTGCTCCTCCATCATTTCTCTTACCATTTTAGTAACTAGGAATGGTCTGATAAAAATTATTTCAGTTATGGGGAAAACTCTAATGGCCCAACCAGAGGATTCATCCTAAAAGAATAATATCTACTTTTCTTCAGTGCCTATAAATTGCAATTCAATTTTTCAATATGCAGATGAAAGTAGGGAATCTCAAAGATCCGTACCTTGCTCAAGGTCACAAGGTTGCAAAAACGCAGGATTCAAATGTGAGACTCCAAAGACCCAGGCTCTGTTAATTGCTTTTTGAAACTAAATGGAAAAGGAGAAGTTCTAAATGTAGAAACTGTTTACTGTTAAAAGTCCTAAGTGTAGAAAAATGGTAGTAATTGGGAGTTGAAGAAATTTACCAGAATTAAAAAAATCTAACTGTGAGACCTTACCCTCTTCCTACTATTCCTATGGCCTATTTGGCCTAGTTATAAGTATCTATGCTGTTAGCTCAAAATAATAGAGATGCAGAACTGTGGTTGTGTTTATGTGTTTTTTCCAAAATGAACGTGTCTTAGGCATATAGGGTTAAAAAAATTAGAGAAATCTAAGAAAAAAAAATTAAGAGATATCACAAACTTTCCCAGCCTCTTTGAAATTTTCCAAATAAATCCCACAAGACACGATAGCCTTCAATGAGGCTATCTGTGCCAACTGTTAATTGGTATCCTTGGGTAGAGTACCACAGAAAACTCATCTTCCCATCTACTTATACCTGGTATATGATGCACAATCATACAGTTCTATTCTGAAGAAACTCAAATATCCTCTTCAGAAACAGTGGGAATCCTGCAGATAAATTTCCATTTTGATTATACGAAGTCAACTTTCAGTTTCTATTAGAATGGATTTGCAGTGATTCTAGTGTCTTGACATCCACGGACAAACACAGAATGTCCATGACAGCTGTGCTTCATCTGCCTGTGGTGTGAGCCATAGAGTCCACCCAGTACTGGGACTTTCACCCAGAGCCATGATGTCAGCTGATTTTGATGGCCAGAGACTATTGGGGGAAAATCATAAAAGGCAAATTACCATATAATAATACACTCAGACTGGGTGAATGCTCAGTCGCTCAGTTGTGTACGACTCTTTGCGACCTCATGGACTGTAGCCCATCAGGCTCCTCTGTCCATGGGATTTTCCAGGCAAGCATACTGGAGTGGGTTGCCATGCCCTTCCCTTGGGGATCTTCCCAACCCAGGGGATCTTCCCAACCCAGGGGATCTTCCCCATCCAGGGATCAAATCCATATCTCTTAAGTCTCGTGCATTGGCAGGAGGGTTCTTTCCCAGCAGCACCACCTGAGAATCCCATATTTGAGAAGGAGACATCCAAATAAACCTTCAGTGTGAGACCTTGATTCTCAGGTAGATTCCTGAATGCCTTTCCTTCAAACTGAAAGTTTAAAGCATATTTCCCATAAAAAAAAATTAAAAGTCATCTACTTCAAAACTGTTTTCTTAAAACTGGAACTGCTTGTCCTCCTAGGACTTTAGCAACACTGCATCCACAGAACAGATGTGGAGGGGGTACCAGGTAGATCAAGTGAGTATAGCTTTAACAGTTTTATGAAATATTTATATCCTGAATGTACCAAAATATCGTGAAAATACTAATTATCATAAAACACTTAATTTAATTTCATCATCCTCCACATACTCAAACACAAACACTGCCAACGGAACTTTGAATGCATTCACTGATTAATTTCTTTAGAACTCATTGTTTCCATCTTGATTCATAAAGGAATTACCCCATTTTTTTTTTTAATGAAATAGATTACAAGTATTCTGAAATCTTCCCAAGCTAATGAGAATTCCATTGATTCAGGAACTTATTAGTTGTTTCTCAATAAAATTCAGTTCAGTTTTAATGTGCCTAAGGGAGAAAATAAAAACACAAACAAACACATGCCTAATCTAACACGTAGAGACCAAGATTTAAAAGGAAACGGGGAAGGGATGAAAAAAGAAGTCATTTTTTTGGGAATACTCAGAAAGACATAATACTCGTAGCACCTGAAAGCTTTAACACAAGCGGTCAATGGAATGTTCAATTGTTCCTCCTTCATTGACTCCAAGTGTTTTTTCCTTTGTTTCAGCACAAAAAGAAGATTCCTATATCAGAACCACTCATTTGCCTTAGAATGGCCAGTGCCCTTCTGCCTTTCAAAAGAAAGTATAAGCTTTCTTTATAAAACTTCAGAGGGTTTGTGTTTGTAGCCAAAGACCAGAAAACTAGAAACTTTTTCCTTGCAGTTCATCTTCCCATGGTAACCAGTTAACCTCACTGTTCACCCACCAGTCCGTCCTATCAGAAACTCTAGATGAAAGTTGAGCACTAAATGAGAAGCATAATGTTCTGAATTAAATTGTAACTTAATCATTTCTTCAATAGAAAGCTCTGGAAAGAATGAGAAAGAAAAAAATTAAAAATAATTTCAAACTAGCATAAATGAATCTGATAGGTTCTTCTACATCAGGAGCAAATAATAACTATATAACTGCTTTTTAAGCAGTTAAACTTTTTAATGAAAGTATTAAATCTCTATAAATAAGTTGTATTTCCTATGGGAAGTATCCACATTTTTAAATTCCATAATGAAAAACTCTAAAGCTTATGGCTACAGAACAGCTCTAGTGAATAAAAAAAAATTTTTAATTAAAGTAATTCATAGCTACTAATTATCTGGTGAAATTTCATGCACATACCTTCTTCCAAGTGAAACCCATCATTTTGTTCAAGTTTGAAAAACTGAGAAGAAAGAAAACTGCAGCAAAATAAGGAAAGTGTGAGCATGAAGAATGTGCCTACATTTTACATCAGTGTCTGCTTTCTGGAGTCAATTTCACAAAAATCTCCTGGGAGTGAAGGGAGTGAAGAAACCAGCAGCCTTTGGAAAATGAGGAGACTTGCTGCAAAATCTGGGAAAAGATGATCACTCCCACTACTGTATCCAATAGTCCTGGGAGCTGCCTTGTAAATCCCCGTGCAGTGAAGCAATTTCTCTCATTCCAGATGCAACCCAGAGCAATGCAGGGTGGAAAAGAAGCTTCCAGTTTTTAATACAGACTTTTATGACTATCATATTTTGAGAAAACAAACTCTGAAACAGACAGAGCTGGTAGACAGAATGAGGCAGCAGTGTGGCATGGAATGGGCCGTGCTTGGCTTGCTCACATCTTGGAGACAATGGCAGAGAATGAAATGTGTGTGGGGTGTGAAACAAGAGAGCAGGAGTAATGCTTCAAATCACATGGCCCTTAGAAAATATTTAATGGAAAGAGGTTTTTATTTCTTTTTTTTCCCATAGTAAACCTACACAAGAAGACACTACAGTCCATTTGCTTTTCTATTGGAAAGGCAAAATGTATACGTAAGCTTAAAGTATAGCCTATTTAGACATTAGATAAAAATACTGATGCATTGCCTAAGTGACTGTAGTAGATAAAATGTGCATTTTAAGTTTTACAACAACTTTAATCTCTTTGAGAGAAAAGTTGTTTATTTTTTCTATAACATCTAACATTTTGGTTCTTATAATTACCCAATAAGCATTTATTATTATTGTTATATTATTAAATAGTTGAATAATAATATCAACTGGATACTTATGTTGGATAATAGTATCAATAATCATTTGATGAGCTCCTACTCCTTGTCAGGAACCATACTACTATGTAGGTGGTTTAATAAATGATAGTCTTCAAAATAATTATTCAAGGTAAATATTACTACTCTAATTTTATAGACGAGAAAACTAAAACATAGAGCACTCAAGAAAATTATTCAAGAATATGCAAATGTAACTTGAAAAATCTAAATCTGAAATTGGTTCATTCATATTTGAATGAATAAATAGTGGGAGAGTTTTTTTAGATTTTGAAAAAATAATATTCAATTGGCCTATGTGCAAGGAATAGCAATCATATACCTACTACATAAAATAATTCTATGACATGCAGTGGAACCTGGGAAGTAGACTAAGGAAAAGTGTGTGTGCGTGTATGTCATGGGAGGTGAGAACTACAGGCAATTCCTTATTTTGAGGCAAAGAATGATAGTCACGGGACTAAAATTCTAGAAATGAGACAGATCATGAAAGGTCTTGTATGCTTTGCTTAGGAGCTTGAACATTATTCCTTCCTCAAGTTATGGAAGTCAATGGAAGGTTTTAAGGAAGGTAATGAAGTGATCAGATTTTAGCAACAGACGTGGTCCCAATAGGTACAGATGGGAAGTAGCCACATGAGAGCCAAAGAGATAAACTTACATGCTACTGCAGTAAAAAGCAGTAATCCATGAGAGCTTAAACTGGGGTGTTTGTAGTAGAGATGGAGAGGAGGTATATTTGAGAAATATTTAGCAGGTACAACGGTAGAATTTGGTAACTGATTAGATTTTTGCTTGAATAACCGAGTAGGATGATGTTGCCATTAACTGACATAAAGAATACATGAGAAAGATGATCCTGTCTGGAAGGAAAGGTAATGTGTTGAGTTTTGGGCATGCTGAACTTGAAGTGGTTATGGACCAGCCAGTGGGAAATTGGGTATTCCGAAGTTCATGTGGAAGGTCAGGGTTGAAGAGAGAGATTTGAAAATGATCAGCAATTAGTTGTTAAGCAAAACCCTGGGAGTAAGATTCCTAGATAATCTAGGAAGAGAATAGACAGAACCAGTGGACTAAATCCTATGAGAAAACAAAGTGCTAAGGGATAAAAAAGAGAGAGAGAGAGAGAGAGAAGGAGCCCATGAAGCTGAGAAGGAAAGGTCAGGAAGGTAAAGCGAGAACCTTCAGAGCACAGCCTTTCAAGAAAGCTGGGGTCGTTAACGGTAGGCGAAAGGAGTCCACTGGAACGTCACACATTACTGGACAAGCTTAAGAGGAATAGAGGGAGCAAAAGTGGGGGGCGTGGGGTGAGCGAGGGCACAGAGTCACACAGAAAACTGTTCTGCTCCTTTAAAGCAGCTAGGCTAAGAGTAAAGGGTGAAAGCCGGACGCAGGCCCTGGGAGAGAGCTGAGCTTGTTTACAGGCTAAGGGGAAACAGCTCATAGGAAGGAAGCTGTTGAAGTTATGGAAAAGAGAGCACGATTAACAGAGCAACTTGCCCCAGGAGGTGGAGAACAAACAAAATACAGAAGGAGGACAAATCCGGAAGGTTCTTCAAAACAAATTCAAAGATTTGGCAACAGTAGAATTTATGCCACCAAGATTTATAGCTGTGATGACTGAGATCAGACCAAAATATCACTTTGTGAGTCTCATGTAAATGCTCTAAAATTGCCTTCAGGTAAATTTCCCAAATGACCCTCTTAAGAGTTCCATCAGATTGACAGGAGTGTGTATAATTTCTACAAATTCAGATGAGGACCCAAAGGTTTGGTAAGGTTTGTTGTTGTTGTTCAGTCACTAAGTCGTGTCTGACTCTGTGATCCCCATGGACTGCAGCATGGCAGGTTTCCCTGGAGTTTGCTCAAACTCATGTCCAGTGATTTGGTGATGCCACCAAACCACCTCATTGTCTGTGGCTCTCTTCTCCTGCCCTCAAAAAAGGAGTCTAAAGGTTGCCGAACTCCTAAATAGCAGAGATGGATCAGAATCCAGGTGTCCTCCCAGTGATGGCGAGACCGTGGCTTACTTTACTTACTAAAGTATGTAGACTACAACAGGGCTATGATGCTCAGGTTGCAAGCAACAGTGTCATCTTTAAACTGAACTTATAATTCTGATTAAATAGACACCCAGAAAAAAAAAGGAAAGAAAACCAACTGTGAGACTGTCTTTCCTCCTTCCCAGATGTACACTAAAAAAAAACCACTTTTTAAAGCACACAAACATTTTCGAGTTTGAAAATTATACCAGAAAGCTATAGAGACAATGTTCACTAATTTATTGATGCTAACGTTTTAACAGTGTTAATGTTACTTCTCTGTAGAAGACAACAAGTGGGTAAGGAAAATCTTGTTCTATCATAATGTCCCTGATACACTGTTCCTTAGGAAAAATACTCAGTATAAGATGAAGCCATCCTGATTTCTGTTGAAGGGTTTAGTTTTAAACATACCAATAAAATAAAGTAAAAACACTAAAGCCACCAAGGCAGTCACAACTTCAAAGAAAAATTTTCCACTGGATAGACTACTTCTCACACAAATGCCAAGAATAGATACTCTTTGTGTGTAATAGCTCTTCAGCATTAAATAAAATTTAGAAAAAGCCACATGAAATTTACATGAAAAGAAATTTAGAGGAAAACTGAATTGTCAATATATTCCTAGCAATTCCACTGTCTTATATAAACTTGTTCAACTTGCCAAAATGTACAGAGTAGATCAATTAATAATTAATAACTTTAGTCTTTTTTCCTACTATTATTATATCTCTCACATATAAATCTAAACTTTTCAATATTGTAATCTCAGAACACAAAACATCTGTCAAAAAGTGACTGATCCAATTTGAAATATTTTATAAATTTCCATGTAAGACTAAGAAATAATAGAGGAATTCTCCTTCAAGTACGAACAAACTATTTGATTAAAAAAAGAAAAAAAAATAGATTAACATAACTTTAATCTCTAAGTCTCCTCCTCTCAAAACAAAACTTCCTCTTGATGATTTTACTTAACATATGGCATTATGTGCACTTCTAGAATGATCAACGTGATGAGTCTTTGGCCTTCAGGGATATGATAAAAGTGTGAAGAGCAGGAAGTAACAGAAAGCAAAAAAAGACTATTAGTCACCTGGAAATACATTTTAATAGTGTGGCCTTTGTATAGTAGAATGATTCGTCTAACTTGCCATAAGGAGGACTGGGGTCTTGATTATTTTTTCCAGAAATGATTGTGAATTCACAATGTCTTATCTACAAATTTTCAGTAAGCAGGTTTATAAGTGAAAGGAATGACTAGAATAGCAAGTTATTAGCAAAGTCACAGTGTGTAGCCTTAGAAGAGGAAGCCAACTGATGCCACATCAAGATCAAGAGTCTAGGCAGGGACTTAACACAGTGGTTCACCAGCATGAATCCATCACCTAGAAAGCTTCCCAAATCCCATCCACAACCACCAAATCAGGCTATTTGGGAACAAGAGCAGCCTAGACTCTATACTGGCAACAAGCTCTTCAGGTGACTTTTTATGCAATCAGCTCAGCACTGATCTGTGTGGATTGCTTACCAACTAACCTAAAGAGTCATGATCAAAGTCTACCCTGCATTTGTCAATATAAAAAATTGACTGTACCTATCAATCTACCAATCACATATATAGAGAGATACTCTCCAAAATAAAGACTCATTCTAATTTTTATAAAAGTAAAGTTATTTGAAGAGACTACAGAAAGAATTGTAAAGAATAAAAACCTAATGTTTAAGTGCCATCCGGTGTTCTTGGCTTTGTATTCTACCTAGGAATGAACAATAACCAGGGTAAGTCTGGTTACTCAACTATATTCTGTCCATTGAAACCAGATCCATTCCACTGAAAGTGGTTGACAATTATGCCCACTGTGGCCAGGATTACAGTTGCCTCCTAATAGCTATTCTCTCTTTTATATCCTCCATAACTCTATTCAACAGAATACACTGTCAGTGTTACCCAGCTAAGACTACATTTCCCAGCAGCCCTTGTAGCTTTGTGTGACCACATGACTTACAATTAAGTAGAAATGATATGCGGAGAAGGCAATGGCACCTCACTCCAGTACTCTTGCCTGGAAAATCCCATAGATGGAGGACCCTGGTGGGCTGAAGTCCATGGGGTCGCTAAGAGTCGGACAAGACTGTGCAACTTCACTTTCACTTTTCACTTTCATGCATTGGAGAAGGAAATGGCAACCTACTCCAGTGTTCTTGCCTGGAGAATCCCAGGGACGGGGGAGCCTGGTGGGCTGCCGTGAAGCGATTTAGCAGCAGCAGAAATGATATGATGACTTAACAATCTCCATTAAAAAAGAATCACAGCCTTTATCTCCTATTCTCTTTCTAGAAGCCAGGAAAGTAAATATAATGGCTGGGATTCCAATAGCTGTCTAGGAATTTAGAGCATCAAGAACTGTATCCTAGGAATATAAGAGAGCCAGAAAAAACTGAATCCCTGATGATTCTGTAAAGTTGGTAAACCAACCTTTCACTACTAAACTAGAAGCTTATAAAATAAGAAAAAAACACTTTTTTGTTGTTTAAACTACTACACTCTCCTATATGCAGGTGGACCTAGCTTAAAACATTCACTGTAAAAGAAAAGTGTGCATATCTTACATGAGTATGATTCAAAGTATCAATTTCAACAATAAAAAGTTTAAAACAATTTATGAGTGAACAAGTATCTTAAACTATATATTTGCATTCTCTACTGCCTTTAAAATGATCCCATCCAAGTACTGCTGAAAATCTCTTCAAGCTGAGTATTAAGCATTGTTTCTTGTTATTTGTATTTGAATGATGAGATAAATGCCAGAGATAATATAATAAAATGCAGGAGGCCATGCTATAGAAAGGGCTTCCCTGTTGGCTCAGATGGTAAAGAATCCACCTGCAATGCAGGAGGCTTGAGTTAGATCCTTGGGTTGGGAAGATCCCCTTGAGGAAGGTATGGCAACTCACTCCAGTATTCTTGCCTAGAGAATCCCCATGGACAGAGGAGCCTGGCAGGCTACAGTCCATGGGGTCACAAAGAGTTGGACACGACCGAGTGACTAAGTACCCATGCTATAGAAAGAACTGTGAGCCCCTCAGTTCAGTTCAGTCTCTCAGTGGTGTCCGATTCTTTGTGACCCCATGGACTGCAGCGCTCCAGGTTTCCCTGTCCATCACCAACTCCCAGAGCTTGCTCAAACTCATGTCCATCAAGCCAATGATGCCATCCAAACATCTCATCCTCTGTGAGCCCCTCATCTCTTAGTAATCAGAAGTCAGCTTGGGTCCATGATACTAGTATAGCGTTACAAATAAGAGGGTTGCAAATTTATGGTCCATGAGCCACACTTGACATTCAAAATATACTGTATTTGGCTTAGGTAATACTTTCTGAAAATATTAGATATGAATGGCTGCAAGTGGGCATGCATCTTCAGTTCTCCACAGCCCTGCCATCACCTGTTGATATACACTCTCTTGCTTCACTTGTTGGTGTCATCTGCCTGACCTCTGAGAAGCACTGACATTTATAGTCTCTGGAAATAAAACACTATGCTTCTGTAGCTTTCCTTCTCTCCACTGTTTCTCTGTTGTTGAAATCAATGATTCATATCAAAGATTATTTTCCAAGATTAAGTATGTCCACTTCTAATAACAAGAATGTATTTAAGTATTAGATATTAGACCTTTATTAGGTATTAGACCTAGGTATTAGACCTTTATTCAGGAATATAAAAATTAGTATAAATGCACTAGTATTTTCTCCTACAAAAAACAAATGGGAAAATCTCTTCAAGCAGCTCCCCCAAAACCAACACACTTCCACACACACACAAACTCATGCAAAGCTGATTTTTGTTATCTTAACTCATTTGTTTACATAATTTTACTTAATAGCCCCAACTAAAGTTAGTCCAACTCTCAAACTTTCTCACTTTTATGAATTTAAAAAATCAACTCAGTTCTTAAAATTTAGTGAGAAGTAGTAACAATTTTGGCTTAAGAGGCTCAAAGCTTTGTTTTCTTTTATCTCATCATTCATAAATATTTCTATAAGACATTATATATGTAACTTATGTAAAATATAAATTTTAAATTTCCAGTAAAAATAATCACAGAAGAAAAATATACTTTGAAGTCCTGAAAAGAAAAAAAAACTTATTAAGTATGTACTTACATATGATAATAAGTCTCTACATTTCAAAGAGGACATATTCATACACAAAGTCAGCACCACATTATATGACTTAGAGCTAAAATTTGAAAAACATATTGTTTTGCATGTGTGCCTTAGAAACTTCTTTAGTTTAAAACATTTACCTTACTCTTCTCCAAACTTAAAATTACATGGAGTTTCAAAATTCTGATTCTTCTATTAAGTTTGTGACAAGCCTGAACAGGAAAAATAAAGTATTGCCAAGTATTCACACAATATTACTTAAACTAAAATATGCATGGTAAGTTCAAGTTATGTAGTTCTGAATATCCTGGATTATGGAATTCTTTTTTATATCACCTTTAATTAAGATCTTAACTATTTACTTTTGCTATTGAATTTTACACATATTCTCTTAGCTTGAGTAACATAACTGAGCAATTTATGCTTTTACAATATGTATGCAAGCAATTTACCCTTTTTTCTGTAAAATGTTTGGAATTCTATGTTCTATGTTATTTGGATATACTGGGGAGAGAAGGCTTTTTTGCACCAAGCATCACATTTCTAACATTTATATAAAGTAGTATTAAGGTAAATTGAACTCTGCTCATTTTTCAGAAACACCTACAGTGTAATTACAACTATTTAAGAAAGTCTTTTAACATATGGCCTACTCCATATACTTTAGGAAACATTCATTTATTCACATGTTCAATTATTTTCATACCTTATAAATGAAAATTTTTATCTTAAAATATAGTAACAAGGAAAGTTGTGTAAAATTTTGAATGAAAGTTATTGGTTTTTCTGGTGGGGGAGGGGAGTCTTTTATATTCAGATATTTCTATTGCTATAGTAATTTTGTGCATTTTTCCCTCCCCTTTCCTGACTTCTACTTCTTATTCTATTATCTCCCAGCCCTTCCAAACTACACATGCTTTTCACACCATTAGAAGGAAACTCAAGAGGTTTAATGTTCTATGAATTGTCTCATTTTTTAAAGCATAAAAAGTAAGATAAAAGTTTCAAGATTTCAGAAAGTGCCCCCTCTATGGGACTCTGGACAGATTCTTGGGTATTCATCCCAGATTCTTATTTTCACTCTAAATGTTTTTTAGACCTCGGGGTCTCTAGATTAATTTTATGAACATTTATAGAGCAAAAATACACAGAAACAGGTTTTAAATGTATATATAGCCATAAAATATATATGAAGGACAGTAACAGAAAAGTTTAATAAGTGTGCTAAGTTTTAAAAGCTTGAGTTTGATGTTAAATTGTTATGAAAATCTTTAAAGCCTATTATGAAAGAGTACATGTCTGTATTTGAAACTTCAGGCCTGGAGGGTAAGGATTTAACAATGTGAAACCAATTTAAATATTTTCTTATATTTGCTAGCAGCCACACATTTTTGCTTAACCATACCATAGAAAGCAATCCTAACATATGCAAATTTCATAGGAAAAAAATTGGTAACCAGGCAAGATTTGTCTTACATTTTTTAAAAAGAGAAGAAAGGAAACTTGTGTCTAATGAATAATGCCCATGCAAATACTCCGTGATAAATAAATTATATAAGACATGCCGATTTCCTGCCTTCCGCCTCCAACAGGGAACCACCACTGTCCTGATAGTCAAGTCAGAAGGGTGGGAAAATAAGAAATCTGGCTTCTATAAACCTCTGCTATGGAGAAAGAAAGACTTGTCCCACAGAAACAAAAGTGATTGTAAGATCACAAATGAAACCAGAAGGGACGCAAAAATCTATAAAGAGAAAAGAATAAGGAGCCAAAGACAAAGAAAAATCAGTTATGAGTGGCTACAGAGGTTTTTCTAAACAAAGAATTTTATGAAGCAGCTAAAGTTCCGTACAAAAAAGGCTCCACCCTACTCTGCTTCTGCCGCGACTTTTCCTTGCTCTGAGAACTCTAGCCCACAGAACAGACCTCCTCTAAGAGTGTCTCTAGCCCTCCGTTTTAAGCACTCTCCTTTTCTTTTAAACTTCCCACTCTCCACATTCAGGGAAAAGGACTTATCCCAGGCTTTCCCAAAAAGAATTCAGTAGTGTACTCTTCGAACGGCACATGTAGAGGCTCCGGATTTACAAATGTCCCCGATTGTCTTCCGAGCCGTTTTCCAGGTGCAAATCTGTCAGCCCCCTTCTCAACTTCAAACCAGAACCTCCTCTTCATGCTCTTCCTGAGGTTTAATATTCCACCCATTTCCCAAACCGTGCAATAAACACCAGAAGGAAAGCAAACGGCAAACTTACCATCCTCGTCTTCTTCCTGGGCTTTTATTGAGACGAACTGCCCTAATAAAACAGTAAGAATGAGCAGAGGTCTTGCTTCCACCCAGTTTGCCATCATGTCTAAATATTAGACATGTGGGTCCTCCTGGGAGTTAAAAGTATATTCTAAGGTTATTGTAGCACCATGAAGTCAGCTGCGGGCTCTTCTTTCAGCACCAGCCCCAGCCCCAGGGCAGCCTCTGCAAACCCCCTTTTTCAGCACCGGCTCCAGCACAGTCTGCGAAAACTTTTTTCAAGCGATGCAGCTTTAAATAGGAAGAATGCTGCCTCCACTTCTTTTCCTGCCCCTTTTCAGCTTGTTCAGGCTCATAACCATCCAGTGTCTGCCAAGCAACGGTCTGATTGATGGTAAACAACCAAATCAGAACACAAGCCCCTGTGCCTTGAACTGTCCCTATTTCATTTATGTTTTAAACATAAATGTGGCTTAATCACAGTAGCAAACGTTTGTTTCTCTTTCCTTTTCTTTTTCTTTTTTTTTAAAGAAAGCCTGTTAGAAGGAAAGAGTCTTATTCTTCCCTCCCTAACCCTTCCCCCAGACACACACCCTTTCACTTTTCCCCTATAAGCTGAAAAGACATCAGGAAGGAAACACAGCCTTTCAGCCTAGTTTTTGGTATCTAGATAATTAAACCTTAAACTACCCACGTTAAACTTTCAAAGGGTCAAATTTTAACCCTTTCTTTTTTACTAAGGAGGACTTATTCTTGTCCCCTTGCTACATTCTGTTTCTTTTCCCAGATTCTGGAACAGGACCATTAAATGTCCAGGTGAATAAATTATTTTAGACAAATGCATCATACTTGGGATTAAGATCATCTCCTTATCTCTCCATCTCTCTTATTTAGGGAAATACATCTGCATCTCCTTCTTGTCCCAGAGAGTTTTATTATGCGGAAAAGCAGTCCACTTTGTCAGTGTAGAGGGATGGGAAGGACACTGTATTTGGATGCAGAAAGCCTTGCTTCAGACATCAGCTCTGCCACTCACCCATTTTGTAAACACTAAGCCCTTTATCTCTGTGCACTCCAATTTTCTCATTTGAGAACAGAGCTTTGCTCTGATCAGAGGACAGAGTTTAGTGGCATTAAAATGAGTAATACATTATTAACTAAGTTTCAAGCTGCAAAGAACTACCTAAAAGTAGTTACAGTGGTCTTATTACCCCTAAACTAGCTTGCAGGGAATTTGGTAGTTCCAGTTGTACGTGTCATTCAAGAGCACTGTTCATGAGTTTTTGTGCCACACTCGTGCTTGCCAAGATCTTAATGACCTCAGAGAGTTCCACATAATCTAGTAGATTTGCTACCTCGAGTCCACGCAGAATGCGAATGGCTGTGCTACACAACACAGGTGAGTCAGTGCTTTAAAATTACTCAGCAATGACCAGGAACCCTGCATTGTGCTAAGCATTGGAGGGAGAGGATGACACAAAATAAGTGAAAGGCATGCCCACTGTCTCCAAGGAACACATGTAGACACTAAGAAAAAAGATTTACGTAAAGCAAGAACCATGAGCCAGAGCATATACATTAGACCCAGCAGAAATTCAGGGAAAGGAGAGATTATAGGGTAAGATTAGGCAATTAATCCATTATCCTTACTTTTTTTTGTAGAAGAAATCCAAGAACCTTTGCATTTTCCCTTTGGAGCTATAATCTCTGGAGAAGTATTCCAGAGGAATATATGGAATGCAGCTATACCCCACAGTCTAACTTTTCACTTCGACCTGTCCCGTTTCAATTGCTCTGGCACCACCACACTGAACACAGGGCCCTGCTTCCACTTAAATGAATGCATTGCGTAAGGATCGAAAAGCCACCCTTCTGCTAATTCTAACTAGAATATCTGAGAGAGGCCAGGACTTGAAAAACACTTTGCCAAATATTCAAAAAGAATAAGTGGAAAATGCAGAGAAAAAAAAAAACTACTCCACATGCTTCCCACTTCTATTCTACTTTAAAACCATCTTGAGACACCAACACCACAATACTAAAGGGTTGGCCCAGTTTTCAGGCATCTTGTGTGGAATCTTTACTGAGCCACAGAGACTAAGGACATTTATGGAGACTCTGCAGTTCTCATAAAGTATTTTAGGTGCTGATGGCACAGAGATGGTAACAGGACTTGTAGCAGAGTCAGTGTCCATGAACACTCTGTGCTTGCATCTCAATATCTGTTAGTAAAACAGATATCATCAGCATAACAATACAGCTATTTTCCATTTAAATGTAAGCACAGTTTTTATAAAAGTGATTAAAAGTCCAAAGCAACCTCTCCTAGTTTCCTCCAGCTTCAGTCTCCTCTTCCCATCATACCAAAATCAAAATCACATGTTACAATAGGGACCAAGCAAATATTTTCAGGAGAACTGAGATAAATTAGCATTATCTCTTATCTTTGTAAGTTTGTGACCTGGGCTATTCTTCTATGGTTGGCTTTAGGTTCTACATTAAAATTTGGAAAAAAGTGAAACGTATACAGGTGTTGACCAGGTGTGTCTGTTTAATAGATGTGGCTGAATTCAGGAAGACTTGACCATTTCTTGGTCCCCAAAGAACTGATTCTAGGCCTCAGTGCTTGAGTGGAGAGCTCAGATATCTGTCACAATTCCAGTGAATTGTGTATATTATAATAATATGTGCCTAGTGGGTGAATTTTTACTAGTCCAATTTTTCACAGAAACACTGAAAGGTATTTATTATTTTTCTCAAGTCATGTATGACAGGATTATGCTTCAAAGAAGTTTCAAGTTTGCTAAGTTTGCTGGTAATAAGTGGTAGATTCAGTATTCTATTACTCTAAAAATGAGTGTTCTCACCACTTTCTAGATTTTAGATCTGCTGCTGATATTTAGTCACTAAGTCCAACTCCAACTCTTTTGTAACCCTACGGACTGTGGCCTGCAAGACTCCTCTATCCATGGGATTTTCCAAGGTAAGCATACTCAAGTGGGATGCCATTCCCTTCACCAGGGGATCTTCCTGGCTCAGGGATCAGATCCACGTCACCTGCCTGGCAGGCAAGTTATTTATCACTGAGCCACCTGATCTGTGCTGTGCTGTGCTTAGTCGCTCAGTCATGTCCAACTCTTCATGACCCCATGGACTGTAGCCCACCAAGTTCCTCTGTCCATAGGGATTCTCCAGGCAAGAATACTGACATGGGTTTCCATGCCCTGCTCCAGGAGATCTTCTCAAGCCAGGGATCAAACCCAGGTCTCCCACATTGCAGGCAGATTCTTTACCATCTAAGCTACCAGGGAAGCCCAAGAATATTGGAGTGGGTAGCCTATCCTTTCTCCAGGGGATCTTCCCAACCCAGGAATCAAACTGGGGTCTCCTGTACTGCAAGCGGATCCTTTACCAGCTGAGCTACCAGGGAAGCCCCGCCATTTGATCTACTTGCCACCAACACTTCCAATCTCAGAGGTCTCAGCACCCTGCAGGCTTAATCCCTCCCTCTGCTCCCTTTATCCCTTCTCTTTACATGTCCTTCAAGACATTACTATGTGTCTTCCTCAATTTCTTCAAAAGAGAAACAAAAAACCAAAAGTTTCCTTTAACTCCACATCTTCTACCATCTTTTTTTTTTTTTCCTCTCGGTCCTCTCCTGCTTATACTTCACCTATGCGTCAGGATATCATTACCAGCTCTGCAAAAGACACCAGTACCCCTTTGCTGGACTTCCCTGGTGGGTCAGATGGTAAAGCGTCTGTCTACAATGTGGGAGACCTGGGTTTGACCCCTGGATTGGGAAGATTCCCTGGAGAAGGAAATGGCAACCCACTCCAGTACTCTTGCCTAAAAATCCCATGAACGGAGGAGCTTGGTGCAGGCTACTGTCCATGGGGTCGCAAAGAGTAAGGCACGACTGAGCGACTTCACTTTCACTTTTCACCCCTTTGTTGATCAATCCGAAGGTTTTCCTCTGTCCTCATGTAGTGTGTGATATTCAGACTACTCCCTCCTTCTTTCTGAAATTTTCCTCCCATGGCTTCCTGGCCCCAGATACTACTTCTACTCCTCTGCTTTTGGGGTCCAATTTCCTTTGCCAGTCTCTCTCAGAAAGTTACTGTGCTTTCTAGTGCTGTATTATCAGCTTTTTTCTCTCCTTGCCCATTGTCTTTATCTGTTAATTATTAGATCCTTTGACTTTGTGTCTATTTACATCCTAATAACTTCCAGTCAAGTTTCAGACCCTAAGTACTTGCACTGAACATCTCCTTCTGGACAAGTCCATATAGCTCCAAGTCCAGAATGAGACAAATCATGATTTCGCATTGTTCTTTATACCAGTTAGCACTACCACAATTATCCTCGTCCCAAGATAAGACACAGAGGACACTCTTCCTTCTCCACTCAGCCCACACACAATTGTTCACTGGGTCTTGTTAGCTTTGTTATGCGTTTGAATTTTTTTAATGTAGTTTATTGACAATATTATGTTAGTTTCAGGTGTACAACAGGAATTCAATATTTTTATACATAATACTCCATTTAAAGTTATTATAAAATATTGGCTATATTCCCCGTGCTGTACAATATATCCTTGCAGCTTATTTTATACATAGTTTGTATCTCTTAATTCCCTACTCCTGTGTAGCCCCTCCCTCCCTCTCCCCACAGGTAAACATTAGTTCATTCTCTATGAGTCTCTATTTTATACTTGTTAATTCCTAAATAATTACATGAAGTAGCAACCTAATATTTAAAATAATAATAAAAGAGGAGAAGGAAAATGCCTAGCTCTTGGTCTCCATCTTCCTCTGCTTTCCTCTTTTGGCTTCAGCCATTGGAAACACAGATTTTCCCAGGAACATAAGCAGTTTCACACCTCCAGATTTATTCAGGCTCTGACTTTTGCCTGAAATAACCACCTCCCAGGTTTATTTTCTCATTCAACAACTATTTGTTGATTGTATATTATTTGCCAAAGGATACAGTGTGCACAACACAAACAAGGTCTGCAGTAGAGCTATGAACAACACAGACAGGGTCTCTGATGCTACAAAGCTTAAAGCGGCAAAAAATAAGTGAGCAAGCAAGGTGATTCCAGACAGTGATACGCCATGAAGGAAATAAACAGTGTGTTGTTTAGAGTTGCTCAGGAGTCAGGAGTGGAAAGGATGCTGCAGAGAGATGCCATAAGAGTAAACCCCTTTTGGAGATAACAATGAATCTGAGACCTAAAATTGGAAAAGGATCTATCCCTGGAGAACTATGAAGAAAATGGCATTCCACGCAGAGGGGACAGCCAGTGCGAGTGGCTTGGAATGATGTAGTAGTTTTCTACGGCTGCCATAAAAGTTAGCACAAAGTTAGTGGCTTAAAAGAACACAAATGTATCGGCTTACTGTTCTATTGGTCAGAAGCCTAGGTCTCATTAAGAGGAAATCAAGGTGTCAACAAGACTGTGCCCTTTTTCAGAGGATCTAGGGATGAACCCCTGTCTCTACCTTTCCAAGCTTCCAGAGATCACCTGCATTCTCACGGCCTCATCTCATCTTCAAGCCAGCAACGTAGAGTCTCTCTGACGCTACTTTTGGGGTTACGTCTCTTTCTCTGACCATTGCCAGGAAAGGTTCTCTGCTTGTAATAATACGTATGACTGCATTGGTTCTATCTGAACAATCCAGAACAATTTCCCCATCTCAATATCCTTAATCATATATCACAAAATCATTTTTGACATGTAAAGTAACATAGTCACAGGTGCTAGACACCAGGACATGGACATCTTTGGGAGGCTATAATTCCTCTTTCCAAAGATGGGAATAAACTTTGAGTGTGAAAGAATAAAAGAAAATTATTATGACCAGCCTGATATGATGTAAGGTTGGAGATAAGGTCTGTGTACCTTACTGTAAAGTACCTACTGTAAAGTAGGTCATGTGTAAGAGTATAGATTTTTTTTTCTATATGCAATGAGAATCCAATGACGGGTTTTAAACAAAGGAATGGTGTTCTCTAATTTACTGATTTTTTAATTTACTGATTTAAAAAAAAAATCTGAATGGCTTGTGAGAAATGTATTATAGCAAAGCAAGAATGGAAGCGGGGACACAGGTTAGGAAACACTTTTAGTCCAAATGAGAGATGATGGAAATAGAAAGAAGCAGAAAAATTCAGAATATATTCTGGAAATAAAATCCCTAATGAGTTATAAGAAGTTGAAGTACGAATTTGAAGAGGAAACTTCTGCCAACTAAGTGGATGATAGAGCCAGCAAAGCTCAAGTGTTGGTTCCCCGACAAACAGGCCTTTTCCTTCATAGAGCTGACCAGCGTGTTCTGTATGTTCCTTCCTGTGCTGTGCTGTGCTCAGTCGCTCAGTCATGTCTGCCTCTTTGCAACCCCATGGACTGCCCACCAGGCTCCTCTGTCCGTGGGGATTCTCCAGGCAAGAATACTGGAGTGGGCTGCCATGCTCTCCACCAAGGGATCTTCTCAACCCAGGGACTGAACCCAGGTCTCCCTCACTGCAGGCGGATCCTTTACCATCTGAGCCACCAGGGAAGCCCAGGGCCCTCCCTAACCTTACACAATATTTACATGTCTGTCCTCCCTGTCAGACTGAAAGTGCCTTAAGATTATGCTCATTGTCTGGTTATTTATATTTGTTGTTGTTGTTTAGTCTCTAAGTTGTGTCCGACTCTTTTGCAATCCAATGGGCTGTAGCCCACCAGGCTCCTCTGTCCATGGGATTTCCCAAACAAGAATACTGGAGTGGGTTGCCATTTCTTTCTCCAGGGGATTTTCCTGACCCAGGGATCAAACCCGTGTCTCCCACCTCAGTCAGATTCTTTACTGTTTGAGCCACCGGGAAGACCATATTAAGTATTTATTATGGGTCAAGTACTATGTAAGTACTTTGTATGGACTCATCAACTTAATCATCATATCAATACTGTGGAATTAGTCCTATTATTTTCTCTGTTTTACAAATGAAGGAAAGATATTGAGGCTCAGAGAAGCTAAATAACTTGTGTCAAGTCATACTAAACTAGTCAAGAAATGACATCCTAGTCAAGAAAGGGCTAGGTCCTGGATGGAACTCTCTTTTCACAGCCTTTTCTCTTAAGGAGATGTGGTGCCAAGAAATTATATGATAATTATTTCTTTAGCTTAAGCTCCATCACTGATTTTTTAAAAACAAATGACAACACTTAGAGAATCTTTCAAAAAGTCTTTAGCATAATAGCTTTTCAAGTAAACAAATATATGAATCAATTATTTAATTATAAATGCTATCTATATTCAAACTCTATAAATAAAGGTTAGCTCTATCTGAATATTTGTATTAAAAATGTAATTTTTTATAGGTAGGCATAATAAGGAATGTTTTCTTTTTTAACTTCTTAAAATCTGAACTTTCATTTTAATCTGGATCTTTATATTTTAGAATAAGTCAGATTTTAAGAAGTTTGCAATTTTAAATTTTAAAATATTTTCTTATCTCTTAAGACAATCAATGGTCACATTTAGAAGCTATGGAGAGACCTGTAAATGAAAACCATAAAATGATCTAGCAAATAATGTTAGCTCATATAGCACCTAACTGTTTACGTACTCTTTGAGTGCATATGCTTTGAGACTAACAAAAACCCAGTGAAATGAGCAGGATAATCATTCCCATTTTACACTGGGATTCAGTGAGATTAAGTGACTTTTCAGACAATGCAAACAATAGTTATAAAATGGTTTCTAAATCCTAGCAGTCTAGATCTTGTACTTCATGATAATTGAACTATAATATAATTTCATTTTACTAAGTAGGAAGATAGCATAAGAGAGTAGGTCTTAATTGTTCTCACCACCAAAAAAAAAAAAAAGGTAACTGTGTTATGTTTATTAAGGTATATTTTAGACAGAGTAAAATTCACCATTTTAGATGTACAGATCTTTAAGTATGACAAAGGTATACAGTTGTATAAGTACCATCACCACCTAGAGGACATTTTTTTCACCCCCAAAAGTGCCTCCACTTGTGAATTCAACCTTTTCCTCCCAACCCTACTCCTGGCACCACTGATCTGACTTCCATTCCCATAGCTTTGCTTTTCTAGAACATTATGTAAGTGGAATCAGACATATGCATACTTTTGTATCTGGTCCTGATTCATTCATGTATCAGTAGTTCATTCCTTATTTTTAAAGAACTATGTTCACATTTTTAAAATTTGACCCTCATTCTTAACCATTAATCCATTATTTATTTTTTTTAATTTTATTTTATTTTTAAACTTTACATAATTGTATTAATCCATTATTTATTAAGCCTAATAAATCCTATAATGTGGATGATTGTTTGAATTGGAATAGACAATTCTCTGTAGTTAAAATGAGAGTCTATGAGTCAGGGCTCCCCTAAGGGAAACTTGTTAGATGGCAGGAGTACATACAAGCTACAAAGGGGAAATTGTCCAGAAATTCAAGGACACCAAAGGCCACTTGTACCAAATGAGCTTGCCATGCTCCGTATACTGTTTTGAGAAAATTAAAGGCCTGAGAGTCCCAAGTTGTTTCTCAACAAAATAAGGACTCTTTCAGCCCACAAGGCTTTTGAGTTCTTATACTGTTCAGTTAACAATTATGTGGAGATCAGAAGTCTGGGAAATTGGTCCTTGGTATGGAGAGGGCAGCAGAAAGCAAAGTAATCAAAGTAATACATTTTATCACACTTCATACCTCCATCAATATTTTGCTTAATATTCTACATTTTCCTTGCTTGGGGCAAACTACCCTTCAGACCCTTTTATAACTTCATTTTTGTTTTAAAGAGCTATGGAATTCTCTGCTTTGAGAGGTCATAAAAGAAATTTTTGTAAAATTGGCTACTTGATAAAATATAGCATTTTATATAGCCTGCCATTTCAAGTGTGATTTACGCTATAATTTTGCTTGATGTTTTACATTTGTGTGCAGAATTTGAATATGAAAAATAACTACACCAAAAATTACATCAGTTGTCAATATGTCAGAAGTATTTGATGCCAATTTTTAAAGCACTTTTAGACAATCTATGAGCAATAAAAAATTCATCCCTAACTCCCTCTTTCCAATGTGCATATATCAAATGGGAAATGGCCAAACTTCTGCTCACAGTCTCTACTATCACAACTATTTGTCATATGCAAGTACTTTAATAATCATGGAAAAGCTGAAATATATTGATTAAAAACATATGACACTTTTAGATTACAATATTTGTTTGAATATCTCCAAGTAATTAACAAGTTACTTTGAAATGAATTTACAAGTATAAATTAAGATAGGCTCTGACTGCAGTATTAAAGTCTTAATTAATTATTAAAATTAGTCACTCTGTATCCAAGTTTTTCAGTCTTCAAAACACCACAAGGACCCAGTGGCTCACTGACAATATGCCTTAGAAATCAGGAGCATTCTACATATTTATCACGTATTGCCTTAATTACTATTTAATTAAAATATTTAGATATCTGCACACATATCCAAAGAGTTGGCAAGAGAACAATTTACAAGCTTGACTTTTAATATGTTCTTGAGTTATTGCAGCCACATAAATTTGAGTCCTGAACACCCAAGGATAAGAAAATCATAGCCTCCTGTGATCACTTACTGCCAAAAAATGGGTCATTATTCCTAATATATAGAAAATACCAACGTAAGTTTCACTCACCAGTTGAATAATGTTTTATTTTTATTTTTTAAGTATGTGAGTGATATCGTCTCATGAGATTAGAAGGAACACATGGATCTCATTTTCTGTTTTACAAAGACTTACTTTTGTTTTCCCTGGAATAATTGCAATCATAAGATACTATTGAATGAGTGAAATTTTATAAATGTGCCTTGTCTTCTCTTTCAGTATCATCTCCACTTCCATGATTTTGGAATGAGAGGAATCCAGAAAATTGTTCCTGGGACATTAGAAGTCCTTTCTCCATAAATATATAGCTAAAACAATCAAGGGACGCTTAGAACATTTGGCCATTTCCCTTCCTGTTACACTAGTTAGCATTAATTTTATACACATTTATTTGTAAGAAAAGATCATTTATTAATTCACATCTTGTAGTGAATCTCTAAGGCCCATCAGTTGTCTCCAAAAGCCACAATGCACTACTTGACTAAATTTATTCTGGATTCTGCTCAATTTTTATGAATCTGTTAAAAACTCTAAAAATTACTTCAGTTATCTGTGACATGGAAATCAGCAGTAACAGGGGGAGTTAATAAGTCACTGTACTGCTGAAGCATGAGCAGTATACCTTGCCCATCCTAATATGTTCATTCTACTTACTTAGGGAAGAGGAGGTTCTGGCTTCAGAGGATATATGCAATTCAATATAAGACACATTTGTCAGGAAATTATTTTGAGGATGCAAACATATATAGCACCAATATAAGATACATTTTTCAGGAAATTACTTTGAGGACGCAAATATATTTAGCACCTAGTCTGGGTCCTCCATGGCCTTACCTGGTTTGGTGGTAATAGACATAAGCCCTGGTATCTATTGATATAACCCACATGATATTGGCATGAGTTTTGTATTGTAAAAGTGCACAGAGCAATGGAAGAACAGAGAGGGGCAGAAGGACAGAATCGCAAGGAATCTGGGAAAGAGCCCATGGATGTGATGGAATTTAAGCAGAGCATCAAAGAATGAATAATGCTTCAACAAAGATTGACTGAAGGGAGGTTAGGGAAGATACAGAGAACACTCAAGTGACTTAGAGAATCTGATAGTAATCTAGCAGATTTAAATCAGAAGCCACTTATCAGTACAAAGGAAGGAATAAAAACTCGGTGTTTTTAAAAGTGTGAAGTATTAAAGTAAAACACATTAACTTATACTTAAAATATTATTAGTAAAACTTAATATTTTATTTTTTAAACCTTTTAATTTATATTGATGTATAGCCGATTAACAACACTGTGATAGTTTCAGGTAGATAGCAAACAGACTCAGCCATACATATACATGTATCCAT
This sequence comes from Bos taurus, assembly GCF_002263795.3. NCBI lineage: Eukaryota > Metazoa > Chordata > Mammalia > Artiodactyla > Bovidae > Bos > Bos taurus. The sequence goes on along the minus strand of NC_037329.1, from coordinate 7,187,585 downwards.
TCTCCCCCAAACTACCTGCCCAATCCAGGCTGTCACATAACATTCAGCAGATTTCCCTCTGCTATACAGTAAGTCCTTGATGATTATCCATTTTAAATATAGCAGTGTGTACATGTCGATTCCAAACTCCCAAACTACCTCTTCCACCCATCCTACCCTTGGCATTTGTGTTCATTTTCTAAGACTATGAGTTGGTTTCTGTTTTGTAAATAAGTCCATTTGTATCATTACTCTTTAGATTCTATATATAAGAGATGCCATACAATATTTTTCCTTCTCTGAAAACTTGATATTTTAAAAGTATAAGGTATTTACAGTAAAAGAAATAGGAAGATGAGCCCAAAAATATTTAAAAGCCAGCTGCAATAAATCCCAACCTTAAAAATACCTTTATCTTTTAAAAGTCTATTTAGTATTTCAAAATAACATCTATGGTAATTATTATATTTCAGGGTACAGGGATTTTAAAAATGATTTCCCTAAACTAATAAACTACTGTACTGGATTCTGCAGAACTCTCTGTCATTCGAGAAGTACAGAAAGACATTGATAATATCCTCACATCTTTAGTCTTGTAGCAAAAATAAAAAACATTTCTAATTCTTTGCATGGTTTTGTTTCTTGTAGAACCACACCCATATCTTAGCTTCCAAAAGAAGACATAGTTCAAGAAAAAATGCATGAATCAGTAACCATACATAAACTTGAATTGTTTTTCACATAGCAACCTCATCTCATCTAAGCTTACTCCAAAGTGATTTTTCAGCAGCTTGAGTCAACACACCAAGGAGAAGTAGAAAATACACATCTGAAGATCCCTATCTTATCTGTCTGTGAGTGTTACTATTCCTTTAAAATATTTGGAAAGATAAATACCATTTCAAATTCCAAATCTTGAAGAGAGGGAACGAATAGCTAGTACAATAAAAGTAATTTTAGATTACAAAAAAAAAAAGAAAACTACAAAAATTCATCTTGTGTCATTAAGAACTTGAAGTGTGATATCTCTGAAAAAATTGATAGACTATTATCAGCAGCAGTACTGGGCCTTGGGACACACAAGCCTGGTCCTGGGACAATCTCTGATCAACCTCTTGACCTGAGAAGGACCCCTCTACATTATCAGAGCCCAGTTTCTTATTTACAAAATGAAGTAGTAGAAGTCCCTTCATATTCCCAGGTATTGTCACAGAGGCTATTCATGAATGAGCATTATAAATTCTAAAAATTAATAAAATATAAGCTATCATTCTCATTATTAATACACTTAAAGAATGATTAAATATAAACAGACCATTTAAGAAAAATACTATCCCTTTCTTCATTTAGGAATGGACAGTGAATCCTAAAGCTATTTTTAGCCATTAAATGCATATTTTCAATGGGTAAAAGGACAAGACAAGTGAACAATGCGATGTTCCTTGGTTTGGCAGGGTTCCCTTTAGACTGCCTAAACTCAAAAAGAACTTCCAACTGAGTACTGATCTCATAGAATGAGCTAAGAGGAGAGCAAGAGTTTGGAGAGACAGGAGGGGACAGAATAATGAGGGGGACAGTCCAACAGCCTTCTGAAAAAAAAAATTTTCCTTTTGCGTAGAAGTAATGCACAGAATTAAAATATTATTCCTTTACCACTTATGACTATGAAAGCTACAAACATAACTACTACTACTGATTAAACAGAGAAAATAGGAAAATGACATATGTTGTATCTCAAGTCTTTGTTTTGACAATGCAAAGGAATTTCACAACAATGACTTTTCTCAACCACACTGTGGAATACGAATCTCATTTCAACAGATAACATTTAGTTGCTGCTGCTGCTGCTGCTGCTAAGTCGCTTCAGTCGTGTCTGACTCTATGCGACCCCATAGACGGCAGCCCACCAGGCTCTGCCACCCCTGGGATTCTCCAGGCAAGAACGCTGGAGTGGGTTGCCATTTCCTTCTCCATAACATTTAGTTCAGTGGCGTTAAATGAAATGTCAGAATTACACAACTGATAAATACATCACTTATTTAGGACTCAAACCCAGATCTGACTTCCAATTCTTCTTCCACCTCAGAGGAAGGTCTACATACTCGGGTGCTCCCAAGACTTTCTACATTTAGGGAGTTGGGGTGTAAGAGTGTAAGAGTAAGTCTGTGAAGCTTTCCTTTTTCCAATCACATATCTGTATGAGTTCATGTTTTTCAATATACTTTAACCATAGCAAAACATGGCAACAGATGGAAATCAGATACAAATATGAGAATCTGTTGTATTTTCTTAAGCCAGATATTTATGAGATTTGCAATAATTTTAAATAATGCCACTCATCTAATTAAGTTCTTGTTTTGTTAAATATGGTTGTTTTATAATAACGTATATATTTTTTTTAGGGGAGACATTTATTTTTATTTTTTTTCTTTTTTTTTTAAATTTTTTAACCTTAAAATATTGTATTGGTTTTGCCATATATCAACATGAATCCGCCACATGTATACACATGTTCCCCATCCTGAACCCTCCTCCCTCCCCGTACGATCCCTCTGGGTCGTCCCAGTGCACCAGCCCCAAGCATCCAGTATCGTGCATCGAACCTGCATCTTTGATGTTAACATAAAATGGATATATTGTTTTCAATGAATTAATAACTTTTTAAAAATTTCTGAGATTTAACTTCTAAAATTGTAAATATCAGTAAGTATAAACTACTAAATGCTATTTGGAGTCCTTGATAATTATACAAGTGAAAAAGTCTCCTGAAACCAAACTAAAAGTTCAGGAAACACTGCTCTACACCATGATCCAAGCATGTCCAATTCTCTTCTACATTTTTCAGATAGTATGTAATTTTCATGTTCACAAGACTAAACATAGCATACACTTCCCCATCCCTAGAAAATGGAAAATATAGAAAGTACAAAGAAAATGATTTCATTTAATAAACCCTGATATAATAATTTTTAACACAGTATTTGTTTCAAATTTCTGTCATTTGCGAATGCATGTTACATGCACTCTCTTGATGTCCTACTGGTTTCCTAGTGTCTGTGAACAGCCCTTTTAGCAACTATGTAATATTCTATCATACATCTAATCTATAATTCGTTTAGTCATTCCCCTGTTGTCAGATATTAAGCTGTTCCCCAACTTACGATATTATAAATAAAGAAAGGTGGAAAGAGTTCCTGGAAAGATTCTCTGTTTCTGTGTGATAGATAAAGCCACTGGAGACAAGTATATACTTGATTGTGGTTAAGAATAGATATGTTTAAGCTGTTGAATTGGTTTAAAAAGAATGTTTATTTAGGTTTATTTAGTTTACTAGCGATGTTTAAACTCAGAGCCAAATGACAAAAAGTAGCTAGCCATGAAAATCTTCAAAGGTGGAAAACTCCAGCAAAAACTCATACAAATGCATTAAGATAGGATCTGCTTGATATAGTTAAGAAACAGAGAAAACCAGTATAGCCAGAGGCTTCATATTACTGTTCTTTTATGTACCAGAAGTTTCTCATAAGCCCTTGTTATTTTTCATTCTGCAAATTTAACCTTTAATAAAACACATATTTAGATCTAGGAGTATATATATCACTCCTACCTGGAAGACGTGTATATTATTCTTTAACATCAATTTTCCACATGGAGATTGAATATATAAATATTATCTTTATACAATAAAGATATATAGACATAAAGATAAGGAATACACTTCCAAGCACAGAATCTAGGCTGGCAGTTACTCATCTTTGGCAGTGCTGTTGGAGTAAAGTGAGATCTTTTACCACCATGCATGGTGCATGCTGCCTCTTCAGTCGTGTCCGACTCTTTGCAACCCCATATACTGTAGCCTGCCAGGCTCCTTTATCCATGGAATTTTCCAAGCAAAACTACTGGAGTGTAGGGATCTTCCTGATCCAGGAATCGAACACATGTCTCTAATGTTTCCTGTATTGGCAGGTGGGTTCTTTAACACTAGTGCCATGTGTGAAGCCCCTCTTTTACCACCACTCTGTGATTATTTGATTATGAACAAAAGATCTTATGAAAATGAAACAGTATGAAGCTCATCTTTAAGTGGATGAAATGTGGATAGCAAAAGGGAAACGTGGTGGAAGGTACCACTTTTTTGGAAAAATCTAGGGAGAAAGGATAGGCTGGGTAGAATATTTGCTAGAAAAATGGATGGAGGTAGGAAGTTTTATTTGTTGGTTTGTTGACAAGTGGGAAACACATGCTGACTAGAGCCATTTATCAGATAATTCTATTAATGATAAGTCTAAAAAGTTAATTAATCATCCAGAAGTTGCTTTTATAATAGTAGATGGAAAACAAATTAAAGGTCTGAAAATCAACCCTTTACCTACTGTTGTAGAACATATATAAGTCATTCTCTTGAGGGATAGACAAAAGTGATATTAATAAATAAGCAGAAGAAATGATAGTCAGTGTTAAGCCACCAATCTATCAACTTGAGATATAAACTAATTTTTTGTTTCAGCAGTAATCGTTTTTTTAGATTCCAAGTTGGAAAGCAAGAGAGAGTTATTGATTTTTATTTTCAGAGCAATTCTATTCTAATTTCTAATTTATTCATCAACTACTTCATTGACGTATTCTTTCATTCAGCCACATTAATATTCTTCCTTTTCTAAAACTATGTTTTTACATGATGTTCTATCTTTTCAATAGACTATGACTCAACAGAATCAAGACCAGTTCTTTTTGTAACATTTTTGAGTTGGGTTCTTATAAATACAAATTGTTGAGCAGACCCTTGATGAAAAAGTAAAATGAGTATTTTGTTAATTCTACTCTTATGTAGTAAAAACTTTTATAATTCACATATTGGTGGTCATTAAAAACTTAAATGTAAAACTAGCTGGTAAATGTTAGCGAGGGAGATGAAACACGAGATAATGCCATAACCATCTATAGAGTAATATTTATTAAGGCAGCATTTAGTCAAATTTTTTCCTCTTCTCTTTAAAATATAGAACAACCCACGGTGGTATATTTGTTTGCTTTTATTTCAAAACACAAAGCTGTAGGGTGGCTAATTTACAAATTATAGCCAGAACTCTAAAAGTCAGGTGAAAAAGACTATTCAATTTAAAGTCTAAACTATGTACAGATATGGTTCTACAGACTTGTCTACAGTTAGAATATTTATTCTGATACAATAAATTCCCAAAGAAAGCAACAGATGTACTTGGTTTTCTCCTTTTGCCCCATCAGATTCATTCTCCATCTCTTTCTATACATCTGCTTGTCCCAAGAGGCTGACATTTACAGTTCCATCAACAACCTCATTCTCTGGCTTGGCCTGTTATGGTCTGGGCATTGGGAAGCACAGTAGGGGATTGGAAAGCAGGAAGAGAATGAGGTCAGAGTATTTATTCTCCTGGCCCCCGCCTGCCAGGCTGTGGTTAGAGAATGGCTACATTCCTGCGGGGTAGCTTTTTCCTAAAGCAACATTTCCCCAGGTTCCAAAAACTGTTCTCTTCTTTTATTTATCCAGGCCCAAGGATGATAAACACAAGTCTTGGGTGCTTTACCATTTGTTGTTGAACATACTTTCCTTCTCACACCGTTGTAAATGTTTTCATTCATCATCCTCTATTGCGTCCCAGAGGATCTCATCTGTTTCTTGCCAGGATCCTGGTATACACAATCTATCAAAAATAGAATTCTTCCAAGTGTTAGATACAGCAGACTATTGGCAAAAAACAAAAAAACAAAAAGAAGGCTAAGAAAAAGTGATCCAGATGAGATTACGGGAAGTTTTTCCTTTAGCAACTTGTAGGTAAGGATTTCACAAATTTATAAGTGAGACAGAATGAGTAGTTGAAAGCAAAAGGATATAATAAATACAAATTACTAACAATAATAATAAAATGTATTGAATACTTTGTGCCAAGCATTCTACTCAGTGCTGTTTGGGAATTAATATCATTTAATACAAACATCATGTATGAAGTAGGTTCAAAGTTAAGAAAACCAAATACTAGAATGGTTAAGTATAATCAGGCAAAGACAGTGGTTAGAACTGAGTTTCAAAGTCTAGTACCTTCAGCTGCAAGACGAGAGTCCATTCCCTCAGCTACAAGACAATATCAACACAAGATAATTATTTAGCCATGTAATTTCTACCTTTTTCAATTATTACATTATATATAACATTTACACAAGGTGGTAGCATAGCACTTAATCAAATGATCTATAACATTTTCCAGATCAAAGCTCAGAAAGTCTGTGGGGAAAGGATGGGGGAACAGGAAGGAGACCTTCACTGCAAACATCACTGTCAGTCATACGAATCTCATGGATGCTGAAAACTGAGTAAGGATGTACCTTGGAGGAGTGCTCAAGAAAAAAATCCAAACAAGAATCACAGGCCCTGCCAGCTCGTTTCTTTGTCACGACTTTTCTTTCTCCACTTTATCTTTCAGCAAATTCCTAGCCCTGTTAATGCCAGCACAGAAACTAAAAAGAGAAAAGGAAAGCAAGCAAAAGGTAGAAGAGGAAGAATAGGAAGGCACATGAAAAAAACAGAGCCATAGTTCAAATAAAGAATTTTTCAGACTCTCAGTAAAATTAATATGTGATATTTCTATTAACAAATTATACTAATAATAAATTATGAGATCAAGTGTTACATGTCTGTAGAAGATGAAGACTGAGTTTATAAGTGCTCAAAAAGGGAATCGAAGATAAATATAAACAAAAGCCATAGTGAAAGCAAAAGCAATGGAATATATATTACTGAAAACAGAAAAGATGGTGAACAGATTAAATGCACTAACACAAAAATAACTGGAAGATAATACAGTTACTAAAGTACGTAAAGACAATGATAGGTATTGTAAAACTAAGGAAATCAGAGATTCAATATATATGTAATTGGTGCTTCTGATTTTAAAAAAGAGAACAGAAAATGTACACAAAACATATGAGAGGAGAAGCATTTTTAATAAAGAGAACATCCTGAACATATAATATATATATCATATATATACATATCTTGAACAAGAATATGTATATCATAACAAAAGTTGTTACTGAACAATCAACACAAGATCATATCTTAGTGGACTTATTGAGTTTCCATATTAAAGATGATCTGAATATTGAGGTAGGAAGAAAAAGTTCATTCAGTTCAATTCAGTTCAGTCACTCAGTTGTATCCAACTCTTTGCCACCCCATGGACTGCAGCATGCCAGGCTTCCCTCTCCATCAACAACTCCTGGAGTTTACTCAAACTCATGTCCATTGAGTAGGTGATACCATCCAACCATCTCATCCTCTGTCATCCCCTTCTCCTCCTGCCTTCAATCTTTCCCAGCATCAGGGTCTTTTCAAATGAGTCAGTTCTTCACATCAAGTAGCCAAAGTATTGGAGTTTCAGCTTGAACATCAGTCCTTCCAATAAATATTCAAGACTGATTTCCTTTAGGATGGACTGGTTGGATCCCATTGCAGTCCAAGGGACTCTCAAGAGTCTTCTCCAACACCACAGTTCAAAAGCATCAATTCTTCGGTGCTCAGCTTTCTTTATAGTCCAACTCTCACATCCATACATGACTACTGGAAAAACCATAGCTTTGACTAGACGGACATTTGTTGGCAAAGAAATGTCTTTGCTTTTTAATATGCTGTCTAGGTTGGTCATAAATTTTCTTCCAAGGAGTAAGCATCTTTGAATTTAATGCTGCAGTCACCATCTGCAGTGATTTTGGAGCCACAAAAAATAGTCTCTCACTGTTTCCACTGTTTCTCCATCTATTTGACCAGATGCCATGATCTTAGTTTTCTGAATGTTGAGTTTTAAGCCAACTTTTTCACTCTCCTCTTTCACTTTCATCAAGGGACTCTTTAGTTCTTCTTCGCTTTCTGCCATAAGGGTGGTGTCATCTGTATATCTGAGGTTATTGATATTTCTCCCAGCAATCTTGATTCCAGCTTGTGTTTCATCCAGTCCAGCATTTCTCATGATGTACTCTGCATGTAAGTTGAATAAGCAGGGTGACAATATACAGCCTTGATGGACTCCTTTCCCGATTTGGAACTAGTTTGTTGTTCCATGTCCATCTCTGACTGTTGCTTCCTGACCTGTATACAGATTTCTCAGTAGGCAGGTAAGGTGGTCTGGTATTCCCATCTCTTTTAGAATTTTACAGTTTGTGGTGACCCACACAGTCAGAGGCTTTGGCATAGTCAATAAAACAGAAGTAGATATTTTTCTGGAACTCTCTTACTTTTTCGATGATCCAATGGATGTTGGCAATTTATCTCAGGTTCCTCTGCCTTTTCTAATTCCAGCTTGAACATCTAGAAGTTCACAGTTCATATACTATTGAAGCCTGGCTTGGAGGATTTTTAGCATCACTTTGCTATTGAGTGAGATGAGTACAATGGAATATTGCTTTTAAAGTAGTGAAAGAAAAAACAATGTCAACCAAAACTTATTTATCCAGAAAAAATATCTTTTAGAATAGAAAAGAAGTATAGTTGAGACAAACAATAACTGAGATAATTTGTTACTTGAAGCCCTGCATATAAGAAATGTTAAACAAAATTATTTAGGCAAAAGGAATATGACAGAAACTTGGGTCTACACAAAGAAATGAAGAATTCTGGAAATAGTTAAAATTATGGTAAATATAAGAGATATATGTTATTATTTTTTGCCTAAAATATAACTGAATGTCTAAAGCAACTATAGTAACAATTATAGCATATGGAAAAGTAAACTCTAAGATAAAATAGCATAAAAGATGACAAAGAAAAATTGGAAATGTACTGTTGTAAAGTTTAATATTACATGTGAAGGTTGGCCTTGATTTTAAAATGTGTATTATAAACTCTGGAGCCATCACTAACAGTATATTAAAAGCATATATTCATAAAAACTCCATCACAAATTTACCTTACATGCTCATATATCTACTACTCTCATTTTTGTTCTTTTGCTCAGTAGCTTTCACTTTTCTACCACATTAATTTTAAATCTGTAGCAATTGATTTCTACAGCCTCTGAATATGAAACCTCTGCCTTCTTGGCCTGTTCACTTATTGCAACTTGAATAAATAGAAGTTATTCCATCCTCCACTCTTTCCCTGCACTTATTCTCCTCATCTCTCTCTTCTATTCATTCCAAATCCAGCTTTTTATTTATCCTATTTAGGTGTTTAAAATTTTTACATTCACGGTGGGCATGATGAATTTGAGTTATCATTAAAATTATTGCCTTTGGTGGAAAATTCAGCCAGAAAGTAGAAATGTGGATGAGGGGAAGGGAAACCTGAATCAGAGACATAAAGCTCATTAATCTTTTCTCAAGATCAAGTTCAATCATTCATATTTTATTACTTACGTACATCTAAACTTACCAATATTTAAATGAAATTGTTTTTTCTACAAAAAAGTTTTGCCTAACAGCTCAATTACTAGAACAATATTATTACTGATAGATTCCAAGCCTCTTCTCTGCTAAATAATTTTTCCTCTAATGGCATAGAAATGCTAAAAATAAAATTCAAGTTCAATAACTTCCCACTGGTACAGATTATAAATCTGAAATGGAGTCTTTAAAGGTATATTTTGGAAACAAGAGAACGTATGAGTTCTTCAGACATATGTACAAGTCAAGGACATATAATGAAGATATAGCATGACCATAATATAATAGTCCTGCCTTATTTCTTTGCACCCTCCCAAATCTAAAAGTGGCATTGCTTTCAAGTTCCAACCAAAAAAACTTAGAATGAACTTAAGTACAATGTAGTCAAGAACCAAACACCAGAGCTCTAACTTACAATCAACACACCCATCCCATAAATACAGGAGAAACTCTCTTGGCATGGTAGAATTACAGGGAGCAGACCAGTATTTGCTTTGGCAGATGTGAAGTCTGTGCAAATAGGAACACAGCTGTATGCTGAGTATTTCAGTGTTTCTAAAACTGCTGAATCAGGTATAAAACAATATCCAAAGTCGTGGTGTATCAGCAAGTTTAGAGAACAGAGTGCCATTCTAAGTAATTTTTAAATTTTTGTATAATAAGTGGCCTGTAATAAGCATTTTTGTCACCATGTCAGTTGTAATATAGTACTTCAATCTTCAATACTGAGGGTCACATCTTACTTACATGACTACAGTCCTTGTTCCACTTTTACTATTTTGCTCCAGTGTAACACCGGCAAACTCCAGAGGAACTCGTGACCCGTTAGCCTAAAAGAGTTTTACCTGAATAAATAAAACATATGTATGAAAATTTCAATAAAACTGGAATACCTTACACTGACATTCTGAAAAGCAATACTGAAAAATTATTGAGAATAACATTGGAGAACTTGACCCAGGACTACCCCTGTCTGAAAACTGAGGCATTTTCACATACCACACTTTAATTCTCCAACTTAGTAAATTATACTATTCTTGTGGAGAAATCAAGCTCACTTTAACATTTTCAAAAACAAGAATGAAAAAGAAGCACCTTCAGTCAGTTCAGTTCAGTTCAGTCGCTAAGTCGTGTCTGACTCTTTGTGACCCCACGGACTGCAGCATGCCAAGCTTCCCTGTCCATCACAAACTTCCAGAGCTTGCTCAAACTCTTGTCCATCAAGTCAGTGATGCCATCCAACCATCTCATCCTCTGTCGTCCCCTTCTCCTCCTGCCTTCAATCTTTCCCAGCATCAGGGTCTTTTCCAATGAGTCAACTCTTCGCATGAGGTGGCCAAAGTATTGGAGCTTCAGCTTCAGCATCATTCCTTCCAAAGAACACCCAGGACTGATCTCCTTCAGAATGGACTGGTTGGATCTCCTTGCAGTCCAAAAGGACTCTCAAGAGTCTTCTCCAATACCACAGTCCAAAAGCATCAATTCTTCCAAACTCAGTTTTCTTTATAGTTCAACTCTCACATCCATACATGACTACTGGAAAAACCACAGCTTTGTCTAGACAGACATTTGTTGGCAAAGTAATGTCTCTGATTTTTAGTATGCTATCTAGGTTGGTCTTAACTTTCCTTCCAGGGAGTAAGTGTCTTTTAATTTCATGGCTGCAGTCACCATCTGCGGTGATTTTGGAGCCCCCAAAAATAAAGCTTCTCACTGTTTCCATTGTTTCCCCATCTATTTGCCATGAAGTGATGGGACCAGATGCCATGATTTTGCTTTTCTGAATGTTAAGCCAAAGTTTTCTCTCTCCTCTTTCACTTTCATCAAGAGGCTCTTAGTTCTTCCTCGATTTCTACCATAAGGGTAGTGTCATCTGTATATCTAAGGTTATTGGTGTTTCTCCCAGCAATCTTGATTCCAGCTTGTGATTCATCCAGCCCAGTGTTTCTCATGATGTACTCTGCATATAAGTTAAATAAGCAGGGTGACAATATACAGCCTTGACATACTCCTTTCTCAATTTGGAACCAGTCTGTTGTTCCATGTCCAGTCCTAACTGTTGCTTCCTGACCTGCATACTGGTTTCTCAAGAGGCAAGTCGGGTGTTCTGGTATTCCCATCTCTTTCAGAATTTTCCACAGTTTATGGTGATCCACACAGTCAAAGGCTTTGGCATAGTCAATAAAGCAGAAGTAGATATTTTTCTGGAACTCTCTTCCTTTTTCTATGACCCAGTGGATGTTGGCAATTTGATCCCTGGTTCCTCTGCCTTTTCTAAATCCACCTTAAATATCTGGAATTTCACAGTTCACTTACTGTTGAAGGCTGGCTTGGAGGATTTGAGCATTACTTTGCTAGTGTGTGAGATGAGTACAATTGTGCAATACTTTGAACATTCTTTGGCATTGCCTTTCTTTGGGATTGGAATTACAACTGACCTTTTTAAGTCCTGTGGCCACTGCTGAAATTACTAAATTTGCTGACATATTGAGTGCAGCACTTTCACAGTACCATCTTTTAGGATTTGAAATGGCTCAACTAGAATTACATCGCCTTCACTAGGTTTGTTCATAGTGATGCTTCCTAAGGCCCACTTGACTTCACATTCCAGGTTATCTGGCTCTAGGTGAGTGATCACACCATCTTGGTTATCTGGGTCATGAAGATCTTTTTTATATAATTTTGTGTATTCTTGCCACCTCTTCTTAATATCTTCTGCTTCTGTTAGGTCCACACCATTTCTGTCTTTTATTGTGCCCATCTTTGCATGAAGCAAGCAGCTGTGAAGAGATACCCCACATCCAAGGTCAGAGGAATCCCAGTAAGATGGTAAGCACTGGAACAGCTATGAAGAGATACCTCACACCTAAGGGTAAAGGAGAAGCCCCAGGAAGATGGAAGGAGGGGCAAATTCACATTTAGAATCAAACCCCATTTCCCCCAGAGATGCTCAGAGGGCTCAAACAAACCTCGTGTGCACCAGGACCCAGGGACCCCACAGAGACTGAGACAGAGCTGTGCTTGAGCGTCTCCTTGTGGAGGTACGGGTCAACAGTGGACTGCCACAGGAAGAGGGGCTCTGGGTGCAGCAGCCTTCGTTATGTCACAAGCCCTCTTGGAGGAAGTCACCATTAACCCTGCCATAGAGCTGCCAGAACTTACACAGGACTGGGAAATAGATTCTTGGAGGGCACAGACAGAACCTTGTGTGCACCAGGGCCAAGGAGAAAGGAGCAGTGTCCCCACAACAGACTGACCCAGACTTGCCTGTGAGTGTCCAGGAGTCTCCAGCGGAGGCGTGGGTCGGTGGTGGCCTGCTGCAGGGCTGGGGGCACTGAGTGTAGCAGTACATGCATGGGATCTTTCGAAGGAGGTCTCCATTATCTTCATTACCTCCACCATAGTTTGGCCTCAGGTAAATAGCAGGCAGGGAGCACAACTCAACCAATCAACAGAATATTGAATTGAAGATTTACTGAGCATGGACCTGCCCATCAGAACAAGACCCAGTTTCCCCCTTAGTCAGTCTCTCCCATCAAAGGGCTTTCATAAGTCTCTTATCCTTCTCCATCAGAAGGCAGACAGACTGAAAACCACAATCACAGAAAACTAACCAATCTAATCACACGGACCACAGCCTTGTCTAATGCAGTGAAGCTATGAGCCAATCTGTGTAGGGCCACCCAACATGGGTGGGTCATGGTGGAGAGTTCTGACAAAATGTGGTCCACTGGAGAAGGGAATATCAAACCACTTCAGTATTCCTGCCTCGAGAACCCCTTGAACAGTATGAAAATGCAAGAAGATAGGACACTACAAGATGAACTCCCCAGGTCAATAGGTGCCCAGTATTCTACTGGAGATCAGTGGGGAAATTATCTCAGAAGAATGAAGAGACTGAGCCAAAGCAAAAACAACACCCAGTTGTGGATGTGACTAGTGATGGAAGAAAGGTCTGATGCTGTAAAGAGCAATACTGCATAGGAACCTGGAATGTTAGGTCCATTAATTAAGGTAAATTGGAAGTGGTCGAACAGGAGATGGCAAGAGTGAATGACATTTTAGGAATCAGCGAACTAAAATGGACTGGAATGGGTGAATTTAACTCAGATGACCATTATATCTACTACTGTGGGCAAGAATCCCTTAGAAGAAATGGAGTAGCTATCATAGGCAACAAAACAGTCAGAAATGAGTACTTGGATGCAATCTCAAAATGACATAATGATCTCTGTTCATTTACAAAACAAACCATTCAATATCATGGAAATCGAAGTCTATCCTGACCAGTAATGCTGAAGAAGCTGAAGTTGAACAGTTCTATGAAGACCTACAAGACCTTCTAGAATTAACACCCAAAAAAGATGTCCTTTTCATTATAGGGGACTGAAATGAAGAAGAAGTAAAGAAACACCTGGGATAATAGGCAAATTTGGCCTTGGAGTATAGAATGAAGCAGGGCAAAGGCTATCAGCTTTGTCAAGACAATGCACTGATCATAGCAAACACCCTCTTCCAACAACACAAGAGAAGATTCTACACATGGACATCACCAGATGGTCAACACTGAAATCAGGTTGACTATATTCTTTGCAGCCAAAGATGGAGAAGCTCTATACAGTCAGCAAAAACAAGACTGGGAGCTGACTGTGGATTAGATCATGAACTCCTTATTGCAAAATTCAGACTTAAATTGAAGAAAGAAGGGAAAACCACTAGACCATTCAGGTATGACCTAAATCAAATCCCTTATGATTATACAGTGGAAGTGAGAAATAGATTTAAGGGCCTGGATCTGATAGACAGAGTGCCTGATGAACTATGGAATGAGGTTCGTGACATTGTACAGGAGACAGGGACCAAGACCACCCCCAAAAGAGAAATGCAAAAAAGCAAAATGGCTGTCTGAGGAGGCCTTACAAATAGCTGTGAAAAGAAGAGAAGCCAAAAGCAAAGGAGAAAAGGAAAGATATAAGCATCTGAATGCAGAGTTCCAAAGAATAGCAAGGAGAGATAAGAAAGTCTTCCCCAGTGATCAGTGCAAAGAAATAGAGGAAAACAATAGAATGGGACAGACTAGAGATATCTTCAAGGAAATTAGAGATACCAAGGGAACAGTTCATGCAAAAAAGGGCTCAATAAAGGACATAAATGGTATGGACCTAACAGAAGCATAAGATGTTAAGAAGAGGTGGCAAGAATACACAGAAGAACTGTACAAAAAAGATCTTCATGACCCAGATAATCATGATGGTGTGATCACTCACCTAGAGGCAGACATCCTGGAATGTGAAGTCAAGTGGGTCTTAGGAAGCATCACTATGAACAAAGCTAGTGGAGGTGATGGAATTCCAGTTGAGCTATTTCAAATCCTAAAAGATGATGCTGTGAAAGTGCTGACTCAGTGTGCCAGCAAATTTGTAAAATGCATCAGTGGCCACAGGACTGGAAATGGTCAATTTTCATTCCAGTCCCAAAGAAAGGCAATGCCAAAGAATGCTCAAACTACCACACAATTGCACTCATCTCACACGCTAGTAAAGTAATGCTCAAAATCCTCCAAGCCAGGCTTCAGCAGTATGTGAACCGTGAACTTTCAGATGTTCAAGCTGATTTTAGAAAAGGCAGAGGAACCAGAGATCAAATTGCCAACATCCACTGGGTCATCGAACAAGCAAGAGAGTTCCAGAAAAACATCTATATCTGCTTTATTGACTATGCCAAAATCTTTGATTTTGTGGATTACCACAAACTGGAAAATTCTGAAAGAGATGGGAATACCAGACCACCTGATCTGCCTCTTGAGAAACCAGTATGCAGGTCAGGAAGCAACAGTTAGGACTGGACATGGAACAACAGCCTGGTTCCAAATATGAAAAGGAGTGTGTCAAGGCTGTATATTGTCACCCTGCTTATTTAACTTATATGCAAAGTACATCATGAGAAATGCTAGGCTCGATGAAGCACAAGCAGGAATCAAGATTGCCAGGAGAAATATCAATAACCTCAGATATACAGATGACACCACCCTTATGGCAGAAAGTGAAGAGGAACTAAACAGCTTCTTGATGAAAATGAAAAAGGAGAGTGAAAAAACTGTTTTAAAACTCAAAATTCAAAAAACTAAGATCATGGCATCTGGTTCCATCACTTCATGGCAAATCGATGGAGAAACAGTGGAAACAGTGAGAGACTTTCTTTCCTTGAGCTCCAAAATCACTGCAGATGGTGACTGCAGCCATGAAATTCAAAGACTCTTTGCTCCTTGGAAGTAAAGCTATGACCAACCTAGACAGCGTATTAAAATGTAGAGACATTACTTACTGAAAAGGTCCATGTAGTCAAAGCTATGGTTTTGCCAGTAATCATGAATGGATGTGAGAGTTGGACCATAAAGCAACTGAGTGCTGAAAAATTGATGTTTTTGAACTGTGGTTTTGGAGAAGACTCTTGAGAGTCCCTTGGACTGTAAGGAGATCCAACCAGTCCATCCTAAAGGAAATCAGTCTTGAATATTCGTTGGAAGGACTGATGCTGAAGCTGAAGCTCCAATACTTGGGCCACCTGATGTGAAGAACTGACTCATTGGTAAAGACCCTGATGCTGGGAAAGATTGAAGGCAGGAGGAGAAGGGGATGGCAGAGGATGAGATGGTTGGATGGCATCACTGACTTGATAGACATGAGTTTGAGCAAGCTCCGGGAGTTTGTGAGGGACAGGGAAGCCTAGCATGCTGCAGTCCATGGTGTTGCAAAGAGTCAGAGAGGACTGAGTGACTGAACTGAACTACCTGAAATATATAGCTTTTCTTTGTTTCCTATTTTGTTATCCAAATGAAAATAAAGCTATTTTTTTAAAAGCCAAAATGTCCAAATTAAGGAAACAACAATTATTTTATGTTTACTCTATACCAGTCACCAGCTGCTTTACATGTATTATCTGATTGGCACAGGCAATCCTGGAAGAAAGGAAATATTACCATCTTCACCATTACCATCCCTAACTTAAAGATAACAAAATTGAGTCTTGAGTATGTTAAGTGGTACACTCAGAGCCTCAGTGCTGATGAGTAGAAGAAAAGGGATAGAACCCAGGAAATCTAATTCCAAATCAAATTCTTAATTACAGTGGGAGACTATGTCTCTAAATGAGACATTGGGCCACATTTCAGTTCAGTTCAGTCGCTCAGTCGTGTCCAACTCTTTGCAACCCCATGAATCGCAGCACGCCAGGCCTCCCTGTCCATCATCAACTCCCGGAATTCACTCAGACTCACGTCCATCGAGTCAGTGATGCCATCCAGCCATCTCATCCTCTGTCGTCCCCTTCTCCTCCTGCCCCCAATCCTTCCCAGCATCAGAGTCTTTTCCAATGAGTCAACTCTTCGCATGAGGTGGCCAAAGTATTGGAGTTTCAGCTTTAGCATCAATCCTTCCAAAGAAATCCCAGGGCTGATCTCCTTCAGAATGGACTGGTTGGATCTCCTTGCAGTCCAAGGGACTCTCAAGAGTCTTCTCCAACACCACAGTTCAAAAGCATCAATTCTTCGGCACTCAGCCTTCTTCACAGTCCAACTCTCACATCCATACATGACCACTGGAAAAACCATAGCCTTGACTAGACGGACCTTTCTTGGCAAAGTAATATCTCTGCTTTTCAATATGCTATCTAGGTTGGTCATAACTTTTCTTCCAAGGAGTAAGTGTCTTTTAATTTCATGGCTGCAGTCACCATCTGTAGTGATTTTAGAGCCCCAAAAAATAAAGTCTGATACTGTTTCCACTGTTTCCCCATCTATTTCCCAAGAAATAAGGCCACATTTAGATCTTAGTAAAAAAACTGAACTGAATCAGTTTACATTTGGCCTTGACTTAGATTTCTGTGTTCATGTTGTATTTTCCACCCAACTGTGTCTTATAGAGATACCCTTATCTTACATAAAATATGGAGATAATGTTTCCTATATTGTGAAAAAATTATGAAAATTAGTAAAATAACTGCATGTAAGAAAGATATCTGGCCAACAGTTGATTTCAATAATTGTTAGTTTTCCACACTCATATTTTAATTTCTTACAGTTCCTAGAAGTAAGATCTCTATGTTTAAAAAGGGACCTATAATTCATTAGCTAGCAAAAGTCATAAGCATTTTTGGTGATTTACAAATTTGTATAATATGCAAGAACCAGGGTATCACATTTATTAGAAAAATTGGTGGATTTTGAAGTAATAATATGGCACCAACATCATATTATCCCACCAAAATTCCAGTTTCCTAAAATGAATTATTTAAAGTAAAGAGTAATTACTCCCTTCCTTTTCCAAACTGCTGTTAGCATCTCTTAAGTCTACAATAAACTTTTCAATGATTATTCCATGTACATGTCACATCAGAGCCTGGGAGCAGAGGACCACAGTAGGGCATGGGGAGGGATAACATGAGGTGTGTCAAGATGCTGAGCCTCAACATGACACCAAGAATGGGAAATTAATAGAGAAAGAGCTGGTTCAAGTGAGTTCATGATGGATTCCATAGGAAGGGCAAGGGGTAGAAATATGTCAAAGTCAGAGATGGGATTATAACAAGACAAGCAGATGGCAAGAGTTAGAGCATCCAATCTTAAAACAGATGCTGAAAGGAACTTCAGGGGAGTTGGTTCAACAAAGAAGTACAAGTACAGAGGCCCAGACCGAATCCCACCATCCTCACCTGTCACAGCACTCCTAGGTCCTAAAGACGCTCTACCCACTTTGGTTGGACCAAAGGCAGATGTGGTTTTATCTTGGACGTGATGCCCTCCAGGCCAGCTGCACGCAGAGCAGAAATAGTAGCTGCCTGTATGTTGTGATTTGTGAGGAAATAAGAAGTTTCTTCTCTAAAATATACCCTGTGATGAATAAAAGTCCTTTGAGCTAAGGGGTGGCTCTCTGTTAAAAACATGAAGGGTAGAACCAAGCCTGAGTAACCACTGGAAAGGGAAGAAAAACCACTAATCTTTATTCATCATTTATGACTTACTTAAAAAGTATTTGCCCAACAAAGTCACACTGACAGCAATTTTGTGAAAGTTATTTAAGACTTGGAAACAGAGAAGAGAAGAAGAACCACAGGACAACAAGGCTATGAAAGGTAACACTGAAAGGTTTTCATAACAATATCATTTATTTGACAGTTTTGTGTAGAATTGGGCCAAATAGCCTCTGATAATTTGTTTTGAATTGCAATTGTAACTATTCAGTAAGAACATCAATTAAATATTAAATTTGGAGGGACCCCCGTGGTGGCTCAGAGGATAAAGAATATGCCTGCAATGAAGGAGATCCAGGTTTGATTCCTGGTTTGGGAAGATCCCCTGGATAAGGGAATACCCATTTCAGTATTCTTGCCTGGAGAATTTCATGGACAGAGGAGCCTGGTAAGCTATAGTCCATGGGGTCACAAAGAGTCAGACGTTACTGAGCTTGACTTGCAATATTGCAGATATTTTTTATACATAATTCAAATGTATACTTTTTAAAGTATCAAAAGTTATTTTGTAACATAACCTTGGACTTCACACAAATTAAAGACAAAAATTAAGATGCCTATTACTCCTATAACAGTGGAGAATACATGTTGAAAGAAACTAGTAATACCACTGCAGATCAAACTCTTCTTGTACATGTTAAGTCAGAATAAAACTAGGGTACACCTAGGACTTTTCAAACTTAAACAACAGGAATATGGATTAGAGCTGTGAAGTTTATGGCATTGTGCTATTTTCAAAAATTGGCTTTATTTTCTCATTGATTCCTCTACTATTCTTAACTTTTAACATGCAAAGTTTTTTTGAATCATTGAAACATATCTTCAAATTTAGGCCAAAAATAACTCAGGAAAAAAGTATTCTTTTTTACTATTCTATTCTTTTAGTATTTTAGTATTCTATTCTACTAAACCTAAGCCACAAAAACTTGCTCTGTGCCATGACCTGAATGTGCATACGTGCGTGTTTGCTCAGTTGCTTCAGTCGTGTCCAGCTCTTTGTAACTCCATGGGCTGTAGTCAGACAGCCTCCTCTGTCCATGGGATTCTCCGGGCAACAATACCGGAGTGGGTTGCCATGCCCTCCTCCAGGGGATCTTCCCGATTTAGGGAAGATCTCTTATTTCTCCTGCATTGCAGGTGGATTCTTTAACCTCGGAGCCACCTGGGAAGTCCCTGAATGAACCTAACCACCCCAAATTCATATGCTGAAATCCTAACCCTAAACATGATGATATTTGTTGGTGGAGTTTGGGAGAGATGTTTAAGTCATGAGGGAACCCTCATGAATGAAAATAGCCCCTTATAAGAGGCCCCAGAGTGATCCCTAGTCACCAGTCTGTGACCCAGCAGGGGGTCTTCACCAGACCATGACCAGGCAAGCATACCGATCTCAGATTTCCAGCCTCCAAAACTGTAAGAAATAAATTTCTGTTGTTTATAAGCTCCCTGATCTGTGGTAGTTTGTAATTAACAGCCCAAACAGACTAAGACACTCTGTTATTTTATAGTTTTAATTAATCCCCTTTAATAACCTTCATCAGTCACACATCTCCTTAACAAGCATCTAGTCGGTGCCAGTTGCTGGTCTAAGTGGTAAGGTTACGTAAGGTATCTGCAGAAAGTACATGCTGTAGCTGGTTAGAAAAACTGGAAAAGAACTTTAACACAAGAAAATAAGTACCCTGGGTCATGTTCTTCAAGTCAAATTCTTCTTAAGTTATTTAGCTGTCTCCATTTTCTCTCCCTTGTTCTTATTCTACGTGTTGGTGCCACTGCTTCACTGAAAAAGATCTCCCTATGATCACTATGAGGTCATTTTAATCCAGTGCAAAAGTCTGCATGCTCATTTTATTAAACCTCAGCAGCATTCAACAGTTTCTAATTCACCTTTTGAAATGTTTTTTTCATTGTTTCTGCTTTTAATCCTCTCAATTTCCCATGACTCAGCCTTTAATTGTTTAAGCTATTAAAAATTTAGAAACTGTCTCTTCTCTTTCCTCTCCTCTCTTCCCAGGACTGTGATTAGAATGTGTATGGCGCTGCTGCTGCTGCTGCTGCTGCTGCTGCTAAGTTGCTTCAGTCGTGTCCGACTCTGTGCGACCCCATAGACGGCAGCCCACCAGGCTTCCCCGTCCCCAGGATTCTCCAGGCAAGAACACTGGAGTGGGTTGCCATTGCCTTCTCCAATGCATGAAAGTGAAAAGTGAAAGTGAAGTCACTCAGTGGTGTCCGACTCTTCGCAACCGCATGGACTGCAGCCTACCAGGCTCTTCTGTCCATGGGATTTTCCAAGCAAGAGTACTGGAGTGGGGTGCCATCGCCCTCTCCAGTGTGTATGCTAGAGAGTGTAAATGTACTTTTCCAGTTAGCCCTTACTTTGACCCTACATGCTCGGTTATACAATAGTTGTATCAATTCTCTTGGATGTATCAATCCCAGTTTCCTCCAGTCCAAGTTCAAAAATAATTTCCTCAGGAAACTCCATGTAGCAAAGACCAAGGGCATTTGGTTCATCATTGTATACACTATGCTTTGCACAATGGCTATTACATAATATAGAGTCAATACACACCTGATTTGAATGAATGTACCAATAATCTATGGAAGTACAGAGGAATACATCATTAATTTTGTCTAGAACTCAGTTTAATGGAAGAGTTGACTAAAAGAATGGACAAGATCTTGTCAAAATATGAAAGAAAGTCAGAAGAGGTAACAGAGTAACACAATGGAAGTAATTAAATGTTTCAGAAGAAATGAATCAACGACTGCACAGCAAAGAGCATGGTGAAGAGGCAGCTGAAAGTTAGGAGGTGGCGTGAGGACAGAAATAAGGGAGGAAAGGGAGGATGGGGGAAAGAGCGGAAGAAGTGGATTTTGGCTGGAGATCGAGGAGTCTAAAACTCTGTCCCTTAGGTAGCAAGGGGCTGCTGATTGTTTTCAAAGTGCAGAGCGGAGGTTGTATTTTCAAAAGCACACTGTACTGGTTATTAAGCTCTCGACTCTCGTCTCCAGTCCATCCTTCTATACTCTCTCCTGGGAGCCTAGTGCTTGGAATTCTGCAAATAACTCTCCTTGGCTATCTGGTTCTTTTAGATTCTTCAGGAGGGCTCTGGACTGGAAGACTGGGGAGAGGGACAAGGGACTCTCTGCTTTCTGGTCGCTTTGTGGCTTTGTCACAGTCACCCCACCATGGCACTCAGGCTTCTTCTGACTTTCCCAGGCTCTCCTCATGAGGCCCCTTGGTGGATACCAGTACGTTCCAGGTGGTGTTCCTTCCTGCAAGCCTGAGTCCTCTTCTCAGGGCTTTTCCCTTAATCACCCAGCTTCCGAAAACCCCAGCCTGAGGCCTCTCTTCACTCAGCCTTAGGAGTCGTAGCAGCTTCCGCAGTTATTCCTCTGATTACTTCTTTGTTTTTTCAGTTCTCTAATAACTATTATTCAATACCCTTCCAATCCTGTTAAAATACCTAGTATAACTTTAGTTGTTCTGACTGAGCCCTCACATTTTCCTTAGATAAGGAAACTGAGTGATTAAGAACTGGAGTTAGAAGACTACTTAAAAGATCATTTCAATATTCTAAACAAGAGATAAAGTAAGTCAGTAAAGCTGTGAAGATTATAATGATGAAACTAATAATAACTAATATTTATGGAGTACTTATAATATACCAAGTACTCTTCTAAATTCATGATCTCTATGATCTCATGATTCTTTCCTTTTCACAGACAAGAAAACTGAGACCCAGAGAGGTTTTAACAGGCTAAGTAACATAGATAGTAGTGGGTGGAGACAGGATTTAAACCTGGTTCCCAAAGTCCTTCCTTTGAACAATTAAATAGGGATTGAATTCTTGAGTTTTTTCTGAAAAGGAAGCAATAGTATTTGAACACTTATTCAACAGGAAGGATCATGGAGAGGGAGTTTAAAAAGACATCAGAGACTTAGTTTTGGAGATTGGTGAATGATGAAGCTATTAACAATGAAAAATTATTTTAAAAACCAGATTTGGGTGCTCAGTAGGAATAATTAATTCCATTTTGATATTTTGAATTAAAGATGTTTGTGGGACATCTGAAGAGTGATGTCAGTTGAAAGTTGACTTTGATCAGGTCCTTTAAATGCTTCATAAAAGTAAAGATTTCAGAGCTCTTAGAATACAGATGTTAGATGAAGTTATAAAAGCAGATACTGAGATACATACATCTTTTTCAATTATTGTTTTCTCAGGGCATATGCCCAGTAGTGGACTGCTGGGTCATATGGTAGTTTTACTCCTAGGTTTTTAACTAAAGTGACTTAGCAGCAGCAGCATACTGGCTGTATCAATTTATATTCCTATCAACAGTGCAAGAGGGTTCCTTTTTCTCCACACCATCTCCAGCGTTTACTGTTTGTAGATTTTTTGATGATGGCTGTTATGACTAGTGTGAAGTGACACTTCATTGTAGTTTTGATTTGCCTTTCTCAGAACTATTTACAACAGCCAGAACATGGACGCGACCTAAATGCCCACTGACAGATGAGTGGAAAAAAGAAGTTGTGGTGTATAGACAAGGGAATATTACTTAGCCATTAAAATAATGAATTTAAGTCAACTGTAGTGATGTGGATGAACCTAGAGCCTGTTACACAGAGTGAAGTAAGTCAGAAAGAGAAGAACAAATATCTTGTATATATATGGAATCTAGAAAAACGATACTGATGAATCTGTTTGCAGAGCAGGAAAGAGATGCAGACATAAAGAACACACACAGAACGGGGAGGAGAGGGTGGGACAAACTGAGAGAGGAGAATTGAAACATATACACTACCACACGTAAAACAGATGACTAGTAGGAAGCTGCTATATAACTCAGGGAGCTCAATCTAGTACTCTGCGACAACCTAGAGGGAGGGAATGGTGGGAGATGGGAGCAAAGACCAAGAGGGAGGGGACATTTGTATACTTATGGCTGATTCATGTCGTTGTATGTCAGAAACCAACACAACATTATAAAGCAATTATCCTCCAATTAAAAATAATTTTTAATGAAAAAAAAAGAAAGAAAAGCAGATATTGATAGTAATGCCAGTCCTGAAATGGAGGCTATGGAAAGAGAGTGAGCCAAGTTTTCAAGCTGCCAAATATAAATCTCATAGCTCTTTTTCCTACATAAAGCATAGCCAACAGTTTTTAGAAGAAATATATATTAAGCAGTGGAATGGAGACATGGGGGATGAAAGGAAATGTGTATGGCATGACACACAAGCTAAGTATGAAATTATTCAAGACTCTTTTTTAAGGAACCAAAAAGAGAAGGAAAGGGAGATAAAGAGTTTAAAACAAAATGCTTTAGTGCCTACACTGAAATGCAAGCTCCTCTAGATGGATTTTTCCCCTTAGAATGACTTGGCAGCAGAGAATGAGATGACATCAGCAGGCCAACCCCTAATCGAGTAGAATGAGTCACATTTTGTCTGTTTTCACTTGATTAAAATATTTTACATTTGTTCAGCTTGAAAAAAAAGGACAGAAGAAGCCATTGAGAAGGGAAAATTGAAAGTCCAAATACGGTGTGTTTCTGACTCACTAGAATTGCAGCATCATAGGAACTAATAACTTTGACTTAGAGAGACATTAAAAAAAAAAAAAAAAAAAAACACCTCTTCTTTAAGAAGTAAGTCCCCAAGTTGGATAAAAAGTGCTTTACAGCTTTTTTTAAACTTTTAACTTCATACCAAGCAGAGAAAATCTTAAAAAAGGGTAATCTTCTATAATACTTTAAAAAATACAAAGATCTTGTTAGCTGTAGAGAAAATGGGTAATATTTAAATATCATCTGGTCTTTATAACTGATTTGGTTTAGATTAGTAGAAACTGCTCGTTTTGATGGTTCAAATGTGTCTAAACGTTTCCGTCTTTGGAACAGAGCACAGCAAGAAAAGTAGACTGAAGAGGTGGGGGGCAGATTTGCTTCTTCACAGGGCTTTATGCCAAGTAATCTGCAAACAATCCATTTCCTGGCAAATGTCTCTAACTGGTTTGTCCATGATTCTGTTTTTTTTTTTTTTCTTTTTCCTGTACTGTAGTTACGAATACTGACCTTCAGATCCCTTAACAAGAGAGATTTATAATTAGGCAGAATGCACTTGGAAAACAAGCCCACTGCTGCTGGTTTTAGGCAATTCTTTTTCTAAGAATGCGAATTATCGTGACACAAATTATACAAGCGAAAGAAGTCTTTAAATAATGAGGCACTTCAAAAATCTTAGTTATTGCTTGTTTAATCGATAAGAACATGTAGAAATCATCTATGAATAGGAATAACACTGTTTGGGGCCATTTCCTATTAAGAAAATGCTCTGCTTTCCAAGATTTCATTTTTTTCATCCTGAAGTGGCATTCATTAAATATTGTTCATCAGTAAAACTTATCAAGCTCTTTACCAACTAGTGAGTGAGTCTCTCTAGTTTTATTTTTCTTTAATTGAAAAATAGTTAATTTACAATGTTGTGTCAATGGGTCACTAAATATAGCCAAAAACAACATAGAAAAAATTGAGAAACTTATTCACTTAAAACTATATTATGTCAAAATAAATTTAGATGATAAATACCACACTGTTAAAAATTATTATCATTATTATATCGTCATTATTATCATTATGTGATACTCAAGAATTAAAATGTATATCTTAAGAGTTCTTACATATTAAGGAAAAGGGCATATACAAAAGAAAAAAAATTCTCAAAAGGCTGATAATCAATATATACATAATATTGTAAAATCACTATCAGGTTTAGTAAATATCAAGTAAAAAAATTAAAAGCAATGAGATGCCATTCTCAGATTTCATGTTGACAAAGATGAAAAATGAAAATACTGAGGGGGAGTCTGGGAAGATGACTGAAGTAGGGACAACAGAGGTTTTGGATCTTCCGGAAAACCTGTATGAAAATGGACAAAAGAGCCAGAGAGTAAAATCAAAAACCCATGGGAAACATGTTCAACAAAACTAGAAGGCAATAAATGAAAGTGCAAAAAAAAAAAAAAAAAAAAACACAAGTAACCTCAAACCCTCAAGAGAAGGGAAGCTGTGCAGAAATCAAGGGACGACAAGAGGCATCTGGTGGATTTGACAAAGGAGACAATCCCCAAACAGCTGCCAGCAGGTATTCCCTGAAAATTCCAGTAAGCCAATTTGGGATCAATTGCTTGGAGGGGGAGGTGGCACTGTGAGACTGATCCATCTAGGTAGAGAGAATTATTTTGTTGATGACATTGTGTCAGTGGAGACTAATAATGTAAAGCAGACCAAGTTTTAGTAGCTCATTTTAAAAATTTTCTGTAGAAAATGTGACCCTTTTGGGTTAAGCCACTATTCTCTACTAACTGCTATTAGATTCATTCAGCAGTTAACTAACTCGTTCATTCATTCAGTGTTCTTTTCTCTAGGAGTTAAGGGATGAGAATTCAAAGATGAGAAAACTAAATACCTGCAGCCGGGGGATCTCAAAATCTAGATTATAAACAACACAACAACAAACTATAATGTGATTAGTGCTAGACTCTTGAGAGTCCCTTGGACTGCAAGGAGATCCAACCAGTCCATTCTGAAGGAGATCAGCCCTGGGATTTCATTGGAAGGAGTGATGCTAAAGCTGAAACTCCAGTACTTTGGCCACCTTATGCGAACAGATGACTCATTGGAAAAGACTGATGCTGGGAGGGATTGGGGGCAGGAGGAGAAGGGGACGACAGAGGATGAGATGGCTGGATGGCATCGCTGACTCGATGGATGTGAGTCTAAGTGAGCTCCAGGAGTTGGTGCTGGACAGGGAGGCCTGGCATGCTGCGATTCACGGGGTTGCAAAGAGTCAACTGACTAGACAGACCTTTGTTGGCAAAGTAATGTCTCTGCTTTTCAATATACTATCTAGGTTGGTCATAACTTTCCTTCCAAGGAGTAAGCGTCTTTTAATTTCATGGCTGCAGTCACCATCTGCAGTGATTTTGGAGCCCAGAAAAGTAAAGTCTGACACTGTTTCCACTGTTTCCCCATCTATTTCCAATGAAGTGGTGGGACCGGATGCCATGATCTTCGTTTTCTGAATGTTGAGCTTTAAGCCAACTTTTTCACTCTCCACTTTCACTTTCATCAAGAGGCTTTTTAGTTCCTCTTCACTTTCAGCCATAAGGGTGATGTCATCCGCATATCTGAGGTGATTGATATTTCTCCCGGCAATCTTGATTCCAGCTTGTGTTTCTTCCAGTCCAGCGTTTCTCATGAGCTACTCTGCATAGAAGTTAACTAAACAGGGTGACAATATACAGCCTTGACGTATTCCTTTTCCTATTTGGAAACAGTCAGTTGTTACATGTCCAGTTCTAACTGTTGCTTCCTGACCTGCATACAGATTTCTCAAGAGGCAGGTCAGGTGGTCTGGTATTCCCATCTCTTTCAGAATTTTCCAGTTTATTGTGATCCACACAGTCAAAGGCTTTGGCATAGTCAATAAAGCAGAAATAGATGTTTTTCTGGAACTCTCTTGCTTTTTCGATGATCCAGCGGATGTTGGCAATTTGATCTCTGGTTCCTCTGCCTTTTCTAAAGCTAGCTTGAACATCAGGAAGTTCACGGTTCACATATTGCTGAAGCCTGGCTTGGAGAATTTTGAGCATTACTCCACTAGTGTGTGAGATGAGTGCAATTGTGCGGTAGTTTGAGCATTCTTTGGCATTGCCTTTCTTTGGGATTGGAATGAAAACTGACCTTTTCCAGTCCTGTGGCCACTGCTGAGTTTTCCAAATGTGCTGGCATATTGAGTGCAGCACTTTCACAGCATCATTTTTCAGGATTTGGAATAGCTCAACTGGAATTCCATTACCTCCACTAGCTTTGTTCATAGCGATGCTTTCTAAGGCCCACTTGACTTCACATTCCAGGATGTCTGGCTCTAGGTCAGTGATCAGACCATTGTGATTATTTGGGTCATGAAGATCTTTTTTGTACAGTTCCTCTGTGTAAAATCAAGGCAAATTGGAAGGGGTCAAACAAAAGATGGCAAGAGTGAATGTCGACATTCTAGCAATCAGCGAACTCAAATGGACTGGAATGGGTGAATTTAACTCAGATGACCATTATATTTACTACTGCGGGCAGGAATCCCCCAGAAGAAATGGAGTAGCCATCATGGTCAACAAAAGAGTTCGAAATGCAGTACTTGGATGCAATCTCAAAAATGACAGAATGATCTCTGTTTGTTTCCAAGGCAAACCATTCAATATCACAGTAATCCAAGTCTATGCCCCAACCAGTAACGCTGAAGAAGCTGAAGTTGAACAGTTCTGTGAAGACCTACACGACCTTTTAGAACTAACACCCCAAAAAAAATGTCCTTTTCATTATAGGGGACTGGAATGCAAAAGTAGGAAGTCAAGAAATACCTGGAGTAACAGGCAAATTTGACCTTGGAATACGGAATGAAGCAGAGCAAAGACTAATAGAGTTTTGCCAAGAAAATGCACTGGTCATAGCAAACACCCTCTTCCAACAACACAAGAGAAGACTCTACACATGGACATCACCAGATGGTCAACATCGAAATCAGATGGATTATATTCTTTGCAGCCTAAGATGGAGAAGCTCTATACAGTCAACAAAAACAAGACCAGGAAACTGACTGTGGCTCAGATCATGAACTCCTTATTGCCAAATTCAGACTCAAATTGAAGAAAGTGGGGAAAACCACTAGACCATTCAAGTATGACCTAAATCAAATCCCTTATGATTATACAGTGGAAGTGAGAAATAGATTTAAGGGACTAGATCTGATAGATAGAGTTCCTGATGAACTATGGACTGAGGTTCGTGACAGTGTACAGGAGACAGGGATCAAGACCACCCCCATGGAAAAGAAATGCAAAAAAGCAAAATGGTTGTCTGGGGAGGCCTTACAAATAGCTGTGAAAAGAAGAGAAGCCAAAAGCAAAGGAGAAAAGGAAAGATATAAGTATCTGAATGCAGAGTTCCAAAGAATAGCAAGAAGAGATAAGAAAGCCTTCCTCAGGGATCAATGCAAAGAAATAGAGGAAAACAACAGAATGGGAAAGACTAGAGATCTCTTCAAGAAAATTAGAGATACCAAGGGAACATTTCATGCAAAGATGGGTTCGATAAAGGACAGAAATGGTATGGACTCATACCCTTAAACACCCCAAATTATGAAAAATAGTTACAGCACATACCCCTTTGAAGTTCAGCTTGTTTGTGAATGATTTAAATCTACTCAGGATCATGTTTTTGTTGCAATCTAAAGGGTATCTTAAATATCTGAGCAAAGCAAAATATCAGGAAAAGTTACTCTGATTCTTTTTTTTAAATAAAGTAAAACTGAAAGAATAATGATGAAGTGAAGTGTTAGTCTCTCAGTTGTGTCTGACTCTTTGCGACCCCATGGACTGTAGCCCACCAGGGTCCTCTGTCCATGGATTTCTCCAGGCAAGAATACTGGAGTGGGTTGCCATTTCCTTCTCCTAAAGAATAGTATCCTGTGCTAGTAATAAAACTTGTTTCTATTTTTCTGATCAGGATATGATTAATATCTTATCTTTCACTGAGGCATAGGGACTTGAATCCTCAGAGACGGGGTAGCAGTGGGAGTGAGGAAATAAATGCTAAAGGGAAAAGGATAATAGGCTAACATTAACACTGAAAGTACATATATGGTATGAAGCTTACATCCAAACATTACAACCTCTTTATCAAAAGGTTTTATTCAAGAAATATAATTATATAAGCTTACAGTTAGGTAAAGGAAAAAAGGCATGTGAAAGTTACATAGGAGCATCTCTTAACTCTTGTAAATAGGGGTTTCTCATTCTAATAAATCTTATTCTTAAGAAAAATTCATTCACTTTTCTCATTTTCTTCTCTCCCCATCTGCTCCTCTGTGGCAGCAAGAGTGAAAAAATAATATATGGCAACAATATAAAAGTTGGACTAGAATCTGGCAAATTAATGATACTGGAAGCCCACTATAACTTCATTGTCTACAGAATAGAATTTTCTATAATGTGGATTTATTCAAGATGCAAATCGAAGGACATTTTGTTTCTGAAATATAAACATGTTCATGAGACACTCACACCGCACTTAGTACATTCCAAGTTATGGTCTTAAGGCTTTGAAAAATATTCCTAGAGTATTACTAGAATTAAGGGTAATTAATGCTTAGCCATTTGAATTGATCCATGTAAATTACCATCATTTTGCTGCCATTTAAATTTCCTCTTATTTTTAAATGGATTCTAACTAGTAGAATAAACTCAACTGACTGTGCTTTAAGGTTTCAGCCAAATGTCTACAAACATTAGTGTATGTCAGAATCATCTGAGATGACTGATAAAAATGGAAATTCTTAGGTCCTTTTTGCAGAGATTCAAAAATAACAGGACAGGAGGTATGGTCTATGTATTAAGAAACATTGGAACAAAGAGCTGTGAATTTCAAGCCTTTGTGAGAGATAGAAGTAGTTTTAGAAACACTATTATATAGCAAAGATAAGGAACATTTACTGGATAAAAATGTTACCAAGTATGACTTTTCATAACATATCCTTTAATACTTCTAGGTCAATGAAAAATAGTTCGTATCACCTACCAGTTGTATCCTCCTGACCAGGAAAAGTGCCAATTCAAGTTTGTTCTCCTACAAAATCAGAAGAAACATCTGTGTACTTATAAATGCCAGAACAAAAATGATTGGGTAATTTCCTCCTTAGTCTACCAAGCAGCCTGATCCCCAGAGAGCCTAGACTGGGCACTTGGAAAAGCACTTAAGGGCTTGACTCTGGGCCACTGGACTTTGGCCAAGGCAAACCTGTCTGCTTTCCTCCTCAGAAGGGGCAGTCATGTTAGTAGTTTAGGAAAGGAAATCACTGATGCCCAGTAGAAAGCCTCCCAGAATTCCATCAGTACAGTTCTGCTGCGGCCTGACTGCAGAACATCATTGAGCATATGAAAACCAGATCCTAACCAGAGTAAGTCAGCGTCGGTGCTGAGAGCTACTTTACACGAGGTTGCCTTAGCCTCCTGCACTGAGAAATTCTCACTCACCCAGCTCAAGTATTCTTAGTACATATGTCAGAATAGTTCATGGATAACATTCAAGGACTAAAATAAATAAATTCTACATTTCAATCAAAAAGAACAAATATCTGAGTTTTCCTTAAGTCAGGCCAGCTGAAAATGTGCTCCTATATAAGTTATACTACAATATCTTACTATCTGTGTTCATTAGAAAACGGATTTCTCCAAATAACTTAGCACACAAGAAACCTTCACCAAAAGAACTTCTAAACACAGCCATATTTAAAAAGGGATCTTTCTCATCCAAATTTTTCCTCATCCAGACTCTTTCACATGTAAGATTGACTTCAACAAAACTGTTGGTTCAGACAATATTTTGTGCATAAAGCCAGTCTGGCCTACACTTGCCTAATCTATAGTATCTTCCTGTTTTTCCAAATTCAGATTATTCTCTTCAATTGCTGGGTTTCTGTGAATACTAGACCAAGCTAGGCAGTCAGGTTGTAATGAATGTATGTGTGTGTTCAACAAAAGATATGTATGAGAACAGTCATAGCAGAATGTATTCCTAATAGCCAGAAGCTAGTAGTCACCCAAATGTGTATCAACTAAAGAATGGATAAACAAATTTATGGTTATAATCATACAGCAATGAGAATCAATCATCTATAATTATTCACAGTTGAGTGAAAATCTTACAGACATAATGTTGAGTGAAAGAAGTCAATATTATGTTGTTAGTACATAACTATATTTCTATTTATATAAAGTTCAAACTCAGGAAAAAGTAATTTATAGGGTTCTAAATCAAAGTAATGGTGAACTTGAGTGGGGAGGAGAAAAGACATGAATAGGATGTTGGTACAAAGAGGCTTTCTGGGTTGTTAGCTGGTTTTGTTTACTTAGCTGGCTCCTGAACACATGGGTCTGTTCACTCTAAGAAAGCTTATGTGTATTGTGCATAAAAGATATAACACTTTTTTACACTTCAATAAAAAGTTCATTTAAAAAAAATTCTTCCATGTGCAACCTTGGAGGATAACAACATGAAAAGGGACTAAAGGAGATGAGAGTAAAGGACAGGGAAAGGTTCTATCAGGAAAGCTAGAAAAGGAATAGATGGAAGAAATATATCAGAAAGTGAATGCCAGGCTTCTTAAGGGGGGAGTCTAAACCAAGGGTAAAACCTAAACCGAGGATTTCCCTGATGGTCCAGTGGTTAAGAATCCGCTTGCCAATGAGGGGACAAGAGTTCCGATCCCTGGTCCCTGAAGATCCCACATGCCTCAGAGCAACTAAGCCCGTGCACACAACTCCTGAGCATACGCAGTCTAGAGCCTGCACGCCATAACTGCTGAATCCCGCAAGCCCTAGAGCCTGTGCTCTGCAACAAGAGAAGCTACTGCCGTGAGAAGCCCATGCACCGCAGCTAGTGAGCAGCCCCTGCTCGCCACAGCCCGAGAAAGCCCGCACACAGCAATGAAGGCCCAGCACAAAGTAAAATAAACAAATAAATAATTTTTAAAAAAAACCACCTAAACCAAATGGCTGGAAAACACTGAAAATCATGCCCCACCACCAAACCCTCAAACCAGTTTCTCCCTTAATAAGAAAACATGTCAAAAGTCAAACGCAACTAAGAAAAATAAATGGCATTGTCTTCCCTAATGATTTTTTTTTTAATTGTGAGCTGCCTAGTTCATACCATGCAGTCTCCCTAGAAATCAGTTGTGCTTTTGATTTAGATGAAATAAAGTACAAAAAAAGGAGACCAATAAAAGAGGAATCAATTTTTAACTAAGTATGAGTTACTGTAAGCATTGTTTTGTTCAATTGCTAAGTCATGTCTGACTCTCTGCAACCCCATGGACTGCAGCACGTCAGGCTTCCCTGTCCTTCACTATCTCCCAGAGTTTGTTCAAACTCACATCCACTGGTCGGTGATGCCATCCAATCATCTCCTCCTCAGTTGCCCCTTTCTCCTCCTGCCCTCAGCCTTTCCCAGCATCAGGGTTTCTTCACAACAAGTATAATACCATAATTTTTTCAACTTGAAAAATCAAAAATATCTATACACCTAAAAACTAAAACTGGAAGTAAGAAACTTTTAAAGAGATTTGAGGAAATATCTGCAGCTTATTTGAAAGGCAAAGAGTTAATATACCTGATTTGCTAAGAATACTCACAAATTGATAATCACGTCTTAATAGAAAAACAGACAAAGTACATAATTAGGCATGTCATAAAAGAATACAAGTAAATGAAAAATGAATCATTTTCAATGCATGTCAAAACAATTATAGCATTTTGCAATTATAAAATTGGCGGGGGCTTTCATAAATGTTAATCATCAGTGTTGGTATAATACAGAGATATGGTGGAGATACAAGTGTTAAAACCATCTTGGAGGAGAGCAAATCAAACTAAATCAAAACTCTGTATACTGCATACACAAAGTTCAAGTTTGACCCTCAGCAATCTTCAAAGAGAATCGGGAAGAGGTGGTTGTGTATGGACAGTGATGGCAGCGACTCTGGGATCCAGAAGCTTCTGGGCTGCTGCTGGATATAACATCAGTGAGGAAGAACATGGCTGGGCTCTCAGGACTTCGGAAACAGCAGGAGCTGGCCCATAAGGAGACTAAAACCAGAGGAAAAATATTCATGACAAATCATCTCAAAAGGCCCAGCTGCAACATGATGAAAACTTCTCTCATATATAGTCTCCATATTGAATATAGTCTCCAATGTTATTTTGACCGAAATATGTCTCATCAATCTGAATCATAACAGTCAGACTCTCAAGGAAATCTATGTCCAAATTTGGCAAAACACGAGTTGTGTTCCCTTCACACCATTTTGCTGAAGAATAAAGCTGATGTGGGACCTTTTTTTTTTCCTATTTACAACAAAGAGAATATAATCAGTGTGTTAAAATGTTTTAAACAAAAAGGATACTTTTAATTATGAACAATTAAAAAATTAACTGTTTTAAAACACAACTAAAGCAAACCACAACAACAAAACCAAACAAGCAATTGTGTATGTTCCAAGTTGGGCACTGAGTTTTGGGGATATTTATGTTGTTGTGTTTTGTTTTTTTCTATTCTGTTTTATTTCTAGACCAACCCCTGAGTTAAGCTACACAAGTATGATGGTTACCATGGTTCTGTAGTTAAAGTGCCTGGGTCCAGTTCCCAGCTCTTCTGCTAATACACTGCACAAATTTGGGTAATTTAGGGCTCTCTGGTGGCTCAGACAGTAAAGAATCTGCCTGCAATATGGGAGACCCGGGTTTGATCCCTGGTTTGCAAAGATCCCCTGGAGAAGGAAATGCAACCCACTCCAGTATTCTTGCCTGGAGAATCCCATGGACAGAGGAGTCTGGCGGGTTACAGTCCATGGGGTTACAAAGAATGCACAGGACATGACTGTGCATCAGTTTCCTCCTCTGTAAAGTCAGAAAAATAATAGTAACATTTCTGCAGTGTTTTGTGAAAATTAAATATCACTGAATAAACACTAAGGATAATTACTGATGTAGTAAAATTCTATGTAGATATTGTCTGTCTTTATGATTTATATCTCTTAGCTGTTTCTGTTATTACAGATAAAAAGCATAGAGCATGCATGATTCGTTGGTGATAACATTTCAAAGAACTCAAACCAGAGAGGCATATGTAAGTAACAAGTAGAGGGTGGGGCGAATTGAGACAGTAGCACTGATGTATACACACTGCCTCTCCCTGGCACAGCATCACACAATTGGGAGGAAACTCTTCTCCTGGCTTTTTCTTAGGAAGGGAAAGAGAAGACTGGACCATACATCTAACATTCCGACTTCTCAGAGAGACTTTCCCAAGGGATTCGCTGCTATCTCACTGTCTTGGAGGGTTGCTGGAACCCAGTTACTCTAGCGGGACCACTGAGAACAAAATAGCTGGGCACCACAGTGATGCTCCAGGGGACACTCAGTATGGCACACAGAGGCTGATACAGCTCAGCAGCCTCTCTCTCAGTGGAGAAAGAGAAGAGTAGAGCGTGTGACCAATTTTCCAGCTTTGTGAGAGCTTCCCAAGGCGCTGGCTTCTGTACAACCCAACTCAGAGCTCTGACAGGACCCAACATACCACTGATGACACTCTAATAGAAGAAAACCATAAGCCAGCATTCCTGATGAATATAGATGCACAACTTCTCCACAAAATATTAGCATACTAAATTTCATAGCGCATGAAAAGAATCATTCACCATCATTAAGTAGAATTTATGTCAGGAATGCAAAGATGGTTCAACACATAAAAATCAATTCATATGATACACCATAGTAACAGAACAAAGGGTAAGATGCATAAAAAGCATCTGACAAAACTCAATGCCATTTTAATATAAAAATACTTCATAACGAGGAATAGAAGGAGAGTACTTCTACATAAAAAAGGCCAAATACAACAAGGCCACACTAACACCATACTCAGTGGTGGAATACTGAGAGATTTTTCTCTACAGTCAGGAAAAAACAAGCATGTCTACTCTTACTCAGTTGCAGTCAACATAACATTGGAAGTCCTAGCCAGAAATATTAGGAAAGACAAAGAAACAAAAGACATCCAAATTGGAAAGAAAGATTAAAACTGTTTCTGAATACAAATGATAAGACATTAAAGATTCCATTTAAAAAACCATTAGAACTAATAAATCAATTCAACAAAGAAGCAAGATAGAAAACGGACATACAAAAATCATCAGCATTTCTCTATATTAACAACAAATAATCTGAAAAGGAAATCAGGAAAATAAACCCATTTACCATAGCATTCAAAAGAATAAAATACTTAGAAATAAACCAAGAAAGCAAAAAACTTGTACAATGAAAAAAATTAAAACTTTGCAAGAATAAATCAAGAGGGTACAAATAAATGGAAACATATCTGTGTTCATAGATTGGAAGGCTTAATACTGCTTAAATGTCCATATTACTCAAAAAGATCTATAGATAAAATGTAATCTCTTTCAAAAGCTCAATGATCTGCAGAAATAGAAAAAATAACCTTAAAATTCATGAGGAGGCACAGTCGTGTCCAACTCTTTGCGACTCCATGGACTATACAGTCCATGGCATTCTCCAAGCCAGAATACTGGAGTGGGTAGCCTTTCCCTTCTCCAGGGGATCTTCCCAACCCAGGAATCGAACCCAGGATTCCCACATTGCAGGCAGATTCTTTACCAGCTGAGACACAAGGGAAGCCCAAGAATACTGCAGAGGGTAGCCTATCCCTTCTCCAGCAGACCTTCCCGACCCAGGAATTGAACTGGGGTCTCCTGCATTGCAGGTGGATTCTTTACCAACTGAGCTATCAGGGGAGCCCTGAGGAGCCACAAAGGACCCCAATAACTAAAACAGTCTTGACAAAGATTGAAACTGGAATGCTCACACTTCCAAAAGGATGGTGGTGATGGTTTAGTGGCAAGGTCATGTCCGAACCTTGTGACCCCATGGACTGTAGCCCACCAGGCTCCTCTGTCCAGGCAAGGAGGATTTTCTCCACCAGGATTTTCCAGGCAAGAATACTTCAGTTCAGTTCAGTTGCTCAGTCATGTCCAATTCTTTGCAACCCCATGAATTGTAGCATGCCAGGCCTCCCTGTCCATCACCAACTCCCGGAGTTCACCCAGACTCACATCCATCGAGTCAGTGATGCCATCCAGCCATCTCATCCTCTGTCGTCCCCTTCTCCTCCTGCCCCCAATCCCTCCCAGCATCAGAGTCTTTTCCAATGACTCAACTCTTCACATGAGGTGGCCAAAGTATTGGAGTTTCAGCTTTAGCATCATTCCTTCCAAAGAAATCCCAAGGCTGATCTCCTTCAGAATGGACTGGTTGGATCTCCTTGCAGTCCAAGAGACTCTTAAGAGTCTTCTCAAACACCACAGTTCAAAAGCATCAATTCTTCAGCGCTCAGCTTTCTTCACAGTCCAAATCTCACATCCATATATGACCACTGGAAAAACCATAGCCTTGACTAGATGGACCTTTGTTGGCAAAGTAATGTTTCTACTTTACAATATGCTATCTAGGTTGGTCATAACTTTTCTTCCAAGGAGTAAGCGTCTTTTAATTTCATGGCTGCAGTCACCATCTGCAGTGATTTTGGAGCCCAAAAAAATAAAGTCTGACACTGTTTCCACTGTTTCCCCATCTATTTCCCATGAAGTGGTGGGACCGGATGCCATGATCTTCGTTTTCTGAATGTTGAGCTTTAAGCCAACTTTTTCACTCTCCTCTTTCACTTTAATCAAGAGGCTTTTGAGTTCCTCTTCACTTTCTGCCATAAGGGTGATGTCATCTGCATATCTGAGGTTATTGATATTTCTCCCGGCACTCTTGATTACAGCTTGTGCTCCTTCCAGCCCAGCGTTTCTCATGATGTACTCTGCATAGAAGTTAAATAAGCAGGGTGACAATATACAGCCTTGATGTACTCCTTTTCCTATTTGGAACCAGTCTGTTGTTCCATGTCCAGTTCTAACCGTTGCTTCCTGACCTGCATATAGGTTTCTCAAGAGGCAGATCAGGTGGTCTGGTATTCCCATCTCTTTCAGAATTTCCCACAGTTTATTGTAATCCACACAGTCAAAGGCTTTGGCACAGTCAATAAAGTAGAAATAGATGCTTTTCTGGAACTCTCTTGCTTTTTTGATGATCCAGCAGATGTTGGCAATTTGATCTCTGGTTCCTCTGCCTTTTCTAAAACCAGCTTGAACATCAGGAAGTTCACGGTTCACATATTGCTGAAGCCTGGCTTGGAGAATTTTGAGCATTACTTTACTAGCATGTGAGATGAGTGCAATTGTGTGGTAGTTTGAGCATTCTTTGGCATTGCCTTTCTTTGGGATTGGAATGAAAACTGACCTTTTCCAGTCCTGTGGCCACTGCTGAGTTTTCCAAATGTGCTGGCATATTGAGTGCAGCACTTTCACAGCATCATCTTTCAGGATTTGAAATAGCTCAACTGGAATTCCATCACTTCCACTAGCTTTGTTCATAGTGATGCTTCCTAAGGCCCACTTGACTTCACATTCCAGGATATCTGGCTCTAGGTGAGTGATCAGACCATCGTGATTATCTGGGTCGTGAAGATCTTTTTTGTACAGTTCTTCTGTGTATTCTTGCCACCTCTTCTTAATATCTTCTGCTTCCTTTAGGTCCATACTTGGTGTTAACTAATTTAAGATGAACTCTTGCCTGTTCAGTGCAGGGATGCATACTGTCAGTGTTTTATGGCATGACTTCTTTCTAAGCTGCTCTTGCCAATCAGTGCCTCTTTTAATTGGCTTATCTAGTTTTTACTCATCTTATTGACCCAGTGGTCATCCAGTGTCTTTAAGACAGTTTTATAGATCTCTTTTCTAAAATATTATGGGCTGTTCTCATAACATGACTTTCAGAGAGTATCTTATTTCCAGGTTCTCAGAGTTACATGTTAACTCTCAAGTGCAGTCAATACATAATATAACACATTAATATAAGTAATGTATAATGGGAAATTAATGAATCAATTAATTAGTCAATAATCTATGGAGAGAAAATTCAAGCCGTAAAACTATACTCAGACATATACGTAAACAGAAGCATAGTCATAACATTTTGCCTCTTCTATCCATGGGTATTTGCTTCCACAAATTGGACTTCAAATTATATATTGTTTTATCTTTAAAACCAAATAGCTTGCCACTTAGACGAGAAGATCCATTAATACCCATTGTATGTTACTGATATTAATGTTCCATAGAATTTGCATTTTCTTTCTTCAGTTTTCTACAATGTTTAATGATGCCCTGTTTTCTTCCACATCAAATATAATCATCAAAAATAAATAAATAAAATAAAAATATATATATATAATCATCAACTTTCTTCACCACATATCCTCATTACTCTCTGAAATACAACACAGCTCTTGAAGAGGTTCATTGAGGTACATTGTCTTGCCCACAATTAAATAGCTAGTAATCCATAGATCCAGGATTCAAACACAGCCTTAGCCAACATCCAAACCTTCTTCTTTTCACTGTATTTAATATTCCTCACAAACAACATGCCCTACAATGGTCCTACTTCACTGTGTTCACTCTTAATTAAAAACTCAGTTGTTCAGATTTCACCTGCTTTTTATGGTCCAACTCAAACTTTGCTGCCTTCTGTTCAAAGATACATATTTTTTGTGTGTGAGAAACATCATAAGGTAATGCTGGAAAATGTTAAATTGCAATATAATATTAACTTTAAAATATGCTATCAAACATAAAACACAAAGTGGAAAATATGATAACTCAGTGGAACAAGTTGAACTTGATGAGGGGAAGAGAACAGATACAGGAAGGGGGTTGCCAAGAGGAATCTTATTAGATCATCCTGGAGATTCTAGGAAAATGGGACACCAATGTCTCAATTTCCAACAGCTTCTAGGGGAAGTAGATGGAGCATACTGGCCAATCCAAGTCCTCCAATCTTATACTCATGGAGTCAGAGCACCAAATGGAGATACCAGAATAGATCAGCCAAGAAATAAATGACTAATATGAGAGCTTGCTTTATTTTGATGGGTTGATGAATGGGCTGATAATAGGAACGCAGATCCATTCTCTGAATGGATCAGGAAAATGTCACCACTCAGGGAGAGTCGTGCAAAGAAAGAAGCAGCATACGAATGCTATAGCCAAAGCATATAGCTAAGTGCTACATGAGGCTAAGGAACCACTTAGAAAGGAAATCGAACCTGTCCACATGTGGGCTTGGAGAAGGCACTGGCGACCCACTCCAGTACTCGTGCCTGGAGAATCCCATGGGAGGAGCCTGGTAGGGTGCAGTCCATGGGGTCACTAAGAGTCGGACGCGACTGAGTGACTTCACTTTCACTTTTCACTTTGATGCATTGGAGAAGGAAATGGCAACCCACTCCAGTGTCCTTGCCTGGAGAATCCCAGGGACGGGGGAGCCTAGTGGGCTGCCATCTATGGGGTCGCACAGAGTCCCTGAAGTGGCACTGAAGTGGCTTAGCAGCAGCAGCACATGTGGGCTTTAGTCAGGTACAGACATGCGATAGACTGCAGTGTGGAGATGTGGTAAAAAGTAACCAAAACCAATTAACAGGCCAATAGATAACAAGGCTACTCTTAGAGAAAAATCAGCACAAATGGGAAATAATTTTGGTACAAGGAACCAGATCTAACAAAATACCTTCTTGGTGAGAGACTGATAGTTGAAGATAAAGCCTAAAGCAATGTTTGAATGCATTATATCTAGCCTTCTGGACTACAGAGGGCTGTCTGCGGTCCTTGAGAAAGAGAAAATTATGATGGAAACCTAACCAAAGAAAGAAGCAATTCATCAGGTCAGTTCTTCTGAGGAGTAATCACTTCTCCACTTCCAAACAAAACAAAAAAGCACAACTGATATAGAGGAAACGTTACTCTGCTGGTTGGACAAGAAGATCACGCTCAATCCAAGACATGTAGAATAGTGGCATGGCCCAAGCAAAGGTAATAGAGAAGCAAGATTTGTACGCCATCAAGAGACTCTCCCAATTAAAAATAAATAAAATTTTTAAGAAGAGACCTAGGCAGATTGTGGCTCCCATGCAAATGGGCCAAGAACTGCTGACAGAATCACGGATGGTGGAAGAAGCATCAGCATGAAGAGCAGAGTGACGGACAACAGCCCATAGAGATGGCAGGTACAGAAGCAGAGGTGCAGGACCATGGGATGGATTAAAAAGGTAAGAAATGAACCTTCTTTGAGAAACCCCAGAGAGCCAAATAGAAGAGAAAAAGTATTTGGCAGCTGGTGGCTCTTTACCTAACAGTCTAATTTAGTGTCTACAAACCAGTGGGCACATATGCATGTTAACAGGGTTAGTTAATAGGAGCTATGTACCC
This sequence comes from Bos taurus, assembly GCF_002263795.3. Classification (NCBI taxonomy): domain Eukaryota; kingdom Metazoa; phylum Chordata; class Mammalia; order Artiodactyla; family Bovidae; genus Bos; species Bos taurus. Next base: position 7,147,156 of record NC_037329.1, on the reverse strand, counting down.
CATCCTCTCTCCCCAAAAGAAGCTCCATGATTAAATAGCGTAATGAAACAAGCACCTATAGCCCCTCTTTGAGATTTACAGTACATATTAGAGTCAGAAAATTCCACAGTAGAGAAACCTGAAATAATCAAATTTATTTGCCTATAGGATGTTTTTTCTGCAACATATTTATTGGCACACTGAGGATTACAGGACATACAGTTAAAGAATCCTAGTGTGAAATTTTTAAGTTTCTAAAATGTAAGTAACCCGGTGCATTGAACAATGATAGGTTCTGAAAATATATTTGATGAATACTCAAAGCCTTTAAAATCAATACATATTCTAATTTCTCTAGGAGTAAAATTAATTGTTATAATTCCCTTGGAAATACTTTACTACCAAAATAGTTTAAGCTGCACCTTAAAAATGTTGGTTGTTTGCTAATTCTTACCATTAGCTCCAAAATATCAGAGACAGAATGTATGTATTCAGTTTACAAAATGTCACAGCTTCTATCCTAATAGCATTTTAAGTTTCGTTTTTATCAAAGTCAAAAATTAGTAGTTTTCATTATCAAGAAATAGCTGTTTGTGCCATAATTTATGTTGGTACAATAAAGTCTGACATTTCAGAGAAGTTTCCTTTATCTACGGCTATTTCCATGTTTTAAAAAATTGGAGAAGAAACAGATGTTGAATGGTGAAACATATTTTAAACTATTTCAAAAATATTTGGCAGCAAGTGCTGGAGCATTAGTGGAAGAACAGTTCTGTATAAATGGCAAGTTTATTTTGCATGTACTTTTCTTGAAAGAAAAATAATTTGAAGAGAGACAAATGAGAATTATTGATGTGTATTATATAAACATTTATTAATATTGAAAACAGGTTTTAGTGAAAATAATGTTTCATGATTTTGAGTCTCTATAAAACTCCATATATATATGTAAATATATATATATGTATGAGTATATACTCATACATGTAATATATTTTAAAACTTTCAAGTTCCCTCTGCTTACTATAACTTGTGACTTTAAAAAAAAATTATCCCTGATTATTTTACCCTTCCTTCCTATCTTTTAATTTCTACTATAGCTTTTAAACTAATCCTTGCTCAAGAAAACAGACTGATCCAATATTGCCCTACATTAATCTCTGAAAGATTCCTGTGGTTAAGTAACAACTCAAGTTTCTGGGCACATCTGGTGATTTCTTATAAAATGTTCATTTCACTCTTGGTCAGCAAGCTATGTTTCTACATCATTTCATAGCTTTAAAATATCTTAATCTATCTTTAAGTCTATTCTGGTGGATAGATTAGAAGATGATTCCACTGAAAAGAAGGTTGTCATAATATTTCAAGGAATGTGGAGCAATAAAGCATCAGTTGGATTAACTCAAATTTTTTTAATGATTTTTTTTTAACCATTTGTCCCAGGGATACCCAACTCTGTAGTTTTCTTTGGCATACCAAGAACAATTTTATCAAAACAAACTTTCAGGAAATGAAGTTAGCAATGTATAGAATCAGTTCAGTCACTCAGTCATGTCTGACTCTTTGCAACCCCATGGACCACAGCACTCCAGGCCTCCCTGTCCATCACCAACTCCCAGAGTTTACTCAAACTCATGTCCATAGAGTCAGTGACGCCATCCAACCATCTCATCCTCTGTCGTCCCCTTCTCCTCCTGCCTTCAATCTTTCCCATCATCAGGGTCTTTTCAAATGAGTCAGTTCTTCGCATCAGGTGGCCAAAGGACTGGAGTTTCAGCTTCAGCACCAGCCCTCCCAATGAATATTCAGGACTGATTTCCTTTAGGATGGACTGGTTAGATCTCCTTGCAGTCCAAGGGACTCTCAAGAGTCTTCTCCAACACCACAGTTCAAAAGCATCAATTCTTGGGTGCTCAGCTTTCTTTCTTTATATAGGATAAGCATATATTATTTCAGATTATTTTTCCTTTGGCTAAAATTCTCTAAGATGGCTGCTGGATTTGATATTGCTTTATCACTAATTGCAATCATTTACCAAAGTAGTCAAAACTCAGAGATTGTCTACATATGATACTAAAATAAGATGGCGATTTTAAAGTTCAATTAATGAATCTGTCATTCATGAAAAGCTTAAGTTCTTTTCCAGTTGTCCTTGAAGTTTAAGGTTATGTATGATAAGGCCAAACTCCAACAACTGCCTAATTTATGAACAACCAGTAGACCATTATAGTTTCTCATGGTAATTTAAGATCCAACGTTTTTTAGTCAAAAACAATCCAAAACTCATTAGATAATTTTAACAAACTTGAAGTACAAATAAATCATTTTTGTCATTTTATTCCAGCATTCCAAATTTAGGTTTAGAAGTAGTCCTTTTATCTGTGATCCCCAATTGAATACTCATGCTTAATTATTTAATTAAAAATGAAACAATTAAAAAAACCAAAGACATCACTCAGTCACTAGCTGTCAGCTAGATTCAGGCCAGTGTAGCTACCTGTCTGTCATCATATACATAAGTATGGTTGTATAAAGAGAGGAAAGAATAGTGTGGCTTCTAGTCTGCAGTCGAAACACATCTTCCAATGAAAATATATACTATAGGAAAAGGATGAACAATCTTCAAGACACTTGAGGTGCTAGGGAACAGGACCACATAGCAGAAGCAGCTCCCACTTATATAGAGAGAGCCTTCACTGTGTACAGAGTTCATTTCCTAGAGTTTGGGACATATTAACTCATATAATTCACAAAGCAAATCTATAAAACTGGTACATGATTACCCCATTTTTTCGGTTGGTTTTTGTCCATGCTGTGTGGCATGCAGAATCGTACTTCCCTGAAGTCAAAGTCAAAGTCAGTCGTGTCCAACTCAGCGTCCCCGTGGACTATACATTCCCTGGAATTCTCCAGGCCAGAATACTGCAGTGGATAGTCTGTTCCCTTCTCCAGGGTTTCTTCCCAACCCAGGGATCAAACCCAGGTCTCCCACATTGCAGGTGGATTCTTCATCAGCTGAGCCACAGGGAAGCCCTTTACTTCCCTGACCAGGGATCAAACCTGAGCCCCCTGAGATCATGGAGTCATAACCATTTGGCCACCAGGGAAGTTCCAACATTACCCCATTTTACAGTGAGGACTGAAGCACAGAGAGATTAACTAAAGTGCTGAGATCACGTAGTTGGTAAAAGGAGGAGCCGTGATTAAAGTCCAAACAACTTGACCTAATAACCCGTGCTCTTAACCAAGTAGTAAACCTAAAATGAGTCAGGCTATTCTGCAATTCTAGAGACTGATATTTTAGTCAACTACCTCCAATTTTTTTGTCCAAACAATTTAGAGTCACTTTGTCTAGAATCTTCAATAGAGTGACTAAACCAGTTACTGATACGATTTCCTTCAACCTTCTTTCCTCCTCTACTTGACAACTGATCTTAGATCACTCCTATTTTCTCAACTTTTTATCCTTCATTGAAAGAATAAATATCCTTCTTTCTCTCCAAGACTAACTAAAGGTTCCACTTTAGCACTTAATTCTATCCCCTATAACACCCTTTAAAAGACCATGACTCATAACTCTCCTTACAGAGTAGCACAGCATTTCTTCCTTTAGTTGAGACTATAACATATTCACATCTCTACTGCCTTTGATAAAATAAATCTTCCCTCAAGGCCTCTAGAACTTTTATCCCATCTTCACTCTTTTACTTCATGCAAGTTTTATTTCAACTAAGGAAAGGTGGCTAAAGCAGGGTCTTTTAGCCATAGACCAAAAAGAAACCACAATATAAATTGTTCAACTGTTTTGATATAAAGGGATCAAAGACTTGGAGCCAAAAATCTACCCTGATTAATACTGTGAATTCTAGGCATCAGTCATTTGCAAAATATGGACATGGACAAGGATACCACTGCATTATGTTCTTGGGAGGATTACATATGACCAAAGATGAGAAAATCCCACATACTCATCTTGGAGTACAGTAAATAATTAGGAAATATTTCCTGAGTAAGAATTATAAGTAATAATTAAGTTAGCAAATTATTTTATATTAATAAGCAGGGAATGAGATCAGATTGGATGAAAAGGAATATATGTAAGGGAAAGAGCAAAGAAGCAGAGATCAAAATGGAGAGATAATGACAATCTTGTGTAAGATTGTGTAACTTATCCTTTGGAATTCATTGATTCAGCAAATATTTAGAGAGCACCCACTACATTCCAGGCAGGGTTCTTAGCACCTGGGATTCATTAGCAAACTAAGCAGAGAGAGTCTCTCTACATCTGATTCTGTCTATTCCAAAAAATTAATTCTTATAAAGATAAGGAAATAAGTTATTTCCTTTTTGAAAGTCTTCAGCAGGTCTTTATTGCCTGCTTAGTAAATTCCAACCCCCACTTTGGCCACCTCATGCAAAGAGTTGACTCATTGGAAAAGACTCTGATGCTGGGAGGGATTGGGGGCAGGAGGAAAAGGGGACAACAGAGGATGAGATGGCTGGATGGCATCACTGACTCGATGGACATGAGTCTGGGTGAACTCCGGGAGTTGGTGATGGACAGGGAGGCCTGGCGTGCTGCGATTCATGGGGTCGCAAAGAGTCGGACACGACTGAGTGACTGAACTGAACTGAACTGAACTGTAGCCTGTCTTTCAGTGTCTTTTAAAGTTTTTTAAACTCTTAATCTATTTCTTCAGTCTATTTCTTACTATTTCAGCTTTCCTCCAACATGCACTCCCAGGAGGCAAAAAAAAAAAAAAAAAAAGATTTTAAAGGGATTCTAGAGCTCTCCTAGAGTTCTGGTATTGAATCATATTTGAGTAGAACTGGGACATCTGAGAGCCTTATGCAGGGGTTGGGGTAGTAGATGATGGGGTTGCAAAAGAAAACTGTACTAGAGCCAGATTATAAAGGATATTATATGCCACACTAAGAAGGCTGAGTTTGTTCTTAAAGGCAGTTGAACACTGTTGTAACAAAGGAATGACATGATCGGATCTGTGTTTTCCAAAGGTAATTCTGGAGGCAGTGGTAGAGAAAATTTGAAGAGGAGATGTCTAGTGGCATGGAAGGCAGTTAAGAGAATATTACAATAATGAAGAGAACCAAATAATACAGTGGAGCTGAGGGAGTGAAGGATCTAATTCTTAAGAAACATTTCAGAGTTATTATCAATAAGGTCAAGGATAAATTAGCAGAATGTTTTAATGCTATGTGACTCTGGAGTCAGACTGCCCATGTCCAAACCTTGCCTTTCCAGACTTCCTAAATATATGACATATCAAGATAACATACCTCCCTGAGATTCATTTTCCTCAACTGTAAGGTGGAGATAACCAAAGACCTATCTTCACAGACGCTGTGAGAATTAAAGTCAATAGTTCACATCAAGTTCTTGGCACCATAGCCTACTTATTCACCACAACCTGCTTATTAAGGGCTCTATAAGTTATATCCCTAGAATGTAGCAAGGCATCATAAGACTCTAGATCCCTCTCTCAGCTTTCTGTTCTCAAATTTGTTAACATTTCCTTATATTTCATACATAATACATTTTGCTTCCCTGGTAGCTCAGCTGGTAAAGAATGCCCCTGCAATGCAGGAGACCCTGGTTCACGTCCTGGTCAGGAAGATCCACTGGAGAAGGGATAGGCTACCCACTCTGGTATTCTTGGGCTTCCCTGGTGGCTCAGCTGTTAAAGAATCTGCCTGCAATGTGGGAAACCTAGGTTTGATCCCTGGGCTGGGAAGATCCCCTTGAGAGGGGAACTGGCTACCCACTCCAGTATTCTGGCCTGGAGAATTCCATGGACTCTGTAGTCAACAGGGTCGCAAAGAGTCAGACACAATTGAGCTTTCACTTTTTAACTCTTTCACTTTTATCTCTATTGGATCATACTTCATGCCATCTCTTTCACTCTGGTTTCCATCTACCAAAATTCAACTTAACACCAGAGTCTGTGGTTTAGTCATCCTTGAATTCCTAGCATTTAGGTTAATTTAGGCTGGAATAAAATTGTTCAAAGTTCTCTGTAAACCTCTCCAAACATGATCTTTCCAGCCCCTGAACTTTCACAGGACTTTATGTCATCCTTGACCCTACACAGTCTTGCATTTGAGGACTTGATGTATGTAACTAATCTCCCCTCATTGCTCCATGAGTCATTTCTTGACTCCAACTTTTCTGCAGCTCTACAGATGAGCAGATTGGTGTCTCTGAAAAATAAATCCAATGTATAACAATTTGATGATTTTTTTCATTCACTCAATTATATGACAAATAATTCCAAGGAAAGCCACCAACTAGACTCCTCATTGCCATCAACTGACCATCTTTGTAGTCAATACTTACATGTACTGTTTCATCATCTTGAAACCTGTTTCTGGGGAAGTACTGGTAAGTGTTCATTAAGTAATCTTGAGTTCACAAGACTTGATCTTCCGTTGATTGCCCTTGGGTATTTTATGATTCTCACAAAATCTTTCCAAAAAGTAAAACTCAAACCTTCTCAATTAAGATAATTTTAACTTTAACTGTGCTATAATTTAACAGAAAATATAGTTGTTTGTCCAGCTTGGGTCACATTATATTTCATTGCATGGGTAGGTATCTGAATGTTTCACAGACAGCAGTTATAAGGGGTGTAAATATTGGGTGGCTTATACTTAGTTTAGAAACTCAAGGCTGCGATGGCCAATGATCTAAACCAGCACCACGGCTCCACTAAAAGATCTTGGGCAGGGCTTTAAAACATCCTGGGAGAGCAGCCAGCCAAACACATGTGCCATCCACATTTCCATGTCTGGGGATATGACAAAGGAGGAAACCTGCCCAAGCGTGCTCAGGGCAGACAGTATACCCAGGTCACTTCTCCTGTCCTCTCGGGCTGTGCACCCGCCTGGGGCCATGGTGGCACTCCCACTCTGCCTGCTGCCACCCCAGGCTCTGTGTCACAGAACATTCCCTCTGACATTGTACCACCATCAGGCTGCCTCTGCTTGTCACCAGACGCCAAGAGACAGTATTCTACTGCATTTGAAGTAAATGCTGCTGAGGGATGCCAGGAAAAATGTGAACCAGGGGCCAGTTTGGGAAGTAAACCACCTCACAGATTCCTACTCAACCTAGCAGCAAAACTCCTAGCATTTGAAAGCATCAATACACACTTCTTTCATTCCAAAGATCCCATAATCACACTGTATCTTATAGACTTTATTCTGCTGTGTGTGCATGCTAAGTTGCTTCAGTTGTGTCTGACTGTGCGATCCTGTGGACTGTGGCCTGCCAGGCTCCTCTATCCATGGGATTCTCCAGGCAAGAATATTGGAGTGGATTGCCACTCCTTCCTGCAGGGTATCTTCCTGACCTACAGAGCCCTGCAAACAATTGTTATGCTTATCCATCAAATGCAAAAAGAAAGTATCTGCATACTCCACCCTACATCCCTTCCCAAAGGACAGTCCTAAGATTGTAAAGGATGTACAAAAGCAGTGTATTACTCTCACTTCACCAATCAGAACACAGGCTAGCAAGGGTCTTTCCCATGTATTAGAAACATGTGCCTCTGATCCAAATATTTTAGTTGACAGAGTCTAAGAATCAAAACATAAATTCCAAATGTTGATTAACAGAATATGTGATTAAGTCAAACAGTTAAAATCCAAACATAGAAGTCTAGTTCAAACATGCATTGCATACAAGTCAAAAGTTTGCACTCCCCAACTAATTAAGACAGTCAAATTTGTGTAGTCATATAACATTCTTTCCAGTGTGCAATAAAAATTTATAGGGAAATCTTAATGCCATCTGTACTTTTACTTTCCTCCATCTAAATGCCCACCTTCTTTTCCCAACATGAATCCAAAATTTCTTTGATGCTGGGATTCTGTTCTGAAACCCACTATTATTGGGATAAATGTTTTAAAAATGTCAATATTTTCACAAAACAAACTAAGCTTATATTACCCATAATATAATAATGATTTGTGCCATACAAATACTTTGTCTTATAAAATTTTTGACATGATTCAATTTGATAGACATTTATTAATTCTTATCTTGATTGGTGCCAGTGCTAGTCACCATATACTATATGGGCTTCCCTAGTGGCTCAGTTGGTAAAGAATCTGCCTGCAGTTCAGGAGAACTGCGTCAGATCTCCGGGTTGGGAAGATCCTCTGGAGAAGGAAATGGCAACCCACTCCAGTATTCTTACCTGGAGAAGTCCATGGACAGACAAGCCTGGCAGGCTACAGTCTGTGGTGTCTCAAGAGTCGGACACAACTTAGTGATTAAACTATCATTTACAATAAAATACTCTCCCTTGGGGAGTTAATAGTCTAACAAGTAAAATAGATATGAAAATATCTAACTATAACATAAAGTGGAATGATGTAAGAACTAATGTGCACTGCAAACCTGTTTTAAGAGTAGAGTGGGGAGTGGGAGAACCATTCATCTTGTTGAGGGGAATCAGGTAATGTGTCAAGTAGCACTCAAGTATCTTCAAAAAGGAGAAAGACTGTGACATAAAAGAGATGGATGAATATTCTACTCTCTGAAACATCATGTCTTAAAAGTACAAGGAGGATGAGGAACAAATAGTGTGGAATGGCCAGCGTATACAGAGTGTTGGAGTAGGAGCTGGGGCTTTAAAGATGAAGAGAGAATCATGACAACCTTCAGCATTCATTTGTTATTTGTTTAGATATACTCAGATGTAGCTACTGCATACGTGTTATAACTCAAGCAGAGCACTCATACTAAAGATTCAGTCGGGATTAAATTCAGTCCATGTCCTCCTATCTAGAAAGTCTTGAAGGCAAATTTGAGAACTTTTAATTTCATTTTTGTAGGCAACAAGAAGCTTCTGAAGGCCCTTGTTAAAATAGATGGAATAAATGAGCCTTTATTTGAGGCCACTGCTCTTTGATAATATGTTAAATAGATTGGGGTCACAAAATTGAAAATGAAATAGGAATACTAATATGTCTAGAAGGACACTTTTTCCCTCCTCTGTTGTTTCCTTCCTGGCAAAATGAGGGCCACTAGCAGTGTTACTCCGGAGAAGGCAATGGCACCCCACTCCAGTACTCTTGCCTGGAAAATCCCATGGACGGAAGTGCCTGGTAAGCTGCAGTTCAAGGGGTCGTGAAGATTCGGACACGACTGAGCGACTTCACTTTCCCTTTTCACTTTCGTGCATTGGAGAAGGAAATGGCAGCCCACTCCAGTGTTCTTGCCTGGAGAATCCCAGGGACGGGGGAGCCTGGTGGGCTGCCGTCTATGGGGTCGCACAGAGTCGGACACAACTGAAGAGACTTAGAAGTAAGTATATCTAAGTCTTGTTGGGTAAATTCCTGTTTATTCTGTTGTGAAGTTAATTTCTGTCAATGCAAGAGTATAACTCCAGACAATTAAATAAATAATACTAAAATCTTTAGCAGAGTGATTACCTACCTCATATTTTCTTCTGTGTATATGCTAAGTCACTCCAGCTGTGTCTGACTCTTTGCGGCCCTATGAACTTAAACCACCAGGCTCCTCTGTCCATGGGATTCTCCTGACAAGAATGCTGGAGTGGGTTGCTGTGCTCTCTTCCAGGAAATCCTCCTGACCCAGGGATTGAACCCACGCCTCTTATGTCTCCTACACTGGCAGGTGCATTGTTTACCACTGCTGCTGCTGCTGCTGCTAAGTCGTTTCAGTCGTGTCCAACTCTGTGCGACCCCATAGACAGCAGCCCACCAGGCTCCCCCATCCCTGGGATTCTCCAGGCAAGAACACTGGAGTGGGCTGCCATTTCCTTCAATGCATGAAAGTGAAAAGTGAAAGTGAAGTCACTCAGTCGTGTCTGACTCTTTGCAACCCCATGGACTGCAGCCTACCAGGCTCCTCCATCCATGGGAGTTTCCAGGCAAGAGTACTGGAGTGGGTTGCCATTGCCTTCTCTGGCCAAAATATTGGGGCTAATAATTAACCTATGATGTATAATTGTGTATTCAAAATAATTAATTTACATTGCTGCTTTTTCTCTATAACTTTAAATTAACATCCTTTTCTGAACAGAGATCTTAATTATGCCCAATCATTTTATTGGGAACAGATGATAATTTATTCGATAAAAAAATGAAAGTGTCCTATCTTTGCTTAACATAGTAATTATTGTTCCAGGATTGCTGAAAAAGCAATATGCAGTTTCTTAATCAAATCCTACCCTCAAAATGAATGGTTGTAAGGAAAGTGACATTTGATTAAGTTTTTGTGTGTAAACAGAGAGACAACGTTAGGATGCTTTTCCACTCACATTCGAATTTTATTCCTTTCACCTGAAAGAGGAAAGACAGAGCTGTAGAGCCCAGGAGACACCCAGATGGCCAGGGAGTAACATAGTGGCACAGAGAAAAGATGCATCCAGGAGCTGGGAGAACGGGCACCAGCCTCAACTCTGACTTCCCAACAGCCAAGGCAAGTCACCTGCCAGTCCTTGGCCACCTTGAAAAATTTGACCATCCAAGACCCCTCCTGGTCCAATATTCTAGTCTATGCTTGGATAACTCCAATCTTATCCATCCGTATCAAGCTGGGCTTCCACGATCCCAAACAGAGCAGAACAGAGGAGTTTCACTTGTCTGTGTGTGAAAGGAGCAAACTGCGATTCCCAGTCTCCTTGGACCTACCTCAAGCAAGTAATCTGCGAGGAATCCTTGGTCCATTTTAGCCCCCGAATGCCTTTGATGGCAGAAGAGTTGTTATTCAAAGAAAAAAGCGTGCTAGAAGGTAATTACACCAGCAATACATGGGTATTAATTTCTTTTTCAAAATGTGAAAAAAAAATCTAACAATGTTGTAGGCCATTCTAAGATTTTCCATTTATAGCTTCTTATAGTAATAGCCATTCAAGTCTAATTTTCCAACGTTATGTTTAACCTTACACAGTGTGATTATTCTACTTCACTATGGTAACCATACATCACCAATTTTCCAAGGCAGCCCCACTTCCAATAGTTTTATCCAAAATTTAGGCCAAGTCTTGAACTTTGTCTCTTTTGTTTTAAGCTTAGGAGATATGATTATCCATATACTTACCTATTGTCTTTCTGTTTTTCTTCTCTGATTATAGTAACAACTTTGAGATGAGAAGAGTAGACTAAGGAGATACCCAGAATGTTATATTTCACATCTTTGTACTTGGCTAATAGTTTCACAAGCTGATGTGGTGACAGAAAAAAATGGAGCCCCACATAAGATTTATCCATTAACTAGACAGAGACATTGGGAGATGTTTAGCTATAACAGCTGAGCACATAGAGTTTAGAAGGCCTGTGAAGCAAAGTCAGGATTGCTCCACTGTTAATAGCATTTCCGAGTGATTATAGTAGGGTCCTTATGAGGGGGAAGCTGACAGATCAGCAGTTGTCTTCTGAGAAGAATATACAAGGGCCTCAGGGCTTGGTAACTAGGCTGAGGTCCCCATTAGTACTAGGAATCCATGCAATAAACAGAGAGGAAAGAGCATGGTGGGTCATCAGGTATCCAGTGCTGGGCACGAGGATATATGGAAGCAAGGGGAAATGTTTATTTCTTTAATTTTATTTTCTACTGGCTGTAGATACCATGATATTGCACTCTTATATCCTTTACTTTACATCTCTAGAATATAGGCTGTTTTTAAACTTGTATTGCATTCCTCCTTGAGAAAGTGCTGAAAGCTGGTCAGGAAAACACACACACACACACACACACAAAACTTACGTATCAGTGTCTTATGGGCAATTTCAGGGGATTCACAGCTTCCTAGAAAGTTAGTCATAGATTTCAGTTCAAACCCTTAAATAAATCTGCAGGGTGATCTAGGAGGGTGAAAAGTGAAAGTGAAGTCACTCAGTCATATCCCACTCTTTGGGACCCCATGGACTGTAACCTGCCAGGCTCCTCCGTCCATGGAATTTACCAGGCAAGAGTACTGGAGTGGGTTGCCATTTCCTTCCACCAGGGCATCTTCTTGACCCAGGGATCAAACCCAGGTCTCCTGCATTGCAGGTAGATGCTTTACCATCTGAGCCACCAGAGAAGCCTGCTAGGAGGGTGGCCAGCAAATGTCAAATCTAGTTAGCAGCTAAAAGTATTTGAATATCCTACTGACTAGTGGGGAGTCGCCAGTTTCTAGACTGGGAGGATAATTGAGTCAGCCTCCATGGGAAGTTGAAGCTGTTTATCACCATCTTCTGTATGTCCTGTTTGTTTCTACAAAATGGAGCAGGAATGACTTGTGGTATGAAAATCAGGGGGCCCAGTTCTCAAGAGCTGAGTCTAGAAAGGGTCAAAATATAAGGTACACCGTATTAGACTGAGTCAATCAAAGAATCTGCTGCCTGTGCACCATGCCCAAACACCACAGACAAAAATAAAGTGGGATTTTAAGGGTCAGACCTGAATAGTAAAAGTCAGAAGACAGGGCTCTGCAAATGGCATTGGCAAAAGGTAAAAGCAAGAAAGAAAGATGGTGACCAGATGTGGCCCATTTGGAATCTGTAAAAGGGAAATTGCATTACAGTAGTAGGAATTCAGGTTATATAAAAGGAAAATCTTGTATCCAATGAACTTTGCAAAGCATGAGAATTACTTACTGGTGGACATTGTTATTCTCTTTCCATGTAACATTTGAAAACAGAACGGACATTAGTGTGTTGTCAGGGATTTGAATATAAGATTGTCAGAAACAAGAGATCACGTCAGATGTATACAGACATATTCTAATTCTTTAAAGACCAGAATGTCTATATTTGACATTTATTTCATTATAATAATTATTATAAACAGCCTTCAAATCCATTGAATTCCCTTAGTCTGACATTTCACCCAAACTTTTCTATACAAAATTGAGAATAAAAATATGCTTAATATAATTCTTAATCAACAAAATCACAGAAGCCACTCACCATCATCAGTACTCCTACTAACAGTGAAAACAAGATGTAGCAGTCTGGTTTTCATTTGAAATTATATTTTTAAGTAAAATGACTCATATCTACATACATATGTTGCAAATAATATCTTAAGTAAAGTACACTCTGGAAAACTATGCAGAAAGTAATGGAAAAGTAAATACCAAAAAAAAAAAAAAAGTTCTGAAAAGACCGTTAGAAAAATAATGAGATTTACAGATTGACTCAGAAACAGCAGAAAAACCTCCAAAAGGTATTTGACATTTGGTCAGTCAGTCAGTAAAGAGAGCTGGCAGTAGGTCAGGAGAAAATATGAATCATAAAAGTCTATCTCCTCCATCATATAACGCATATGAATCATATGTCTGCTAGCCAGTTCTTGGTCTCAATTCTAAGAGTCAGTAACTACTTTATATATTTGGCTTCATGATCACGTTTAGAGTTCCTGTTTTTTCAAAACACTCACACAAAATTTAGGGTAGAATGTCACGATCCTCCCATCCATGCTCACCATTTTTTATTTTGACCAACTGCTGAGGCAAAACTGCCATTTCTATCACCTACAGCAGAAGATTGACTTTTAGCCAAATATTAGGAAGCACTTTAGTGACCACTATAGCAACAGACTAAACAGACAATCCAAAAGGCAGAACTGGAGGCAGAGGGAAGCAATTCCAAACACACGAAGGTATGAATGTAGTTTGAGAATTTTCAAACATAACTCCAAGGCATAACTCTGAGAATCCACATCAGAGTTAAGAATATTCTTTACAAAAATATAATTATTTTCTGTAACTGTTTTACCAATATTACCACCTGAGTTTTTAAATGGTTTAACCTCAATTTCTAATGAACTAAAATTCAAAGAGAACATAGTTTCAAAATAAGAATTCTAATTCAAAATTTCCAAATACTAACCCTTAAAATAATCTATACAAATAATTTGAAATTATTCCATTCCTTTAGAGCTGTCCCCTGCTAACCTTCCAGCTGAAAAGGAAAATGTTAGCAGCACCAGATGTAAGCCACAGAGGAAAAAACGATACCACCTGTCTAAACTCTACTTCCTTCAGTTTAGTTCCCTGAAAGCTTTTAGTTTCCTAAATCCTTCCATTATAAACTCTCTCACACATACACACAAACAAACCTTTCTCATCTTATCAAGACAAAAATCAATTTTTTAAAATCTTTTTGCATAAAAGCATAAGATTATTGCCGCTCTTAGATGGCTATATTTGTGGAGTTGGGTGAAACTTTAAAACTGTTTACAAAAAGAATTACCATTTATGGTTAACCAACTGATTCTCTATTTAGACCAGTGATTCTAAACACTGACTCAGAGTCTTCTCTAATAACAAATATTTTTAACACTTTTGTAGTATCATGAAGCTCTTAGAATATATAACTTATAAACATATCTAACTTAAAAAAATCAATATAATATCCTAATTGCAATGCAACAAGAAATTAAAAAGGATTTAAAATAAAATAATATGTACTTTAGTACCTATTAATAAGTGTACAGCCATTTCTAGGCTAGATGACATAAGAAATAAAATCCTATAGGCTTCTCAGTTGGCTCAGATGGTAAAGAATCTGCCTGCAGTGTGGGACACCCAGGTTTGATCCCTGGGTCAGAAAGATCCCCTGGAGAAGGATCTTACCCACGCCAGTATTCTTACCATGGACAGAAGAGCCAGGCGGTCTACAGCCCATGGGGTCACAAAGAGTCAGACATGACTGAGTGACTTACACTTTCACTACTTTCTTTTTACACCTTCTCATAAACAACTGATATGCATATAATACAATTAAGACAACATTCATCTGATTATTATAGTACTATTTATGCTCAATATGTAGACATAAAGGCTAAATAATTTATAGTCATATACTTAACAGCTGCATTCCAGGAAAATACATTATATAATATAACCGTACAGATAATATTGTGTTTGCATATATAATGAAGGTGGTTTCTAGGCTCAAATAATTACAAATGAATTTTTCATTTCAAATCAATGAGTGGCAAGTCCTTCAGATCAGGCAAGACATATGACAGGTTTTCGCTACATGCTAGGAAGTGTGTGCAGCACACCACCTCCCTCTCCACCTCAAGAACCATAGGGCTAAATGAAGACATCGAAATACCTTGGTTCCTTCAAAATGTAAAGAAAAAAATATTTTTTCAGACAAACAGAAATTGAGAAAACTGGTTGTTAGTGGACCTGACTTGCAAGAAATGTGAAAAGAAGTGCTTTAGTGAGAAGGAAAGGCATCTAGTTAGAAACTTTGGTCCACGTAAAGACAGGAAGAGCATCAGAGAAGGACGAAGTGAAGGCAAAAGAAAAATTTTTATTTTGCTTATTCTTAATTGACGTAATAGGTAACAGCTTGTCAAAAATAACAGAAGTCATGTGTACTTCTCTACAGGAATACCTTGGAGATACTGCACAGTTATAGACCATCACAATAAAGCAAATCTCTCAATGAGGCAAACTACACAATTTTTTGGTTTCTCGGTGCATATAAAAGTTATGTTTACACTCTTCTGTAGTCTATTAAGTGTGCAATAGCACTATGTCTTAAAAGACAATGTATATACCTTAACTAAAAATACTTTATTGCTAAAAATGCTATTATCTGAGCCTTCATGAAATTATCATCTGATTGATGGCAGATCACCATAACAAATGTTATAATAATGAAAAAGCTAGGAATATTGCAAGAATTAACAAAACGTGACACAGACACACAAAGTGAGCAAATGCCCTTTGAAAAGTGGCACCGATGGACTTGTTTGATGCAGTATTGCCAGAAATCTCTTTGTTTGTAAAAAACAAAGTATCTGTGAAGTGCAGTAAAGTGAGTAATCAAAATGAAACAATGTATGCCACTAAAAGCAAAATGAATGACAGCACTGATACAAGGGATGGGATAAGGAATTAGGATTATGCTGTTCTAATAAGGTACTTGCGCTACCCTTGAAGCAGTATATGTTATTTGAAAATCAACTTGGATTAGCTGTAACTGTATATTGCAAATTCTAGGGCAATGATTTTTTAAAGCTTTTTTTTAAGTAAAACTGATATGCTGAGAGAGGAGAAAAAGTATATCATATAAAATGCTCAATTAAAACCTCAAAGGGCAAAAAGAGTGAGAAAAAAAGAAAGAACAAGGGCAACAAATAGATAAACGGTAAAAAATAAAAAATAATGATATATACTCATCCAACTGTATCAATAATCCCTTAGAATGCCATGGTATAAATGCATCAATTAAGACAGATATTGTCAAAGTGGATCAATAACCAAGACCCAACTATATGTTTTTTACAAGTAATCCATTTTAAACATGAAGACAGATATAAATTAAAAGTAAACAGATGAAGAAAGATGTACCATGCTACCACTAATCAAAAGAAAGCAGGAATAGCTGCATTAATTCTAGAAAGAGCAGACTTCAGAGTCAGGGAAGTTATCAGGGATAAAGAGAGACATGATATAATGATAAAAGGGTCAGTTTTCCAAGACGACATAACAGTCCTTAACATATGAGAGTAAAAACAGAGCATCAAAGTGCATGAGGCAAAAACTGGTAGAACTGTGAGGAGAAATAGATGAACCCACTGTTAGAGCTGAAGATTTCAATACTCTCTTTCAGAATGGACAAATCTAGGGGAGAAAAAATAAGTAAGGATATAGTTAAATACAACAACACCCATCAATCAATCACATATAATGAACATCTACAGATTATTTCATCCTATAACAACATAAGACATATTCTTCTCAAGTTCATATGAATGTTCACTAAGATAGACCACATTTGGAACTATAAAACACACCTTAATAAATTTTTTAAAAGTAGAAATCATATAATGTCTGCTTTCACACAGTGGAAATAAATTATTAGATTAAAAATCAATAACAGAAAGATGGAAATATCAAAATACTGTAAAATAAGCAATAAACCTCTAAATAACACTTGGGCTAAGGAAGAAATTTTAAGAGAAATTTAAATATATGTTGAACTAAATGAAAATTAAAACACATTTCGTCAAGATATGTGGGATGCAGCATTAAATGCACATATTAGAAAAGAAGATCTAGAGTTAATTGTTTAAGCTTCCACTTCAGAAACTAAAATAAGAAGAGAAAATTATATCTTAATTATGCAGAAGAAAAAAATTATAGCATAAATCAATAAAACTGAAAACAAGAGATTAATAGGGAAAATCATTGAAACCAAAAGCTGGTCCTTTGAAAAGATTCATAAAATCAGTAAGTGTCTATAAGACATAAAATGTTAATATCACAAATGAAGAGGGGATATCACTACAGATCTCATGAACTCATGAATACTAAAAGAATAATCAAGGAATACTATAAACAATGTTATGCCCACAAATTTATAACCTAGATGAAATGGAAAAATTCCTTGAAAGATGCAATTTGCTAAAACTCACAAAAGAAGAAATAGGTAACCCAAAAAAGCTGATATCTATTAAAGAAATTGAATCAATGATTATTTTTCATAACAGAATGTACCAGGTCCAGATGGGTTCACTAATGGATTCTACCAAATATTTAAAGAAGGAATTATACCAATTTTCTACAATCTCTATTATGAAGCTACTGCTGCTGCTGCTAAGTCGCTTCAGTCGTGTCCAACTCTGTGCGACCCCATAGACGGCAGCCCATAAGGCTCCCCCATCCCTGGGATTCTCCAGGTAAGAACACTGGAGTGGGTTGCCATTTCCTTCTCCAATGCATGAAAGTGAAAAGTGAAAGTGAAGTCGCTCAATCGTATCCGACTCTCAGCGACCCCATGGACTGCAGCCCACCAGGCTCCTCTGTCCATGGGATTTTCCAGGCAAGAGTACTGAAGTGGGCTGCCATTGCCTTCTCCAATTATGAAGCTAGCATTACCCTAATACCAAAACCAGATAAAGACATTATGAGAAAACTAAGACCAATATCTGTCATGAATACAGATGTTAAAAAATCCTCAACAAAATATATTAAATTGAATCCTACAATGTATAAGAAAATTATACACCACGATCAAGTGGAATTTACCTCAGGTAAGCAAGGCTTACTCAACCAATGTAATCTGACATATCAATAGGCTGAAGAAGAAAAATATAATCAGACCAGTAGATGCAGAGAAAGCACTCCACAAAATCCCACATCCATTCATGAAATGGAGAGAAATCTTTCTCAACTTACTGAAGAACATCTATAAAAAATTAACAGTTAACATCATTCTTAGTGATGAGAAGCTTTAAGCTTTTCCACTAAGATCAGGAACAAGGCAAGTATGTTGTCTCTCACCACTTTTCTTTTTTTATTGTTTTAATTAATTTATTTTAATTAGAGGCTAATTACTTTACAATATTGCAGTGGTTTTTGCCATACATTGAAATGAATCAGCCATGGGTGTACATGTGTCCTCCATCCTGAACCCCCCTCCCACCTGCCTCCCCACTCCATCCCTCAGGGTCATCCCAGTGCACCAGCCCATAGCACCCTGTCTCACGCATGGAACCTGGACTGGTGATCTATTTCACATATTGTAATATACATGTTTCCATGCTATTCTCTCAAATCATCCCACCCTTGCCTTCTCCCACAGAGTCCAAAGTCTGTTCTTTACGTCTATGTCTCTTTTGCTGTCTTGCATACAGGGTTATCATTACCGTCTTTCTAAATTTCATATATATGTGTGAATACGCTGTATTGGTGTTTTCTTTCTGACTTACTTCACTCTGTATAGCAGGCTCCAGTTTCAACCACCTCATTAGAACTGAATCAACTGCATTGTTTTTAATAGCTGAGTAATACTCCATTGTGTATATGTACTACAGCTTTCTTATCCATTCGTCTGCTGATGGACATCTAGGTTGCTTCCATGTCCTGGCTGTTATAAACAGTGCTGCGATGAACGCTGGGGTACACGTGTCTCTTTGAATTCTGGTTTCAACATTATACTGTAAGCTTTGGTTAATGCAAGTAAGACAAGAAAAGCAAATGAAACTTATACAGATTGAGAAGGAAGAAATAAAACATCTTTGTTCACAGATGACATGACCATCTTTGTAGAAAATTCAAAAATAATCAACAAAAAATTCCTGGAATTAGTAAGTGATGATATCAAGTTTTCCAGACACAAAGTTAATGTATAAAACTCAATTGCTTTCCCGTGGACCAGCCATGATCAAGTGGATAAAATTAAAAACACAGTACAATTTAGGTTAGCAACTTCAAAATTAAAATCCTTAGGCAGAAATGTAACAAAATATGTATAATATTTATAAGGGAAAAACTGACAACTCTCATAATCAAATCAAAGAACTAAATAAATGGATATATATTCCATGGTCTTGGATAGGAAGACACAATATTTTTACGATACAAATTCTTCCCAACTTGATCTAAAGGTTTGACTAAATCCCAATTAAAATCCCAGCAAGTTACATTGTGGCTATCAAGAAACTGTTTTTAATGTTTATATGGAGAGGAAAAAGACTAATCCTAGCCAAAACAAATGATCTCTGACTATTGAACAAACGCAATACAATGAAGAAAAGGTAGACTTTTCAACAAATGGTGCTACAACAACTGGTCTTCCACATGCAAAAAAAAAAAAAAAAAAATTTGAGACATCCTTCACAATAATCACCCTGTTTATTTAACTTATATGCAGAGTACATCATGAGAAACGCTGGACTGGAAGAAACACAAGCTGGAATCAAGATTGCTGGGAGAAATAGCAATAACCTCAGATATGCAGATGACACCACCCTTATGGCAGAAAGTGAAGAGGAACTAAAAAGCCTCTTGATGAAAGTGAAAAAGTGAAAGTGGAGAGTGAAAAAGTTGGCTTAAAGCTCAACATTCAGAAAACGAAGATCATGGCATCTGGTCCCATCACTTCATGGGAAATAGATGGGGAAACAGTGGAAACAGTGTCAGACTTTATTTTTCTGGGCTCCAGAATCACTGCAGATGGTGACTGCAGCCATGAAATTAAAAGACGCTTACTCCTTGGAAGGAAAGTTATGACCAACCTAGACAGCATACTGAAAAGCAGAGACATTACTTTGCCAGCAAAGGTCCATCTAGTCAAGGCTATGGTTTTTCCTGTGGTCATGTATGGATGTGAGAGTTGGACTGTGAAGAAGGCTGAGCACCAAAGAATTGATGCTTTTGAACTGTGGTGTTGGAGAAGACTCTTGAGAGTCCCTTGGACTGCAAGGAGATCCAACCAGTCCATTCTGAAGGAGATAAACCCTGGGATTTCTTTGGAAGGAATGATGCTAAAGCTGAAACTCCAGTACTTTGGCCACCTCATGCGAAGCGTTGACTCATTGGAAAAGACCCTGATGCTGGGAGGGTTTGGGGGCAGGAGGAGAAGAGGATGACAGAGGATGAGATGGCTGGATGGCATCACTGACTCGATGGACGTGAGTCTGGGTGAACTCCGGGAGTTGGTGATGGACAGGGAGGCCTGGTGTGCTGCGATTCATGGGGTCGCAAAGAGCCGGACACGACTGAGCGACTGAACTGAACTGAACTGAACCCACTCCTGTATTTTGCCCTAGAGAATTCCATGGACTGTATAGTCCATGGGGTCACAAAGAGTAGGATATGACTGAGCGACTTTCACTTCACTTCACTTTGTGTTTCTTTCTTTATTGTCTGCTATTGACTATTTAGTACAAAGATATAGCTATACATAATTAAGCTTCATATATTTCCCTACTCAAAAACTGGAATTAAAATGTCATATTATCCACTATTTTTTCATTCAGTTATTAGAGTTCTGGTTTTTTTTTTTTTTTTTTCCCATACCTTTTGGGTCATAGAGCCTTTTTTATATATATATAATTTTAAAAAGAAGCTCTTCATCACTATGGCCTATTCCTTTAGTCACTCTTACCACCAAACTAAAAATTCTAGGAAAATGGTCATTGTTTCCATAAGAAACAAAGATATCATTTCATTTCTAAGGTATAACATTCTCTTCTTTTAAAAACTTCATTTGGTTGCCTAAAATTGTTAGTAGTTCCAGCACCATTTCTCTGGCTCACTGAATATGTGGCAGAAGTTTAAATTGTTTCCAGACCTCACGCTATTTTTATATGAGTCATCTGAGCAAATTCTATTCAGCATACACTTCTTTTAGAAACAAATTTCAGAAAAACATTCTCCCTCCAAGAAGTAAGAAGCAATGAGAATTAATGCAACTGAGGTTCAAAGAAAATCCTTGTTTAACAGGTGTGCATTTACAAATAATAAATTATTAGAAATAAAAGAAGCTCTCAACTATGAGTGAACATGTAGAAAATAATATGCCTTTTCTGGGAATAAACTTTGAAGAACTCATAAGCATTTTATCATTTGACCTTAAGATGAATCATTAATTTTAAACAAAATTTAGAGGAAAAAATGTCACTATTAGTGGCTATTTTGCATACATATAATTCTTCATTAGAACAATATCCCTTTTACATACAGCTAAACATTAGAATAGACAGAAAAATTGCATAGCTTTTGGTAAAGAAGATCATTTTACATAAATCAAATTTGAGCGTTATCAACTACTTAGCAGTTGCTTAAACTCTCATAGCCTTTGTAAAGGAAGGATATTAAATAAGATGATCACTTGTGTCCCCAAAACTCTGTTATCCACTGAAACCAGAGTCTTAATGGAATGAAATGAGAGATTTCAAACATTTGGTTGGCTACCAACTTCAATACTTCACCATTTTCACAATCAGGAAATTCTTCTGGGCTAGCCTAAATCTTAAGCCCTTCCAATAATTCTATAATGTGGTTAGAAAACAGATGATTACTTTCCCTTGTATGGAAAAAATTAATTTCATACTGAATAGACATAATAAATCACAACTTAGATTTTTTTTCTCCAGACTGGATAGTCTCAAACTTTCCTTTAAAAAAAATCTCAATTTCTAACTATTTAATCATGTACCGGCTTTCCCATGACTCTACTCCAAGTTTTCTAGATTTTAGAAATGTGGGTCTCAAACCCAGACAATGAAATTCATGGAGGATCTTAAGAGAGCTGAGTGTAATTCTCTACCAGTTTATGGACATGAGAAAGTAGCATGGATATTTCAGAAACTGAGAAAACCTTTACTCCTTGTACATTATGACCACTAATTTTGTGAAATGATTATAACTTTCTCTTTGCCAAGAATGCCAATGTAAATGACTGGGTGGTTCTCCTCCATCATCCACAAACTAGGAGGTACAAATAGCTTTTTTTTATAGTATTCTAACAGAATATAGATTTCAAATTAGGTGGATCAAAACACTGGCTGTTTTCTGATCCCTTACAATAGCAATGTGGATATATGTTGTGCTTTTGTTCATGAATCTCAGATAAAATTAAATTGCTTTGATGGAAGAAGGCAATTATGATGACAGAAAGTATAAAAAGTTTGAATGTGAGGTCTGATTCAAAATTGTATTATTGCCACTTGATGGCCTATGTCCTTCCACAGGTTACTATTTAATTTCTCTGGGCCTTAGTTTCCTCAATTTTGAATATGCAATTGACACTAATAATATGTACCTCCTAGGATTGTTCTGCACCCCACTCCACTACTTTTGCCTAGAAAATCCCATGGACAGAGGAGCCTGGTGGGCTGCAGTCCATGGGGTCGTGAAGAGTCAGACACGACTGCGTGACTTCACTTTCACTTTTCACTTTCATGCATTGGAGAAGGAAATAGAAACTCACTCCAGTGTTCTTGCCTGGAGAATCCCAGGCACGGGGGAGCCTGGTGGGCTGCCATCTATGGGGTCGCACAGAGTCGGACATGACTGAAGCGACTTAGCAGCAGTAGCAGCAGCAACCCATTACTTTGCCAATAAAGGTCCGTCTAGTCAAGGCTATGGTTTTTCCAGTGGTCATGTATGGATGTGAGAGTTGGACTGTGAAGAAGGCTGAGCACCGAAGAATTGATGCTTTTGAACTGTGGTGTTGGAGAAGACTCTTAAGAGTCCCTTGGACGGCAAGGAGATCCAACCAGTTCATTCTAAAGGAGATAAGTCCTGGGTGTTCATTGGAAGGAATGATGCTGAAGCTGAAACTCCAGTACTTTGGCCACCTTATGTGAAGAGTTGACTCACTGGAAAAGACCGTGATGGTGGGAGGGAATGGGGGCAGGAGGAGAAGGGGACAACAGAGGATGAGATGGCTGGATGGCATCACTGACTTGATGGACATGAGTTTGGGTAAACTCCGGGAGTTGGTGATGGACAGGGAGGCCTGGTGTGCTGCGATTCATGGGGTCGCAAAGAGTCGGACACGACTGAGAGAGTGAACTGAACTGAACTGAACCCATGTTATTTTTCTACTTATGGTATTCCTATTTTTATTCTGCTAAGTGAATTAATTACTTGTATAATGGCTCTTAATTGGGGAAACACTTCAGTGATTTTAATTATTTTGGCTATAGTAAATCAAACACTGACAATGAATTTTACTGGAGCTCTAAGATAATTAATAAGAAAGTAATCTTTCCAATTATGTATTTATTTATAATCTTGCCAAGAAATTATTAATTAAATTGTGTGACATTTGGTTCCCAAATCTCATAAAGTCAGCAAAACATTTTTTCAAGTTTAAAGAGTACAATATGATATATATTACATATTATATATATCATCATTATATGTTAATGATATATATTACACAGTATATACTGTGTAATAACTATCACAATAGGTTTAGTTAATATACATTATCTCATATAGATATATTGAAAAAATTTCTGCTTGTAATGAGAACCTCTAAGATCTACTCTTTTAACTTTCCTATGTATCATACAGCAGTGTTAACTAGAGACATCAAGTTGTACATTGCATCTCTGGTACTTATTTATGATATAACTGAAAGTTTATACGTTTTGACCACCATCATCCTATTTTCCTTCCTCTCACTTTCCAACTCTGGCAAACACAAATCTGGTCCCTTTTTCTATTGATTTAGTGGTTTGTATGTGTGTGTGTTTCCATTAGATTTCACGTTTAAGTGAGATTGCAGTATTTGTCTTTATCTGTCTGATTTACTTTATTTAGCATAATGCCTTCAAGGTCCACCCATATTGTCACAAATATAAGATTTCCTCCTTTTTTACAGCTGAATAACATTCATGTGTGTGTGTGTGCATATCAAAACGTTTTTATCTATTCGTCCATCAGTGGACACTTAGGTTGTTTCCATGTCTCGACTATTGTAAATAATGTTGTTTTGAACATGAGGCTCTAGGTATCTTTTCAAGTTAGATTTCTTTTGGATATAGTCCCAGAATTTGAATTGCTGGATCATATAGTAATTCCATTAACAAAACATTTTTATTAGCATTAAATTAGTTTCCTTAAAGAAAAAGCATTTTCTCTAAATATCTGTAGCACATTTTTCTAATTTGCCATTTAAATACATTTTTCAAAATATCATTATTATTATTAAATTAATGGATATACAATAGCTGAAATACAGAACATCCCTTTAAATATATTATTTTTCAAATAAAAGAATCCTTATAAAATTCCAATCTCTCCAAATTAATGTTACTATTTATAATTTGGAATCAAATCTTACAGATTATCATTAATTTGTTTTAATTTTAAGCCTTTTCCTCAAATACTACCACCTAATTCATTAACTGTGCTGCTGCTGCTGCTGCTGCTAAATCGCTTCAGTCGTGTCTGACTCTGTGCGACCCCATAGACAGCAGCTCACCAGGCTTCCCCTGTCCCCATCCCCCGTCCCCTATACAGAAAGCTTTTTTATTTCTAAATAAAAATAATCTTTTTCATTTGTTAGAAGCCAACAATTTAATTGATTTAGTATTTTTACCCTATGAAATTGCCACTTTTTAGGAAAAATATGGCTGAATATCAGCACTTTTTATGGTTCAAACTACTAACCATATTTCCATTCCGAAAGAAAAATGTTGACACATTTATCAGTTACACAGAGAGCCAATAGGAAATTGTGGGAATCTGTCACATGCACTACACAGACTGTTTATGATTTCAAATTTTTATCTCAGCCCCAAACCAACTTTTATATTTCTTTTCTCCAAATTAGGTAGTCTTACTCTGAGGGCACAGCTGGAGTTGCTTGAGCATTATGACCTTTGTTCACTGCGTGTCATGACCACCACATGCTATTTCATGTCATATATTCTCTGGGTTACATGTCTGGTGAGATGTCTTACTCGCCACTGCTCATTTATGGTAAATTGTCTCCCTTGAGGTTAAAGACATAGTCCAGTCTGGGGATTTTTTTTCTGGTTTTACCAATGACATCAGATTTCCAGAGACTGCTAAATATGTACCAGAGTACCATATTGCATACAATTATTGTCTTATTGCCACACAAATTCCCTTTAGGAATTTCTCAGTTATGATTCATATTATATGGGTTTGACTCACTTAAAGCCATGTCATTTTAGAAAATTACTTCAAAAATATACTTAAACAGAAGCATCATAATTTAAATTTAATATATTAAAAAGTAAGATTTCTTTTCTCCTATGCTAAAGTATTGGCTTATTTCATACTCTCATAGTTTTCTATATTTTTCAGTTCTTATCTCATTTCCATCACATCTGTTACCTTGAACTTCCTTTCAGTTGTCATAAATCTAAAAATTAATCTAAAATCTAAAAATTAAATCCTTGACTCAGTATTTTAATTTTCTTAATTTTCTAATGTAAAAAGGCAAATTTTGAAGCTATATTTCATGAATGCTTAATTTATTACAGCTTAGTTATTATAGCTTAATTTGATCTTTGAAATAAAATAGATCTGCATTCAAATCTCTGCTGTGTACCAGCTATGAAACTTTGGGGACATTATTTTACTTTCCTAACTCTGTTTTCTCATGTATGAAATAAAGATACTAAAAATTATATGTAGAAATTAAATTGGGTAAAAAAAAAAAAACCACATAATTTAATGACTTGCCTACATTAAGTGAATAAAGGTACTAATTGTTAATATTATTAGTATCATTTACCCAATAAACTAAAACAAGAAGCCTTCTGACCATAGAATTTTTCATTATATAAGGGCTATTTACATATGTAAATGAGTCTATCAAAATGTTAACACAGCCCATGATTCACTGAAGTATATTCCAGAATTAAGGCAAATTAAGTAAGCAACAGTAAGTCTGGCTTATTTAGCTAAATAACAGACTGAAACCTGTGAGTTTAAGTCAAACACTATAAATTCTTACCCTTCTTTATACCCTCTAATAGCAAAACATGATGACATTACAAAGGCCCATGTTAGCCATTTTCCTTAGACTTAAGAATCACAAGGGAGGAGGTCCTTTGCAGGCCACAGTTTGGGAAGATACTAGGCTTCAGAAACAAGAGAAGCCTTACTACTGACAAGGTATCCATAAAAATCTATGGAAACATATATTTTAAAATAAAACTAACATAGATTGCTCCGTATTGCCATTGCAATACCCAGTATCATAAACCCAGTATCTTCTTTATCACAGTGTCATTTACAATATTCTAAAAGATTAGCCCCTTGTCAGTGTTTCCACAGATTTATTCTTTAACCAAGCACAATGGACAAAACAATAGCAACCTGCCAGCCCCAACTGGCAGTATTTGAATGTGAGTTTGGCTGTTAGGAACTTTCTTTCTCTTTTCGGAAAAATGGGAATCTGTTTAGATTTCCAAACTGGGTTTGGAAATCTAAGGTTTCTCTAGAAACCTTAATTTTACAGCTAAAAATAGGAAATTTCCTCCAGGAAAATAAACACTCTCCACTTCCAGAATGCTAACTGCAGACTCCTGAGAAATGTTCAGATAAGACCAGAAAATCATAGAGATGCCCTGTGGTGTGATCAACACTGACTGGATAGTCAGAATAGACAGGGCATGGTCCATTATGGAGATGAAGGGATGAAGCTGTACTAGTCGGAGCTGCCCTGGCAACACAAGGGAATTTAAATACTCCATGGCCAGTGCATCAGCATCAAAAATGTAGTGCAGCAAACAAAATCTGGGTCTAAAATTATATTTGAATAAAAGCAGATTGCTTACTTGAAGCAAAGTGGATGCCTCTGAGAGATCCTACTGTCAAATGATTAGTTTTGATTTGAAATTTTTGACCAGTATAAATTATTCAGGAGAGTAAGAGATGACCAGAAAGTGAATTAGGACCTTGACCGCAGACAAACATTAGATAAATATAAATTCCTAGGAAGGAAATTCATTTTAAGATAAATGTAAAGAGTTATATTTATATCTAAGTTAATTGTTGGATATAATTTACCTTAAATGTCTTCTCAACCAATTCTTTGGTTTGATTTCAAGTTGCCTCTCAGGTATTATAACCTAACAATCCAGAGGTCATTTAAAACATATTTAAACAGGAACTATAGTGCAAATGTGGAGAAGGCAGTGGCACCCCACTCCAGTACTCTTGCCTGGAAAATCCCATGGATGGAGGAGCCTGGTGGGGCTGCAGTCCATGGGGTCGCTAAGAGTCAGACATGACTGAGCGACTTTACTATTCACTTTCATGCATTGGAGAAGGAAATGGCAACCCACTCCAGTGTTCTTGCCTGGAGAATCCCAGGGACAGGGGAGCCTGGTGGGCTGCCATCTATGGGGTCACACAGAGTCGGACACGACTGAAGCGACTTAGCAGCTGTAGCAGCAGCATTGTGCAAATGACTTCCTTAAGGTTAGTTCCAGAAGTGTGACCCAATGGAAGATGTACCTGACTTCTCATATTACCAGGAAAATAAATGTTTTAAATATATGTGCATGTATGCACAAATCATTGTATTTCAGTTAAAATTTTGCTGACTAAATAAAAAATTTTACAACTTTTACAATTTTAGGAGATATTTTCTGCCATATTTCTTTCAAATCACAATTTGATAGTGTCTTTATTATAGTCTTCTTCTTTGTGAGCTGAACTAGATATACTGTTACTGGCCAGACATTGGGACAGGAATAGCTAGATTTAGAAAAAAAATTATTTAACTTCCCACAAAGAATCTTTTTAAAAATACTTTCTGGAAAATTAATTAATGAAGTCATTTCTCAGGGACAGTGGAGTTTTCCATCCTCTTGGTTTTATTCAGGAAATCTTGCTGGGAATAGTGGATGGCATTGCCTTCTTGTTTGGTTAATAATTAAGAACGTTCAGTCAATCCAAAAAATATTGCATATCAACAATCTGCAAAGCATACTTTTGGGAAGAATTAGAAAATAAAATATTAAAAGACACAAGCCCTACCTTCAAATAGCATTTAGAATTTTTTCTTTGCCTTCACTCTTAATATTCATTAGAGAAGGTTTGATGTTGGATTTTTCCTGTATTCTATTTGGCACACTCTGTGCTTTTTCAAAACCAAAGGCTCCATTTTTCTTTAGTTCCATATCTACAAATTCCACATCCATGGATATGATGGGCCTTCTATTAGTTAGTAGAAGCCCCTGGCAAACCTAGACAGCATATTAAAAAGCAGAGGCATTACTTTACCGACAAAGGGCCATAGAGTCAAAGCCATGGTTTTTCCAGTAGTCATGTATGGATGTGAGCGTTGGGACCATAAAGAAGGCTGGATGCAGAAGAACTGATGCTTTTGAACTGTGGTGTTGGAGAAGACTCTTGAGAGTCCCTTGGACTGCAAGGTGATCAAACCAGTCAATTCTAAAGGAAATCAGTCCTGAATATTCATTGGAAGGACTGATGCTGAGGCTGAAACTCCAATACTTTGTCCACCTGATGCAAAGAACTGACTCATTGGAAAAGACGCTGATGCTGGGAAAGATAGAAGGTCAGAGGAGAAGGGGATTACAGAGGATGAGATGGTTGGATGGCATCACCAACTCAATGGACGTAAGTTTGAGCAAGTTCTGGGAGTTGATGAATAGGGAAGCCTGGCGTGCTGCAGTCCATGGGTTGCAAAGAGTCGGACATGACTGAGAGACTGAACTGAACTGATTAGATAGTAAGAGTTTATTGTAAGGTGTAAAAACACTTCTCAACTGGAAGCTTCAAATTTAAAATTAATATGAAGTTCAAGAGTCATTATTGGTTTACAAAATGAAAATGGGGAAGTTGTTTAATCTTTACAATGATTGGTTATTACAATGGAGGTTTCCAGAGAGCAGCAGATTGGTTAAAATGTGATTATCTTATACCATTTTTAGGAAGATGGCTTAGATTTCTTTTATAATTATCAGAGACATTTACAAGAAATAACCTAAGACAAGTTTCACTTATATTCATGAAATAAACTAGATTTAATCTTTCTTACATGGCTTATATGGTTTTGTCTGCTCAGGGAATTCTCAAATACATTCTTTATTTCTGTATTTAACAATTTATTACACATTTTGCACAACATCAAGGAGTATACAATAAGAATTGTATAAGAATCATGTAAATATGTTATAATAATTTATAATAAATATTTTATTTATAACAAATAATTTGTAAATTATAATTTATAATAAACATAATAATTATAATATCTTATAATATTATATAATATACAGATATACAGTCTGTTATAATGGTTATATAAATTATATAATATACAGATATTATAAATACATATATTGTAAATATCTGTATAATAACATAACACAGCTATTTAATAATAAACCAAAAACCAAAACAAGAGACATGGAATATGGCTTCAGAGCTAATTCATCATAGCTCCAAAGTAAATGTCTCCACACAACATTGTTTCAATAATTTTTATATTTTCCAGCATAGAGTATATACACTGTATATCTGGTCAAATAAGATGAATATTTCTTATACTGAGGAAGTCAATTAGGTCAGTTGAGAAAACCCAAGAAAATAATTTCCTGGCAAAAATCCAATTCTCAATTAAGAAGATGAAAATAATTTATTTTGACTCAATTTGCAGCCTCCCACTTAAAATTTATGATTAACCAATAAGTATAATACTATTTAATAAAC
This sequence comes from Bos taurus, assembly GCF_002263795.3. Lineage (NCBI taxonomy): Eukaryota > Metazoa > Chordata > Mammalia > Artiodactyla > Bovidae > Bos > Bos taurus. The sequence goes on along the minus strand of NC_037329.1, from coordinate 7,117,208 downwards.
ATTATGTTTTATTAGCATGGATAACAGTGAGTTTAAAATTATGTTTGAAACTATTAAGAATTCCAACATATGGAGGCTGAACAACACACTGCTGAATAACCAACAAATCACAGAAGAAATCAAGAAAGAAATCAAAACTTGCATAGAAACGAATGAAAATGAAAACAAAACAACCCAAAACCTGTGGGACACGGTAAAAGCAGTCCTAAGGGGAAAGTTTATAGCAATACAGGAACACCTCAAGAAACAAGAAAAAAGTCAAATAAATAACCTAACTCTACACCTAAAGCAACTAGAAAAGGAAGAAATGAAGAACCCCAGAGTTAGTAGAAGGAAAGAAATCTTAAAAATTAGAGCAGAAATAAATGCAAAAGAAACAAAAGAGACCATAGCAAAAATCAACAAAACCAAAAGCTGGTTCTTTGAAAGGATAAATAAAATTGACAAACCATTAGCCAGACTCATCAAGAAACAAAGGGAGAAAAATCAAATCAATAAAATTAGAAATGAAAATGGAGAGATCACAACAGACAACACAGAAATACAAAGGATCATAAGAGACTACTATCAACAATTATATGCCAATAAAATGGACAACGTGGAAGAAATGGACAAATTCTTAGAAAAGTACAACTTTCCAAAACTGGACCAGGAAGAAATAGAAAATCTTAACAGACCCATCACAAGCACGGAAATTGAAACTGTAATCAAAAATCTTCCAGCAAACAAAAGCCCCGGTCCAGATGGCTTCACAGCTGAATTCTACCCAAAATTTAGAGAAGAGCTAACACCTATCCTGCTCAAACTCTTCCAGAAAATTGCAGAGGAAGGTAAACTTCCAAACTCATTCTATGAGGCCACCATCACCCTAATACCAAAACCTGACAAAGATCCCACAAAAAAAGAAAACTACAGGCCAATATCACTGATGAACATAGATGCAAAAATCCTTAACAAAATTCTAGCAATCAGAATCCAACAACACATTAAAAAGATCATACACCATGACCAAGTGGGCTTTATCCCAGGGATGCAAGGATTCTTCAATATCCGCAAATCAATCAATGTAATACACCACATTAACAAATTGAAAAATAAAAAACATATGATTATCTCAATAGATGCAGAGAAAGCCTTTGACAAAATTCAACACCCATTTATGATAAAAACTCTCCAGAAAGCAGGAATAGAAGGAACATACCTCAACATAATAAAAGCTATATATGACAAACCCACAGCAAACATTATCCTCAATGGTGAAAAATTGAAAGCATTTCCTCTAAAGTCAGGAACAAGACAAGGGTGCCCACTTTCACCACTACTATTCAACATAGTTTTGGAAGTTTTGGCCACAGCAATCAGAGCAGAAAAAGAAATAAAAGGAATCCAAATTGGAAAAGAAGAAGTAAAACTCTCACTATTTGCAGATGACATGATCCTCTACATAGAAAACCCTAAAGACTCCACTAGAAAATTACTAGAACTAATCAATGACTATAGTAAAGTTGCAGGATATAAAATCAACACACAGAAATCCCTTGCATTCCTATACACTAATAATGAGAAAACAGAAAGAGAAATTAAGGAAACAATTCCATTCACCATTGCAACGGAAAGAATAAAATACTTAGGAATATATCTACCTAAAGAAACTAAAGACCTATATATAGAAAACTATAAAACACTGGTGAAAGAAATCAAAGAGGACACTAATAGATGGAGAAATATACCATGTTCATGGATTGGAAGAATCAATATAGTGAAAATGAGTATACTACCCAAAGCAATTTATAGATTCAATGCAATCCCTATCAAGCTACCAACAGTATTCTTCACAGAGCTAGAACAAATAATTTCACAATTTGTATGGAAATACAAAAAACCTCGAATAGCCAAAGCAATCTTGAGAAAGAAGAATGGAACTGGAGGAATCAACCTACCTGACTTCAGGCTCTACCTCAAAGCCACAGTTATCAAGACAGTATGGTACTGGCACAAAGACAGAAATATAGATCAATGGAACAAAATAGAAAGCCCAGAGATAAATCCACGCACATATGGACACCTTATCTTTGACAAAGGAGGCAAGAATATACAATGGATTAAAGACAATCTCTTTAACAAGTGGTGCTGGGGAATCTGGTCAACCACTTGTAAAAGAATGAAACTAGAGCACTTTCTAACACCATACACAAAAGTAAACTCAAAATGGATTAAAGATCTAAACATAAGACCAGAAACTATAAAACTCCTAGAGGAGAACATAGGCAAAACATTCTCTGACATACATCACAGCAGGATCCTCTATGACCCACCTCCCAGAATATTGGAAATAAAAGCAAAAATAAACAAATGGGACCTAATTAACCTTAAAAGCTTCTGCACATCAAAGGAAACTATTAGCAAGGTGAAAAGACAGCCTTCAGAATGGGAGAAAATAATAGCAAATGAAGCAACTGACAAACAACTAATCTCAAAAATATACAAGCAACTCCTACAGCTCAACTCCAGAAAAATAAATGACCCAATCAAAAAATGGGCCAAAGAACTAAATAGACATTTCTCCAAAGAAGACATACAGATGGCTAACAAACATATGAAAAGATGCTCAACATCACTCATTATCAGAGAAATGCAAATCAAAACCACTATGAGGTACCATTTCAGGACAGTCAGAATGGCTGTGATTCAAAAGTCTACAAATAATAAATGCTGGAGAGGGTGTGGAGAAAAGGGAACCCTCTTACACTGTTGGTGGGAATGCAAACTAGTACAGCCACTATGGAGAACAGTGTGGAGATTCCTTAAAAAACTGGAAATAAAACTGCCTTATGATCCAGCAATCCCACTGCTGGGCATACACACTGAGGAAACCAGAAGGGAAAGAGACACGTGTACCCCAATGTTCATCACAGCACTGTTTATAATAGCCAGGACATGGAAGCAACCTAGATGTCCATCAGCAGATGAATGGATAAGAAAGCAGTGGTACATATACACAATGGAGTATTACTCAGCCATTAAAAAGAAAACATTTGAATCAGTTCTAATGAGGTGGATGAAACTGGAGCCTATTATACAGAGTGAAGTAAGCCAGAAGGAAAAACACCAATACAGTATAATAACGCATATATATGGAATTTAGAAAGATGGTAACAATAACCCTGTGTACGAGACAGCAAAAGAGACACTGATGTATAGAACAGTCTTATGGACTCTATGGGAGAGGGAGAGGGTGGGAAGATTTGGGTGAATGGCATTGAAACATGTAAAATATCATGTATGAAATGAGATGCCAGTCCAGGTTCGATGCACGATACTGGATGCTTGGGGCTGGTGCACTGGGATGACCCAGAGGGATGGTATGGGGAGGGAGGAGGGAGGAGGGTTCAGGATGGGGAACACATGTATACCTGTGGCGGATTCATTTTGATATTTGGCAAAACTAATACAATTATGTAAAGTTTAAAAATAAAATAAAATAAAAAATAAAACCCATATTGTTATATAAGAAAAAAAAATTTTAATGAACATAAGCAAGAAATGGTAAAGATAAAATAGGACAAAATAAAGAAGATTCCCATTTGTTTTTCATAAATAAACTCATTTCTCAAATAAAAAATAATAAATAAATAAAATTATGTTTGCATTTTATAATAAAGTTCCATATTATATAATAAATTTGAATATTTAATATCATTTAACCTTAAAGAAACCCTATAAGATTGTAGTATGGCTATTTTTTCAATTAATTAATTTTTTATTGAAGGATAATTGCTTTACAGAATTGCATTGTTTTCTGTCAAACATCAATATGAATCAGCCATAGATCCTCCCATGTCCCCTCCCTCTGGAGCCACTCTCCCATCTCCCGCCCCATCCCACCCCTCTAGATTGATAGAGCCCCTGTTTGAGTTCCCTGAGTCATACAACAAATCTTCATTGGCTATCTATTTTACACATGGTGCTGTAAGTTTCCATGTTACTCTTTCCATACATCTCACCCTCTCCTTTTATTATTATGTTTTCCACTTTATAAATCAAAACCTGAATGCAACTAAATTAAATGACATGCCCACTGTCATATAATATATGGTGAAGCTGGATAAGATTTCTAACCAGATACTGGATTGAAAGATAAAAGAGTTCTTCATAAGGAGGAAGAGTACAAGGAACTTGGAACTTTATGGATCAAACCAATGACTCAAAAATGCCACATGTTTATGAATAACTAGGAAAGAACTACATTAAAGTGACCTGCTTAGTGTAAAATCACAATGAATGGATTTACTCTTCTAAGTAGAAGACTGAGTTTCAGTTCAGTTCAGTTCAGTCACTCACTCAGTCGTGTCCGACTCTTTGCGACCCCGTGAATCGCAGCACACCAGGCCTCCCTGTCCATCACCAGCTCCCGGAGTTCACTCAGACTCATGTCCATCGAGTCAGTGATGCCATCCAGCCATCTCATCCTCTGTCGTCCCCTTCTCCTCCTGCTTCCAATCCCTCCCAGCATCAGAGTTTTTTCCAATGAGTCACCTCTTCGCATGAGGTGGCCAAAGTACTGGATATTTAAAAGAAAGTGTCTCAAAAAGTCAGATTCTCCAAATAATGATAAAAGAAGGATAAAAAGGCAGTTATTATAAATGCATCTTTATGTTTGCTTGGTGAGGCAAAAAATCTCTGTCCTATATTAATCTTTGATTAACTATACCCTATAATTAGATTGTATGCATGCTAAGCCGCTTCAGTCATGTTCGACTCTTCGCAACCCTATGGACCAGAGCCAGCCAGGCTTCTCCATCTAGGGCAAGAATACTGGAATGGGTTGATACGCCCTTCTGCCAGAGATGTGCCTGACCTAAGGATCCAACTTGCATCTCTTATGTCTGCTGCATTGGCAGGCAGCTTCTTTGCCACTAATGCCAGCTGGGAAGCCCATAATTAGATTGCCTGGCAGTAATATCATCTCTAAGAACAGTAAGGTCAGCTATATGCAAAAAAACTTGCTCATTCAACAAATATTTACTGAGTGTGTACTATATCTAATGAGTACTTTTTTATTGTTGATGCTGTTCAGTCGCAAAGTCGTGTTTGCAATCCCATGACCTCAGCATGCCCAGCTCCCCTCTCTTTCATTATCTCCCAGGGTTTGCTCAGATTCATGTCCAGTGAGTTGGTGATGCTACCCAACCATCTCATCCTCTGCCACCCACTTCTCATTTTGCCTTCAATCTCTCCAAGCATCAGGGTCTTTTTCCAGGGAGTCATCACTTTGCATCAAGTGGCCAAAGTATTAGAGCTTCAGTTTCAGCATCAGTATTTCTAATGAATATTCAGAGCTGATTTCCTTGAGGATTGACTGGTTTGAACTTCTTGCAGTCTAAGAGACTCTCTCTTCTCCTCTGCTCTGCTAAGTCACTTCAGTCGTGTCCGACTCTGTGCGACCCCATAGACGGCAGCCCACCAGGCTCCCCCGTCCCTGGGATTCTCCAGGCAAGAACGCTGGAGTGGGTTGCCATTTCCTTCTCAGTATCAATACTTCAGTGCTCAGTCTTCTTTATGGTCCAACTCTCAAATCTGTACATAACTACTGGAAAAACCATAGTTTTGACTATATGGGCTTTTATCAGCAAAGTGATTTCTCTGCTTTTTAATATGCTTTCTAGGTTTGTCATAGCTTTCCTTCCAAGGAGCAAGCATCTTTTAATTTCATGGTGCAGTCACCATCTGCACTGAATTTGGAGCCCAAGCAAATAAAATCTGTCACTGTTTCCACTTTTTCCCCTTCTGTTTGCCATGAGGTGGTGGAACCAACAGCCATGATCTTAGTTTTATTAATGTTGAGTTTCAAGTCAGCTTTTTCACATTCCTCTATTTCACCCTCTTCAAGAGGCTCTTTAGCAGTCCTTCACTTTCTGCCATCAGGGTGATATCACCTGCATATCTGAGGTTGTTGATGTTTCTCCTCGGAATCTTGATTCCAGCTTGTGATTTATCCAGCCCAGCATTTTGTATGATGTACTCTGCACTGGGACATCCCTGTGGCTCAGTGGTGAAGAATCTAGCCAATGCTAGAGACTCAGAACTGATCCATGGGTTGGAAAGATCTCCTAGAGAAGGAAATGGCAACCCACTCCAGTATTCTTGCTAGGAAATCCCATGGACAGAGGAGCCTGGTGTGCTACAGTTCATGGGATCTCAAAAGACTCAGCACGACTTAGTGACTAAAAAAACAAACAAACAAAAAACTCTGCATAGAAATTAAATAAGCAGAGTAACAATATACACCCTTGTATACTCCTTTCCCAATTTTGAACGAGTCCATTTTTCCATGTTCAGTTCTAACTGCTGCTTCTTGACTGAGGTTTCTCAGGAGACAGGTAAGGTGGTCTAGTATTCCCATCTCTTTAAGAATTTTCCACAGTGTGTTGTGATCCACACAGTCAAAGGCTTTAGCATAATCAATGAGGCAGAAGTAGATGCTTTTCTAGAATTCCTTTGTTTCTCTATGATCTAACTAATGTTGGCTATTTGATTTCTGGATCCTCTACTTTTTCTCAACCCAGCTTGCAATCTGAAAGTTCTCGGTTCACATACTTTTGAATCCTTGCTTGAAGGATTTTGAGCATAAACTTGCTAGTATATAAAATGAGTGAAATTGTACAATAGCTTTAACATTATTTGTCATTGTCCTTCTTTGGGATTGGAATGAAAACTGACCTTTTCCATGCATCTGGACACTGCTGAGTGTTCCAAATCTGCTGACATATTGAGTACAGCACTTTAACAGCATCATCTTTCAGGATTTCAAAAAGCTCTGCTGGAATTCCATCACCTCCACTAGCTTTGTTCATAGTCATGCTTCCTAAGGCCCACTTGACTTCACATTCCATGATGTCCAGCTCTAGGTGAGTGACAACACCATTGTGGTTATCCAAGTAATTGAGATATTTTTTGTATAGTTTTTCTGTGTATTCTTGCCACCTGTTTTTAATCTTTTCTTCTATTAGATCCTTAATATCTTCTTCCATTAGGTCCTTATCCTTTCTGTCCTTTATCATGCCCATCCTTGCATGAAATATTCCCTTGATATCTCTAATTTTCTTGAAAAGATCTCTGGTCTTTCCCATTCTATTGTTTTCTTCTATTTCTTCACATTGTTCATTTAAGAAGGCCTCATGTCTCCTTGCAATTCTCTGGAACTCTGCATTCAGTTGGGTATATCTTTCCCTTTCTCCCTTGCTTTTCTCTTCAATTCTTTCCTCAGCTATTCATTAAGCCTCCTCAGACAACCACTTTGCCTTCTTGCATTTCTTTTCCTTTGGGATGGTTTTGGTCACTGCTTCCTATACAATGTCATGAACCTCTGTCCACAGTTCTTCAGGCAGTCTGTCTACCAGATCTAATCCCTTGAATCTACTCATCATGTCCACTGTATAATCATAAGAGATTTTATTTAGGTCATACCTGAATGGCCTACTGGTTTTCCCTACTTTCTTCAATTTAGGCTTGAATTTCCCAAAAAGGAGTTCATGATCTGAGCCACAGTCAGCTCCTGGTCTTGTTTTTGCTGACTGTACAGAGCTTTTCCATCTTTGGCTGCAAAGAATACAATCAATCTGATTTTGGTGTTGACCATCTGGTGATGTCCATGTGTAGTCTTCTCTTGTGTTGTTGGAAGAGGGTGTTTGCTGTGACCAGTGTTTTATCTTGGCAAAACTCTGTTAGCCTTTTTCCTGCTTCATTTGTACTCCAAGGCCAAACTTGCATATTATTCCAGGTGTCTTTTGACTCCCTACTTTTGCATTCCAGTCTTCAGCTTCCTCAGCATCAGTGGTTGGGGCACAGACTTGGATTACTATGATGGTGAATGGTTTGCCTTGAAAACAAACCGAGATCATTCTGTCATTTTTGAGATTGCACCATGTCCAATTTACCTTGATACATGGACCTAACATTGCAGGTTCCTATGCAATATTGTTATTTACCGCATTGGACTTTACTTTCACCACCAAACACACCACAACTGAGCATCATTTCTGCGTTGGCCCAGCCGCTTCATTCTTTCTGAAGCTATTAATATTAGTAATTACCCTCTGTTCTTCCCCAGTAGTATATTGGACACCTTCTGACCTGGGAGGCCCGTCTTCTGGTGTCATGTATCTTTGCCTTTTTATAATGTTCATGGGATTCTGGTGCCAAGAATACTGAAGTAGTTTGCTATTCCCTCCTGCAGTGGACCACATTTTGTCAGAACTCTTCACTAGGACCCATCCATCTTGGGTGGCCCTGCACGGCATGGCTCATAGCTTCACTGAGTTACACAAGGCCCTTTGCCATGACAAGGCTATGATCCATGAAGGGGTAAGGAGATGTAGCAATGTACAAAGCAAAGACCATGATTTGGGGGGAATTATATTCCTCTGAAATGATCAAACAATAGGGAAACTAGGGATGACTGAGTGGAAGGCAGAAATGAGAGATAATTTACCAGAATCTTTAGAAGAAATCTGGGTGTTAAATTTCACAAGTTGCCAAGGGATCAAAGTGGATCAAGGTCTAAAATACAAAGACCAGAGTCCCTAGTCATGTGAAGTCAAGGCACAAAATATTAAAGGTCATAAGAGGAGGTCTCCACTCCATCCTTGGCCCTTTATATAGGCTCATCTCATCCACACATCACCTGCTGTACCTCTGGAAGCTCCAGGGCATGAAGAGGCCCTGCCATTGCCACAGTAACCAAGAAATATATATGTTGAGAATTACATTCATATATGTATATCACAAATCCAATTACAGTGTCATCAAAACAAAACTTTTAAGCTTTTTTTCTCTAATTTTAAATTTAGAAGTTAGCAGTCTTATGCCAGTGGAGCAACAACACAGCATTATCAGCATATTCCATAATTTCAGGGTTAAGAGATGGTTATTCCACATCCAGCCCCATCCCCAGGAAGCTAAACTTCCCCCAAACACCCAGCTAAACAACTACACAAAATACCCATTAAACTTTCATTTCTCTCTCATTGGTCGGACCTGGGTTAGCTGCAAGGGAGTGTGGAAGTTAGTTTTGTGGAAAGACCTGATGCTACTTCCAACAAAACTAGTCTGAAGCATTGAGGAATTATGATACAAAGTACTGTCATTCAGTAAGCAATGACCCAGATAGATACTAGCTAATCAGCAAGTAGACCCAGTAGTAGGTCAGGTGTCCTCTGACCTAAGAATCCGTTATATATCAGAGGCAGGAAGTGGGACCTCACACTATGAATCATATTAACATTGATAAGATAAAATGATAGAAAACATGTCAAAAGAAGCATGATATTATAAAACAAATATAAATGTTGGGAATTGGAATGGTTAATTTCACTCTTATACCCTGCTTCCAGTTTCTTTCTGATGGAGTCACTTGCTATCAGCTTTTGCACTTATAATATGGAAATAATAAAACTATGATCAGAATAAAGAAGACTATTAAGCAGAGAGGCTAATGGAAACCATGTATTAACCCTAAGAATGTTTGTGTAACAGGATGTAAGATGATGAGCTTGTTTTTGTCTATAAGACATGGAAATAAGATGGATTAATTTTTAGCACACCATTTGAACACATGCTACCTTCCAATCTGACTATATGAATGCTTGGATTCATCTTTTCTATGTCAGTGACTTTGCTCTCAGAGCAAGATATTAAAAACAAAAAGAGATTACTACATGTGGGTGGGATCAAAGTAAATTGTTCTACTCAATAGGGTTTTTGTACCTGATGATCTCTGAATACTCCAAAAAGATCTAAAATCTAGAACAAATACAAAATCCTAATTATAGATTCTTTAAATGATGTGCATCATTTTTTCTTTTAAAATCAATATCAAGAGCAACAACAACTACAAAGTTTATGATATTTATTGTACAAATTAGGCACCTTAGTTGCTTAATCCTAAAATACAAAATCTGAGAAACAGCACTCAAGGGCTGCCTATTCAACTCAACGAATGTATAAATTTGCCTCCTGTGTCAACAAAAACAGTTAATGATTTTTAGTTAAATGTGGTGAATAAAGAACCATGGAACCTTCATGTACAAGGAATATACATTACTACTAGTAAATGTTGTTGACTTGTTTGGAAACTAAGAGGAAGCAAAGAGAAAGGTAAGAGGGAGAAAAAATAGGAAAAAGAGAGAAAAGAAAATTGAAAGGGGACCAGAAAAGGAAAGAAAGATAAAGGGAAGCAAAGCAGAGAAAATTTAAAGAAAAGAAAAAAAAAAGGCCTATGAAATTTCCAAAAGAGCAGAATATGGGCTGAACTTAATCTCTGTGGTCTTTTTCCAAAGCACCCATAACTCCAGATTAATCATAAGACAAACATTATACAAATACCCATTGAAGTATTCTACAAAATACCTGACCAATCAGTTCAGTCGCTCAGTCATGTCTGACTCTTTGCAGCCCATGGACTGCACCACACCAGGCTTCTCTGTCCATCACCAATTCCCAGAGCTTGCTCAAATTCATGTCCATCAAGTTGGCGATGCTATCCAACAACTTCATCCTCTGTCATGTCCCCTTTTCCTCCTGCCTTCAATCTTTTCCAGCATCAGGGTCTCTTCCAATAAGTCAGCTCTTTGCATCAGGTGGCCAAAGTATTGGAGTTTCAGCTTCAACATCAGTTCTTCCAATGAACATTCAGAACTTATTTCCTTTAGGATGGACTGGTTGGATCTCCTTGCAGTCCAAGGGACTCTCAAGAGTCTTCTCCAACACCACGGTTCAAAAGCACCAATTCTTCGGTGCTCAGCTCTCTTTATAGTCCAACTCTAACATCCATACATGACTACTGGAAAAGCCATAGCTTTGTCTAGACTAACCTTTGTTGGCAAAGTAATGTCTCAGCTTTTTAACATGCTGCCTAGGTTTGTCATAACTTTTCTTCCAAGGAGTATTCTTCAAAGTAGAATTGGATGCATGTATGCCAAGTCGCTACAGTCATGTCCAACTTTTTGCAACGCTATGGACTATAACCTGCCAGGCTCCTCTGTCCATGGGATTCTCCAGGCAAGAATACTGGAGTGGATTGCCATGCCCTCCTCCAGGGGATCTTCCCAACCCAGGAATCTTATGTCTCCTGCATTGGCAGCTGAATTCTTTACTACTGCTGCTAAGTCGTTTCAGTCACGTTAAACTGTGTGCGACCCCATAGATGGCAGCCCACCAGGCTCCTCTGTCCCTGGGATTTTCCAGGCAAGAGTACTGGAGTGGGTTGCCAAGTGCCATGTTTATTTAGAATACAAAAGTCTATTTTATTGAAGTATAGTTGATTTACAAGGTTGTGCCAATCTCTGTTGTACAGCAAAGTGACTCTGTTTTACACATATACATTCTTTTTTTAATGTTCTTTTCCATTATGGTTTATCCCAGGAGACTGGATATAGGTCTCTGTGCTACATGGCAAGACCATGTTGTTTATGCATTCTAAATGTAAATGCTTGCATTGGACTACCAAAGTCTTTTGATTCCATTTTTAATAGTTGAGTGTTCCTCAACTATATACAGACAGTCCTTGAAATGCCATAGCTATATAGACAGAGTCCTTGAAAAACCCAAGGACTGACCAAAATATAAGGCATGCTTGGATAACAAACATTTTGCTGATGTGTTTTATTGTTTAAGATGGAGTTGTTCTGGTTGATTTCACTCACTTGTTTATTTTATGAAACGCTTCCTGTGTGATATACATAAGGACACCTCGGAGTTAGCCTCCTGTGTACTATTGGGTAAGCATTCATGAATGTATGAATGAGTGTATGAGAAAGACTGGGAAAGCATTGTCTTGATGCTATATCTTTCAAGGGAGAAAAATTAAAGATGGAGCAAGACAGGGTGAACCTGTCTGCTGGCCTTGAATGTAAGCATCTGTTTTCTGAGATGCGCCACTGTGACAAACATTGGTACTGTCCCCCGAACGCCACATCATATGTTAAAACTTCTCCAAAGGCCTGAAAAATCACACCTCTACATATAAAGTCCTGGACTCATCAACATCAAAACACTGCTTATAATTTCAGGTCTTGCACCTCTAGACAAAGTTAAGACAATTTGAAAAGGCCCCTCAACTTCTAACCTACATTTGTAGTACAGTTTCTCATCTGGTGCTCACAAAAATCCTATAGGATATGCAAAACAAGAACTATTATTTTCATTTTATACAAAGAAAAACTAAAACTGACATGAAATAACTGATTTCCAGAAGGTCACGTATTACAACTACCAAGGCAGGACTAGAATGATGTTAGGTCACCTAACGACATCTTTCCACCAGCAACATCAAGTCCAACCAGGCACAATGTCAAAGACATAATTTCAGAGTAATTGACAAAGTGGCCCTTTAAAGTGAAATTGAAATGATTTTTAAAGATGTGTATTCTGGGAAAATTCCTTTGATAAAATATAATGTCCTTTAGAGATTAATTTCTCTCACTACTAATAATACTTTTCCTTATTTTTATCTTTTTAAACTATAACTAGATTACAGAGGATGAGATGATGGGATGGCATCACTAACTCGATGCACATGAGTTGGAGCAAGCTCTGGGAGTTGGTGATGGACAGGGAAGCCTGGCATGCTGCAGTCCATGGGGTCACAAAGAGTCGAACACGACTGAGTGACTGAACTGAACTGAGAGAATCTTTCCATGAAGCAAGTGAGTGACTGACTGAGGTATGAACATTTCTGGTTGAACCTATCAGTTAATTAGAATGTTGCCTATTCCTCAAGTTTTCCAAAGGAACCCATTTTGTATCCTAATATCCCTTTTGGTATATGTTTATGACACTATTTTATTTCACCGGGCAGCCATTTATTTAACTGGACAATTTGAAATTCAGTGCCTGGCTTCCTTCAGTGGCTTAAGGGTGACTCCAGAGAAGCTCGCATGTGATGAAACAAATGACTGAAGATGGAAGAGAGCATTAAATGGCACAGGCAGGTCAGATTGCACAGTTTGGCGTTGCCGTTAGTAAATTATAGTCAAGCAGCTCTGAATTGCATCCTAACTGTCCATTTTCAATGGTACTTCTGCCAAACACCAGATTACTAGGGCTGTGTTAGAAAAGCTCAAATAGCACATTCAAATTTGAAACTATAGGTCTCATTTATTTCTAGTTCTTCAGCTGGCAGACATGAAAAGCACTTTTGAGCAGCCAAAGAAGACGAAGAAATAACTTACAGTGAATGGAAAATGTTAGGAAAGCGAGGGCTAGACAATTCTATGAGTCACTACTGAGATATCTAAAGGGATAGGGATTCCAGTCCACTCATTAAAGTGTGGGTTGAAACGTTGCTTTATTTTTCAAGAAATTCCATGGGAGGCGCTTGGAGGGGAAAACAGGAGGTGGTCACACTGCACTTCAGACAGAAAAGGCGTATCTTGAGAGTGGTAAGATTCTGGCACAACTTGAAGACACTCCACAACGTGGATGAGATTTCCAGTCTTAAATGATTTTAAGAGGCTTTATGGCACTATTTCAAAAGTGAACCAAATCCTTGAAAAAAATGTTCTAAATGAACAAATGTACCTTCTAAAATCATTTTTAGCTTACTTCTGGTTTCATAAATACAACAGAATTAGTTTTGTCTAAGATTCTAAATCTTTGAATATCTTTCTAAGGAGAAAACTATCCTAAGATATTGATTAATTTTAGACTCACATTTTTAGAAAGAAATTATCATCTGTTATTTTTCAAACTACAGAAACAAAATGAAGAATGAACTGAAAAATAAATATTTACCTTGTGGGTATTAATTTAGAGTTAATATCTTAATTACCTGCTTCCTGGGGAAAAGATGATTGGTGCTTTAGAGACAATCTTCCTAATATGACACAGTGTTAATTGCACCCCTGAGAGGCTATGGCCAGCAGACACTAGGAATACAATACTGGTTCTATCACTTATCAGTTTAAAGTTTCCATGTCCTCTATAAAATGAGAAAATAATAGTACCTAATTCATAGTTATTGTGAAAGAGTATAGCTCAAAGGTAGAGTATATGACTGCAGAGTTATTGTAAATTTAAGCAAGTAACATCTGCAAAGTACTTAGCACATAATAAATGATAGTTAGGGTTTCAAAAAATTTTTCCACAAAAAGCTAAAGAACAGCTGAATAAATAATGTCACTTGTCTTTCCAGTTTTGTCACTGACCGCTAAGATTTGGCATAGATGTGGCACATGCACACTGAACCCAGGACAGATAACTTGGGGAAGGATAAGGAGAGTGCAAGGGAGATGTAATGATATGTGTGGGAAACCCCGCTTTCAGACAATTCTTACATTCAGCTAATAAGAATTAATGAATGGGCTCCAACCAGGGCTCTAGTCCTCTAAAAGATGCCCTGTCCTGTATTCAAGAGCTACTCATCATGATGATAAGACAAAACTTTCACACATGGAACAAAGAGATTTATGATTAGATACTAAAATAAGTAGCATCACAATAGGTTCTTACTAACAAATCTTTCTATTATAAGATTCAAAGCCATATGCATGCAAAACCTGTTGGAAAGGGAAATCACTATGATTACTCTTCTCAATACATCTCAAAATGTCATATTCTACCAGTCTCTAAAAAAATGTAAAATGCCAACTGCTTTCCATCACTTTGCTTTATTTAGTTATCTAGTTTACTTATTGGAGAAGGAAATGGCAACCCACTCCAGTGTTCTTGCCTGGAGAATCCCAGGGATGGGGGAGCCTGGTGGGCCGCCATCTACGGGGTCGCACAGAGTCAGACACGACTGAAGCGACTTAGCAGCAGCAGCAGCAGCAGCAGTTTACTCATGCTTTCCAAGTTAAACCAGAAATCCTCTGACTCGGGTTTCACATGTCTGAATTTTAAATGTCTAATAATTTCTCAAACATTTCAGAGATACAAGATTATGAGTTATTTCACCCAGATGAGCATAAACTATTCTTGAATTCCCCAAACTGTGAGTTATATATGTGCAAGAAGCAAAGAGCAACAGCACTGGAAAGTTCAACAGATGTCGATAGCTCTGTTGAAAAAGAGATCAGAAAAGAAAGTATGCCCCCTGCTGTTTACAGAATGATGGTTTCTGAACACGATTTTAGCTGAAAAAGTTCTGAGTTACAGCTCTGATTTCCTAGATCTTGACTCCAGCACTCTGTAACAAGTCTATGACCATGCATGTATACCTAAGGTTATTGTGAACAAGTCTCCTCCTTGTCTCTCTCCTTTGAACAATATAGAGGTGGTAGGTTGTTTAACTCTCTACTTGTGCTGATCTTCTACGTAAAATTTTCAGTACATGAAGATAAACATCTATGTGATGTCCTAATTATGACCGTGTAGTTATTAAAAAGCTCTACATACAGTATCAGACAGTCCAAAATGTGACTGCTCGGTGGTAAAATAAAAGGAATCATGTGTATCGTCATCATTTCTTTTGTCTTGAGTCCAACCGGAAACCAAGGTAAATCACCTAAGAACCTTAGTGAGCTGACAGGAACTCTAGCACTTAGAAACTGCCAACTGGCCTACTTATTTCATATAATATTTTATATTAATATTTTCACAGCTATTTTGCTATACTTTTATTTATTCTGGATATAGTTATAATTAAGGACCAGTATAAGGTATTGGTTATAAGCACAGACCCTGGACCCAGACCACCTGATTTCAAATCCCAGATGCACTACTGACAGTTTGGGGTAGTTTCTCAATATCTCTGCCTCCTTTATCTCATCCATAAAACTGGGATCATATTTATAGCTACCTCATGAGATAATACATGACAACATACAGAAAGAATTGCATCTGGAACATAATAATTACTCCATAAAAATTTATGAGCATCAATATTATTTATTACTACTATTTATTTCTTTACTTTAGTCTACCATGTATTTCTCCAATGCTTTATGCAAAACCAAGCTTTTAGACTGCAATTTAAAATGTACTAGAGCACTCAGAAATAATCAAGAACTATTATCTATGTGAAGAAAATGAAACAACTTTGCTGACATATAAAAAAAGTCTTAAGGAAATTATCACACCATGTTTACAGAGATGAAAACAGATATTATAATGACATAATAACAGTATAAATGGTTTTATTTGAAAATAATGTAAGGGAGCAAACTTGCCAAAAAGACTCAGGAAGAAACTGTGACTCTTCCCCTAACTGCCTAAAAGAATTTACAAAGAGGGCCTGTTTCTAAGCTTTTGCTAGAAATATCTACAAAGAATATGGTATGGGCTAGGTTTAGTTGGGGGAACTTGGCAGGGCCTGGAAATCAGAATTTATTCTGCGTCTCATCATCTCTGCATGACTCAGCAAACATTTGTGTACCAAACATTTGCTTTTCCCTCTTCATGTGAATTGCCTTCCTCTCCTTTGAGGTCCCAAACTCCTACTCCAGCGTCCTCCTTTGTCTGTTGAAGATGGTATTTAAGATGAAGGCTTCAGTCATTTTGAAGAGTTACTCAGTTTTCCTGGGTCTCTCCCATGTATACAGGGAATTAAACCGTAGTTTGACTTTCTCTTGTTAATCTGTCTCATAACATTTCATTCTTAGACCAGCCAGAAAAACCTAGAAAGTTAGAGGAAAATTTCTTCCTCTCTGACAGTAACAATAAACCTAATTCAAGCTACCTTTAAAACCTGAAAAGAATTTGTTGGATATCATAACTAAAAAATGCAGATACTTCAAATGAAGTCTGATCCAGGAGTCCAACAATGACACAAAATATCTGAATTCTTTCTATCTCAATTATCTGCCTAAAGCCTTTTCACCTAGCATCCCCAGTGAACACTGAGATCCCCTGTAATTGAACTGATTTAAGTCTCTAACCCTCCATCTCTGTCACAAGAAAGAAGGAATGTACTGATTAGCTTTAGCTGGAATAGCTTCCCTGAAATTGTATGGCTCCCAAGTGAAGAGAAAGCTCTGGTGGGAATGGAATAGGGGAGAAACACAGTTTAAGAAAAAACACAACAAATATTGACCCACCTAAAATTAATTTGTAGGTAAATGGAATCTAATCAAAATTCCAAGGTGGTTTCTGTACAGTCATTTAAGAATTTTATCATTAAAATCTTTAGAAAAATACACATGAGAAAAAAAAAAGTGAGTTAACTTTAAGGAAGAAAACAATAATTTCAGGGATGGCAACTTGATATACCATATACAAAAATATATAAAGCTATGATAATTAAAAGTATAGTACAGATATAAAGTCAGGCAGAACAATCATTCAATAAATAATAATATAATTGAATAATGACTTAGAAACATTAAATTTTAGATCTTCTATTCAGACTGCATATCAGAATAATTAATGGATAAAGAATTTAAGTCTAAGACATTAAGCTGTTAAAAGTAAATATCTATTAATATGAGTGAATATGATCTCCCAAATTGGGAAGGCTTTCTTAACATTTTAAAATCAGAAGATTGTTAGATGTGATGACTTAAAAGAACTAAATTAAAATATACTCTTTTACCTAAATCGAATTTTATTACAAAATCAAAAGGCAAACAACATTTCAAGAAAAATATTTGTTTTAAATTTGACAAGTGAGTGAAGTGAAGTCGCTCAGTTGTGTCCAACTGTTTGTGACCCCGTGGACTGTAGCCCACCAGACTCCTCTGTCCATGGGATTCTCCAGGCAAGAATACTGGAGTGGGTTGCCATTTCCTTCTCCAAGGGATCATCCTGACACAGAGATCAAGCCCACATCTCCTGCATTGGCAAGCATACTCTTTACCACTGAACCATCTGGAAATCCCAGCTGTGTTTTGCTCTAAATAAGTGCCATAGACTGGGTAGCTTATAAACAACAGTATTTTCTTTCTTACAGTTCTGGATGCTGGAAATCTGATACCAGGATGCCAGGATGGTCAAGTTCTGGTGAGAACTCTCTTCTGGACTGCACACTGTCAACATATTATATCCTCGAAGAGTGCAAATAGAGTGAGCAAATAGACCTCTCTGGTCTCATCCAAGGACACTAAACCCTTTCATGATGGCTCCATCCTCATGATCGAATTTCCTCCCTAAGGCTTCACCTCCAATACCAGGACATTTGGGAATCAGATGTCAGTACCTGAGTTGGTGCTAGGAGAAAGGACCAACATACAGTCTGTAATAAGTGGTAAACAAGAAGGATGAACTATCATGCATATATAGCAGGATTATATATTGATTAAATTTCCTGCAGAAAAATGATCAACAATATCCATAAATAACCTCAAATATTTAAGTTCTTTGACACAATAACTTCAATTTTAAGAATCTATTTGGAAGATATCATTTTAAAACACAAAGATTTATACACAAACACATTCACTGCATCATTATCAAATAACTAAAAACCATAACAACGTTTCAAAATTAAGGAACTATCAAATAAGTGTTTCTATATTATGCAATAATTTGCAAATGCTAAATACATATATAAAGAATATGTAGAAGTCTGAGAAAATTCTAAAAGTTGAGAGAAAAAAACAATATACAAAATGTGTGTGTGTGTGATCTCATTGAGGACAATTGGAAAAATATAAACAAAAAATTTTTAACAGAGTCCCTGGGTGGAACACAGATGATTTTTATTTTCTCATTTATAAGAATTTTACATACTGCCTACCTTACATTTATCAAATCTAAAGCATTCTTAACATATTAGAAAACATTCATACGCAATTAGATTATTATGAGTTATTTGAAAAATAAACAATCTTTTTGTAAAGAAAATATGTAAATATTAAAATATATTATGTATAAATTCTTATTTCATGCATCAGCTTTATTTACAATGATGCACATTTGCAAAATACAATAAAGAAGTATGTTTTGTCATTATTAACCCAGAAAAAAAATACACCATCAAAATAAGGAGCCCAAATACTTCTATAATTCATATTCTTTTACTAGCTCTTTATTGACTATGCCAAAGCCTTTGACTGTGTGGATCACAATAAACTGTGGAAAATTCTGAAAGAGATGGGAATACCAGACCACCTGACCTGCCTCTTGAGAAATTTGTATGCAGGTCAGGAAGCAACAGTTAGAACTGGACATGGAACAACAGACTGGTTCCAAATAGGAAAAGGAGTACGTCAAGGCTGTATATTGTCATCCTGTTTATTTAACTTATATGCAGAGTACATCATGAGAAACGCTGGACTGGAAGAAACACAAGCTGGAATCAAGATTGCCGGGAGAAATATCAATAACCTCAGATATGCAGATGACACCACCCTTATGGCAGAAAGTGAAGAGGAACTCAAAAGCCTCTTGATGAAAGTGAAAGTGGAGAGTGAAAAAGTTGGCTTAAAGCTCAACATTCAGAAAACGAAGATCATGGCATCCAGTCCCATCACTGCATGGGAAATAGATAGGGAAACAGTGGAAACAGTGTCAGACTTTATTTTTCTGGGCTCCAAAATCACTACAGATGGTGACTGCAGCCATGAAATTAAAAGACGCTTACTCCTTGGAAGGAAAGTTATGACCAACCTAGATAGCATGTTCAAAAGCAGAGACATTACTTTGCCAACAAAAGTTCATCTAGTCAAGGCTATGGTTTTTCCTGTGGTCATGTATGGATGTGAGAGTTGGACTGTGAAGAAAGCTGAGCGCTGAAGAATTGATGCTTTTGAACTGTGGTGTTGGAGAAGACTCTTGAGAGTCCCTTGGACTGCAAGGAGATCCAAGCAGTCCATTCTGAAGGAGATCAGCCCTGGGATTTCTTTGGAAGGAATGATGCTAAAACTGAAACTCCAGTACTTTGGTCACCTCATGCGAAAAGCTGACTCATTGGAAAAGACTCTGATGCTGGGAGGGATTGGGAGCAGGAGGAGAAGAGGATGACAGAGGATGAGATGGCTGGATGGCATCATTGACTCGATGGACGTGAGTCTGAGTGGACTCCGGGAGCTGGTGATGGACAGGGAGGCCTGGCATGCTGCGATTCATGGGGTCGCAAAGAGTCGGACACGACTGAGCGACTGATCTGATCTGAACATTACTTTTTAATCACATTTATAATACTAGAAAAATAAAAATTGCTAAGAAATGAATTCTGTAATTGAAGAACTGTAGATAGCTTAAAAGATAATTCCCATTGGCCTCTTTGCATTATAGTAAGAACGTGCATCAACTTTTTATTTTAAAATAACTACATGATATTGATATAATAATACAGATAGATGCATAGTCTTTAGATTTGGATGGGTTGAACTGTACCAGTTTATCTCTGAGGATTTCCCAATATCCTGTTTGAATACTTGGGAGTCTAGGGTCTAATACCCAAAGGAAAAATTTGGACTGGATAAATTTGAGATTCCATCATATATATATAGTAATTGCAACCATACATATACACACATTATTATATAGTTTATATATATCTATAAAGACAAATAGAGATAGCACTTCGAATTCCTTTTTAAGGAGGAGTGTTAGACATAACAAATACATGAATGGTATTAAACCTCAAAACCAGGAAAAATATATTTGCATGTACAAAAGAGCCCTTTGGTTAAATTAGGGTTTCCCCTAGATGTGTACAAATGCAGAGATAACAGTTTTGTTGTAGATTCTAAAACACTGCCTTATTCTTGAAGATACGAATGTTTTAGTAAACAAAAGGTTTTAAAATGTTACATACTGTTCTTTTATATTGATAAGTCATAACACATGTCAAAGAAACATTCAATTAAATTTTTGCAATGTTTAATTAAGGCATTTAAGAATTCCCACTTAACAAAAATCATACTGACTCTTATCTAAATTCCATGGATTAACTCTGTAAATCTCAATAAACATTTTGGTTTCATGTCCTAGCAGTTATCTTTATATTCACTCATGACAGAAGACTGAAACGTTTGCTTTGCTGCTGCTTCTGGATCAGAGGTTTAGCTCTATAATTCTTAACCACATCTGGCAGGAAACAGAAGACCAGGTTTCCTCATTTTGCCACACATGGTATTTTAAACATTCATTAATTCCTGCAAGTGCTTAAGAACAAAAAGACAAAATTCATAAATTTTTGAGACATTTTCATTTTCTCAGTTTTAGTCCTTTATATTTGAAATTGATTATTTCATTTGTGGCACCTCTTTCCCCATAATTTTATTATGACGTTCGACTATATTTTCATTTAAATGTAATGGATAAATTCTTTCAGAGTAGGTGTGATTCTCATTCCAGAAGAACCTTACACAGACCATATAATGTACTCGTAAGCCACATTCAAAGAAACTCAGTTGGAAATTATGACTCACTGTAATGAACAAGATCATTTCTCTTCATGATGCCTTGAATTTTTACATCTTGGTAAAATGTTTTCTCATTCTGTATTACTGAAAATTTTTCTAGTGTTTTTCCTACGGGCAATTAAGCTTCTTAATTTAAAAAGACAGCTTGCTATATTCTGTAATGTTTTATTCCAAATCTTGGATTATTCTAAAAATATTAATTTTTAATAATTAACTTTTATATATCTTCTGTGCAAATCTACCTAGACATTTTTAGAGTTTCTTTATATTATAAAAATGAAGAGCTCACTTTCAAGGAATTCATGTACCATTTTTATTATATAATCATAACTAATAGCCTAGAAATAAATCAGTTTAATAAATAGCTTCACAACCTATGAAATAGAATTTTTGCATTTCTTTAGAAAGAAAGACAGTAGTATACTCAACCCAAGAAACTCCACTAAACAGTCTGGTTCATGGGAACTTGGTAATCCAGTTTAACGTGATCAGCTTTATATTCCATTGTATGGAAGATCATACTTTAAAATTACTAATATTAGTTGGTCATTTACTTTTAGGGTGAGAAAGAGATCTACTTAAGTAAATTGATCCGTAATTAACATTTAAGTAAAAAATTGTTTAGGAACTATACTGAAACTGGGAGATACTGTCAGTGTCTCAATCTCTTATCTACTGACACTGACCATTCTGTTGCATGCTAAAGAAGGTCTGAGTGCTTTGCCTGGTCAGAGCCTATCTGCACTGCAAAAGAGTCAGAAGAGAAATGCTTGGGAGTAAATGACCTCTGGGACCAATTCTCAACCAATGACTGATGGGTGGAAGTTGATCATAAGCATCCTTCCCCAGTTAGGAATTCAGCCTGAGGTATATTCTAGTCTATCTTTTCAAATGAGCCAACAGTTCAGTTCAGTTCAGTTCAGTCACTCAGTTGTGCCCAACTCTTTGTGACCCTGTGGATTGCAGCACATCAGGCCTCCCTGTCCATCACCAACTCCTGGAGCTTGCTCAAATTCATATCCATCAAGTCAATGATGCCATCCAACCATCTCATCCTCTGTCATCCTCTTCTCCTTCTGCCCTCAATCTTTTCTAGCATCAGGGTATTTTCCAATGAGTCAGCTCTTCGCATCAGGTGGCCAAAGTATTGGAGTTTCAGCTTCAGCATCATTCGTTCCAATGAATATTCAGGACTGAATATTCAGGATATTCCAATGAATATCCTTTAGGATGGACTGGTTGGATCTCCTTGCAGTCCAAAGGACTCTCAAGATCTTCTCTAACACCACAGTTGAAAACACCACATCAATTCTTCAGCGCTCAGCTTTCTTTATAGTCCAACTTTCACATCCATACATGACTACTGGAAAAACCATAGCTTTCACCAGATGGACCTTTGTTGGCAAAGTAATGTCTCTGCTTTTTAATATGCTGTCTAGGTTGGTCATAGTTTTTCTTTCAAGGAGCAAGTGTCTTTTAATTTCATGGCTGCAGTCACCATGTGCAGTGATTTTGGAGCCAAAGAAAATAAAGTCTCTCACTGTTTCCACTGTTTCCCCATCTATTTACCATTAAGTGATGGGACCAGACGCCATGATCTTAGTTTTCTGAATGTCGAGTTTTAAGCCAAATTTTCCACTTTCCTGTTTCACTTTCATCAAGAGGCTCTTTAGTTCTTCTTTGCTTTCTGAAGGGTGGTGTCATCTGTGTATCTGAGGTTATTGATATTTCTCCCAGCAATCGATTCCAGCTTGTGCTCAGCTAGCCCAGCATTTCTCATGATGTACTCTGCCTTTAAGTTAAATAAGCAGGGTGACAATATACAGCCTTGATGTACTCCCTTCCCAATTTGGAACCAGTTTGTTGTTCCATGTCCAGTTCTAACTATTGCTTCTTGAACTGCATACAGATTTCTCAGGAGGCAGCTAAGGTGGTCTGGTATTCCCACCTCTTGAAGAGTTTTCCACAGTTTGTTGTGATCCACACAGTCAAAGGCTTTGGCATAGTTAATAAAGAAGAAGTAGATGTTTTTCTGGAACTCTCTTGCTTTTTCAATGATCCAGTGGATTTTGGCAATTTTATCTCTGGTTCCTCTGCCTTTTCTAAATCCAGCTTGAACATCTGGAAGTTCATGGTTCACATACTGTTGAAGCCTGTCTTGGAGAATTTTGAGCATTACTTTGCTAGCCTGAGATGAGGGCAATTGTATGGTAGTTTGAATATTCTTTGGCATTGCCTTTCTTTTGGATTGGAATGAAAACTGTCCTTTTCCAGTCCTCTGGCCACTGCTGAGTTTTCCAAAGTTGCTGACATATTGAGTGCAGCATTTTTACAGTATCATCATTTAGGATTTGAAATAGCTCAACTGGAATTCCATTGCCTCCACTAGCTTTGTTCGTAGTGATGCTTCCTAAGGCCCACTTGACTTCCCATTCCAGGATGTCTGGCTGTAGGTGAGTGTTCACACCATCATGGTTATCTGGATCATGAAGATTTTTTTGTATAATTCTTCTGTGTATTCTTGCCACCTCTTCTTAGTATCTTCTGCTTCTGGTTGGTCCATACCATTTCTGTCCTTTATATTGTGCCCATCTTTGCACAACAGGATAGGGCAAGTGGTAATTTGCATAGTAATAGACCCTACTACCTGCCCATCTGCCTTTCTTCCTTCCTTCCTCCTTTTGAACTCCTCTGTCAGTGTTTCCTGGAAACAGCTTTTAAATCACTAATCGCACCCAAAACTTTGTACTCAGGTCTGCTACTAGGGGCATATACAATAAGTTGGAGGTTATTTAATATTTTTCTTTCTCAAATTTTGAAAAATGTATATCAGCTGGCTCTATGAATATATATATACACCTATATAAAATGAAGCAGAAGGAGCTATTTCATATTTAACTTAGTCAACTCTATTAGAGGAAAAAGCTGATGCTACTTTTTAGTGATCAGAGATTTTATTATATTCCTAATAACCTGTGATTCTTGGAATACATCACACTTGGCAGTGTAATAAAATACTCAATATATTCAGTATCTTTTAACACAATTCTTTTTTAAAGCAAACTAAACTCATAAAAACTCATTAGACAATTTCAAAGCAACAGTCAAATATACCTTCAATATGTACTGGAAAATCAAATGTCTTCCAAGAGAAAAGCTAAAAATACATTGTAATTACATTTTTATTTCTACACAGATACCCCTAAGTGAATGGAGACGTGTCTACCACATTCTCCATGTTCTAATTTATACTTTGAGTGAAACTTTACTCCTTAAAGTAACACACTAATTCCAATCAATATTCCTATGCTGCTAGGAAAAAAGTATCACAGATTTTTCATATATTACTCTTTAGCTAAAAATTAAAATTGCCCTTGAGACATATCTATGCTAAATATTTAGGGGGTTTTCCACATCTCTGAATTTTTAATATTTTTTAGTTCAATTCTTGGCAACTTTCACAGTGGAATGCTAATAAAGAGGAAAGCAAGAAGTGTAAGAACAATCATGCCAGAAAATACAGTAGTTCATCTACCGTGGGATATTGCACCATATTTTTCCAAAGTCATGAGAAATACTTAAAATGCAAATAATTTCAGGAATAAAAATAGCTAAAAAAATAATGTTTCCCATATGACATTCACTGAGGTAGAAGTCTACACTTGAGTAGACTAATCCTTTCAACAAACTCATGGGGCAGTTAAAATTAATGTCCTCATTTTTCAGAAAAAGTAAAGAAACTGAAGCTCAAGAAATTTAACTTACCCAAGGTCATACTGATAGAAAGGGTGGAACCAGTGTTTGAACCCAAGTGTTTTGAATATAATGTGCTCTATAGAGCCCTATACCTGAAGTGATTCAGTCAAACTAAGTTTTCTCTACTTCACGACCTCTCAGAATTTTCAATATAGTGAACTGAACTCAGAATCTACAAAGGGATAAATAGTTTCTCATGTTTATTTGACCATGTACCTTTTGGCGTAGCACATCCTGCTGCTGCTGCTGCTGCTGCTGCTAAGTCACTTCAGTCGTGTCTGACTCTGTGTGACCCCATAGATGGCAGCCTACCAGGCTCCCAGTCCCTGGGATTCTCCAGGCAAGAACACTGGAGTGGGTTGCCATTTCCTTGCATCCTGAGAGAACAATGTTTAATATTCAGAGGAACCTACTTTAGGAGATCCCTAAAGGAGCAAAACTGAGTAACTATTTTTAAAATTTATTATAAAAATTATTTTGGCAACAATAAACAGGTTACTAGAAAGAATAAGAAGAAAATGTATAAAACATATTTCTTTCTCAAATTTGACTAGTTATAATTTGCACAGTTCTTATAGCCAAAATTAATTTTATGTAAGCTAATAAAATCTCTTGATGTGCTATTGATGATATATATATTAATTATTTTATTTTTATTTAATTTTTTGGCTGCGTGGCATGTGGGATCATAGTTACCTGCTGCTGCTGCTGCTAAGTCGCTTCAGTCGTGTCCGACTCTGTATGACCCCATAGATGGCAGCCCACCAGGCTCTGCGGTCCCTGGGATTCTCCAGGCAAGAACACTGGAGTGGGTTGCCATTTCCTTCTCCATTGCGTGAAAGTGAAAGTGAAGTTGCTCAGTCGCGACCGAC
This sequence comes from Bos taurus, assembly GCF_002263795.3. Classification (NCBI taxonomy): domain Eukaryota; kingdom Metazoa; phylum Chordata; class Mammalia; order Artiodactyla; family Bovidae; genus Bos; species Bos taurus. The sequence goes on along the minus strand of NC_037329.1, from coordinate 7,091,275 downwards.
TTGTAGCGACCCCATGGAATGAAGCCCACCAGGCTCCTCCATCCATGGGATTTTCTAGGCAAGAGTACTAGAGTGGCTTGCCATAGTTCCCTGACCAGGGATTAAACCCATGACCCTTGCATTGGAAGCATGGAGTCTTAACCACTGGACCACCAGGGAAGTCCGATATAAGTATTTTAAATGATGATATGTTGACAGAAGGTTACTTGAAAATATACTGATCAATAAAAGAAAATAAGTTACTAGAAGCAAATTAAAGAATAATGAATTTAATTTTCATTTCAATTTCAATTCTTTCTCAGATAAATTCATAACACAAAAATGTACAATATAATGCTTATTTTTATTATTATATTTTTATACAAGAGCCTTAAAATGCCTAAAGAAAGCTCCTAAACATATGACAGCATTAGTCCTATGCTTTCTGGTTTCCAGCTAAATTTTATTTTGACTGCTCTGAGTTCTAGTCTGTGACGAAATAGATAAATGACTTTGAACAAGTCATTTAATCTCTGAGTTTAATTTCCTCAGCAACACAGTGAAAAGACTTGACTTAAACACTTGTTTTCAACTTTACAATAATATTATGCTAGTAAGAAAATCTAGTCATACCACCATAAAATTTTCTTCTGTTTAAGCCATATCATGGAAATAAACCTATAAGACATTTTACTAGGTAGAACTCTAATAAAAGTAGTTGACACGTGTATTCTCTTTTTTTTTTTTTTTGCCACTTTATTTTTTTTAATTGAAGGATAATTTCTTTACAGAATTTTGTGGTTTTCTGTCATACATCAACAAGAATCAGCCATAGGTACACCCATGTCCCCTCCCTTCCATCTCCCTCCCCACCCTATCCCTCTAGATTGTCACAGAGCCCCTGTTTGAGCTTCTGAGTCATATAGAAAATTTCCATTGGCTATCTATTTTACATATGTTGTTGTAAATTTCCATGTTACTCTTTCCATCTAACTGAAATATACATAAGTAAAACAGGTTTAAAGTGTACAGTTTCGAAAACTGGTCAACCACTTGTAAACGAATGAAACTAGAACACTTTCTAACACCATACACAAAAATAAACTCAAAATGGATTAAAGATCTAAACGTAAGACCAGAAACTATAAAACTCCTAGAGGAGAACATAGGTAAAACACTCTCCGACATACATCACAGCAGGATCCTCTATGACCCACCTCCCAGAATATTGGAAATAAAAGCAAAAATAAACAAATGGGACCTAATTAAACTTAAAAGCTTCTGCACATCAAAGGAAACTATTAGCAAGGTGAAAAGACAGCCTTCAGAATGGGAGAAAATAATAACAAATGAAGCAACTGACCAACAACTAATCTCAAAAATATACAAGCAACTCCTACAGCTCAACTCCAGAAAAATAAATGACCCAATCAAAAAATGGGCCAAAGAACTAAATAGACATTTCTCCAAAGAAGACATACAGATGGCTAGCAAACACATGAAAAGATGCTCAACATCACTCATTATCAGAGAAATGCAAATCAAAACCACTATGAGGTACCATCTCACACCAGTCAGAATGGCTGCGATCCAAAAGTCTACAAATAATAAATGCTGGAGAGGGTGTGGAGAAAAGAGAACCCTCTTACACTGTTGGTGGGAATGCAAACTAGTACAGCTACTATGGAGAACAGTGTGGAGATTCCTTAAAAAACTGGAAATAGAACTGCCTTATGATCCAGCAATCCCGCTACTGGGCATACACACTGAGGAAACCAGAAGGGAAAGAGACACGTGTACCCCAATGTTCATCGCAGCACTGTTTATAATAGCCAGGACATGGATGCAACCTAGATGTCCATCAGCAGATGAATGGATAAGAAAGCAGTGGTACATATACACAATGGAGTATTACTCAGCCATTAAAAAGAATACATTTGAATCAGTTCTAATGAGGTGGATGAAACTGGAGCCTATTATACAGAGTGAAGTAAGCCAGAAAGAAAAACACCAATACAGTATACTAACACATATATATGGAATTTAGAAAGATGGTAACAATAACCCTATATGCGAGACAGCAAAAGAGACACTGATGTATAGAACAGTCTTAAGGACTCTGTGGGAAAGGGAGAGGGTGGGAAGATTTGGGAGAATGGCATTGAAACATGTATAATATCATGTATGAAACGAGTCGCCAGTCCAGGTTCGATGCACAATACTGGATGCTTGGGGCTGGTGCACTGGGACGACCCCGAGGGATGGTATGGGGAGGGAGGGGGAAGGAGGGTTCAGGATGGGGAACACATGTATACCTGTGGCGGATTCATTTCGATATTTGGCAAAACCAATACAATATTGTAAAGTTTAAAAATAAAATAAAATTTAAAAAAAAGAAAAAAAAATAAAGTGTACAGTTTCATGAGTTTTGACAACCCCATCTTAATCAAAGGCAGAATATTTTCATCATCACTTTATTTTCAGAAGTTTTACTGTGATGTCCATAGATACAATTTTATTTGTATTTATCCTTATTGGGATTTTCTGAGTCCTCTGGATTTACTGGTACTAGAAATCTTTTTTTTTTTTTTTTTAACAGTAGGTCCTTATTGGTTATCTATTTTAAACATAGCAGTGTGTACATGTCAATCCTAAACTCCCAGTCTACCCGTCTGCCCAACCTGGTAACCATAGATTCATTCTCTAAGTCTGTAAGTGTGCTTCTGTTTTGTAACTAGGTTCATCTGCATCATTTTTCTTAGATTCTGCATATAACTGATATCATGTGATGTTTGTCTTCATTGCCTGACATACTTCACTTAGTATGATAATCTCCAGGTCCTTCCACATTGCTACAAATGGCATTATTTCTTTTTTTTAATATCTGAGTATTATTATCATGTGTATACCTGAAATTTTTTTAATTAAGAAAAAAAAAACTGATGAGATCTAAATAAGTTCTGTACTTGAATAATATTGTACCAACTTCCTAATTTTGACAATGCACTGTAAAAAAAAAAATATCTGAGTAATATTCCATTCCATAGATAACTACAACTTCCTTATCGATTCTTCTGTTGATGGACATTTAGGTAGCTTCCATGTCTTGGCTATTGCAAATAGTCCTGGCTTCCCTGGTGGCTCAAAGGATAAAGCATCTGCCTGCAATGCAGGAGACCGGGTTCGAGATCTGGGTTGGGAAGATCCCCTAGAGAAGGAAATGGCAACCCACTCTAGTATTCTTGCCTGGAGAATCCCACGGACAGAGGAGCCTGGCAGGCTACCGTCCACATGGTCGCAAAGAGTTGGACATGACTGAGCGACTTCACACACACACACACACACACATCACACACACAGGAACACTGTAGTGCATTAATTCTTTCAAAACATGTTTCTCTCCAGATGTATGCCTGGGAATGGACTAATGGAAATGGATCCACAGTAGCTCTATTTTTACTTTTGTAGGGAGCCTCCATAATGTTCTTCATAGTGGCTATATCAAGTTACTCCTCCACAACAGTGTGGGAGGGTTCCCCTTCCTCCACATGCTCTCCAACATTTATGTTTGTGGATTTTCTGACGACAGCCATTCTAACTGGTGTAAGAGGATATCTCATTGTAGCTTTGATTTGCATTTCTCTAATAATTAGTGATGTTGAACATCTTTTTATGTGCCTCTTGGCCATCTGTATCTCTTCTTTGGAAAAATGTCTATTTAGGTCTTTTGCCCATTTTGGGATTGGGTTGTTTGTTGATATTGAGATACATAAGCTGTTTGTAAATTTTGGATGCCTTGTTGGTCGCATAATTTGCAAATCTTTTCTCCTACTCTGTGGGTTGTTTTTTCATTTTTGTTTGTGGTTTCCTTTCTAAGCAAAATCTTTTGAATTTAATTAGATCCTACTTGTTTATTTTTGTTTTTATTTCCATACAATCATCAAAACAGTAGGGTACTGGCACAAAAACATAAATGTAGATCAATGAACAGGATAGAAAGCCCTGAAATAAACCCATGCATCCGTGGTCAATTAATCTATGACAAAGAAGGCAAGACTATACAATGGAGATAAGACAGTCTCTTCAATAAGTGTTGCTGGGAAAACTGGACAACTACATGAAAAAATGAAACTAGAACATTCTTTAACACCATACACAAAAATAAACTCAAAAGGATTAAAGAGCTAAATGTAAGACTGGATACTATAAAACTTATAGAGGAAAACTTAGACAGAACACTCTGACATAAGTTGCAGCAACATCAATCCATCTCCCAGAATAATTTAAGTCAGATTTGATAAAAATAGAAAAATAAACATTTCTCTGCCTCAATCTCATTCTACTCTCTTTCTGGGGCTCTGATTATGCGTATGTAAGACTGGTTGACATTATCCCATAAGTCACTGAGGCTCAGTTCTTTCTCTCTCTCTGCTTCAGATCATTTCTATTGCTTCCAATCTGCTATTAATGTCATCTGAAGGATCTCTCAAGTTCAAAACTATACTTCTTTTTCTAGGATTTCTATTTGATTATTTTTGATAGTTTCCAAATTCTCCTGAAATTCCCAATCACAACATCTATTATACCCATCTTTTAAAATTGATTCCTTTACATAGTTATCCTGTTGGTCATTTTAAAGTCCTTCTGCAAGTTCCAACATCTGTATTCTCTGTTGATATGCAGATTCCAGATTAAGATTTTTCTCTTAATCATAGGTCACTTTTGCTACTTCATTTGTCTGGTTATAATAAATTGTAGAGTGATTTTACTCTATTATGTTCCCATGAAGAATAGTGAACTTTGTTCTAAGCAAGTAGCTCGATGACTGGTGGAATAGTTTTGCCCTTAGTCCAAAGGTGAATCTCTTAGTCTTAGAGTATAGTCTTTATTCATAAAGCATAATCCTTCTTAGGTTTCAGTAAAAATCCTGAAATATTTACCATACTCTGTAATTAATAGGATTGAAAACCCAAACTTTGTCTTCCTCTGGGAGGCAGCTGTTGATCTATTCATCCTTTTCAGTTCTCAAGCTATTGTTTTCTCTTTGAGCTACTTGATAAGATCCTAATATATGCACAGTTTAAGGACAGCCAAAGATTTGAGAAGAGTTATTTTCAAGAAGGATATACACCAGTTATGAGGATTCTCCTCTGAGGCCTTCTCAATTCTTATATTTCTATTCATTTTCCAGCAACTCTGGCAGCCCCTATCCTCTGCCTCTTCAGGCCAATAAGATTGACTTCATGATCAAATGCTATGCACTGTACCCACAAGTCTTTTTTTTAAATATAAATTTATTTATTTTAATTGGAGGTTAATTAATTTACAATATTGTATTGGTTTTGCCATACATCAACATAAATCCACCACAGGTATACACGTGTTCCCCTATGCACTGTACCCACAAGTCTTAAGCATGCCTTCAATGGAAAAACCATATACACATGAATCTAAATTGTAATCATTTCTGTCTTTCAAGAGAAGATTTCCTTCTAGTTTGCCTGCTTTTGATTGACATCCAGTACTTCAGAGATTTTTAAAATATTTTTGTTCAAAGTTTGTAATTATTATTGGTAAGAAATTTAGTGCAATACAAGCTCCTCTAGTTACCAGAAACCAGACTTCACATCTGCAATAGCTTTCTGCTGTTGCTGCTGCTGCTGCTAAGTCGCTTCAGTCTTGTTCAACTCTATGCGACCCCATAGACGGCAGCCCACCAGGCTCCCCCGTCCCTGGGATTCTCCAGGCAAGCTCACTGGAGTGGGTTGCCATTTCCTTCTCCAATGCCTGAAAGTGAAAAGTGAAAGCGAAGTCGCTCAGTTGTGCGGACTCTTAGCAACCCCATGGACTGTAGCCCACCAGGCTCCTCCATCCATGGGGTTTTCCGCTACTGAGTCCTAATTTTACTACACTACATTCAAAGAATATTATGATGATTAGTGGCAACTTTCTTTGCAGTTTACAGTGAAGACAATTTTGTATGCTCTGACTCCAGGTGTGAGGTACTCAATACATTAATAGAGAGTTTTTCTTTAATTGGATCACTTTTCCCTCTAAAATTTTTGACTTTTTATAAACTATTTTAATTTCTCTATATTTTGGTATTTTTAAGTTTCTTTGATTTTTTTTCTTTGTTTTCATCCTTTCTGTCTTATATTGATCCTTGGCTTATTCAGATTAATCAGTTAATTTTTTTTCACCTCTACTACTTTCTGTGACACATCTATTTCCATTCTTTTAGTAGTTACACTGATAAACCTTAGCATACAAATTTAACATAAGAGAAAAAATATCTTGACGAGCTCCCTGGCAGTCCAGTGGTTAGGACTCAGCACTTTCACTGCCATGGGCCCTTTATAATCCCTAGTCAAGGATCTAAGACCTCATAAGCTGCGTGGTGTGGCTAAAATAAAATAGCTAGTCATGAATGACTATAAAATAAAATATCTTTATCCACCACCATTATATACAAGAGCCATAAAAGCACTTAACTCTGAATTCTTCTTACTACATGTTCTACGTTATTTCATAGGGTATTTTAATTCTACCTTATTTTCAAACTCTTCAAAATCTAGCATTTTTCCATGTGTGTGCTTAGTCGCTCAGTTATGTCTGACTCTTTGCAACCCCATGGACCATAGCCCACAAGGCCCGTCTGTCCATGGGGATGCTCCATGTAAGAATACTGGAGTGGGTTGCCATGCCCTCCTCCAGGGGATCTTCCCGACCCAGGGATCGAACCCAGGTCTTCCGCATTGCGGGCGGATTCTTTACCTGCTTAGCTACCAAGGACTACTAGGCAATTCATTCTTTAGGTTAAGCTACATCTTCACCAACTTGTTTCCATTTGCTTCTCACATTCTCTTTTGTCTTTCTAAGTTTAATTGTCTTCTAATAATTCTTTTCTCAGGAAATGGTGAGTAGTCTACTCTCAGTCCTCACTTATCTGAAAATGTCTTTAGAGTTTTTTCCTCGTGCTAGAAAGATAGTTTGCTCTCTCACACCTTATATATAGTCCTTCTCCCTGGTTGCTTTTAAGATTTCTTTGCCTTATGTATTCTGTACTTTCACTCTGATACTTCTAGGTGAGAATTTTATTTTATGCTATTTTGATTGGGTAACTTGTCTTTTTTACACCTGGTAAATCCTCAACCAATAAATTATTGTTCTATTGCTATTTTTCCATTTTCTCTATTTTTAGCACTGCAATTTCCATTACATATACATTTAACCTCCATGTTCTAACCTTTATATCTGTCAGCTACTTTTTATTATTCTTCATATCTTGATCTCTCTGAGATACTTTCATGGAGATGATTTCCCCAAATTAACCACAATTTCTCTCTTGAACTATGTCTCCTTATGTATTATACTTATCTTCTTATACTTTATTTCATATTTTCTTGCTTCATTGTGGTTTCTGCTCCATCTCTATCTTTTTTTAAACAGTTTAAGTAAACTTATTTTATAATCTCTTTCAGATTGTTTATTATTCTTTATTCTTGGGAGTGTTACTCTTCCTGCTTGCTATTCCTTCTTACTCTGCCTCATAATGGCTCATTTGTTAATGAGATTGAAATTTTGATTACAAAGCAAATTCATCTTCAATGGGTCTGTGTTCTTCATAAGAGTTCTATGTTCCCTGAGTTGTTAAATTATCCTGACAGATCAATTTTGCACTCTTTTTTTCTGACAGAATACAGTAGATTTGAAAGGTCTTTGACCAAATGTTATTCGAATTCCTTAGCTTATATTTCCCATACCATTCAGGAAATATCAATTGTGACCCCATTTGGCACAAACCTGGGCTTTCGGTTTCTCACTAGTATTTTTTTCCACTTAGAGCTCCAAGCAAAGAGCAGACTTCCAGGCTGCTTCCCAGGCCTTGTGTGCAGGATGTTTCTAGTCCATTTTTGCTAGGAGAGCACTACTTTAGAGTACTGTTTTTTAAGACGGGTATTCAGTACAAGCTATTCAGTACAAGGTATTCAGTACCTATTGTGGATCAGATGGCATGGCTGTCATCCTTTTGTGTGTGTAAAATTACATCCATAGAGCCTGTATAAAAACTGAAACCTCTGTGAGCTTTGATGGACTCAGCTTCCATTTAAAAAGCTGCCTTTTATTTTTTCCAATTCCTGGCACTTATAGGTTATCTTTCCTTTCGTTGAAAATATTATTGCACTTTAAATTATTTAAAATATTTTATCCAGCTGCTTTTTTAAAATGATCTGCATTAGTTTAATCCTTCAAATTCTGCAAGTCTCAAAATATAAACATAAGGATACAGATATAATTCCAAGCAAAAAGCAAGGCTTAAGTGATTTTGACTTAAACACTTATGTCAAGTAGCGCTTCCAAAAGAAATAATTGATTCGGTGATTAGAAGAATGAAAGTTAATCATAAATAAATTATACTAGGGTATAATATACTCTTGGTCTTCAAATCACACTAAATAGGTTTGTATGACATGGAAAGTTAAAAAGGTCTAATCAAAGAATGAATTACGACATACCATAAGAAAAATGGTACCATAAGAAATGGTACCATAAGAAAAATAAAAGAGTTATAAGGTTATAAAAGTTACTGATTTAAGAACAAAACAAGGCACGAACACTAGGAAAGATGTTATGAGAACACAAGAGAGAGATAAATGGCATTTGGATAATTAACTTTGCAGCAAAGATAACAACATCACAGACAAGAGATGTTGTGCATGAGGAAACAGGAGTACTATTTGTGGGGAAAATATAGTGAAGAAATGTCTCCAGGACGCTGAATTTGTAAAAGAAGTGTGCAGCAGGTATATATTTCAGATTCTACAAAAAGTTATGATATCCGCCAAAATGTATTTGTACAAAAATATAGCTTATTTTAGTTTCCTTTTTTTTTTTTTTTGGACTCTCAGGCCCCACACTGCCAAACGTAGTAAACTCGGTCCGACTGAGTGATTTTCAAAGACTTCAGTTTAAAAAGCAACCATAGTTTCTTTGTCCCCATTCCTCTTTTCCTGGGGCTGATGATAATCTCTAGGAGTACATATAAAATTCCTCCCATAATTGATCCTAAATATCTTTGACCTCCTTCACCACATTCTAAGGGTCTGGCATGGCCCCCTCTACTTCCTCCCACTACTTGAATTTTCTGAGTTGCTCTACCCATTCCACCCTTCTCATGAGCACTGTAGAGATCTGACTATTCTCTGGTTCCCTGCTGAGGACTGTGGGGGGAATTTAGGAATGAGTGCAGTGTCTGCTCTTCCCCTGGTGCCTCCCTTCCATTCCTATGAGGCTGCAACCATTACTGACCAGATGGACGCGTGTGGGACAGGGCCGTTTGGTTCTCACACCTCTGATGCCTGATGGGGAGTGTAGGCCAGGCTCAGTGCCTCTCCTGTTCACTCTTCCTTACCTCTACAATCTTCTTTGTCCCCATTCTAGAGGTTTCTCTGACCACAGGACTGTGTTACAATGGCAGACAGTGAGGAGTCCATCTGTAGATTCTGCTCCTGATCTATATTTGGGGGTGTATTTGGGGAATAGGGGGATTTCCCTTGTGGCTCAGAGGGTAAAGCGTCTGCCTACAATACAGGAGACCCGGGTTCAATACCTGGGTAGGGACGATCCCCTGGAGAAGGAAATGGCAACCCACTCCAGTACCCTTGCCTGGAAAACCCCATGAATGGAGGAGCCTGGTAGGCTACAGTCCATGGGGTCACAAAGAGTCGGACATGACTGAGCCACTGCACTTCCCTTGGGGAGAAGAGGAGGGAAGAGGTTGTTTTTTTCACCTGAAAGTTTTTCAAGCTTCATTTTTTGTATTCATAAGTGTGAATAAGATCTGTATTCCCTTTTAATTCTTTCAAGATGATAGTAATACCAAAAGGAGCAGAATTCAATGTGTTTTAATAGTGTAAGGTGACCCTATGGGAATCAAAAGTATCTTAGAAGCACATGAGAAACATCTAAATTTTAGCATAAAATGGGGACACCTTAAATGATAATGTAAAATGTCAGTGCTTAAAAACACAGGTCTGCCGGGGGCTTTCTGGGCAGCTCCAGTTTCTTGCGGAGGCTGCATGCTTTACCATCTGTGTGTACTCCTTTAGAATCATTAATGCAAACTGGCATCTCCCAGATGTGTTCATTTCAAAAACTGATTCACAGTGATTCACCTTCATGCTCACGTAACTGACATCTTATTTGTTATTTGGTGAAGAAAAATTAAGATGCTTTTTATATTGTGTGAGTTTTTCTTTTGAATGTTCTTACTCAGAAGCCTAATCCGGTATAAAACCATAAGCACAAAAATGCCGTTCATGTTGCTGATTGTATCTTAATACCAAAAGTCTCTAAAGTCTTATATTTTCCAGAAGCTGAAGTAAAAATGAGGTGGCCCCTCATTGCACATTTCTCCCATTATTTCTCCACTCTGTTTGCCAAACCAGTGAAAGACATTTTATCAAAATGAATGCCAGTGCAATCTCAAACAGCTGAGACAGAAATGTGAAATCACTTATTTTTTCAATCACTGCTTTTGACTGTGCTTTGTCCAATCTTTTCTCATCCCTCAGCATCACACTGGGTAGATTCCATAAACTTCCAGTCATTTTTTATTATTAAAACTCAGTCTAATATAAAACTTGAAACTCAATCTAAATGTCATCAGCTTCAAGCATGAGGGCAGACACAGACTTCTAAGGGTAGGGATGAGGTGGGGGCGGAAGGGAAGTTTGTATAACTATATTCTTCTTGTCCCTGGGCCACCCTTTTTCTTCAAGACCTCGCTCCTTTGGTTGTTGGGGGCAGGGAGCACAGAAACAGAGAGGAACAAGTGCCTCTTTGTATAACTATGGCTGTTAAAAACTTCTTTCTATTGGTTTTCTCTGCTTCTCTGGCTGGATATTGACACCCTATGTGAGGCAGCCATCCAAATGCTGACTGTCTTGAGAGTGCTGTGAAAGTTCTTGGGAAAGCCTTAAGGGGTCCTCTCATAACACAGTTCTGTATTAAGGGAGATTAAGCTCCAGATCAACCTCATTCTCCACTCCCAACTCCCTCCCATGGTAATACATTAACTGCCTCTTCCTGTTGGGGCCTCCCTGTCCAGCAAAAAAGCCTTTTAATCAGCTCAGACCACTGTAACCAATACTGCAGAACGTGTGGCTTAACAAACACTTACTTCTCACAGTACTGGAGGTTGGAAGTACAAGATCAGGGTAGAGGCATTGTTGGGTTCTCGGTGAGGTCCTTTTTTCTGTTTATGTCCTCTCATGACCTTTTTTAAAATGCATGTACACAGAGAGAGGCAGAGAAAGAGACTTTGTGTCTCTTCCTCTTTTTACAAAAGGACATAAAGCCAATTATGGGACTGACAGAGGATGAGATGGCTGGATGGCATCACCAACTCGATGGACATGAGTTTGAGTAAACTCTGGGAGTTGGTGATGGACAGAGAGGCCTGGCGTGCTGTGATTCATGGGGTCACAAAGAGTTAGACACAACTGAGCAACTGAACTGAACTGAACTGAACCCTCATGACTTTGTCTAAACCTAATTTCATCCCAAAACACAAATACTATCACCAACATATGAATCTTGGAGGGGCACAAACATTCACCCCACATCAGTAGGCAGGCAGGCCTAAGCCAGCTTACATTCCTTGATATATGCCTGAGCTCATCTTTAGCACACCAGATGGTGAAAACACAGGCTCTCTCCACTCTGCCAACAATCTCTCATTGTGTTCTCTTCTGCTGAAATAGGCCAAGAGGTAGACCAGCAAGTTTGCTGGCTAAGCAAATGTTCCATCAAGAAACACAGTGCCAGTCAGTCTCTCTTGGTAAGAGTCCCCATTCTTTACGAGAAATTCTAGTGGAGCCCCTCCTATTCCCAATTTGGCCTTAAAAAGGAAAGCATCTCTCTTCCTCCCCAAGGGAAGGGAGAGTGAAGCTTCTAACACAATAGCTCCATTCATGGTGATTCCTGTCTCCCCAGTCTAGTCATTTTCTATAAAAAGGAGGGTGGATGGGAGGTGGCTGATGCAGAAGGATTGATTCTGTCACTTATTATTAACTCTGAGAGAAGTGTTAATAATTCCATCTTTGGGGAAGTTCTATTTAAATTGGAATACTTAACACCTCAGAGTTTTTAAGCTCTGACCCTAAACAATAAACATTGAATCCCACTAAATATCCTGGGCAGAAGCAAATTTTCATGTTTTTAATCCTACTCCAGAGCTTTCAGCCACTATTTTCTTAAATTTTTTCCAAAAGTAGTCACAGTATTGAGCCCATGGTTACGACACACAATTAATATTAGAATTTTGCACCTTACTAACCAGGAAGATATATCTTTAAACTAAGGTAAGGTTTAAACTAAAGCTTTAAGCTAAAATCCCTAAATAATTATTTTTTAATATTCATTTTCAGACTGCAATTCTATTGGCTTCCAAAGAGAATAATTCAGAAACCTCATTAATTCACTGAGGTCTAGAGTATTTGGAGGTAATCACTTAAAATCATTCTGCACTTTTGTCCACTGGAGACATCATCTAGTTTAGGAAATCTCTACACCCTAAACCCATGAACCCATGTTGCTACATGGCTCAATTCTATGTAACTTCCATGGAAGACCTACCAAAACTTGATATCAACATCCTGCCAATAACTTGGGGAACACACATATTTCAATATTTTAAGAGTATATTCCACAAATTTCACAATATAAGTCTTTTAAGCTATTAAATATGATGGGTCTTTGATAAATGTTCGACAATACCTACATGTTACAGGGAAGGCATCATTGCCACTGACAAATAACATGTGTTTTGAAAGACAGCAAATGCCTTCTGGTATAATCAGTTTGTTTCAATTCCAAAGTAAGTCATGGTGTTTCCATATTATGTTGAAGTGCCTGCTTAAACACAAACTTAATAAAAAGTGGCCCTAAATAAAGATCTTTCTTAATATAGATGAGACCACATAAAACCTGGGAAAAAGAAAAAAAGTAACACCCATAATTTTTAAGGACTAATTTCAGAAGCAAGATGGAACCAGAGACTCAGACAAGGATGTCCCCTATGGCCTTTATAGTTCATTGTAAATAAGGATATGTTGACAACAGTTCTCATGATAAACTATAGTACCAACCTTGCACATCAAGTCTTCCCATAGTATGCATAAATCTCCAAGTGACGCAACCCCTTTCAGTATATATAGACAGTACAGCCAAGGAAGGTCAAGATTCTGATGCTTTAATAATAACACTGTCTCCTGACTGAAAATACATATCCCTTGGTATGTTATATATTATACTTCTTTATATTGTGTCTTTTATCCCTGCATGCAGAGTTGTGTGGAAATATCTTTCTGTGTGTTTCTGTCTTTCCTTTTGTGGCTGCATTTTTTTTTATCTACTATCTACATTCTCAGAAGAAAGTCAGAGCTACACAAACCTGAGACTACACAGAGACTTCTTGAAATTAGGAAACCTTGAGTGTTCCCAGATTTTCTTTATTTTCTCTACATATCTAGAGGCAAAAACAAATTAATTAAAAGATTCCACATTTGTCAGCTAACTTGGAGAAATAAAAATAACTCCGTGCTTGAGGCAGCAAGAAATGAAGAAGAGCGAAACCATCCCACTCTTCAGCCAGTCTTGGGAGGAGAAGAATCCCAAAGAACGAAGTGATAACCCTCCTCAGGAAAGAAATGTAGACATGTCCTCAAGAGCCGTAGGGTACAGCCTGCAGACAGGGTGCACTTGAGAACTAAGTGCTAACAGGGTTAGTAGTAGAAGGCCTAGATGGTTCCAGAACATGCAAAGTGGTATTCATTATTGAAATAGGCATGGATTATGGTGTCAGACATGGGGTTTTCAGTCTAATGCTGTTCCAAAGACTAGAAATATGACTTTGAAGAAGTCATAGCTTCTGACTCTGTTTTCTCTCCAGCAAAACAGGCATGTGTATACCACCTCGAAGAACTTTTTGTAAGGATTTAAAAAGATGATCTGTGAGCACATCTATGTCAATGTCTGGAACATAAAATGCTTATGGAATAAATAAAAATATAAATGCAATACTGCAAATTACATGGAACAATAACATGCTCAAAATATACCTTTCTGATGCCCTACCAAGCTCATTGAACCAGTTTAAACCCAGCAAAATAATGTATTATCTCCTAGAATCAAAATCATTAAATATTTAAGAAGTAAGAATCTGTATAATTTTATATTTGAAGTTATTAAGCTTCTATATATTTGTTTACATTTTCAAGGAAAAAATGGTTAATCATCTTCACTATTTCTTAAAGTGAAGTGAATTACATTTGATTTATATATCTATACAAGGTCATTGCCAAAATTTTATGCACTATAACATTATTAAAGTATATGACAAAAGAAATAGTTAATACCATAGTTAAACAGCTCCTAAGTTTGGCTTCACTGTTTGAGTAACTCAGAACACAGAAATTTCACCAGAAATTTAATTAATTCATCAAGTTAAAATAGAAAATTCCTAAAATCTGTAAAGAACTACAAAATAAAACATTCTCCATACATACTTATTTTGCTGAATCTTTGCTTCAGGAGAGAGCTAAATAAAGCCTAAAAACACTGTGAAAAGCTTAAAAAAGAACTAGAAAATATTTTAAAAGAATCATCAGAACTGAAGAAAAATAACAATGAAACACACAGTAGAAGGAATAAACAGCAGACTAGGTGACACAGAAGAACGTATAAGTGATCTGGAAAATAGAAAAGTGGATATCACACAATCAGAACAGCAAAAATAAAAACAAATTTTAAAAAATGAAAGGGACTTTTGGGATACCATCAAGCATACCAAAATTCACATTTTAGGAGTCTCAGAAGGAGAAGAGAGAGAGACAGGGGCCAAAAACATACTTAATTAAATTATGGCTGAAAATGACCCAAACCCAAAGAAAGAAACAGAGATCAAGATACAGGAAGCACAGAGGATCCCAAAAAAGATGAACCCAAACAGACCCACACTAAGAAATATCCTAACTAATAAGGCAAAAGTTAAAGAGAGAATTATAAAATCATCAAGAGAAAAACAGAGTCATAGACAAGGGAACCCCCATAAGGCTATCAGCTGAATTTTTTGCAGAAACTGCAAAAGGAAGTGGCATGATATACTTAGGGTGCTAAAAGAGAAAAATCTGAAACCTAGGATATTCTACTTAGCAAGATTATCATTTATAATTAAAAGAGAAATAAAGAACTCACACAAGCAGAAATTAAGAGTTCACCAATACTGGCATACATACTTCGAGACATGTATAAAACAGGAATATGTGAATCGGAATTAAAGACAAACGGTCAGTAGAAATCAGCTTTCAGAAGACACAGATGTCAGAACCATACAAGAATGTTTAAATAATATAACAAATATATTAAGGGATTTAGGGCCAATTTGTGAGAAAATGTAGGTAATTTGCACAAAAATATGGAAAGTGTAAAAGAATCAAATGAAAATTACAGAACTGAAAAATACAAAATCAGAAATGAAGAAGTCATGTGATGACCATAACAGCAGGATGTATAGAACAGAGAAAGAATCAGTGAACTTAAGTACAGGAAAAATGAACCAACTGAGCAAAAAGAGAAAAGAGAATGTTTAAAACCTAAAGAGAGCAAGCAAAATATGGACTAACAGCACATATTATACAATATGTGTAGTTTGAAGTCCCAGAGGGATTCCCTGGTAGCTCAGCTGGTAAAGAATCTGCCTTCAATGCAGGAGACCTGGGTTCGATCCTTGGGTTGGGAAAATCCTCTGGAGAAGGGAATAGCTATCCACTCCAGTATTCTGGCCTAGAGAATTCCATGGACTATATAATCCATGGGGTCGCAAAGAGTCAGACATGACTGAGAGATGTACACTCACTCACTTGAAGTCCCAGAAAAAGAGGGGAGAAAAAAATAGGAAATATTTATTTTAAATAATAATGGTTAAGAATTTTCTGAAATAAATGAAAGAAATTGTAATGGTTAATTTTTTTTGACTTTACAATATTGTATTTGTTTTGCCATACATCAACATGCATCCACCATGGGTGTACATGTGTTCTCCATCCTGAACCCTCCTCCCACCTCCCTCCCCATACCATCCCTCTGGGTCATCCCAGTGCACCAGCCCCAAGCTTCCTGTATCCTGCATCGAACCTGGACCGGCGATTCGTTTCTTATGTGATATTACACATGTTTTAATGCCATTCTCCAAAATCATCCCCCCTCCCTCTCCCACAGAGTCCAAAAGACTGTTCTATACATCTGTGTCTCTTTTGCTATCTCGCATACAGGGTTGTCATTACCATCTTTCTAAATTCCATATATATGCGTTAGTATACTGTATTGGTGTTTTTCTTTCTGGCTTACTTCATTCTGTATAAAAGGCTCCAGTTTCATCCATCTCATCAGAACTGATTCAAATGTATTCTTTTTAAGGGCTGAGTAATACTCCATTGTGTATATAAACCACAGCTTTCTTATCCATTCGTTTGCTGATGGACATCTAGGTTGCTTCCATGTTCTGGCTATTATAAAAAGTGCTGGAATGAACATTGGGGTACATGTGTCTCTTTCAATTCTGGTTTCTTTGGTATGTATGCCCAGCAGTGGGATTGCTGGGTCATAAAGCAGTTCTATTTCCAGTTTTTTAAGGAATCTCCACACTGTTCTCCATAGTGGCTGTACTAGTTTGCATTCCCATCAACAGTGTAAGAGGGTTCTCTTTTCTCCACACCCTCTCCAGCATTTATTGCTTGTAGACTTTTGGATCACAGCCATTCTGACTGGCCTGAAATGGTACCTCATTGTGGTTTTGATTTGCATTTATCTGATAATGAGTGATGTTGAGCATCTTTTCATGTGTTTGTTAGCCATCTGTATGTCTTCTTAGGAGAAATGTTTAGTTCTTTGGCCCATTTTTTGATTGGGTCATTTATTTTTCTAGAATTGGGCTGCAGGAGTTGCTTGCATATTTTTGAGATTAGTTGTTTGTCAGTTGCTTCATTTGCTATTATTTTCTCCCATTCTGAAGGCTGTCTTTTCACCTTGCTTATAGTTTCTTTTGTTGTGCAGAAGCTTTTAATTTTAATTAGGTCCCATTTGTTTATTTTTGCTTTTATTTCCAATATTCTGGGAGGTGGGTCATAGAGGATCCTGCTGTGATGTATGCTGGAGAGTGTTTTGTCTGTTCTCCTGTAAGAGTTTTATAGTGTCTGGTCTTATGTTTAGATCTTTAATCCATTTTGAGTTTATTTTTGTGTATGGTGTTAGAAAGTGTTCTAGTTTCATTCTTTTACAGGTGGTTGACCAGTTTCCCCAGCACCATTTGTTAAAGAGATTGTCTTTTCTCCACTGTATATTCTTGCCTACTTTGTCAAAGATAAGGTGTCCATAGGTGCGTGGGTTTATATATGGGCTTTCTATTTTGTTCCATTGATCTGTATTTCTGTCTTTGTGCCAGTACCATACTGTCTTGATGACTGTGGCTTTGTAGTAGAGCCTGAAGTCAGGTAGGTTGATTCCTCCAGTTCCATTCTTCTTTCTCAAGATTGGGTTTTTTGTATTTCCATACAAATTGTGAAATTATTTGTTCTAGCTCTGTGAAGAATACCGTTGATAGCTTGATAGGGATTGCATTGAATCTATAGATTGCTTTGGGTAGTATACTCATTTTCACTATATTGATTCTTCCAATCCATGAACATGGTATATTTCTCCATCTATTAGTGTCCTCTTTGATTTCTTTCATCAGTGTTTTATAGTTTTCTATATATAGGTCTTTAGTTTCTTTAGGTAGATATATTCCTAAGTATTTTATTCTTTTCATTGCAATGGTGAATGGAATTGCTTCCTTAATTTCTCTTTCTATTTTCTCATCCTTGAGAGCTTGAATAGAAGAGAAAAAAGAAGACAGAATTCATTCTTTCTCTGCCTGACTGCTTGAACATTCATCTTCTCCTGCCCTCAGACTGCAATTTACACCATAGCCTCTCCTGATTCTCAGGCCTTTGAACTAGGACTAGAATTACACCATTAGTTTTCTTGGATATCCAAATTGCAGATGGCATATTGTAAAATTCTCAGCCTCCATAATCATGTGAGTCAATTCTTTGTAATCTCTCTATACCTATCTATCTGTCTGTCTGTATATCTGTCTATATTTATATATATACATTCTATTTTTGGAGAACCCTACCTAATTTGGATAAATTCAAAAAGAATGGCACTCATCTCAAAAGATTCAAAATAATCAAAAAAATTTTAACACTAATTTGAAATTTAAAATTCTCAGTGAATTAGGAATAGATAGGAATTCACCAAATTTGATAAAAGACAGTTATGAAAAGAATTAACATTTTTCATAACAGTGAAACACTGAAAGGTGTCACCCTACAACTGGGATTATAGTAAAGATAACTAGCCTCACCACTTCTTTACAGTACAAAACTGGAAGTCTTTAGTGCAAAAAGACAAAATAGCCAGAGTAGAAAGAAAGTAAAACCAACCAGCATTTACAGATAACATTGTGGTATATGAATAAAACCCTAGAGATCCTCCAAAAATTTACAAGGACTAACAGATGAATTAGCAAAGTCTCAGAATATAAAATTGGTATACAAAAATTAATAATATTTAAATACTATAAGCAAATAATTAGAAAATATTATTTTAAAACAATACCATTCACAATAGCATCAAAACTATCACATACCTGAGACTAAATCTAAAAAAACACACAAGATCTTTACACTAAAAAATAAAAACTATTCCTAAAATTAAAGATCTAAATAAATGTGAAGACATACTATGTTCATAAAACAAGGAGAGACATTTGTATTAATAGATTCTCTTTATCATCAAATTGATGGATAGATTTAGTGAAATTTCAGTTAATTATTCAGTAGATGATTTTGTAGAAAATGACAAGGAATTTTTTAAATGTGTATGCAAAGACAAAGGACCTAGAAGAAACAAAAAAAATGTTAAAAGAGAAGAAAACAAAATTAACATCTTGCATTATCTGATTTCAAGGCTACAAATATCATGTAGTATTCACATGAAGACAGATGTATCTATCAATGGAACAGAATAGAGTTCATAAATAGAACACACACATATGGTCAACTGGGTTACAAAAAAGGTCTCAAGATAATGTAATGGAGGAAATTATAGTCTATTCAATTAACTGTACTACAACAATGTTACATGCACATGGAAAAATAAATAAGTCTTTACATTTACTTCACACTATATGTAAAAAATTAACTCATTACTGACCATTGATCTAGCTATAAAATGTAGAGCACAAAACTTCTAGAAGAAAAAGTAAGAGAACATATTCATGACCTTAGGGAGACAAATATTACTTACCCAAAACATATTAACCATAAAAGAAAAGGAAAAATTAAAATTTTATCTGTTTCATCATAATCATCCAAAGTTAAAGATTCATTAAATTGAAAAGGTCTAGCAAAAGAAACCAATACCACAAAGCCAAAGTAATCAAAGGGGTTTCCCTCATAGCTCAGCTGGTAAAGAATCTGCCTGCAATGCAGGAGACCCCAGTTCAATTCCTGGGTCAGGAAGATCCGCTGCAGAAGGGATAGGCTACCCACTCCAGTATACTTGGTCTTCCCTTGTGGCTCAGCTGGTAAAGAATCCGCCCGCAATGCTGGAGACCTGGGTTCGATCCCTGGGTTGGGAAGATCCCCTGGAGAAGGGAAAGGCTACTCGACTCCAGTATTCTGGCCTGGAGAATTCCATGGGGTATAGCCCATGGGGTGGCAAAGAGTCAGACACGACTGAGCAACTTTCACTTTCACTTTCAAAGTAATCAAAACTGCATGGCACTGGCATACAGATGGACATACATATCACTGGAATGAAATTCAGAGTCCAGAAATAAACTCATATTGCTCATATTTATTGTATTTATTGCTCAAATTATTGTAATCGCTCATAAGCAATTGATTTCCAACAAGGGGACCAAGACAATTCAATGAGGAAAGAAAAGAATCTATTCAATAAATGGTACTGGGAGAACTGGATAACTACATGCAAAAGAATCAAACTGCAATTGTGCCTCATACCATGTATAAAAAATAATTCAAAACTGGTCAATGACCTAGATTTAAGAGATAAGATAAAACTATGAAACTCTAGAAGTAAACCTTTGTGATTTTGGATTAGGCAATGGTTAATTAGACATAAAATCTAAAATACAAGCAACCAAAAGAAAACTAAGCTTTATCAAATAGATTCAAGGGGTTGGATCTGATAGAGTGCCTGAAGAACTATGGACAAAGATTCATAACATTGTACAGGAGACTGTGATCAAAACCATTCCAAAGGTAAAGAAATGCAGGAATGCAAACTGATTGTCTAAGGAGGACTTACAAATAGCTAAGAAAAAAAGAGAAGCAAAAGGTAAGGAGAAAGAAAAATACATACCCAACTGAATTCAGACTTCCAAAGAATAGCGAGGAGAGATAAAAAGCCTTCTTAAGTGAACAATGCAAAGAAATAGAGGAAAACAATAGAATGGGAAAGACTAGAAATCTCTTCAAGAAAATTAGAGAAACCAAGAGAACATTTCTTGCAAAGATGGGCACAATAAAGGACAGAAAATGGCAAGGACCTACCTAACAGAAGCAGAAGAGATTAAGAAGAGGTGACAAGAATACACCAAAGAACTGTACAAAAAGGGTCTTAATGACCAGGATAACCACACTGGTATGGCCTCTCATCCAGAGCCAGACATCTTGGAGTATGAAGTCACATGGGCCTTAGGAAGCATCTCTATGAACAAAGCTAGTGGAGGTGATGGAATTCCACCTGAGCTATTTCAAATCCTAAAAGATGATGCTGTTAAAGTGCTGTACTCAATATGCCAGCAAATTTGGAAAACTCAGCAGTGCCCACAGACTGGAAAAGACCAGTTTTCATTCCAATCCCAAATAAGGCCAAAGCCAAAGAACGTTCAAACTACCACACAATTATGCTCATTTCACATGCTAGCAAGGTAATGCTCAAATCCTTCAAGCTAGGCTTCAACAGTACATGAACCAAGAACTTCCAGATCTACAAGTTGGGTTGACAAAAGCAGAGGAACCAGAGATCAAATTGCCAATATCTGTTGGATCATAGAAAAAGCAAGGGAATTCCAGAAAAACACCTACTTCTGCTTCATTGACTACACTAAAGCCTTTGATTGTGTGGATCACAAAAAAAACTGTGAAAAGTTCTGAAAGAGATGGGAATACCAAACCACCTTCCCTGCCTCCTGAGAAGCCTATATGTGGGTCAAGAAGCAACAGCTAGAACCGGACATGGAACAATGGACTGGTTCAAAACTGGGAAAGGAGTACATAAAAACTGTATATTGTCACCCTGCTTATTTAACTTATATGCAGAGTACATAATGGGAACTGCCAGGCTGGATGACGCACACGTTAGACTCAAGATTGTGACAGAAATATCAACAACCTCACATATGCAGATGATTCTACTCTTATGGCATAAAGTGAAGAGCATCTAAAGAGTCTCTTGATGAAGGTGAAAAAAGAGAGTGGAAAAGCTTAAAACTCAACATTCAAAAAACTAAGATAATGGCATCCAATCCCATCACTTCATGGCAAATAGATGGGGAAAAAATGGCAATGGTGGCAGATTTTAATTTCTTGGGCTCCAAAATTACTGCAGACAGTTACTGCAGCCATGAAATTAAAAGATGCTTGCTCCTTGGAAGAAAAGCTATGACCAACCTGGGCAGCATATTAAAAAGCAGAGACATCTCTGTGCCAAGAATGTCCATATAGTCAAAGCTATGGTTTTTCCAGTAGTCATGTACAGATGTGAGAGTTGTATCATATAGAAGGCTAGGCACCAAAGAATTGATGCTTTCAAACTGTGGTGTTGGAGAAGACTCTTGAGAGTCCTTTGGACTGTAGGGAGATCAAACCAGTCACCTAAAGGAAATCAGTTCTGACTATTCATTGGAAGGACTGATGCTGAAGCTGAAGCTCTAATCTTTTGACCACCTGATGCGAAAGCTGACTCATTAGAAAAGACCCTGATGCTGGGAAAGATTGAGGGCAGAATGAGAAGTGGGCAACAGAGGATGAGACGGTTGGATGGACATGAATTTGAGCAAGCTCCGGGAGAGAGTGAAAGACAGGCAAGTCTGGCATGTTGAGTCCATGGGGTCACAAAGAGTCACATATGAGCTAGTGACTGAACAACAACAAAGGCTTTATCAAAACTAAAACTTTTGTGCCTCAAAGGGCACTATAAAGAAAGTAAAACTACAATCCAAAACATGGGAGAAAATATTTGCAAACCATGTATCTAACAAGGGTCTGGTATCCAGAATATATAAAGAAAATTCTCATAGCACAACAATAAAAAAAAAAAACTTTTAAATAAGCAAAAGATCTGGATGGATATTCCTCCAAAGAGGATACAGAAGTGGTTAATAAGCACATGAATAGGTGCTTATTAGTCATTAGAAAAATGCAAATCAAAGCCATAGTAGTAACTCTAATTTTAAAAAACGGTCAATAGCAATGGTTTGCAAGGGTATGGAGAAATTAGAACCCTCACACATTGTTGGTGAAAACGTAAAATAGTATAGTTGGTGTGGGAAAGTTTGTCACTTCCTCAAAAAGTTCAACAGACAGTTACCATACGGAATTGCTCGTAATTCAATTCTAAGTAATTATCTTAGTTCAGGCTAATATAACAAAAACACCATAGATTGGTTGGCTTAAACAATAAACATTATTTTTTACAGCTCTGCAAGCCAGGAAGTCCAGGATCAAGGCACCAGCAGATCCGGTGTCTGAGGAGAACCTGCTTTCTGGCTGGGAGACGGCCACTTTTGTTCTGTATCCTCTTGTGACCTGAAGGAAAGGTAGGAAGCAAATGCTCTTGTCTCTTTTTAAGGGCATTGATCCCTTATAAGAAAGGCTCCACCCTCATGAGCCAATCACCTCCCAGAGGCCCCATTTCTAAATGCCATCATATTAGAGATTAGGATTTCAACATACCAATGTTGGGGGAACACGAATCAGTCTGTAGTAGGAATATACTCAGGAGAACTGAAAATATATCTTTACATAAAAACTGATACATGGATACTCATGGCAATATTATTCTTAACAGCCAAAAAATGTAGAGACAACACAATATCCATCGACTGATAAATAGAAGCCACACACAAGAGGCCACAGATTGTATGATTTCATATGTGTCCTCTGTCCAGAACAGGCAAATCCATAGAGACAAAAAATATATCAGCAGTTGCCAGGGCCTGGAGGAGAAGGAGGAAATGGGGAGTAAATGATAATGGATATGGGATTTATTCTAAATTTGATGCTATGTGAATAATTTCTTAGTCAATAAAAGAAACCAATAAGGAAAGAGAAAATACAGAAACTAGAAGAAAATGTTCAGAAAATATTTATCTAACAAAAGACTTATAGATTATAAGGATCAGTTCAGTTCAGTTCAGTCACTCAGTCGTGTCCAACTCTTTGCGACCCCATGAATCACAGCACACCAGGCCTCCCTGTCCATCACCAACTCCCAGAGTTCACTCAAACTCACGTCCATCAAGTCGGTGATGCCATCAGCCACCTCATCCTCTGCCGTCCCCTTCTCCTCCTGCCCCCAATCCCTCCCAGCATCAGAGTCTTTTCCAATGAGTCAACTCTTTGCATGAGGTGGCCAAAGTACTGGAGTTTCAGCTTTAGCATCATTCCTTCCAAAGAAATCCCAGGCCTGATCTCGATAACTCTAATCGAAAAAGGATATTGATACATGGAACAATATGGATAAATCTTTAAAACACATTGGGTCAAAGAAACCAAACCCAAAAGAGTATATACTATAAGATTTAACTTATATGAAGTCCAGGAACATGCAAAACTAATTGTTCTTTCTGGTATATGGAGGAGGGTAGGAAAAAAGCCTAGAAAGGGGCACAAGGAAGCTTCGTGAGTGATGGAAATGTTTTATATTGATTTGGGTGGTAACTACACAGAGTTGAAAACCTTTTTAACTGTAAACTTAAAATGTTCACATTAAATGAAGTATAACTCTATTTTAAGAACTAAAAACAGAAAACATATCTAAGCAATATATCAATTTTACAAATTACTCAGACTCCATAAAATATCAAAGAATTTAGATTCAGAAGAATTTTGAATTTATGGACTAAGGATTAGGTACTCTTTTTCCATGGCCTATTTTTTGGTTCATTCTTAACTTTGATAACTATGTTTATATGATATGTATTTGTACTTGCATTTTGCCAAATTCAAACTGCAATATTTAAACTAGATTAAATAAGGCAATGGCGACCCACTCCAGTACTCTTGCCTGGAAAATCCCATGGGCGGAGGAGCCTGGTAGGCTGCAGTCCATGGGGTCGCTAAGAGTTGGACACCACTGAGCGACTTCATTTTCATTCTTCACTTTCATGCATTGGAGAAGGAAATGGCAACCCACTCCAGTGTTCTTGCCTGGAGAATCCCAGGGACGGAGGAGCCTGGTGGGCTGCCATCTATGGGGTCGCACAGAGTCGGACACGACGGAAGTGACTTAGCAGCAAATAACCTCAGTACACACATGCACACACGCGCACAGAAATACTCCTTTCTGGCAACATTATGAAGTGCTTTTTACATCCTTTTTATAATGAAATGAAAGCATATGTCTCCAATTATCAGTACTATAAGCTTTCAAAATTGTGGGAGTAATGTGAACTACTTTCTTCAAAGACAATTGAATTAAACATCCTCACAGAGGAAGCATAGATATGGATCCTGATTTTTATCTGTTTTAAGAGAGTAGAAAAAAAGAAGGAGTTACAATCTTGTCATATTATGCAACTCTTCTGCTACAATATATCAAAAATTTGATGAACTAAGGTCATGCAGCACAGCTGAGAAGCAATCAAAGTAAACAATGTACATTGCCGCCAGGAAAGCCTGCCAATTTGAGATTAGAACTCTCCATTTTAGCAAAAAAAAAGGAAAAAAAGGTCTTTGGAAACTTCCTTACAACATTTTATGACTCATAGATATTCCCAGAGGTTCCTGTTTCCATTCTGCAGTAGACAGTTTGAAGACGTGCAGTTCTAGTCAACTGTTGTTCTTAGGCAACTTGGCTGAAAGATCTGTTTAAAAAACATTTGTTGGAAAGATGGTATGTTTGGATGTTTTCATTTTTTAAAACAAAATTCCAGATTTTAAATTTGTTTAACTCCTAATTCAACATTAACTTAAAGGATATCCAATTAAGAATTACTATGTTACATAATATGTATTATGAACTCAACAGTTTTCCCATTTGAAAACGCCCATACTAGGGGGTATATATTCCTGGCATAGTCCCCCTTGCAGATCCTTCCAAACTGCCTCCAGATCCCTGGCTCTGTATTCAATAGTTCTGGCTCTGATCTTGGCCTCCCAGTTCAGTATCTCACCTTGGCTTCTACTTTGACCAAAACTGCCAAGTCACCTCCCAGCCCACCAGGACTTGATTCCTGGCTGTTCTCCACTTTTGTCTAGCCCCAGTTCTCCCTTTCTGTTCTAAGTATTGGATATCACTCATGAGGTATTTTCTCCCCATACTCATCTAAGTCTACTTCACTCCATTTACAGATCAGTATCTTCACCTCCAAGGCCTATTTCCTACTCCCAACCAGCTCCCACATTCTTGTCTTTCCCTCCCTCCCATGTCCCAAACAATAAGCCACCTGGTCTTTAATAATTTTCATCATCTGTATATGGTTCTTGTAGGTTTGTTTCCTGACAATAACTATAAAGATATGGACATGAGAAAAGCCATAATATTATAAAACACTTTAGCATTATCCAAATAAAAGCTATTCCTTCATATAGTAGGTATGTTAATAGAGGAAGGCCTGATCTCCCTTGACTCCTTAAGCGACTCATCACCACTCTACTCTCAAGATCAACTCTCCATCCCTCGTTTACAGATGGCATTTCCCTCACACACAGTCTCTTTGAAAATGTGGTTCCTTTCCCAGGTTCCACACACATCTCTCCCTTGATTCTTCTGTGGGTCAGACTCTGCAGAGATATGGTAAACGGGGTCCAGACCAAACACATGTTCAGTTTGACTTACACAGTATTTTAGACTTTTTGCAGTTAGTTTCTAACATTTAAAAATTGGAAGAGTAAGTCAAAAAGTAGAGATTTCCAAAAGAAATGAACAGATATCAAAGATATATCTGCACTCCCATGTCCACTGCAGCAATATCCACAACAGCCAAGATGGAACAACTTGAGTATGCATCAATGGAGGAGCGAAGAAAGAAGAAGATATGAAACAGACAGATACACACACATGGAGTGGAATATTATTCTGCCATGGAAAAGGGAATCCTGCCATTTGCAACTATGTAACTGTAGGTAACTTAAGGGCACTGGAAAGACAAATACTGCATGGTACACTTATATGTGGAATCTTGAAACATAAAAAGTCAAACTCATAGAAACAGAGAATTCAAAAACAGTCACCAGAAGCTAGGGGGTGGAGGATATAGAGAGTGATTGGTCAAACAGTATGAACTTTCAGCTAAAAAATGCATAAGCTCTGAGGACATAACATGCAACATGGTGACTAGGGTTGATTACACGGTATTGTATAATTAAACTTTGCTGACAGCGTAGAACCTAAATGTCCTCATAAAAAGGTAAATTGGTGAGGTGACAGTTGTGCTCGTTAATTACATAGATGGGGGAATCCTTTCACAACGTAAATGTGTGCCACATCACCACAATGTACACTTTAAATACCTTACCATTTTAAACGTCACTTACACCTCAATAAAGCTGAATTCTTTTTTTAAAAAATGGGAAATTATTTGAGATCAGGGGTCAGGAAGGTATGACTTCAAATTTGTGTCCATAAATAAAGTTTTATTTGAACACAGGCATGTTCATTTGTTTATCTGTGGCTACTTGCGTGCTAAAATGGCACAGTCAAGTAGCTGTGACAGAGTTCATAAGGCCAAATATATTATGCTGCTGCTGCTAAGTCACGTTAGTCGTGTCCAACTCTGTGCGACCCCATAGACGGAAGCCCACCAGGCTCCTCTGTCCCTGGGATTCTCCAGGCAAGAACACTGGAGTGGGTTGCCATTTCCTTCTCCAAAATATATTATAGATACTACCAAAGCCAAAAATATTTACAATCCAGTCCTTTACAGAAAATATTTGCCAACATCTGCTCAAATGGCCCTCAATCCTGGATAATTCACCCACAGAGATTACAATATGATTAGTCTGCAGTGAGCATTGGTATCAATGCCCAGAGATTCCAATGCCACTGCTCTGAGTGGGTGCTGACATAGGCATTTTCAAGTTCCCAAATGGTTCTAAGGTACATACAATGGTTTGCGAACCACTGAATTAGGTAATCTGGATGTCTTCAACAGTCTATGATTCTTTTCTCTCTCTCCGGGAATAGATCTAAGACAGTCAAAAGTGATACTAACACATTGACACATGTCATTACCTCACATTGTTATATATTAAAAGTTAATACATATATCATAAGCTAATTGACGGAACATAAATGAATGAATAAATGTGCAGTATAAAGAAGTAATTGACTTTCATCAAAAGGCAACAAGTTCTCCAACGCATCCCTTCCAAATGAAAGTTCTCAGTATAATATGTTAATATAATTATTAAAGAAATCCTAGATTAATTACTTTATTTATGCTCATTTCTGGCCAAAAGGGAACAAACCTTTGCACTGAATACATGTAAAGTCACGAGCAACTAAGTCAGCTTGAGGAAAAAGAAAGAAAATTAGATGCAGTTCTGCTCCAGGTTTCTAACCACTCACTTGAATGACCTGGAGCAAGTCTCTTCATCTCTCCTGATGTGCTTTCTGTAAAATGGAGTATGAACTAGGATAAAACCTAATTAGAACTCCATTAGCAACGATTAAATATTTTTTCAAGGAGATATTACTATCAATGTTAACACCCACTTTTGCTTTCGATTGTGGAGGTGTCATACATTTTACATGGCATGTTTCATACCACATAGTGAAAATATATGTGATATATATCCTTTAACATGTGATATGTTTGTGATGGTACATGTGATACATGTGATATGTATGTTATATATATATGATATGTGTGATTATATATGTGATGATGCATGTGATATACATGTGACTCTGCAACCCCATGGACTATAGCCTTCCAGGCTCCTCTGCTCATGGACTTCTCTAGGCCAGAATACTGGAGTGGATAGCCATTCCCTTCTCCAGGCGATCTTCCCAATCCAGGGATCGAAGCCAGGTCTTCAGCATTGCAGGCAGATTCTTTATCGTCTGAGCCACCTGGGAGGCAAAGGATATATATGACATATATATTACATATATATGTATATATAGATATCAGTTCAGTTCAGTCGCTCACTCGTGTCCAACCCTTTGCGACCCCATGAACCGCAGCACGCCAGGCCTCCCTGTCCATCACCAACTCCCAGAGTTTACCCAAACCCATGTCCATTGAGTCGGTGATGCCATCGAACCATCTGTCGTCCCCTTCTCCTCGCGCCTTCAATCTTTCCCAGCATCAGGGTCTTTTCAAATGAGTCAGCTCTTTGCATCAGGTGGCCAAAGTACTGGAGTTTCAGCTTCAAAATCAGTCCTTCCTATGAGCATCCAGGACTGATCTCCTTTAGGATGGACTGGTTGGATCTCCTTGCAGTCCAAGGGACTCTCAAGAGTCTTCTCCAACACCACAGTTCAAAAGCATCAAATGTTTGTCAAAAAACCACACAGAAGGTATTTCAACAGAAGGGATTTAATGGAAAGAATTGTCTTCACATGTGTTACAGGACAGACTAAGCAAAAAGGTAACACTGAGGTAACCCAGGAGGCAGCTACAATGCCTGAGATTAGGGGACCGAAAAGGGAAACGAGGGGAAAACCAGAACCTAAGAACTAGAACAAGTCCCCAGATTTGATGCTTTAAGGAAGGGGCTTGGTCTAGCTGCTGCTAATTCCTCAGAGGGAATACAGTGAGACTAGCTCTGGAAGAGCCACAAGGAACTGGAGGCTGGAGTCACTTCCAAGCTGTAGCCACTAGCTGATGCTCAGGAAAAGTGCCATTTTGGAACTGAGGCCAAGAAGAATGGTTCAAATTCAAAAACAGAAAGTCTTACCTCCTTTCCTGCCACTCACCTCCAAAACCTTCAAAGTCCCAGCCTAATGCCGTCAAGAATCCAGCAAAGAAATCTGAGGAATGAAGTTTGCAGAGTCATAGCCCTAGCATCACAGAACAGAGTCAAAAAGGACACAGAGACAGTGGGTAAATAACTGACACAACTTCTTTACTCAGAAAAGTGAATGTCGATTGCACTGTAGTTAACAGCATGAATATTAATGTTGAAGAAAGTATCTTAGAGACTATAAGACTGTGGAGATTTATACATGAACAGACAAGCATGTTTGAGCAGAAAAGTAAAAGCTCTCCCATGCTTAAGGAATGACATGCAGAAAGAGGGAAGAAACAAAGAAAATTTAGACATTGTGGAAAAGATCTCTATTAAAAAAGGAAAGTGGAAGTGGTATAAATATCATAATCATAACATTAAAAGTTTAATCGACACTATATCTCAAAAAAAAAAGTTCTGTGTAATTATGTTAGGTTCCAAGGGTAAGAAATTGGCCCTTATACTGGTGCTGAAAACAAGCACGAAGTGTCCCACGAGACCATGGTAACTAAAATTTGGGATTACTGGGCTCATGTGCTCATGTGCAAACACTGTTTGTCAAGCACCCCAAAGTTAAAATAGACCAACAGTGACATCTGCTGCTGTGGACTTACTTTGAAAATGGCCAGTCTCAACATTTTGAAGGGAAGTCTCCTGCCAAACCACTGGACTTCTGCTGTGATGAGTCAGCACTTCTGGAACTCCTGTTTGTCATCTGTGCTATCAGAAGCTTTCTTAAGTGAACACAGAACATGGGAAAAATGAGAGAATATTTGGAAAAGTAACTAAAACAAACAAAAAACAGTGGGGGTGGAGGCATAAGTGATGAGAAAAAGAGACTTCATATTGTCTTTTCTCATCCTGTTTTTCCTTTAGCTAAGTAAATCCAAATTAATTTTGTAGCTGTCAGCAAGCATGAGCATGTCCGCAGTAAAAGGACGGATTAACTGTTGCCGGCTTCAGTGGACTCCAACACAAAATTTACAGCATAATATCCATACCAGAAAAAAAAAAGGTTAAATGAGCAAAGGAGAGTATGTGGAAAATGTTTGAAGTTACTCTTGCTTTGGAAATCTCTTCTTAATTATCTAATTGTTTACATTAATTATACTTCCTTCAACATCTGCTGACCCTCAGGCTTTTTCTTTTCTGAAAGCCCATAGCACAGAAGGTTTGAATCAAACAGCATGGCTTTTAAAAATTACATATAATCTCCAGTGTAAAGTGGTCAGTGGGGCGTATTTGCATAAACTAATAAATATGAAAATCATGGGTCAATTTATTTGCTCAAGAAAAAAGATGGCAACTGATACCGAATCCCTGGTTATTATAAAAGAAGATGAATGAAAAGGCCTTGCACCAAGGAAGAACTGAATTAAGAGTTCTGACTTCCAATGTGGGTTCTGACCACTCACTAAACGTGTCACCATGAGGAAATCCCATAGTCTATCTGAGCCTCAGTTTTCTCTTCCATAATACTAAAGGCCTGGGCTACCTGAGAGATGGAAAGTGGATTTCAACTCATTTTCCTGCTTTGGTTAACTGGCAATGGCTGCTTTTAAGTAATCCCAAAGCTGCATCCAGACGCAATGAAAAAGCTGCTGACCAACTAGCAGGGTCTGCAGTAAGCAAGACAAATGTGGAAGGGCAGCGTGCATGTCACATATATACCAAGCTTAGACAAAATTATTTCTCTCATTTTCTTGCAGCTGTAGATTCTGCTATTAGCTGCCATTTTTAGTGCCTAGTCTCTTTCAGCTTTGCAAGATGCTCAACAGATATTATTTCTAACCCTCACCATATTTTAAAGACATGGAAACTCAGAAACATGAAATAATTTTCTCAAGACCACACAACATAGCTGGACTCAGTTACTAACAAAATAACCCAACATTCTCTATTGTGAATAAAACCTTCACTTATGTTTTAGATCACATCCCCTAGCCCTCTTGCAATGTAAAAGCTATAATACCATTATGTCTTATCTGGTGATACCTTAATACATCTATATTTTCACAGAAAGAAAGGATGGTTTGGACATGAAACTTGGCTAGTTCATGTAAACATGAAAGGGCAAGGTAGGGAAAAAGTATCCAAGAAAGTGCTTTTTTCAGGATTGTATGGTAAAAATTAAAAGTGACAAAGGAATGGACAATAACTAAAAGTCATATTCAATTTTAAACCAAATAGAATTACAGACAAATAAAATAACAGAATTGAAAAGAGTCCTGTGAAAATAGGACATTGTGTATTACATCAATGGGGTCTGCGTAGGCATTGCAGCTTAACTGGTAAAGTACTCAGGGATGTACTCAGGTATAGTACTCAGATGTCAGTGCTTGATACACACTTTTTGATGATGATGGTTTACAAATAATTCAAAGAAGAGATTCCTGGTAAGAAACATTTTTGAAGCTTCCTTAATTTGATACACCATTTTGGACATTCTTTGGGTTACAATCTCCAGGTACAGTAGAAAACAAGACACTCTAACTTGCGGTTGGAACAAACAGACTCCATCATACAGCGGAAACTTTGAGAATGACATCACAAAATCGGTCTACCCTGACTGCAGAATTACATACTGATGCTTTCAGAGTAATACTCAGAAACTTATACTTGCCTTTAGAAAATAACCTAGAAATATCGATTAGTAAAAAAAAAGTTTTAAGGAAACCAAATGCAGTACTGCACCCATAGGAGAAAAATTAGTAGTAGTAGTCAAGTTGAGTTTCATGTCAAGGTACCTCATGGCCTATGATTAGCTGGCTGATTCATTCATGTTATAAATGTTTATTCTTTACTTACTATGAACCTAGGCACTCTGGAATACAAAATAAAATAGACCTGAGGAGTAGAGGTCTAATTGGAAACAGCTACATAAATAAATTAAAATACAAAATGACATGTAAATCAACTGGGTAATGTTTGAGGTACATATGTATCGCACAAAAGTGAAATTACTAATTTTCTCTCATGGTGTCAGAGAAGGATCGGAAAGACACGTAAGTACAAGGCTGAACTGAAGATCAATATATTTCTTAAGATACCCATAATTTGCAAGTTTTTAATGATATTAAGACAGTAAAAAAACATTAAAACCAAAGGCATAGACCCCCTTAGACTGGCCTCACTCATAAGAGAGCTCTGAAAAGAACACAGTCAATAACCATATGGAGAAAATGGTACTTGCATACTTAAGTAAAGCAAAGTGTTGTGTATTTTTCATCCTACTATTTTAAGGTAATATCATTCCAAGGTATTAGGGCCCAACATCTTGTCATGCACAGAGAAAGTCAACACAAGAAAGTCCTGCAAAGAGTGTTGTTCCACATATACTCTGTGACTAATTCTGTTTATGGAATGAACTGCGCTGTGGTCATGGGTCACATTCAGCCAGCCAAGAGAATGTTTCCAGAGTGTAATTGTTCTGGGCATCAAGGCACTTTACAGCATGTTCCCATTGCTTTTTGATACTCTGTGGCCAGGAGACTGCTGAGAAAATATTATTCACCCGAATTAGACTGGAGGAGTCAACCGCCTGGGTATTACATCTCCATGTCAGCACAAGCGGTGTCTGCAACCGAACTTACCAGATGTTTCTAATTTCTCTACCTTCTGAACTACAACTTGGTTTTCTTTTCCTGACTTTGAAATATTTTAAACAAAGGACTTTCTGTAATGTCTCGGGAAACTTACAAAATTAAAATCCTGG
This sequence comes from Bos taurus, assembly GCF_002263795.3. NCBI lineage: Eukaryota > Metazoa > Chordata > Mammalia > Artiodactyla > Bovidae > Bos > Bos taurus. The sequence goes on along the minus strand of NC_037329.1, from coordinate 7,058,266 downwards.
GGTTAATATCAGAATAAGAGCTCTGGAACTCCTGCCACTGCCACATTGATGAGATTTCCACCTTGCGACTCACTACCTCAGTTTCTCTCAAACGACTTTTGAGCTGAAGGAGTCTCATTCACTCTAGAGATTTCCACCCAGCTAACAAATTGAAAAATACTGAATTCTGGAGGCAACTACATGTCCCCTGTTGCCACATTACCTAAAATAAATGCTACTTCAAATTAAGGCCTTAATGTTAATAAAAATGATCAAGCTGTCAAATCAGCAACTGCGTTTCTAGAAAGTTATACAAAGATTTTCACACATGTTCACAAGGAATCATATACAAAGATATTAATTGCAGCATGGTTTGTCAGACATTGAATTTGGAAATAACCGAAGCATCTAGCAGCAGAGGACTGGTAGAATATTTTATGCTATATCCACACAAGAAATAATGTGCAGCCCAAAAAGACCTTGGCAGTTCTGCACATATGATAAGAAGGGAAATCCCCATAAAAATTGTTAGGGAAAGAACTGGGCCAATATGTATGTGTAAAAATACAATACATACTGTGTAACTTTTTGTAGCTTTTGGATTTTAATTTTTGCCATGTGCAAGCACTGTTTATTCAAAAAAATTAAGTTTGGTGAAAATAAAGTAAAATCAAGATAAAACGAGGTCTTGAGGAAACAAAACTAATGGAAAAGGAACATGGTAAAAAAAGGGAAGAAAGAAGGAAAAGAAAACTGTGAGACTTCAAGCTTCTAAAACTATGAAAGGGTCTGTCTCATAGTCTCAGCAAAATTTCCAACTTGTGTCACAGGTTGGCCTGACTCAGTTCTTATCCTTTACAAGCGCTCCAGAGTGCATTTGACTCATGATTGGAGACTCTCCTCTTGCATGAACTGCCTCACCCTGATTCTCTTTTTTTTTCTCTCTTTTTCCTTTTTTTAAATTGAAGTATAGTTGATTTACAAACTTGTTTAATTTCTGCTGTACAGCAAAGAGATATACATCCTTTTTTATAATATATTCTTTTTCCATTATGGTTTATCATAGGATATTGAATATAGTTCAGGCTTCCCTGGTAGTTCAGGGATAAAGAATCTACCTTCAATGCAGGAGACCACCTGCAATGCAGAAGACACAGCTAGATCCCTGGGTCGGGAAGATCCCCTGGAGGAGGAAATGGCAACCCACTCCAGTATTTCTGCCTGGGAAATCTCAGGGACAGAGGAGCCTGGTGGGCTACAGTACATGGGGTGGCAAGAGTCAAACATGGCTTAACAATTGAACTCACCACCACCACTGGATATAATTCCCTGTGCCATATGGTAGGATATTGTTGTTTATCTACTCTCTATATAAGAGCTTACATCTGCTGACGCCAACTTCTCACTCCATCCCCCCCAACCCCTTCCCTCTTGGCAACCACAGGCTGTTTTCTATGCCTGTGAGTCTGATTCTGTTTCATATTTAGGTTCCTTTGTGTCATATTTTAGATTCCACAGAAGGGATATCATATTGTATTTGTCTTTCCTTTTCTAACTTACTTCAATTAGTATGATAATCTCTAGTTATATCAATGCTGTTACAAATAGCATTGCTTTGTTCTTTTTTATGGCTGAGTAGTATTCCATTGTATATATGTACTACATCTTTTTTATCCATTCATCTGTTAATAGACATCTGTTAATAGACAATATGCAAACATTGTTTCCATGTCTTGACGAGCACTGCTGTGAATGCAGCAGTGCTATATCTTTCTGAATCACAGTTTTGTCTGGATATATGCCCAGGAGTAGATTACTGGACCGTATGGTAATTCTATTTCTAGTTTTCTGAGGAACCTCCATACTGCTTTCCACACTCGCTGCACCAACTTACATTCCCACCAATAGTATAGGAGGGTTCCTTTCTCTCCACACTCTCTCCAGTATTGGTTATTTGTAGACTTTTTAATCATGGCCATTCTGACTGGAGTGAATTGATACCTCATTGTAGTCCTGATTTTCATTTCTCTAATAATTAGCAGTGGTGAGCATTTTTTCACGTATCTGTTGGTCATCTGTATGTCTTCTTTGGATAAATGTCTATTTAGGTTGTTTGTTTTTTTGTTGTTGAGTTGTATGAGCTGTTTGTATATACTGGAAATTAAGCTCTGTTGATCATATTGTTTGCAGATATTTTCTCCCATTCTCCTATTCTGTAAGTTGTTTTTTTGTTTTGTCATGATTTCCTTTGCTGTGCAAAAGCTTATAAGTTTGATTAGGCCCTCTCACCCTGATTCTTGACATGGTCATTGGTCACTCCTCTCTGCTCTCAGGTGGCTCTTCATCCTCCCCTCTACCCTTCAAAGCTTTGGTTGTGGGCATTTCCCAGAGCTTAGTGACTAGACCTCAGTAGTTCAGATACTTCCTTGATGGCATTTTACTTGTATATGAGTCATAAAACTGTATCTCCAGCATTTGCCTACCTTTTGTCATTTACCTCTCGTCTTCCCTTTCCCTTTTCATTCTCAATGCCTTCCAACCACATTTTCTGACTGCCTACAGAAAACTCCCAACAGATGCTATTTAAACACTGAACTTGATCTTCCCCAGTCTCTCTTGCTCTCATGTTTTATGTATGTGCATGCATTGCCGTCAAAATGAAATGCCAAATTCCTCAAAGTTAGGAAGATTTTTACAATTACCTTAGTATATACCCCATCCTTCTGTTCTTCCTTCGGCCAAGAACAGTATTCTAACCAGGTTGTTAGCCAATAAATTCTTATGTAATATTATATTTTTGTGAATAAACTACTCCCTTCTCATACAACCACCAGATTTAATTCATAATTATACATATGGTATGTATAATAGGATACAGGAATTCTATTTATTAATTATTAATATATTTTTTCTAATCTACTCCACAGTGGATTATTATTACACAGTGGATCTGAAACAGCCTATGTTAGAATCATTGTTTACATTTTCCTCCTCATTTAGTTTTTTGAGGCTAGTACCTGTGTGTTACGTGTTTCCATACTGCTAGAGACTGACTCCCACTAGGAGCTTATCATAATTATTTGTCAAAAGAATAAATATTTTTAAAAAGAAAATACAAGAAATATTTTCCAAAAAGGATTTTAACATTTAATGGATTAATCCTTTTCTAACAAAGTCGTGATTTATATTCACAAGGAATAAAGTGGATCAGAGCAGGGATAAATGGAGGCCACAAATTCAGATATGCAATTAATGCAAATGTATTTCCCATTACTCCAGTGAATTGTTATTATGAGTCTGAATGTCAGGCTGAAGCTTCCCCTTGAGTCTTTTTGAAGGTTCCCCCAATTCTGCAGCATTTTGTTGAGGTTTAAAGAAGAGTAAAGGATTTTGTAAGGTTAAGAATTGGGGAAGATGGGGAACTAACACAGCCCTAACGTCACTTCTCATATAAAGGTTACAGCAGAGAAGTCCCGCAGGCCGTGGGATTACAGTCTTTCTGAGGTACCTTCCTGCCCATTCTTACAGCACAGGAATGTGTCCACAAAGTTTCCCAGTCTCCATCTGCTAAAAGCCTCACGTTGCTGTTTCCTTGATAGCATCTTACCAAATCCTATCCTCTCAAGGACACTGCCAGAAAGCAGAATTGAACAGTCAGATCTGTAGGATGCCCTCAATCTCCCAGGCTTTCTCTTCCTAGCCTAATCTATTTTCTTCTAGTCTCAAAGCAATTCTCCCTTCAGAAATCCAGCCAAGACACTTTCCTTTGTATTCACATTCCCTTTGTTGTACCAATTTCACAAAGCCTTCCTCCATTATGGGGTTTAGATTTCTAAAACAAAAGACAAGTTTTGTGGTTCCAACCAGCCATATCCCTTCCCTTAGACAGTGATCCCAGAACCAAATACTTACTTGACTAGGAAAAGAAAAGGGGAAAAACACAATGCAAAGTTTAAAACTAGGTTACTGTGTCAGTATATTATCCCGTTCTGTTTTTCCCAGATCTTTCCATCATTTATCTTCTCTTTCCCTTTTTCATTCTCACTGCATTCCCACTTCATATTACCCTTTTATGGGCACTTACCTCACACTTGGACTACATCAATATTCTCCTTGAGTCTCCAGTTCATCCCAGCATCCACCATTTCTTTCCTCTACAAAACCAATTATCACGCCTCTGTATAATCTTCTACTCTCTATGACAGAAAGCATAAATTCTCCTGCCAACTTGAAATATTTGCATGTTAAGTTATTAATATTTCAACCTAACTTATTTTCACCCAGTTGGGAGCATTCAACCTCTTTTCTGAAAAGACAAATCTTTTCATTGCTCCCTCCATGTTTACAGTACTTGTTCCTGCTTCTGTGCTTTAACTCACATCATTTGTCTCATCTTAAATGCCCTGTTTTCTCCTCTCACATATATTTCAACCAACATTTAGGACCAACTCTAAATTCACTACCACAACCCAGTCTCTCATTAATTTTACCCATAGGGCATGAATTTCCTAATTTAAAATTTAATTATATATTATATATTTTTGCACTGCACTTTAATTATTCCACATTTTTTGTTTTTTGCACACTCCACTAATTACATGCTCCCTGTCAACAGGGAGCATATATTCTCATTTCCTTCATTATACCCAAAGCAGAGTCTGACATGCAATAAATTCTAAATCAATACTTGTGTGGCGGAAAGGTCATTGTAATTACTTACCAGTGTCGCTCCTCCCAACCTCTGCCTATGCCTCCTTCCTCCAACATGCACACAAACAACACTTCTAACTGATCTCCTTCCTCAAATTAGGAGGTGGCAAAGGAATTCTATAACTCTCAAAGTAGAGTTGTTCCAGCAGAAATGCAGAAAAAAATAATAATACATGATGGAACCAATTTTTAGCTCTTGACTTTCAAAAGTTTTATAGCCCACACAGAGACAGCAAAAAGTCAGAAAGTCTATAATATAGAGCACAAAATGCATGCTTTAAACAACTGAAGGATGATGAAGAAAGAAATTAGCTCTCCAATCTAGGAAGAAACTTTTAAAAATAATAATAGCGTGAGATGCGTATGTGAGTCTCTTAGAAGAGACTCTGCCCTCACTTCTTCCCATTGCAAGAAGGTGTAAATAGAATCTCTAGTAAATTTAAGTACTGAAAGCTTATTCTTTGTTTCCCATCTGCTGCCTTGAGAAGAAGCAAGCTAACAGGCTCCAAATATTCACTGGCAGAAGGTTATAGAAATGACTTCATGCATACTTGGATGACTTAAGGGCTTCAAGAAGTATGGAGAGCCTTGAACTAAATGGGTGAATAAAACTTTTTCACTTTTTGAAAGAGGCCAAGCAAAGAGAAAGTAAGTCCACCAAGTGCACTGCAAAACGACTAAATTTTCTGCCCCTAGATAGAGCAGAAGTTGAAAATGAAGCTTAGGTTGAGTTACAAAAAAATAAAGAGAGCTACTTTGCACATTCAAAGTTATTACCTGAGAAATATTATACCCAGTACTGTATTTATGATTAAGTGATTAACTCATTGATCAATTCATGATGAAATAAAAGGTTGAGCTAGACTCTGAAGTTGAAAACACAATTTCTGAAAGGTCCTAAGTCCATTTTAAGAAATCTATTAAAATATTCATAAAATTTAAATAATGATATAATCTCATGAATAAGAAAAACACCCTCAGAAAAGTACAAATGGCTTCCCTGGTGGTTCAGACAGTAAAGAATACACCTGCAATGTGGGAGACTTGGGTTCAATCCCTGGGTTGGGAAGATCCCCTGGAGTAGGGCATTGCAACCTACTCCAGTATTCTTGCCTGGAGAATCCCCATGGACAGAGGAGCCAGGCGGGCTACAGTCCATAGGGTCACAAGAGTCATACACAACTGAGCAACTAAGCACATGTTTATACCAATAAATGTAACATTTGAATGAGAAAATGAAAATACAAGTCATCACATAGTATTATATAAATATCATGACAGAATTGAGAATATACTGGACTATACTTTTAAGACATTTGTCTGTTTTCACTTTTACATGGGCTAGGATATGTAGAATGAGAGTCCATGATTTTTAATACTACAAAATAATTTATGCTCAAGTCTTTTACAAATCTATCAACTGCCACCATTCCCAATGTCTAAAAGCAAGAATTTTGTCTATGGAGTCTAGGTAATTATATAATGAGTTTATAAGGTCACCAGGCTATTATTAAAGAAGAGTGTAGAGTGTTATAATGTTTCAAACCAGTAGAAAAAAAAGTATTCAACTTAGGTCTTAAATAAATAGACCATTTTTCCCTTTCCTCACAGTTTGTCTCCTAATTTTACCAACAGCATTCTGTCAACCCAGTACACTAGAACCACGATGATGGAAAACACTGGTCATTTGTCTCCTTCTTATATTTGATGAGTTACTAACCCAAAGCACAGCTGGATGATGATTAACTACTTGTCTTAGTACAAAATATTCCAGTTGTGTCCTCACTGTCAGAATTTTTTCATTTTGATTTATAACTTTCCTGGCAAGCATATTATTAACTTTACATCTCTGTAGTTAACTGCCAAATGTGAACAATAAGTTATTCAACATATTAGCCTCCCTATTCTGAATAAGCCCAGGTTCTACTTGGTAAGAAAACATTCAGCAGAAACTACTAATTATGGTAGGAAAATACTCCATATTTTGAAATTAGGAATCCAAACTCACAGATCAATAATTGAATGTTATTAATATAAGCCTGGTTAAAGTGCATTTTCACTTCAAACATTTTTGAACTTGTTTTCAATCTCACTGAATAATGTTTAGATCACGTTTTTAAATATCAATTTTAAGTCATTAAGAAAGGAAAACAAAAATTAATTTCTTATACCATGTATAATCTTTGAGAAATAGGTCTTCAAGAGAATATTCTGAAACAGATGGAAACAAATTCATTTCTTTTAACACTGATTTCTAAATGGTAGTCAAAAGACCATGTAGAAGCCTCAACTGAGACAGATTCCTTGCTGGAAAACACTGACCACCTCTGATGTGCCTTTCTTTATTCTCCTAGCCACTAGATCAATGTTGAGGGCTGTGTTACCATACCTGACTTGGGCATTGCTGTCTCTACTAAGGGGAAAGGGGATTTTTCCACCAAAGATGCTGTAAGGCCTTGCTAATATGAACTGGTAAGAAGCAGGACAGCATGCCTTGAAAGTCCTGAACCAGGAGGGGATCTGAACTTAGAGCTGGATTTGTTTGTTTTTGGCTAAGCCTGTGAGGCATGCAGGATCTTAGTTTCCCAGCTAGGGACTGAACCCACACCCCCTGCAATGGAAGCACAGAGTCTGAACCATTGGACCACCAGGGAAATCCCAGGAAGAATTTGTTGATATGGGGGCATGCTCTGTGACTCAGACCCTGGCATGTTCTAATATGCTGCTGGGATGAATCTTGGAAGCTTGAAAAAAAAATAATAATGATGGCTTTCTATTAAATCTAAGATGCCAGAACTGATAGGCTGCTGAAGGAAAGAAAAAAATGACCCAGTGAAATGAACATGGCAAAATGAGTCCATTACATAAGACGTGAGAACCTACCAGCTGACTTTTCCTGGAAGGGGCCAGAGAAGATTTCATTAACTATGGTGATAAGAAATGCAGTGGAAACAGAGATGCCACCCTTAATGAGAAGCTTAGTGGTGGCTGGCCTCTGCAGGCTGAGGTTGATGGCAGGACATGCTACTACGGAACCTGGCTCCCCAGTATCAGCAAAGAAGATGGGATTCCAGAGTAGCAGAGACAGCTGGTAGCACTTAATTGTCGGAGAAAAGATGCATGTAATAACTGTAACTGACAGCATAGTTGAAATGGAGGCATCCAGGGCATCCTGACCCACAGTGAACAATCATGATGACGAATATAGTCCATGGTTCTAAAGAGCAAGACAAATAAACAGTAAATAAGGTGTTTCTTCACATGATTGATACATGCACATATACATATACACATAATATAAACAGATTCAAGAGAGATCAAAAATGGATGAACAGAAAGATGATATCAGCTGCCCCAGTGGAACTAATCAAATGCTGCAATCTCTCACCAACCTTCTATACCTGAGCCAGTTCTTAGACAAGTCATCGATTAAAAGAGAGATCAGATGTCTGTAAGAAAAAATTCTCAAATACCATAGTAAGTGAAGGTAGCAGTTCCTTCAGTTTTTTCCCACAGTGACCTAGGATCATTCATTGTTTACATGTATATTTTTCAGATCATTTTCCATTATAGGTTATTTAAGATATTGAATATAGCTCCCTGTGCTGTATAATAAATACTTGCTGCCTATTTTATGCAAGTAGTTTGTATCTGCTAGTTCCAAACTCCTAATTTATCCCTCCCTCCCTTTCCCCTTTGGTAATCACAAGTTTGTTTTCTTTGTCTGTGAATCTACTTCTGTTTCATACATAGATTTATTTGTATTTTTTATATTCATACTTTTATATTCCACCTATGTGATATCACATAATATTTGCATTTCTTTGCCTGATTTACTTCACTTAATATGAAATTCTCAAATAATGTAAATATTTTACATAAATATATATGTATATATTTTATAAAATATATATTGTTTAAATGTATATATATATTATATAATATATATTTAATATAATATATTATATACAAATATATATAATATGTATTTTATATATGTATAAAACACATATCACATATATTTATAAATTATGTATATTTGTATATAATATAAATATATATTTTATCAAGTGAAATGGCAACCCCTCCAGTATTCTTGTCTGGAAAATCCCATGGACAGAGGAGCCTGGCAGACTACAGTCCATGGGGTCACAAGAGTCAGATACAACTTAGCGAATAAACTGCCACCATATATAAAACATCTTAAACCAGCCACCTATTGACAGGTGCTTGGTTTGTTTCCATGTCTTGGTTTTGTAAATAGTGCTGCTATGAATAGTACTGCTTTTGAGTTAAAGTGTTCATCTTTTCTAGATATATACCCAGGAGTGGGTAGCTAGATCCTGTGGTAGCTCTATTTTTAGTTTTTTTAAGAAACCTCCATACTGTTTTCCATAGTGTCTGTACCAATTTATATTCCCACCAACAGTGTATGTGGCAGGGTTGGGGGGGACCAGGATCTTGTGAGGCCTACCAAATTCAGAATCTAAACTGACTCTGATAACAGAACCACAATAGATACCCCACCCAAGAAAAATAGAAAATCAAGAACAATACTGAACAATACTGCATTTCAGATAGGACAGTTTAGTGCCAATCTCAAAGGCCTAAAAAAAATGCAGTGAAGGTGTTTACTATTAATAACCCATTTAATTCACCAATTTGGCCATAAAAATTAAATGGAGCATGGCAGATGACAGTTGAGTTCAGTTCAGTTCAGTCGCTCAGTTGTGTCTGACTCTTCACGACCCCATGAATTGCAGCACGCCAGGCCTCCCTGTCCATCACCAACTCCCGGAGTTCACTCAGACTCACGTCCATCGAGTCAGTGATGCCATCCAGCCATCTCATCCTCTGTCATCCCCTTCTCCTCCTGCCCCCAATCCCTCCCAGCATCAGTCTTTTCCAATGAGTCAACTCTTCGCATGAGGTGGCCAAAGTACTGGAGTTTCAGCTTCAGCATCATTCCCTCCAAAGAAATCCCAGGGCTGATATCCTTCAGAATGGACTGGTTGGATCTCTTTGCAGTCCATGGGACTCTTAAGAGTCTTCTCCAACACCACAGTTCAAAAGCATCAATTCTTCGGTGCTCAGCCTTCTTCACAGTCCAACTCTCACATCCATACATGACCACTGGAAAAACCATAGCCTTGACTAGACAGATGAATCCCAACTTTAGCTTTTTTGCTAAATGTAGTGTATTTGGCAGATCAACATGGATGGCTGTCCTCTGCAGGCTGAGGCTGAAGGCAGGACATGCTGCTCTGGAACCTGGCCCCAGTATCAGCAAGGAAGATGGGATTCCATCCAGTATGTGATACGGAGCTACTGGTCTGGTAAATAACTGGTCAGGAAAGAGGCTAAAAAGCAGTTCTCACTTACCAGAGACCAACAACATGATACATTTATGGCATCACCCAGGGCTACGTTGAATCGCCTCTCTTCTGTCACTGTATAGTCTTAATGTATCTTGATTACCTGGACCTTCCATAGGTCCTTTAATGACTTCCTCATTGGTCTAGTTTATTGATAACAACATGGCAAATAGAACTGATAAGCAGAAAAAGGCAAGTACTGTGATGGCAAAGAAAATGGCAAGTAACATACATGAGCTCCTAAAAATGGGCATTAAGTCCTACAAAGTCCCAATTTACCAGTCAATTGCTTAGAACTCCAGCAGTATGCTAAAATATCCTTTTCAAGATAAAGAACAGGTTATTGTGCTTTGCACTTCCTACTGCTTAGAAGCATAGCACCTGGAGGGCTTTATGAATAGTGTTTCAACTCACTTATCATGTGACTCAAAAGAGGGCTTTACAGTAAATCGAGGCTGACATACAAATAGTCCTGCCACTTGGGCCACACAGCCCATCAGACCCATAATTTAAAGGAATTTATGTTAATCTACATAATCAACATTATGTAGAGTCTCTGGGAACACCCAGTGGGAGAGCTGCAGCAAAGAACTCCAAGGTTCTGGATCAAAGTCATGCCATCTACAGTAGAGAACTGTATTCTATTTAGAAATCGGTTCCTAGCATGCTATTGAGTCATGGTGAAAACTAAGCGTAAGACCACAGAATAGCAAGTGACCATTGACAATAGCTTCCCATAATGACCTAGATTCTGTTAGACCTAAAGATGTCATAAGGTTCAACGGGCCTGTGTGTGTGCTAGTCCAATGTTTGCGACCCCATGGACTGTAGCCTGCCAGGCTTCTCTGTCCATAGGGATTCTCCAGGCAAAAATACTGGAGTGGGTTGCCATGCCTTTCTCCAGGGGATCTTCCCAACCCAGGAATCAAACACAGGTCTCCCACATTGCAGGCAGATTCTTTAACATCTGAGCCACCAGGAAAGCCCTCAACTGGCCTAGCAAAGATATGTCTTTCAAGATAAGCTTCATACAGGTATACCTAGGACAGAAAGAAGAAAATTTAGAAGACTCAGTAAGCTTCATGATTAGGTTTATTATGTACCAATAACTCATCCTTTTCTTACACCTATGGGCTCATAGAATAGTTTCTTACAGCCAGCTAACAAAGGAAATTAAAAAAAAAAAAAAACAGAACTGGTTCACAGATTACTAGATATGTTGAGGCAAGATTAGAAATAGACTGTGGCTGTACCAACTCAAGGGTGGAGCCCAACTTAAGCGTGGCCCTGAAAGACAGTAATTAGAAATTCTCTCAATGAGCAAAACTTGGGTCAGTGTATCTGGTCATCCAGTTCATCTGAAGACAACTGGCCAAAGATAAGGACATACATGGACACATGGACAATGAAAAGGTGGTTTGACTGGTTGGTCAGAGGCCAGGAAAGAGCAAGACTGGAAGATCAGAGATAAGAAAAAAAGTCTTAGAAAGAAGTGTTTAGATGAGCCTGTAGCAGTGGGCACAAAGGTTGAGCATTCTTGAAACACACTAAATGCCCTTTATAGAGCATCAACTGCAAAAGACATCCTAAATAACAGGTACACAGGATTACTTATCCAGTGGCTGTCTGCCAGCCTCTGCACTTTGGCACACAAGTACTTCTTCAATGGGCCCAAGAATGAAGTAGTGGTGGTGGAAGAGATGAACCTATACACAGGCTCAGTACCATGGGGTCCCATGTGTACACACACACACACACACACACACACACATCACATGCTCTTTATCCATTCATCTATTGATGAACATAATTAAGGTTGCTTCCATGTCTTGGCTATTAATTAGTGCTGCAATGAACATTGAGATGCAAGTATCTTTTCAAATTATGGTTTTCCGGATATATGCCCAAGAATGGAATGAAGAATCATTGGTAACTCTATTTTTAGTTTTTTAAGGAACCTCCATACAGTTCCCCACAGCGACTAACCAATTTACATTACCACCAACTGTTTAGGAGTGTTCCTTTTTCTTCACACCCTCTCCAGCATTTATTATTTGTAGACTTTTTGATAATGGCCATTCTGACAGTGCGAGGTGATACCTCACTGTAGCTCTGATCTGCATTTCTCTAATAATTAGCAGTGGTGAACACTTTTTCATGTTTCTGTTGGCCATCTGTATGTCTTCTTGGGAGAATATCTGTTTAAATCTTGTGTCCATTTTTTGATAGGGTTTTTTGTTTTCTGATATTGAGCCATATGAGCTGTTTATATAATTTGGAAATTAATCCCTATGGGTCACATTATTTGCAAATATTTTCTCCCATTTCGTAGGCTGGCTTCTTTTGTTTATGGTTTCCTTTTCTGTGCAAAAGCTTTTAAGTTTAATTGAGTCCCATTTGTTTGTTCTTGTTTTTATTTCTATCACTCTTAGAAGTAGATCCAAAAAGACGCAGCTGCAATTTGTGTCAAGGAGTGTTCTGTCAATGTTTTCCTCTAAGAGTTGTATAGTATCCAGTCTTACATTTAGGTGTTCAACTCATTTTATTTTTATGTATCGTGTTAGAAAATGTTCTAATTTCATTTTTTTAATGTAGCTGCCCAGCACCACTTACTGAAGTGACTGTCTTTTCTCCATTGTAAATTCTTGTGCCTCATTTATCATAGATTGATTGGCCATAAGTGCATGGGTTTATTTCTGGGCTCTCTCTCCTGTTCCATTGATCTATATGTCTGCTTTTTGTTGCCAGTACCACATTTTTTGAGTACTATAGCTTTGTAGTATAGTCTGAAGTCAGAAGGCCTGATTCCTCCAGTTTTGTTTTTCTTTCTCAAGATTGCTTTGGCTATTGAGGGTCTTTTGTGTCTCCAAACAAATTTTAAAACACTTTGTTCCAGTTCTGTGAAAAATCCCATTGGTAATATGATAGTGATTGCACTGAATATGTAGGTTGCTTTGGGTAGTATAGTCATTTTGGCAATACTGATTCTTCCTATCAAAGAATATGGTATATTTTTCTATCTGTTTGCAACATCTTTAATTTTTTTTATAAGTGTCATATAGTTTCTGGAGCACAGGTCTTTTGCTTCCTTAGGTAGGCTTACTCCTAGGTATTGTATTTGTTTTGATATGATTGTAAATGGGATTGTTGCCTTAATTTCTCTTTCTGCTATTTCATTGTTAGTACATAGAAATGCAACAAACTTCTATATATCAATGTTGTTAAAGAATTGATATTTTAAAATGAATTATTTCATGGTTCTACTTCAAGCTTATGTATGTCCAGTTTTTTAAACTATTTATATTATTCAAATTTTCATACTTTATATATAAAACATTGAAAATGAATAAAAGCCTTTTTCTTGTTGTTCTGTCGCTATGCAGTGTCCAACTCTTTGTGACTCTATGGACTATACCATGCCAGGCTCCTCTGTCCTCTACTATCTCCTGCAGTTTGCTCAAATTCCATTGAGTATGAATAAAAGTCTATCTTTCACTGTTTGCTAATACATATGAAAAACTTCTGCAATTATATCTAAGAAACTATAAATGACAGTATTTATGCAAGTAAACTAGCAGGAGAATTTTCCTTTTAATTTTAAGTCCTTATGAAAAGTCTGAGGGTTTACAAAGACCATGAATTACTCACAAAATCATCAATAAGCACATACAGATTTCTCCAAAAAAATACACTCATTATAAAGTGGAATTTTTCCCTTTTTTCTTCTGATGAAGCATTTTTGCATAAGCTTGTATATTTTAAAATTACATTTCAAAAGATAAGGTTTGTTGACTTGTTTAGCCATTACTTCATCTTTGGTTTGTAGATTTTTATAATATGCATACAAATAAGTTTTATTTTTGAATGCTTTTCATGAAATTACATCTCTCACATTTGATGTTAGGACTGTTACAGAGGGTGAATTTTGCAAGCCAGTCAGTTAATATCAAAGGCAATGACTTCATATTTTGGGAAAGTTGACATATGTTTTAAAAGTTTTTCACATACTACATTTGGCATAACTTCAGAAGGCCCTATATTGTTCTGGATCATTTCGTGGCAAAATTAATTTCTGTATTACTTCACTTTTTCCTCCAAAGGATGCCATTTTTTTTTCTATTCCAGTTAAGTAGACATTAATATCTCAGCAGGGAGAATATGACTTTTTAAATAATAGTTTTTTTGGTCCCAAACATTACATTATTGGTTACAGTTACTATTTACTAACCAGAAAATGTTCTTTACAGTTCAGTTCAACAAACATGTATTGATCATTTTATATACCACAAACTGGATAAAGCTCAAGACTAACAAAGAAAGCTATGTTCTCTGCTGTTTGAAATATTCATCAACTAAAAGAGATATCTAAAGAGAATTTCAATACGATCACTGAAGACTAAGGACCCACAACAGACAAAAACTTCTCTCATTTCTACTTTTCAAAATAAATATATACTCTTTAGTTTAAATTTATCAGTTTAAATTTAATTCTAATTCAATTATACATTCCTACTTGGTAAAAATCCCTTTAGACCTTTCTTTGTGCTAGACTTTCCAAATAGTTATGAATAATCTGACTCAAAATAATATTCCTTGTGAATGACAGCAGTGAGAAAGGCCTGGGAAGAAATATGGCAGGGACATAAGAGTTTCAGCTTCATGTGAAACAAAATTTGATATGAGAAGCTTAAATTCTAAGAGAACAAGAAAGGACATAGCTGATACAGAAAAAAAAAAGAGAGAAAAGGAAAGAAGTGAGGTAAAGAATATGAAAACTAAATCAGTTCTGTAACTCCTGTACACTGCACACGGAAGTATCTCCAACTCAGGAAATGCCTTTTATCTCCCACTTGACTAAGGTCATGGCATGGCTTACAGATCCCATTTTGAACTTTTTTTTAAGCAATGGGACAATATGTCATTGATTTTTGCTGTGAAAACACACAAGTGAAAAGAACTTATCCTTGAAATTGATTTCTTTTTTTTTTCAAGAAAATGTCCCATGAAGAAATAGAAAGTAACCTGCACAAACCGTGTCTAAGAAAAAAGCCATAAAAGAAGTATCAGGTCAAAAGACAATTACAAATTAGAAGAGAATACTGTAAAGAAAACATAATATGAAAAGTGAAATGACAATTGCATACTGCATGAGTGATAAGGTATGGGTTGGGCACAAAATTCACTAAATACTGAATTATTAAATTATCATTTTCATATATTTTTTCTTACCTAGGGAAATCTCAAAGTTTACATAGCTTTATTGAGGAAGAAAGATTCAGATTCCTATGGTTGTTGAAGCCCAATTTTACTGTTTTTTAGTTTTAAAATCACTTAGGAAGAAATTGATCATGACCTCAAAATAATCTTTAATAAATTTTACATATCATGTTTAAATAAATGACTGCTAGAGAATCAATTTAATGGAATAACTCAAGAGCTATATTTATAGAAAACATAACTGTTAAAAGATGCATTGCTTCAAAATAATTATAAAAGATCCACTTTTTCCTTAGTATTATATGATATATTATTCTCCATTGAAAGTGTGCATTCAGGTCAAGGGACATGTGAACTAAGGAAGACATGAATGAATAGGTTAATATAAATGCATAAATCTTCAGGGCATAATAGTTTATAAACTGTTCTTTCACACTATAGATCTCTTTAAAAATAGTTTCTAAACAAATGAAAATGAAAGCACCTTAAAGTTAATAGGAAATTTGACTGCCTCGTAGATTGAATTGTCCCATATGCACAGAACATAATGTAAGCAAAATATTATATGCCAGAACATGAGTGTATCCAAATATAGAGTATACATGTGTATTCACATATATGAAGTACATGGAGAAAATTCATACCTAAAACTAACAAAAATGGGAAACAGGCATTCAAAAGGTCTGTATTCCAAAATGGCCCTACAAAAGTAAATTGATGTGTAAAATGTAAAGACCTACTTTGTGCTTTGCTGTGCTAAGTCACTTCAGTCATGTCCAGCTCTTTGCAAGCCTATGGACTATAGCCGACCAGGCTCCTCTGTCCACGGGATTCTCCAGGCAAGAATACTGGAGTGGGTTGCCATACCCTCCTCCAGGGGATCTTCTCCACCCTGGGACTGAATCCACGTCTCCTGTGGCTCCTGCATTGCAAGAAGATTCATTACCACTGAGACACTAGGGTAGCCGAAAATGAAGATAAAAGAGTTACTGAATAAACTATTTTTTTATTTCTACACAAATTTCCTTTATCAAATAGCATTACTTCATAACTATATTTTGCTGGATAGCTTGAAGGTCCTATTTTATTAATCAATACTGTGCATAGATTATAAATAACTATTGATTTCATGTTTGTTTAACACAAAATGGAGGTAATGGCTTCTTCTGTCAACTAATATGATGTCTATGTTTTGTTTGTTGCATATGTTATACATTATTTATCAATGTTTAAATTCTTATATACAGACTATTACTTTCCCAAATTACATTTTGCCCAGTACAGTACTATTTCTTATATAGGAGGTCTAGAAGGGATCTCTACCTAACTGGTCCAAGTTCTTGCCTCAAGGTAAGTTCAAATGGTGAATAAAGAACACAACTTAATAAAACTGTCATATTTGAAACTAATTACATAGACATCTGGAATTCAGAAGACAGTAAATAAAAAGGAAAAACTAGTTTATACTTCATGACCCTTTCTACTAGCATGTTAATAAAGGTCTAAGATTAGCAGAGGTCAGAATAATGGAAAAAAATTTCCAAGTCTTCCTGATGAGCTTTCAACTAAACCCAAACTTCAAATTGGCTCTCATTTTTCTCATCCTACAAAAGGAGAGTAAAATCTCTCTGCGCTTTTCTAATTTTCTGGCATACACTGAGACTTTTCCACAATGCGGGTAAGCAAAGTCTACCTTTATGGCATCAATAAAATATTATGCTTTATTTTATTCTTTGACTTTCCCTTTAGTAAATACTTGAATTTTTTATGCTTATGTTATTATTATTCAGTCACTCAGTTGTGTCCAACTCTTTGTGACCCCATGGAATACAGCATACCAGGCTTCCCCATCCTTCACCATCTCCCAGAACTTGTTCAAACACATCCATTGAGTCGGTAATGCCATCCAACCATCCCATCCTCTGCCGTCCCCCTCTCCTCCTGCCTTCAATCATTCCTAGCATCAGGGTCTTTTCTAATGACTCAGTTCTTCCCATTATGTGGCCAAAGTATGGAAATTTCAGCTTCAGCATCAATCCTTCCAATGAATATTCAGGACTGATTTCCTTTAGGATGGACTGGTTGGATCTCCTTGCACTCCAAGGGACTCTCAAGAGTCTTCTTAAACACCACAGTTCAAAACCATCCATTCTTCGGCACTCAGCTTTCCTTATAGTCCAACTCTCACATCCATACATGACTACTGGAAAAACCATAGCTTTAACTAGATGGACCTTTGTTGGCAAAGTAATGTTTCTGATTTTTAATATTCTGTCTAGGTTGGTCCTAACTTTTCTTTCAAGGAGTAGTTCAGTTCAGTTCAGTTGCTCAGTCATGTCCAACTTTTTGCTACCGCATGGACTGTAGCACGCCAGGCCTCCCTGTCCATCACCAGCTCCTAGAGTTTATTCAAACTCATGTCCATTGAGTCAGTGATGCAATCTAACCACCTCATCCTTTGTGGTCCCCTTCTCCTCCCACCTTCAATCTTTCCCACCATCAGGGTCTTTTCTAATGAATCAGTTCTTCGCATCAGGTGGCCAAAGTATTGGAGTTTCAGCTTCAACATCAGTCCTTCCAATGAATATTTAGAACTGATTTCCTTTAGGATGGACTGGTTGGATCTCCTTGCAGTCCAAGGGACTCTCAAGAGTCTTCTCCAATACCACAGTTCAAAAGCATCAATTCTTCCATGCTCAGCTTTCTTTATAGTCCAACTCTCACATCCATACATGACTATTGGAAAACCATAGCTTTGACTAGATGGACCTTTGTTGGTAAAGTAATGTCTCTGCTTTGTAATATGCTGTCTAGGTTGGTCATAACTTTACTGACAAGGAGTAAGTGTCTTTTAATTTCATGGCTGCAGTCACCATCTGGAGTGATTTTGGAGCCCAGAAAAATAAAGTCTGACACTGTTTCCACTGTTTCCCCATCTATTTCCCATGAAGTGATGGGACCGGATGCCATGATCTTAGTTTTATGAATGTTGAATTTTAAGCCAACTTTTCCACTCTCTTTCACTTTCATCAAGAGGCTCTTTAATTCTCCTTCACTTTCTGCCATAAGGGTGATGTCATCTGCATACTTGAGGTTATTGATATTTCTCCCAGCAATCTTGATTCCAGCTTGTGCTTCATCCAGCCAAGAATTTCTCATGATGTACTCTGCATATAAGTTAAATAAGCAGGGTGACAATATACAGCCTTGACGTACTCCTTTTCCTATTTGGAACCAGTCTGTTGTTCCATGTCCAGTTCTAACTGTTGCTTCCTGACCTGCATACAGGTTTCTTAAGAGGCAGGTCAGGTGGTCTAGAACTGCCATCTCTTTAAGAATTTTCCACAGTTTGTGGTGATTCAAAGGCTTTGGTATAGTCAATAAAGCAGAAATAGATGTTTTTCTAGAACTCTCTTGCTTTTTCAATGATCCAGCAGATGTTGGCAATTTGATCTCTGGTTCCTCTGCCTTTTCTAAAACCAGCTTGAACATCTGGAAGTTCACAGTTCATGTATTGTTGAAGCCTGGTTTGGAGAATTTTGAGCATTACTTTACTAGCATGTGAGATGAGTGCAATTGTGCGGTAGTTTGAACATTCTTACAGTCCATGGAATTCTCTAGGCCAGAATACTGGAGTGGGTAGACTTTCCCATCTCCAGGGGATCTTCCCAACCCAGGATCAAACGCAGGTCTCCCATATTTCAGGCGGATTCTTTACCAGCTGAGCCACAAGGGAAGCCTATGGGTACATACATCTTTTTGAGTCAGAGTTTTTATTTTCTTTAGATGAATACCTGGAGGTAAAGTTGCTGGATCGTATGGCAGTTCTACTTTAACTCTCTAGAGGAAACACCACACTGTTTGACACAGAGATTGCACCAGTTTACAGCCTCACTAACAGTGCATGAGTGTTCACTTTTCTCTCTATCTTTCCCAAAACATATTTGTTGACTTTATGATAATAGCAATTCACAAAGAGATGAGATCTCATTGCGGTTTTGATTTGCATTTCCCTGATGATCAATGATATAGAGGATATTTTTATGTGTCTGTTGGCCACCTATATTATCTTGTTTGGTTTTCTTCTAAGAGCTTTATGGTTTCAGGTCTTGCATTTAATTCTTTAATCCAGTTTGAGTTTATCTTCGTATGTGGTGTAGAAAGTACCTCAGATAGATTCTTTTACATGTACCTGTGCAGTTTTCCCAGTACCATTTATTTAAAAGGCTGTCTTTTCCCTACTATACATTCTTGCCTTCTTTCATTAACCATACTAGTGTGGCCTTATTTCTTGGCTCTCTATTTGTTCCACTGATTTATTGGTCAGTTTTGGTTTCAGTGCCATACCGCTTTCATTACCATAGTTCAATGTATGGTTTGAAATCAGGAAGTGTAACACCTCTAGCTTTGTTCTTTTTTCTCAAGATTGCTTTAGCTATTTGTGTTCTTCATACACTCTATGGGGGTCACAAAGAATCAGAGAAGACTTACTGACTAAACAACAACAGGTATTTCCATACAGATTTTAAAATTATTTGTTCTAGTTCTGTGAAAAATGCCATTTTATTTTGATAGGATTTACATTGAATCTATAGATTGTGTATAGGTAGTAGGGTCATTTTAGCAATATTAATTCTCCCCATTTATGAGTACAGTATAAGTTGTTTTTCCATGTGTTTTTTATACTCTTCAGTTTCTTTCATCAGTGTCTCATAGTTTTCTGAATTTTTTACCTCATAGGTTATATTTATTCCTGATTTATTCAGAAATAAGAACAAGAATAGTATCTTATTCTTCTGATGCAATTATAAATGGAATTGTTCCCTTAATTTCTCTTTCTGTTAGTTTGTTGTTAGTGTATAGATTTGCAACATATTTCTGTATATTAATTTTGTACCCTGTAACTTTACCCTGCCTCCTGAGCAACCTGTATGTAGGTCAAGAAGGAACAGTTAGAACCAGATGTGGAACAAGAGACTGGTTCAAAAATGGGAAAGGAGTATGATAAGGCTGGATATTTTCACCTTGCTTATTTAACTTATATGCAGAGAACATTATATGAACTGCTGGGCTGGATGAATCACAAGCTGGAATCAAGATTGCTGGGAGAAATATCAACAACTTCAAATACGCAGGTGAAACCACTCTAATGGCAGAAAGTGAAAAGGAACTAAAGAACCTCTTGATAAGGGTGAAAGAGGAGAGTGAAAAAGCTGGATTGAAACTCAGCATTCAAAAAACTAAGGTTTTTGGCACTCAGTCTCATTACTTCATGGCAAAGAGAAGGGGAAAAGTTGGAAGCAATGACAGATTTTATTTTCTTGGACTCCAAAATCACTTCAAACGATGACTGCAGCCATGAAATTAAAAGACGCTTGCTCCTTAGAAGGAAAGTTATAACAAACTTAAATAGCATATTGAAAAACATAGACATCATCTTGCTGACAAAGGTCTGAAAAGTCAAAGCTATGATTTTTCCAGTAGTCATGAACAGATGGGAGAGCTGGACCATAAAGAAGGCTGAATGCCAAAGAATTGATGCTTTTGATTGTGGTGCTGTAGAAGACTCTTGAGAGTCCCTTGGACTGCAAGGAGATCAAACAAGTCAATTCTAAAGGAAATCAACCCTGAATATTCATTGGAAGGACTGATGCTGAACCTGAAGCCCCAGTACTTTGGCCACCTGATGCGAAGAGTCGACTCACTGGAAAAGACCCTGATGCTGGGAAAGACTGAAGGCAGGAGAAGTGGGCAGCAGAGGATGAAATGGCTAGATAGCATCACCAACTCAACAGACATGAATTTAAGCAAACTCTGGGAGACAGTGAAGGACAGAGGAGTCTGACATGACCTAGTGACTGAACCACAACAACTTTACCAACTTCATTGGTGCATTTTATTAGTTTGTTGTTAGCATTACTAGGATATTCTATATATAGTGTCATGTCATCAGCAAACAATGACAGTTTTACTTCTTCCTTTCCAATTTAGATTCCTCTTAATTTTTTTCTTCTTTTCTGATGGCTGTGGTTAGGACTTCAAATAATATGTTGATTAAAAGTGCTTAGAGTGAGCATCCTTTTCTTATTCCTGATCTTAGAGGAAAGGCTTTCAGCTTTTCATCATTGAGTATGATGTCAGCTATAGATTTGTCATATATGGCCTGATTAAATTGAGGTATGTTCTCTCTATACCAACTACATTGAGAGTTTTTGTCATAAATAAATGATAATTTTGTCAAAAGCTTTTTATTCTTCTATTGAAATAATTATGATTTTTATCTCCAAGTTGTTAATGGGGTGTATCACATTGATTTGTAGATCTTGAACCATATTGCATCCCTGGAATAAATCCCATTGGATTATGGTGTATGATCTTTTAACATATAATATTATTGAATTTACTAATATTTTGTTGAAGACTTTTGTATCTATGTTCATTAGGGATATTGGTCTGTAATTTTTTGTGTGGTGTCCTTGTCTAGTTTTGGTATCATGGTGATGCTGGCCTTATATAATGAGATTAGAAGCATTCTTTCTTCTTCAATTTTTTGGAATAGTTTTAGAAGAATAGGTATTAACTTTTATTTAAAGGTTTTGTATGACCCACCTATGAAACCATCCAGTCCTGGAATCATGCTTGTTTGGAGTTTTTTTATTGATTGCTTACACAATTTCACTACTGGTAATCAGTCTGTTCATATTTTCTACTTTTTTTTTTTTTCTTTTTTTTTTTTAAATTTTATTTTATTTTTAAACTTTACATAATTGTATTAGTTTTGCCAAATATCCAAATGAATCCGCCACAGGTATACATGTGTTCCCCATCCTGAACCCTCCTCCCTCCTCCCTCCCCATACCATCCCTCTGGGTCGTCCCAGTGCACTAGCCCCAAGCATCCAGTATCGTGCATCGAACCTGGACTGGCAACTCGTTTCTTACATGATATTTTACATGTTTCAATGTCATTCTCCCAAATCTTTTTCGTGATTCAATTTTGAGAGATTGTACATCTCTAGGAATTTATCCATTTCTTCTAAGTTATCCAATTATTTGGCATATACTTGTTCATAGTACTCTCTTATGATCCTTTGTATTTCTCTGGCATTCATTATAACTTCTTTTTCATTTCTGAATTAATTTGGGGGGAACTTTCGCTACTTGCTTACTGAGTCTGGCTAAAGGCTTATCAATTTTATCTTTTCAAAGAATCAGCTTTTAGTTACATTGATCTTTTCTATTATTCTTTAGCATCTAATTCATTCATCTCTACTCTCAACTTTAGTATTTCCTTCTTTCTACTAACTTTCAGGTTTGTTTGTTGTTTTATAGTCCCTTTAGGTATAGGGTTAGATTGTTTACTTGAGATTTTTCTTACATCTCCAGATATTTGAAAGTCATCCCTAGTAACTGAAAGTCCTTCAATGCCCTTACTCCTTTCCTTTACAGTTCCTACCTTGACAAGTAGGTCTTGACAATACCCAGGGCAAAATTAGCTCCTCTAAACCCTTCTCTGAACTTGAGTTGTCAATTATTCTCCTCTGTTCTTAGAGCACTTTGTACACAGTTATGTTGCACTCACTGCTTCATGACACTATTACTAACCTGCCATAAACTACATAGATGATCCTCAAAGACAGGAAACACTGATATTTTCCTGTTTGTGACCCATTTCTTGAATAGTACCTATACAAAGTAGAGACTCCAAAAAATATATTCTGAATGAATAAATGCACATTTGAACAAATCATTGACTGTCTAAAATGAATTCAGGATACAATCAAGAGTCTTTTTTAGGTTCACACTATTCTCATTGCTCCATCACCCAATTCTTGTGTTTTTTTTTTTTTTAACAAGGCTCACTCAAAAGTGACAATCCTGCAGCTTCTGTATTTCTCTGTCATAATCACTCCACCCTCTCCTCATCCCTGCTGCTGCTGCTGCTAAGTCGCTTCAGTCGTGTCCGACTCTGTGCGACCCCATAGACGGCAGCCCACCAGGCTCCCCCGTCCCTGGGGTTCTCCAGGCAAGAACACTGGAGTGGGTTGCCATTTCCTTCTCCATCTCCTCATCCCTAGAAGTGGCAAATACCTTAGGGAGAATTTTTTTTTATTATTTCAAAGACTCATACATCATTACAGAATAAACACAACAGTTACATGATTTTTTTCCTTTTGTGAATCATTTATTCAATAATTTTTATTGCGTAAATGAGCTAGATTATTCTGAGGCTTGAAATATGTCTATAAATCACAACTGACTCACTGTTTAAGGATACAAGAGGTGCCCACCAACTAATCAAATCCCTTTTGAGAGTTATCTGAGTTAAATCTGGAGAGAAATGATTTACATTTTAAAATGTTATCATTTTTGCTATTTTTCTCTCTTTTTCCTGAAGAATATACTTCCTGATCATTGTGAAAAGGGAAATCTTCCCCTCCTTGACTTCTACATGACCAGTTTCAGAAGTAATTTCTTTTTTAATGTACATCTATTTATATCCTACTGTTTACATAAAATATTTGAAGCAGTTTATAACAAAACACATAAAATAAAATTAGAAAAGAGCTGCCATGGAATAGATAAATATGATATTAATAAGAACAATGTAGATGCTGTCATTTCAATTAAATTCTAATTTTGGGTTGCCTGAAAGCTAAGGTACAAATGAAAGATAAAATGAGTAATCTATTTTCATTATTTACAAAGGAAAAGAAACTAATGTGATAGATACTAAGCATAAGCAACGGTTTTTCTGGCCCTGAACTCTCAAAGTTCTCATTTGAAATTTGATATATGCAATATATATATATGAAATTTCATATGCTCAAAATCCTCCAAGCCAGGCTTCAGCAATACGTGAACCATGAAATTCCAGATGTTCAAGCTGGTTTTAGAAAAGGCAGAGAAACCAGAGATCAAATTGCCAACATCCACTGGATCATCAAAAAAGCAAGAGAGTTCCAGAAAAAAACATCTATTTCTGCTTTATTGATCATGCCAAAGCCTTTGACTGTTGATCACAATAAACTGTGGAAAATTCTGAAGGAGACCACCTGATCTGCCTCTTGAGAAACCTATATGCAGGTCAGGAAGCAACAGTTAGAACTGGACATGGAACAAGAGACTGGTTCCAAATAGGAAAAGGAGTATGTCAAGGCTGTATATTGTCACCCTGCTTATTTGACTTATATGGCAGAGTACATTATGAGAAATGCTGGGCTGGAAGAAGCACAAGCTGGAGTCAAGATTGCTGGGAGAAATATCAATAACCTCAGATATGCAGATGACACCACCCTTATGGCAGAAAGTGAAGAGGAACTAAAGAGCCTCAGGATGGGGAACACATGTATACCTGTGGTGGATTCATTTTGATATTTGGCAAAACTAATACAATTATGTAAGGTTTAAAAATAAAATAAAATTAATTAAAAAAAAAAATAAAGAGCCTCTTGATAAAAGTGAAACAGGAGAGTGAAAAGTTGGCTTAAAACTCAATATTAAGAAAATTAAGATCATGGCATCTTGTCCCATCACTTCATGGCAAATAGATGGGGAAACAGTGGCTGACTTTATTTTTTGGGCTCCAAAATCCAAAATCACATCAGATGGTGATTGCAGCCATGAAATTAAAAGATGCTTACTCCTTGGAAGGAAAGTTATGACCAACCTAGATAGCATATTCAAAAGCAGAGACATTACTTTGCCAACAAAGGTCTGTCTAGTCAAAGCCGTGGTTTTTCCAGTAGTCGTGTATGGATGTGAGAGTTGGACTATAAAGAAAGCTGAGCAAAGAAGAATTGATGCTTTTGAACTGCGGTGTTGGAGAAGACTCTTGAGAGTCCCTTGGACTGCAAGGAAATCCAACCAGTTCATCCTTAAGGAGATCAGTCCTGGGTGTTCATTGGAAGGACTGATGCTGAAGCTGAAACCCCAATACTTTGGCCACCTCATGTGAAGAGTTGACTCATTGGAAAAAACTCTGATGCTGGGAGGGATTGGGGGCAGGAGGAGAAGGGGACGACAGAGGATGAGATGGCTGGATGGCATCACTGACTCAATAGACATGAGTTTGAGTGAACTCCGGGAGCTGGTGATGGACAGGGAGGCCTGGCGTGCTGCGGTTCATGGGGTTGCAAAAAGCCGGACACGACTGAGTGACTGAACTGAACTGAATATGCAATATGAAATATTGATTGCTATATTTAAAATGGATAAGCAACAAAAATCTATTGTATAGCAAATGGAACTATGCTCAATGTTATGTGCCAGCCAGGATGGGTGCGGGGGTTGGGGGAGAACTGATACATGTATATGTATGTGAGTCCCTTTACTGTTCACTTGAAACTATCGCACCATTGTTAATCTTCTATACCCCAATACAAAATGATTTTGATGTTAAAAAATTTAATTTAAAAAGAAAATGAACTTTACCATCAGCAATTATGTATATAATATTTGCTAGAAAAAATATATCACTGTTATTTTATTATATTTTCAGTTCAGTTCAGTCACTCAGTAGTGTCTGACTCTTTGCGACCCCATGAACCACAGCACGCCAGGCCTCCCTGTCCATCACCAACTCCCGGAGTCCACACAAACCCATGTCCATTGAGTCAGTGATGCCATCCAACCATCTCATCCTCTGTCGTCCCCTTCTCCTCCTGCCCTCAATCTTTCCCAGCATCAGGGTCTTTTCATTTAATCAGCTCTCTCCAGTAGCATATTATATTTTACAGATATATTATTAAAACAAAACTCAGTGAAGATGATTGTACAACAGGCTAAGCTATTATGATACAAAATATAATCTTCCTGTGACTCAATTTCTCCAAAGACATTTGTCAGAGTATCTAGGAAAGTGGTTCTTAATTCCATTGGAGCTTTGAATACTTTTATGACTCTGCTGAATACTACACTATTCTCAGCACAGAAATGCACATGCACACCCACCTGCCTTTGTATACAATTTCAAGGAGCTCATTGACTCCTTGAAACCCACCCATAGATTCCCAAGGACAAGTATAAAGATGGATTAGACAGCCTTAAAAATAATTTCTCTATATATTCCAGAAATGAATTTTGATTAAAGATGAGAAGTAAATGATTCAGGGCTGCAGCTTCACTAAAATTCCTAAAATATTTAATCTGAATGACTCTGAAAACCCTCAGGGCAAGATTCCTTCATCTGATGATAGTAACTTTCCTTATAATAACTGTGTATTTCTCTGCTGAGGCAACATCACTTTTTGTTTCTGCAGGTATTTTTTATAGCTGGATGAAAGGGGATCTTTAGCCTCTGGTAACTGAACTGATTGTAAAGTTGACTTTTATTATTAAAGGCTAAACGGGACGACAGAGAATGAGATGGTTGGATGGCATCATCATCTCGATGGACATGAGTTTGAGTAAGCTCCGGGAGTTGGTGATGGACAGGGAAGCCTGGTGTGCTGCAGTCCATTGGGTCACAAAGAGTCAGACACAACTGAGCAACTGAACTGAACTGAACTGAACAGAGAGGCAGGGTACAGAGGTACCTAAGGCAAAACCAGTATGTCTTCAAAGAGATATTTGAGATTTACTGCAGCTGAAGAAATGGTAGCTGATACTGAATGCTTTTTATGTCCTTGATACTTTACAGACATTATTTCATTTAATTAATAAAACAAATCAGGCAGTATCATATACGCTAGTAAAGTAATACTCAAAATTCTCCAAGCCAGGCTTCAGCAATACGTGAACTGTGAACTTCAGATGTTCAAGCTGGTTTTAGAAAAGGCAGAGGAACCAGCGATCAAATTGCCACATTCAATGGATCGTTGAAAAAGCAAGAGAGTTCCAGAAAAACATCTATTTCTGCTTTATTGACTATGCTAGGCTTTAACTGTGTGGATCACAATAAACTGTGGAATATTCTGAAAGAGATGGGAATACCAGACCACCTGACCTGCCTCTTGAGAAACCTATATGCAGGTCAGTTCAGTTGCTCAGTCATGTCCAACTCTTTGTGACCCCATGGACTGCAGCATGCCAGGCCTCCCTGTCCATCATCAGCTTCTGGAGTTTACCCAAACTCATGTCCATCGAGTCGGTGATGCCATCCAGCCATCTCATCCTCTGTTACCCACTTCTCCTCCTGCCCCCAATTCCTCCCAGCATCAGGGTCTTTTCCAATGAGTCAACTATTTGCATGAGGTGGCCAAAGTATTGGAGTTTCAAAATATTGACAAAATCAATATTCAATCTAAGGTTGTTAATTCTGAGCTTACTTACTCCTTACTCTGCTTTGCACACTAAGACTGGAAGGAGTTGGGAAACCCTACATTCTAACTCTTCCCAGAAAAGTAAATAAGATCAAGTTTTTGGTTAATATTACATCTCTGGCATTATGCTAGAAGTCTTCCCTTAATGGAATCTCTCATCTACTTCCTCAGTAGTTATGTAGTTTTTTATTTAACCTGATTTGTTCAATATGCACTAGTTCTTCTTGGATTTTAGAATATGGGAATCCTCTTAAAAGGAACCATAACAAATGGTGAAAGAAATAGTCTCAGTATTTACAAGTAGTGATTATCATTATTGCAAGGAATTTGGACTGTGGGTTTTCAGAATTGCTCACATGAAATATTCTAGGAATGTCAATGATAAATGGAATAAGATATGGGATCTAGGGGAGGTAAAAGAGCTGTTCCAGAACCTACTGGGGTAAAAAAAGAGCATTGAGTCTCCCTTGTTTGGAATATAGACTGTGCTTAAGTTAAAAATTGTCACACAAAACTTTTCTTCCTTACCTTTACATGAGCTAAAAAATAAAAACACTAAACTATTTCAAGCTACAATTTTTAAAAATAAATTCAGTAAAAATAACATTAAAAACTATGAAGATTTAAGGCAAATCATTCAGTGTTATAACCAGTGGGGTGAGAATAATCCTGGCAACAGAGTTTTGCAAAGTACCTTGATCATATAGTGCATTAAAATCTAGGCATATGTTTAGTAGTTCTTTCATATGCTTCCTGGTTCAGAGAATCAAGAAAACTGTTAGAAAGTTATGGTTACCAAAGGGGAAAGAGGTAGAGAAGCGATAAATTAGGAGTTTAGGATTAGCAGATATAAACTACTAGATATAAAATAGATAAACAACAAAGCCCTACTGTATAGCACAGAGAACTATATTCAATATCCTGTAATAAACAATGGAAATGTAATAAATGTAATAAACAATGGAAAAGGATATAAAAAAGAATATACACACACATATATATATGCATATATATATATATCTGAATCACTTTGCTGTAACCAGAAACTCATACAAGATTGTTAAACAACTATACTTCAATTAAAAAAAAAAAAAAAGATTGTTGTTAGAATGCCAAAAAAAAAAAGATTTAAAGCAAATCAGAACTGAAACCTAACAGTATGAAATAATCAGCACACCAGGTAAAAATCATGCAGAAAATAAGAGAAATTTGCCCCCATTTTGGCTTTACTTTTTAAATGAAAATTATAATGGTATGTTCCATATTAAAAAGCAGAGACATTACATTGCCAGCAAAGGCCCATCTAGTCAAAGCTCTGGTTTTTCCAGTAGTCATGCATGGATGTGAGAGTTAGACTATAAAGAAAGCTGAACACAAAGAATTGATGCTTTTGACCTGTGGTGTCACAGAAGACTCTTGAGAGTCCCTTGGACTGCAAGGAGATCCAACCAGTCCATCCTAAAGGAGATCAGTCCTGGGTGTTCATTGGAAGGACTGATGCTGAAGCTGAAACTCCAATACTTTGGCCACCTGATGCGAAGAGCTGACTCATTTGAAAAGACCCTGATGCTGGGAAAGATTGAGGGCAGGAGGAGAAGGGGACGACAGAGGATGAGATGGTTGGATGGCATCACCGACTCAATGGACATGGGTCCATGTCCGGGAGTTGGTGATGGACAGGGAAGCCTGGCGTGCTGCGATTCATGAGGTAGCAAAGAGTTGGACACAACTGAGTGAGTGAAATGAACTGAACTGATATTCCATTGTAAAAGCTAATTTCTAAAATAATAAAACCACAAGTAAATAATTAATATAGATCTTGCTATATTTATATATATATGTATATTTATGACATATGATGACTTTTCCATATTAAATATGGGAATTCATTTCTGAATGAATCCAGCCTTCCAGGCAGAAAATAAGAGTTACCTCTTGCATATTTTTGGACTGCTTAAATGTTTATAAATAGTATTATCAATTCTGTGAATAATAATAATTCTATAACATTTTACTTAAAATTATAAAAACATTATAAAAGAAGATGGAACAGTAATGTTAAAATAATAAATAGTTGAGGTATCTCACACATTCTTCTATATATAGAAAACATTGTACAGTAATTTCAGAAGAGAAGATTGAAAGAGAAAATTTGAAATAAATTTGCATTCTTTCCAACACTTGAATAAATTTTAAAATGACATATCTTTACTACCTCAAAGAGTCTTTAAATAAATTTCAAAGTTGAGATTAAAACTAGAAAAGTATTATGATTTTCATTTTTAGTAAAACTGAAAAATATGTTCTTATTATATGTGTTACTGGATAATTAAATTAGAATATAATAAAAATTATTTACTTTCAGATTGACTTTCAGAAACTATTTGATGAAATTTACTGACATGAAAATGATATTATGCAATAATTTTCTGCTAATGTTCAATATTTTTTTCACATTGATTATACATAATCTGAATAAATAACCATTCAACAATTAATTAACATTCTGAGTAATTTAAACTTTTCCTTTCGATAATTCAGGTGACAATTATTTACATGACTAATGATTTCAGCTAGCAATAAATAGAAGGCAGTATAAAACTAAGTGTCTTTGGGGAGGGAGGAGGGAGGAGGGTTCGGGATGGGGAACACATGTATACCTGTGGCGGATTCATTTTGATATTTGGCAAAACTAATACAATTATGTAAAGTTTAAAAATAAAATAAAATTAGAAAAAAAAAACAAAACTAAGTGTCTTTGTGCTGAAGTCAAAGAATTTCCTTTTAACAGTCATAAATAAGTGAAATGATAACCAATGTTTACCTAAGTAGTTAAAGATCAAGATATTAAAATCTTGTCTTCATCATATAGTTAGTTACATTTATGAATTTTTTCTAATTTCCACTTATAGGTGGCTATATATAACATCAAGAAAAATTCTGATTCATGTATAATTATCTTCTATCCAGCCATCTAATCAAATTCATTTAATTTGTAGATTTTTATTATAATAGGATGAGTATGTCATGGTTTTCTGTATTAGTTTTCTAAAACTGCCATAACAAAATATGTGGCTTAAACTCCAGAAATTAGTTTTCTCACAGTTTCAGAGCCTAGAGTCCAAGACCAAGGTATCAGAAGGGTTGGTTTCTCCTAAGACCTTTCTTCTTGGCTTGGAAAAGACAGCCAAGCTTTCTTGCTGTGTCTTAGCATAGTCATCTGTGCTATGTCCTAAAATACTCTTCCTATAAAGATGCCTATCATATTCGATACTCTTATGATCTTATCATACTCTTATGATCTTATTTTGACCTTATTTAGCTCTTTAAAGACTCTATCTCCAAAGAGGTCACATTTGGGGTTAGGACTTCAACATATACATTTAGAGGGGGCATAATTCAGTCATCAGAAATTTCTAAGGATATTAAGATATATAGATAAAAAAGAAAGAGACAAAAAATTTACGTTTTTGCTTCCAATATTTCAGTTGTTATTTCTTTCTTTTCCTATTGCATTTTAGAGAACCTCCAAAATAATGTTTAACACTACTAAAATACTGGTCATCTCTGCTCTTTTCCTAGTTTTGACAGAAATATCTGTTTCATCATTTAGAATAACATTTGCTATTTATTTAAAAAATTCAGAAATCAGTTAAGACAGGACTCCAAATGGGCAAGTCCCCCCTTTCAGTGTGTTTTGTATTAAGTACAGGGTTTAACGATTTCTCCACCCTTTTTTTATATTTACAGGAAAATTTATAGATTGTGTATAAAAGGAACATAACCGGGGACTACAACTCAAGAATTCTCTGGTTTTGCACATTCAGTTCAGTTCAGTCGCTCAGTCGTGTCCGACTCTTTGCGACTCCATGAATGGCAGCACGCCAGGCCTCCCTGTCCATCACCAACTCCCGGAGTTTACTCAAACTCATGTCCATCGAGTCGGTGATACCATCCAGCCATCCCATCCAGTGTCGTCCCCTTCTCCTCCTGCCCTCAATCCCTCCCAGCATCAGAGTCTTTTCCAATGAGTCAACTCTTTGCATGAGGTGGCCAAAGTACTGGAGTTTCAGCTTTAGCATCATTCCTTCCAAAGAAATCCCAGGGCTGATCTCCTTCAGAATGGACTGGTTGGATCTCCTTGCAGTCCAAGGGACTCTCAAGAGTCTTCTCCAACACCACAGTTCAAAAGCATCAATTCTTCGGCACTCAGCTTTCTTCACAGTCCAACTCTCACATCCATACATGATTACTGGAAAAACCATAGCCTTGACTAGATGGACCTTTGTTGGCAAAGTAATGTCTCTGCTTTTGAATATGCTATCTAGGTTGGTGATAACTTTCCTTCCAAGGAGCAAGTGTCTTTTAATTTCATGGCTGCAGTCACCATCTGCAGTGATTTTGGAGCCCCCCCCAAAATAAGGTCTAACTCTGCTTCCACTGTTTCCCCATCTACTTCCCATGAAGTGATGGGACCAGGAGATCCTTAAGTTTTATCAGTTTTCAACAGCCTTTATTTTCAGAACAGTCTCTGGGTTTGAGAAACAAAATCTTCTGTAGTTTTGTGTATTTATCCACTTTCTCACATTCTCTTTCCTACAGATCTCATGGTAGGTCCTGTCAACCCAACACTGTCTAACAGTATGCTACTATTTTTCAAACTAAAAAAAATAGCTTTGAACCTAGTAGGGAAGTAAGCAAGCTTTCTTCCTCTGGTTTCTTTTGAAGTGTTCTGGGATGTCAGAAAGATTTATTGAATCAAGTAGGATGGAGACAGCAACAGAGAGGAGGGAAATACTTGACTTGGGAGCTGGGGATCTGCTATCACAAATCCTGTAATTACCCTCCCGTGCCTGGTGGCATGATGCTGGAAAGAAAGGTCCTGATTGCCCTGGTTTCCCCAAGATGCCGGGAGAACATGAACAATGAGAATGCCGTTTAAAATACAAGCCTTGAATCCTACTGATGATTCAAAAATTCAGGCTTATTTGTGTTTTCTTGGGAGTGGGATTCTGTGTCATGATAGAAATATGTCTTCTTCTTCCTTTTAATTGTTTCTTTAGGCCTGTGAAGTTTCTTCACTATGTTAATAGCTGTCCTGTGTCCCCCTCCCAGCAAATAATTTTTGTCACTGGGGCTGAGGAAATAAACATTTTCTGTCACAAACGGCAGCACCAGTTTGGATCGATATGTTCTCCAGGACATCAACATGTGGCCCAAACTGTCACTATCGCATCCAATTATCAGTCACCTGAAAAACACTTCATATTTATGAATTGCTAATGAGAAGGGACACTGCATAAATTACTATTCACTAGTATATGTGCCTCAAAAGTTATAATAAACAGACTATTAAACACATCTTGAAAGATGTAGAAGTCCCTCTATATTCTTATATTGTTCACGATAGAGTTGTAAGAAAGAAAACAAAAAATCAAACTCATTATTCTCATTCTGGAACCTACTAGGTAGAACCTGCTAATGCCAGGTCAGACGGGATGCTTGGCGTGCTGACCAGACAGTGGAGTCGTCCCTGAAGTAAGACTTTTTTGGCTTCCCTCTTGGCTCAGATGGTAAAGAATCCAACTGCAATGCAGGAGACCCAGGTTCGA
Source organism: Bos taurus (assembly GCF_002263795.3). Lineage (NCBI taxonomy): Eukaryota > Metazoa > Chordata > Mammalia > Artiodactyla > Bovidae > Bos > Bos taurus. Next base: position 7,025,111 of record NC_037329.1, on the reverse strand, counting down.
TCCCTGGGTTGAGAAGATCCCCTGGAGAAGGGCATGGCAACCCACTCCAGTATTCTTGCCTGAAGAATCCCATGGACGGACACAGCTGGCGGGCTACAGTCCATGGGGTCGCAAAGAGTCAGACAAGACTGAGCAACTAGCACTTTCTCTTCACACTTACTCAGTTCAATTCAGTTCAGTCGCTCAGTCATGTCCAACTCTTTGTGACATCACAGACAGCAGCACACCAGGGTTCCCTATCCATCACCAACTACCGGACCTCGCTCAAATCCATGTCCACTGAGTTGGTGATGCCATCCAACCATCTCATCCTCTGTTGTCCCCTTCTCCTCCTGCTTTCAATCACTACCAGCATCAGGGTCTTTTCAAATGAGTCAGCTCTTCGCATCAGGTGGCCAAAGTATTGGAGTTTCAGCTTCAGAATCAGTCCTTCCAATGAACACTCAGGACTGATCTCCTTTAGGATGGACTGGTTGGATCTCCTTGCAGTCCAAGGGACTCTCAAGAGTCTTCTCCAATACCACAGGTCAAAAGCATCAATTCTTCCAAACTCGGTTTTGCTTACAGTTCAACTCTCACATCCATACATGACTACTGGAAAAACCATTGCTTTCACTAGATAGACCTTTGTTGGCAAAGTAATGTCTCTGCTTTTTAATATGCTTCCTAGGTTGGTCATAACTTTTCTTCCAAGGAGCAAGTGTCTTTTCATTTCATGGCTGCAGTCACCACCTGCAGTGATTTTGGAGCCCAAGAAAATAGTCTGTCACTGTTTCCATTGTTTCCTCATCTGTTTGCCATGAAGTGATGGGACTGGATGCCATGATCATAGTATTTTGAATGTTGAGTTTTAAGCCAACTTTTTCACTCTCCTCTTTCACTTTCATCAAGAGGCTTTTTAGTTCCTCTTCACTTTCTGCCACAAAGGTGGTATCATCTGCATATCTGAGGTTATTGACATTTTTCCCAGCAATCATCCAGCCCAGCATTCCTCATGATGTACTCTGCATATAAGTTAAATAAGCAGGGTGACAATATACAACCGTAACATACTCTTTTTCCAATTTGGGACCAGTCTGTTGTTCCATGTCCAGTTCTAACTGTTGTTTCTTGACCTGCATACAGATTTCTCAGGAGGTGGGACAGGTGGTCTGATAATCCCATCTCTTTCAGAATTTTCCAGTTTGTTGTGATCCACACAGTCAAAGGCTTTGGCATAGTCAATAAAGCAGAAGTAGATGTTTTTCTGGTATTCTCTTGCTTTTTCTATGATCCAACAGATTTTGGCAATTTGATCTCTGGTTCCTCTGCCTTTTCTAAATCCAGCTTAAATATCTGGAAGTTCTCAGTTCACGTACTGTTGAAGCCTCACTTGGAGAATTTTGAGCATTGCTTTGCTAGCATTTGAGATGAGTGCAATTGTACGATGGTTTGAACATTCTTTGGCATTGCCTTTCTTTGGTACTGAAATGAAAACTGACTTTGTCCAGTCCTGTGGCCACTCTGAGTTTACTAAATTTGCTGGCATAGTGAGTGCAGCCCTTTAACAGCATCATCTTTTAGGATTTGAAATATCTCAGCTAGAATTCCATCACCTCCACTAGGTTTGTTCGTAGTGATGCTTCACACTTGCTATTTATTTCTAATAAGCCTTTACTAATTTAAGCATAGCCTGCTATTTTTATTATACGTAGATGTTTCATGAATATCCTCTCTCTGTCATTCAAGGTTTTCCAGTATCTACTATATAATTATATAGCTTTCTCTTTTAATTGGTAAATACAAAAATTTCTGGTATTAAAGTAGGCTTGCATTCCTGGAGTGAGTCTTTCTCAGTCATGAGATGTTACTCTGGAAGTACTGTAGTATTCTGTTTGCTAATATGTTATTTAGAATTTTTGTATACAGTAAAATTGAAAATTTACATAAACTTTGATTCAGCAATGTCACTTCTAGGCCTCTAGCTCACAGAAAGAAATCACCAACAGGTTAAGACTTTTATGCTTAAAGATGTTAATTAGCAAATGTTAAGTAGCACAGTTTGCAATGAGTAAAAGTTTTTAAAAGTTATCCTATAAAGAAGTCCATTTAAAAAATTTAATCTACTGACTAGATAGATGATGTTTTCAGCATAACACCAGTAATTTTAAAGCAAGGTTGGATTGTAACTGATACAGAAATAAAGGGATTTTTTTGTTTATTTGTTTCATTTTGCTGTGCTGGGTCTTCATTGCTCCTAGGGCTACTGTCTGGTCGCAGTGTGTGGCCTTTCCGTCTTGCCGGCTTCTCTTGCTGCGGAGCACAGCTCTAGGATGCTCGAGATGCAGCAGCTGCAGCGCGTGAGTTCAGTAGCTGTGGCTCCTGGGCTCCAGAGCACAAGCTCAGTAGTTGTGGCACCCAGGCTGAGGTACTCCGAAGCAGGTGGGGTCTTCCCGGGTCAGGGATCGAACCTGTGTCTTCTGCATTGGCAGGTGAATTTGTCACCACTGGGCTGCCAGGGAAGCCAGAAAAGGGTTTATTTAAATGTTTACAGATTAAAATCCCAGTGGCCCAATTTTATAGAACTTGATAAGCTGATTCTAAAATTCACATGAAAATTGAAATTACACAGAATACCCATAAAAATTGAAAAGCAAAGTTTGGGAACTTAATCTGATTTAAAGACTTACAGTAATCAAAACAGTGAAGTACTGGTGGAAGGATAAATTCATGGCCAGTGAAATAGAATACAGAGCCACATTCATGGTATATTGATTTTTGACACAGATCTCAATAAAGGTAGCAAAAAAGAAAATAAAGCCTTTTCTACTAATAGTGCTGAAATAATTGAATACATATATGAAAAAAATGAACCTCTTTCCTTATATAAGGCTGTACACAAAAGTAATTTACCATGCACATAGTTCTGAACATAAAAGTTAAATCTAAAGATTTCCAAAAGAATGTATGGGGAAAATAATGAATGAAAAAATGAAAAAACAAACTGATATATTCAGAAAATGTAATATTACTCAGAAACTTAAAAATTAATCAAGTAGCATGGAAGAACTTAACATTAGACTGAGGAAAGAAAGCCAGACACAAAAGAGCATAAATTTTATCAGCCCATTTGTGTGACATTTAGAACAGACTAAACTAACGTATAGCCACAGATAGTAGAATAGTTCCTGGTGGGGGCCAGAACTGGAGATGGTGGTTAATTTTAAACAGACCTAAAGAAACTTTCTTGTGTGAAGAAAGTGTTTTCTCTTTTAATTGCAGGGACCAAAATACTTGAAAGTATACATTTAACTTATTTTTTGCACATTATTTTATTTATATCCCCACTGTCTAATATGTACATTTATGAACTTCCCAAAAGCAGTATTCTTTTTGCAAACTTGGAAATTTTAAATACTCTAAGTTACTCCTGAAGATTCAAATTGGCAGATTCCTCACCAAGGACATCCTTAGGTCATGTTTGTGCTCCCAGAAAGTAAGTAATCAACAGGCAGCAGTCTATGCTCCAGGCGTCATTCTTTCACCTGTAAAGCCGGCCATGCTTACTTGATCTCTGTAAGCAAGATCTAAACCCTAAGCGGCACTCCGTTTCTGCCGTTGGCTGGCTTTCACGCCATGACAAGGTATGCCTTGTCTATACACGCCTATACACGCAGTTACACAGTGAGGCCTTCCCCTTTCACGCACATGAAAACCCTACTTCTATTAAAAACTCCCTAACATACAATCCACGGCCAATCAACTCTAAAGCTCTCATGCCCGTCGCCTCATCTGCCGGTGCGCGAACGCAGGCCTGGGGCCGCCGCTGGGCCTCCTGAGGGCTCACCGACAGCGCGGTGGAGGCCGGGCCAGACCACTGCCCTCAACTCGTTCAGGGCCCACATGCTTTAAATGGCTGTATTTATTATATGTAAATTATTTCTCAGTATGGTTGATTTAATAAAAGGCAAGAAATATATTGTTTTTTAAAAGCCGTATAGGCAAACTATTGAGAAAATGCAAAACAAAAAAGATAAGAATTCAGTAATCAAGTTGCTGAAGCATCCAAGCTCAAAGTGGGTGAAATAAGCCCTTTGTGGGACATATGGAATCTATGATTACATCGTCCAACAGAACTGTCTGTGATGATGTAAATGTCCTCTATCTGGACTATCTGACATAATAACCATAAGCTACTTATGACTATTGGCACTTAACTGTTATTAGTACACCTGAAAACCTTCATTTTTAATTTTAATTAATTTCTATTTCAATAGTTACATGTGGTTGGTAGCCACCATACTGGAAATCATAGTTCTTCGTATACAATTATTAAAGCTATTTCCAATTTCTTCAGGAAAAGAAATTAAAGAAAAATGGTAAAACCCACTATGTGTATTACTTATATTTAGTTGTATGCAATAACATAACATACTCTAGAAAGCCTTTTTTAAATTTAAAATCATTTAAATATTATTTTAGAACAAGCATATAATATGACATCCTTCGAAAGCAAGAATATATACTAAATGCCCTGTCAACATTCTTGCATCTTCTTGCATCTTCTCTCTTCCAAAACTCTCATGCTGGAAGGGTCAGAAAATATGGCTGGTGAGATAGAAAGAAGGAGTAAAACAAGGAAAAAGCAAGGAGCAGACCATAATCCCCATCTTCTCCTCAAATACCTGTCTGAGTATTACTAGTGCTTAAAGGGGTGAAGACACACCAATACAAAATAAGACTGAATTTTTCTTTTTTTTTAATGTTGTTCTTTTTTTTAAATTTCATTTCAGTTCATTTGCTCAGTCGTGTCTGACTCTTTGCGACCCCATGAATCGCAGCACTCCAGGCCTCCCTGTCCATCACCAACTCCCGGAGTTCACCCAAACTCAACGTCCATCGAGTCAATGATGCCATCCAGCAATTTATTCATTTGTTAATTGAAGGACAATTGCTTTACAGAATTTTGTTGTTTTCTGTCAAACATCAACATGAATCAGCCATAGGTATATATATATATATATCCTCTCCCTTTTGAACCTAACTAGAACAAGAGACTGGGCATTTTGACAACTAAACTACAACTCTGCTATTTGACTTCAAAGAACCAGAGAACAGTTTCAAGAAATGTTACAGGGCCTGCTTGAGTTTTTTCCCCAAGGGCAGAACTGTATAGAACATATTTAAAGGGAAAATAAATTATGAAAATTAAGTCCCTTTGCAATTACACGTGTGAAGGGATTTAAAGAAAAATGAACTACATACATCACCCACTATAGTATTTTTTGCAGCAAATAAAAATGTGTGTCCAGCATCACTGAGGAATTGTTTCCAGGAAATTGAAACTATAATGAGGGCCTAATCAAAAGCTGCTTCATCAGTGTGAAAAAGAAAAGTTCTGAGCATAAACCTGAAAAACTTTAAGGAGGACAGAGCTGCCTTTTAGAAAAGAAAAACAAGACCAGGAGAATCAACTGTTTTCAACATATGGTAAATAACATTTGATCCTGCAAAGGGCCTAAAACAAAACAGACAACAGGCAATGTTAAGATCCCTGAAAGGAGTTTTCATCTGTTCCAAGACACTGTGCTTCAGAGCAGGGAAATAACATAAATAAAAAGGCATTTAGGAAAGTGTGTTCCCATTCCAACCCAGGAGACAGAGTATGGAAGGAAAGATTATTGGTGAGAGGAAAGCCTCTAAGGAGGCTGCTGGAAGAGTTTGACAAATGCTGCAAATGTGCTGAAACCATAGTGTTTAAAGCTAGAAGGAACCCCAGAGGTTCTTGGCCAATATTTTCCTTTTGAAGTCAAGCAAGGAAAACAGGTTTATAAAATGTAACAGACATTAAAACTCAGATGTGCAGCAAAAACTTAAGTTCCTTATTTTGCCTAAAAGCAATCTGTCCTGCTTCCTTTTTCTGCACATAATACCTAGTGGGTCTCTGAGAGATTTCTGATCCAATCAGGTCATTTAACATTCCCTTCAAGTAATGCTCAGTCTTCCACATGGATAAAAATTCTGTCTCACAAGAACCTCTTATTCAACCCCCAGTGATGTCACATCATTTTAGGTATTATAGTCTCCTGGTGTTGGGATGAGGTGGCCACCAGCCTCATGTCAGTCCTTGCACTGGTCCTGCTGGTGTCTGAACTGTCTCCCGTCCTCTGGGTGATGGTTTGCTGCCCTGGCCTCTGTTGCTACAAATTAAAGCCAGAAAATTTATGGTCTATTCCTTTGGCTTGGATTTTGTTCCCAGAAGAAACTAGCTTCTTCCTCTTTCCAATTCAGCTTTCCCGCAATCTTTATTGACTTCACACTTGCAGTTTTCCCTACTGCCTCCATACAGTCCCCTGGCCTGATGGCCTTTTCTCAGCCCCTGCTGCGGGGTCAATCACCTCACCTCACTGTCTCTCATGTGAGTGTCCAACCTACTCGCTTCTCCGTGTTGATCAGGACTTCTCTGCTCGGCCTCCTCCTTCAGTGCCGGTCAGGAGAGCAAGGAAGAGTCACATGCCACTGATATCCTAGCTGCCCAAACTCTCTCAACCCAGGCTAAAGCCATGCGAGGGAAAACCAGGCCACATATTTATCTGGCTCCATATTCTCCCTCTTGTTATCCCTTCTGTCTACCGAAGCTCAAGGCCAAAAGGGGGGTTAGTTTTTCTTCTATTTTCCTAACTTCATTCCTCTGTCCTTTCTGACTTGAGTATCTCTGTTAACGTTTAGAGGAGATTAGGGGAACCGTCACTGCACACTATGACAAGAAATACACACACCTAGGGACTCCAAGCTAATCTTAAAATAATAAATGGACTTGAAGGGTTAGGGATTCCTAACTCTTCAAAAGCCTGACTTTAAATCTATTATCTTGAAAATTCATCAAGTGTCTGCCTGGTATTGGTAAAGTGTTAACCATCAGAGAAATGAAAATTAAAACCACAATGAGCTATCACCTCACACCTACAGGAATGGCTATCACATAAAAGAGCACACATAACACATGTTGGTAAGGATGTGGAGCAGATGGAATCCCCATACACTGTTGGTGGGAATGTAAATCGGTGCAGCCACGTGGAGAACAGAATGGCAGTTTCTCAAAAAGCTAAAAATAGAACTATCATATGACCCAGTAATTCCACACCTGTGTATATATCAAAAAAAATTTTTTTAATGAAAATACTAATTCAAAAGGATACATGCACCCCAATGTTCACAGCAGCATTATTTACAATTACCAAGATACAGAAGCAACTTAAGAGTCCATCAACAGACAAATGATAGAGAAGGTATCATAATGGCATACTACTCAGCCATAAAAAGAATGAAATTTTGCACCTTGCAACAAAGTGGATGGACTTGGAATGTATAAGTCTGAGCGAAGTAAGTCAGGCAGAGAAAGACAAATACTATATGAAGTCACTTATGTGGAATCCAAAAACATTAGTGAATATAATGAAAAAGAAACGGGCTCACAGATATAAAGAGCAAACTAGCAGTTATCAGTGGGGAGAGAAGAGGGGAAAGATGTAGGATAGGCGTAGGGGATTAGGAGGCACAACTATTATGGGTAAGTAAGAAAGCTTCAAGGATGTATTGTACAACAGGGGAATTTAGTCAGTTGCTGCTGCTCTAACTATAAATGGAATGGACTTTCCTGGTGGCTTAGACAGTAAAGAATCTGCCCGCAGTGTGGGAGACCTGGGGTCCATCCCTGGGTCAGGAAGATCCCCTGCAGAAGGGAATGGCAAACTACTCCAGTATTCTTGCCTGGACAGTTCAATGGACAGAGCCTGGCAGGCTACAGTTCATGGAGCACAAAGAGTTGGACACGACTGAGCAACTAACACTTTCACTTTATAAATGGAATGTGTTGTGTATGTATGTTCAGTTGCCAAGTCATGTCTGAGTCTTGAATACAACCTTTTAAATTGTGATCACTATGATGTACACCTGTAATTTATGTGATATTGTACATCAACTACACTTCCATTTAAAAAATTTAAAAAAAAAAAAGATACTACTCAAAAAGAAACAATGAAAGTCACCAGACCAGACATACTCAAAGGATAGGGAAACAGACCCCACCCAGTAGTGAGAGAAACTACAAAATATTGTCACCAAATTTTTCAAGCTACCATGGTACAATAAGAGCTGAATTAATCCATTAAACACTTTTTGCAAAGTCCCACTCAGCATCATCTATTTGCACATCATAGAAGGCAATGGCGGGAGAAGGCAATGGCAACCCACTCCAGTACTGTTGCCCGGAAAATCCCATGGATGGAGGAGCCTGGTAGGCTGCAGTCCATGGGGTCGCTAAGAGTCAGACATGACTGAGCAACTTCACTTTCACTTTCCACTTTCATGCATTGGAGCAGGAAATGGCAACCCACTCCAGTGTTCTTGCCTGGAGAATCCCATGGACGGAGAAGCCTGATAGGCTGCAGTCCATAGGGTCGCACAGAGTCGGACACGACTGAAGCGACTTAGCAGTAGCACCAGCAGAAGGCAATGGCACCCCACTCCAGTACTCTTGCCTGGAAAATCCCATGGACGGAGGAGCCTGGTGGGCTGCAGTCCATGGGGTCGCTAAGAGTTGGACACGACTGAGCAACTTCACTTTCACTTTTCACTTTCATGCATTGGAGAAGGAAATGGCAACCCCACTCCAGTGTTCTTGCCTGGAGAATCCCAGGGACGGTGGAGCCTGATGGGCTGCCGTCTATGGGGTTGCACAGAGTCAGACACGACTGAAGTGACCTAGCAGCAGCAGCAGTCTATACCTAGCTACAAGGGAGGCAAGGAAATGAAATCTTTCTACTGGGCCCATGATTATCCAAAATAAAACCAGGATGTTGATAGAAAAGTAGAAAGGGAAAAGGGATTGGAGAGGTAAGCAATCAGCATTCTCTGTCACTTTGATCATTTCCCAATTTATGTGCGACTTTCTGAGTCTGTTTTCTTAACCCTTAAATAAATAGACCCAAAAGTAATATCTGCTTTCATTGTATGTTGTGGCATCGTGCTCGTGTCATCATCACTTCAGTCATGTCCAACTCTTATGCAGTATAACCCTTCAGGGTCCTCTGTCCACAGAATTCTCCAGGCAAGAATACTGGAGTGAGTTGCCGTGTCCTCCTTCAGGTGATCTTCCCAACCCAGGGATGGAACCCACATCTCATGCGTCTCCTGCACTGCTGAGCCACTGGGGAAGCCCTGGATGCGGCATAACATGTGTCTAATAAATTTAAGCCTATCTTGTTTCAAAATAACTTACTGAAATCTGGTATGACCAGAATCTGAAATCTACTGACATGAGATGCTAGAGATCATCCCAAATAGGAGATTCAACTGATGAAAAAGATGGTGAACAAGTGGTAAGATGTACAGTAATGTGGTAACTACACATGTACATAGATAACACTGAGAGCTCAGACAAGGAGCAAACTCAATCTTCAACTGGAGGACATGTTTTTTAATGTAATAAAAAATACTTCATTCTTAAAATATTTGCTTATTTATTTATTTGGCTGCATTGAGTCTTAGTTGCAGCACATAGGATCTTCACTGCAGTATGTGGGACATTCATATGAAACTAAAATAATGTTATATGTTGATTATTCAGTTCAGGTCAGTCGCTCAGTCATGTCCGACTCCTTGTGACCCCATGGACTGCAGTACACCAGGCCTCCCTGTCCATCACCAACTCCCGGAGTTTACTCAAACTCATGTCCATTGAGGTGGTGATGCCATCCAACCATCTCATTCTCTGTCATCCCCTTCTCCTCTTGCCTTCAATCTTTCCCAGTATCAGGGACTTTTCCAATGATCCAGTTCCTCACATCAGGTGGCCAAAGTATTGGAGATTCAGCTTCAGCATCAGTCCTTCAAATGAATATTCAGGACTGATCTCCTTTAGAATGGACTGGTTGGATCCCCTTGCAGTCCAAGGGACTCTCAAGAGTCTTCTCCAACACCACAGTTCAGAAGCATCAACTCTTTGGCACTCAGCTTTCTTTATAGTCCAACTCTCACATCCATACATGTTCATATACTTCAACTTAAAAAAAAAAAAAAAAACAGCATTTAAACAACTTAAAAAACAGCATTCAGCCTGTGCCAGCTCCTGTTCTAGACAGTGAGGACACAGCATAAAGATGGCTCTCCTAGGAGATAATATCATAAAGTAATTACTGCTCTATGAAAATAGAGTGACCTGGCAGGAAGTGCTAAAGGAGGTTCCGAAATGGGTGACTAGTCAAGACAGACCTCTTTGCAATGATGACTTTTGGTGAAAACTCTATACTGGAGAGAAGCCAGGTATGCAAAGGTCTGCCTTTCAGGCAGGGGTAGCAGTCCTAAGGTGGAAACCAGCTACAAAGAGAACGAGACACAATGTGACCAAAGTGGAAAAGAGCCACGGAAGATGGGATTGGATATGTTTGGGTAAGTATCAAACTAAACATGTATTCACAGGTCATGATAAATGGTTGAATTTTGTACTAGCTACATTAAAAACTAGAAGAATTCAAAACATAAGTGTGACATTATATTATTTATGTTTTTTAAAAGTCACTGTTTTCTACAGAATAAATGTCTGAATATCAGGGGGCAAGGAGTTTGGGGGATTGATTGGGGGACTGGGACTGGCATATATACAGTACTATGTATAAAAAAGATAACTAATATTGCTGCTGCTGCTGCTGCTAAGTCGCTTCAGTCGTGTCTGACTCTGTGCGACCCCATGGACTGCAGCCTTCCAGGCTCCTCCATCCACGTGATTTTCCAGGCAAGAGTACTGGAGTGGGTTGCCATTCCCTTCTCCATAACTAATACTATTTTATATAAAATAGCTAACTAATGAGAACTGACTGTATAGCATGGAAACTCTACTCAATGCTGTGTGGTGACCTAAATGAGAAGGAAATCCAAGGAAGAGGGGATATATGTATATGACAGATTTACTTTGCTGTACAGCAGAAACTATAAGAACACTGTAAAGCAACTATACTCCAATTAAAAATAATAATATAAAAATAAAAGTCACTGTTCTGTAAACAATAGATTATAGGTATAGGAGGCTAAAGGAGGAAGAAAACTAAATCAAGAACTAGGAACCTAGTACATTCACCAACTGAAAGGCAATTATGCTCCCTTTGTTTTCATGTAATTAAGTAAGAGTAATGCTAAACAGAGAGCAGCACTTCACTCTATCTGGTATATACATCCTACGTTCCATTCATTCTCTCATTCATCCATTCTACAGACATTTTACAGGACATTTTATGTTCTAGGCACTGGTACTAATCAACAGAGTATAAGATCATCCCCAGTGCCTTAGGCAATCTGATCCCAGGAAATATGAATGAAAGAACTACCAAAAAAAAAACCTAATATCCTATCTTAAGCTACATGGAATAGCTATGATCAAATATTGTCAATCAGATATCATCTGGCTCTACATTCTATGACTCTATGATCAGTTCAGTTGAATTGTTCAGTCCTGTTCAGTTCTTTGTGACCCCATAGACTGCAGCACGCCAGGCCTCCCTGTCCATCACCAACTCCAGGAGCTTACTCAAACTCAGGTCCATTGAGTCCATGATGCCATCCAACCATCTCATCCTCTGTTGTCCACTTCTCCTCTTGCCTTCAATCTTTCCCTGCATCAGGGTCTTTTCAAATGAGTCAGCTCTTCACATCAAGTGGTCAAAGTACTGGAGTTTCAGCTTTAGCATCAGTCCTTCAAATGAATATTCAGGACTGATTTCCTTTAGGATGGACTGGTTGGATCTCCTTGCAGTTCAAGGGATTCTCAAGAGTCTTCTCCAACACCACAGTTCAAAAGCATCAACTCTTTGGCGCTAAGCTTTATTGTCCAACTCTCACATCCATTCATGACTACTGGAAAAACCATAGCCTTGACTAGATGGATCTTTCTTGGCAAAGTAATGTCTCTGCTTTTCAATATGCTATCTAGGTTGGTCATAAGTTTTCTTCCAAGGAGCAAGCATCTTTTAATTTCATGGCTGAAGTCACCATCTGCAGTGATTTTGGAGCCAAAAAATTAAGTCTGTCACTGTTTCCACTGTTTCCCCATCTATTTGCCATGAAGTGAAGGGACGGGATGCTATGATCTTTGTTTTTTGAATGTTGAGCTTTAAGCCAACTTTTTCACTCTCCTCTTTCACTTTCATCAAGAGGCTCTTTAGTTCTTCACTTTCTGCCATAAGGGTAGTGTCATCTGCATATCTGAGGTTATTGATATTTCTCCCAGCAATCTTGATTCCAGCTTGTGCTTCACCCAGCCCAGCATTTCTCATGATGTACTCTGCATATAAGTTAAATAAGCAGGGTTAAATATACAGTTAAATAATAATATAAGTTAAATAATAAGGTTAAATATACAGCCTTGATGTACTCCTTATCCTATTTGGAACCAGTCTGTTGTTCTATGTCCAATTCTAATCATTGCTTCCTGACGTGCATACAGATTTCTCAAGAGGCAGGTCAGGTGGTGGTCTGGTATTCCCAACTCTTGAGAATTTTCCACAGTTTACTGTGATCCACACAGTCAAAGGCTTTGGCATAGTCAATAAAGCAGAAATAGATGTTTTTCTGAAACTCTCTTGCTTTTTTTGATGATCCAACAGAGGTTGGCAATTTGATCTCTGGTTCCTCTGCCTTTTCTAAAACCAGCGTGCACATCTGGAAGTTCACGGTTCATGTATTATTGAAGCCTGGCTTGGAGAACTTTGAGCATTACTTAACTAGCATGTGAGATGAGTGCAATTGTGCAGTAGTTTGAGCATTCTTTGGCATTGCCTTCTTAGGGATTGGAATGAAAACTGATCTTTTCAGCCCTGTGGCCACTGCTGCATGTTCCAAATTTGCTGGCATATTGAATGCAGCATTTTCACAGCATCATCTCCCAGGATTTGAAATAGCTCAACTGGAATTCCATCACCTCCACTAGCTTTGTTCATAGTGATGCTTCCTAAGGCTCACTTGACTTCACATTCCAGGATGTCTGGTTCTAGGTGAGTGATCATACCATCGTGATTATCTGGGTTGTGAAGATCTTTTTTGTACAGTTCTTCTGTGTATTCTTGCCACCTCTTCTTAATATCTTCTGCTTCTGTCAGGTCCATACCATTTCTGTCCTTTACTGAGCTCATCTTTGCGTGAAATGTTCCCTTGGTATGTCTAATTTTCTTGAAGAGATCTCTAGTCTTTCCCATTCTATTGTTTTCCTCTATTTCTTTGCACTGATCACTGAGGAAGGCTTTCTTATCTCTCCTTGCTATTCTTTGGAACTCTGCATTCAAATGGGTATCTTTCCTTTTCTCCTTTGCTTTTGGCTTCTCTTCTTTTCACAGCTATTTGTAAGGCCTCCTCAGACAGCAATTTTGCTTTTTTGCATTTCTTTTTGTTGGGGATGGTCTTGCTCCCTGTCTCCTATACAATGTCATGAACCTCTGTCCATAGTTCATCAGGCACTCTGTCTATCAGATCTAGTCCTTTAGATCTATGATAGTTTTATGGTATTTTAAAAGAGTTTTTAATAAATTACTTTTGGGAAGTAACATGCCGAGAGAAATATGGAAACTCAAATATGGAAACATTTTATTCATCATACTATAAAAATAAACTTTTAAATGAAATCATTATGGACAAATTGGAAAAGATTCTAGGAATTTTTTCCAAGATTTCTTACCTTTTCCCTCAGAGAATTTATCTGATCTGGTGTCTTTAGAATGCCCAAATCCTTACTGCCAGTACAATATTTATAAAACTCTATTATAAGTTTTAGGTTGGAAAACACAATTTGGCTTTACAACCAAGTACAATCTGCTCAAAATTTGTAAAGGGTCTGTGACATTATTGCTGACTCCTCAGGAGAAGAAAATACAATCAGCTAGAGCTCCTAATCCTCACACCTCAAACACATACATACTGTGATCATTAACTGGATCATTAATGAAAACAACTGCTATTCCAATCTGAACTGAAGATGACTGCAACTGGGAAATTTTAACTTCTAGTGACCTACCAACATTAATAAGTTTTCAGTAATTCTAAATATATCTGAAAACTGAAAAGAAGATATTATTGCATTAAGAAGCTAGATTTCATCAACACATTTTGTCTCTCATTAAATTTCATGAAACCTGGAAATACTGTGAAGTATTTTGAATTGTGAAAACACCTTCATCAGTGGAGACAAACCGGTCTATCTATTCTAATGAACAAGACGACAGAGCCACGGAACAGATGTGAACTCTTATGGACCTCCTGGTTCTCCAGGGCATGCTCCAAATCTGTAAATTCCAGCCCAAAACATTGCCTAAATAAAGCATAATGTTGTAAAATGTGTCCCCAGAGGATCATTCTGCGCTTAACTACAGATTCACCAGCTTAGCAACCCCAGGCCTAGAAACTCACCAGCACAGACCACAATAGCACATACCCAGATGGCTTGGTCCTTCAAGCTAAAATACGCATAGTCAGAGCAGAATGTAAGTATGTGGTATGACTCAAGAGTCACCAAAATGGTTTACAGAAGGACAAAAACAGATCTAGTAAATAAAATATTTATTTTTAGTTAAAATGTCAAGATGATTGAAACTACCAAATTTGAGCAAAACTTCTGCCGGATCAAAGAGTAAAGGTAAACTTGACTGTCCACGTGTACTAATGGAGAAAAATCCCCAAAAGAAGGGAACAGAAGACAAGTTAGAATTAATGTGAATAAAGTCAAATCTTGCTGCTGCTGCCTAGCAAAGCAGGGCCATGGGGTTGGAATAGAGGAAGGGGGGAAATAAGGTTAAGAGCTAAGGGTTACAGACAGAAAAATCAGGCATAAAATATTGGGATAATAAGCTATCCAAATACTTACTCTTGGCTGCCTTGCTCTCAAAGGTCACAAGAGCATGTGGTATGGACTATGCTCACCTATATCCAAGATTGTTTAATGATCTAAATAACCAGTTTCCAACTGCAGTCTTTTCTTTACAGTCTAAATGAATACAAGAAAAAAAAAAGATTAGGTATTCAGTACTTGGAAGCCATTTCCTGGATTTATTTAACAAATTGATCCATTTATAACAAATTAATAAAGCACTGATAATTGATTTTTGGAATTCATTAAAACTGAACTAATGCCATGCTCTGAAACCATCACCTGGGGGTAAGATACTCACTGTATTAATAGAAGCTAATTTCTTAAAGTAATAAAGTTTTCCTTTTGGTCAAGTCTGTTTAGTTTAAATGTGAGTTTATTAAAGTTGGCTTAAAAGGTAAGTCATTAGCAAAATTGGTGGTTGCTATTTTCAAAGATTTTTTTTTTTAAAAACTACTCTGAAAGTAACAAATGCTCTAAGACTCAAATTTGGCTGGATCTTTTAAGATGGATTGAGTTTTAGATCTGAAATGGAGGTTCCTGTGTTCTATATACAACATCTGACAGACATGCTCTGCAGGACGTTCAGTTTAGAGCTGAAAAAGTTCCTAGGCTACATGACAGTGAGAATTATGGAGAACATCCCTGATTTGTGGCTATCATCCCACTGATGATGACAAACTTTAAATGATAACCTGTTTCTCTCATTTCACAAAAGTAACAAATCTGGTGGCTCCTTAGACAAAGGCTGACGGTTCAGGGTCACAAAAAGCAGAACTAGGATGACTGGGGTGATATAACGTGTTGATGCTACTGCTAATAGGTCCCTAATTTTTCCATTTAAACAGATATATTTTCCTCACATTAATTATACATCTCAATGTTACTAAGTTTTCATCATGTTGAAATGGTGTCCCCATTACATAACTAGTCCATATAAGTTATTGATGCTCAGCTGAGATATTAGCTTGCTACTACTGCTGCTAAGTCGCTTCAGTCGTGTCCAACTCTGTACGACCTCATAGACGGCAGCCCACCAGGCTCCCCCGTCCCTGGGATTCTCCAGGCAAGAACACTGGAGTGAGTTGCCATTTCCTTCTCCAATGCATGAAAGTGAAAAGTGAAAGTGAGGTTGCTCAGTGTGTCCAACTCTTCACAACCCCATGGACTGCAGCCCATCAGGTTCCTCCGTCCATGGGATTTTCCAGGCAAGAGTGCTGGAGTGGGGTGCCATTGCCTTCTCTGGAGATATTAGCTTAATTTTTATTAAAAATTCCCTTGTCATGTCAGTACATTATAATATTCCTTTATTCCCATTTTAAAAACAAAATAATTTGAGAAAATTTAATATTGGAAAGTACAGAACCACTTTTATGTATCAGGTTATGTCTTAAAAGTTAGGCACTGAGTTTGATTCAACCACTCAAAATTCCACATAAACCTGGAAAGAAAAATCTGCAAATGTGAAAAACCAATGCAGTACCACGACAGAGTTTGTTTACAACTCTGTTGATAGATCTTGGGATTCCAACAGAACTAGAAATTCATGTAAAAAAGTCAGGAAATACTTCTCAAAAATGTCATACTGACTTTGACCATACTCTCAACAGTCCAGGTATTGTGCCCCTGTGCTCTTGGTTGTCTCAAACTTCAACATTCATATCGAATGATTGTCTCTCCCTCTTTTTTAACTCTTAAAAGACAAAATCAGGGTTTGCATTTTCCTACCTCTCATGGTAAAGACTGTGTCTTCCCTGGTCCTTCAACTTTACAAGACCAATGTGCTTCCACATCTCCTGATCTAAAGAAGCAAATCATCTGAGTTTACCACCAGGAGAGTAGTCCCCCTCCCTCCCATCTCTTCCAGACTATAAACCTCTTGGACCAAGCCATGCAGCAGAATGGGGGGAAGGAAGGGGTAAGACAGAGTGAGAACTCACTGCAGTGTTAGTAGGACTCATCAGCAACAATAAATCTCACTTTTCATGTGGCCCAATCTGCTGGGAATCATTTGAAGCAGCAACTACTTTCTAGCCCTGCTCAGAAGCTTTGTTTAGCATCCTCTCTTTGTATTTGGTCTGGTCATAAATTATTTGCTCACCTGAACAGCTTAAGCACCTACCTTGAGAGTACTGTCATCAAGCAAGGGGAATTAATTTAAGACATGCCACATCTATCTATCTATCAAAAAAAAAGGAAGTGGGGTACTGTATACTAGTTACATCTGGGTTGCCCTTGTAGTCTTATTACTCCTGTTTGTTACACAGAACTCTACCACAAATGAGAAGTATAATTGTAAGGATAAATAGGCTAAAATAAGTCCAATTTGCTCCCAATTAGCAATGCCAATTTAGCACCATATGTGTGACCCTGGAACTCACAGTCTCCCACATTTGGGACACATTTTTTAAATCTTCCAAATTTTTTTACAGAAAAATACAAAAAGAAGTTGGTTCCAGCTGGGACTTCACTCCCTGTGTGTAAAGGTACTATGATTTTCCAGCCTTGGGTCTGGCAACATTGATGTTTATTTATAACATTAATTGTAAATTGAAATAAAACTAATAACAAAATAGGATTAGACAACATGCTATTTTATAGTAAATGAAAATTTTCATATTTTAAAGGTTTTACACAGTCCTATTAATTCACTTTTAAACTATTTTATCAGCTTAAACACTGGCTAGAACTACAGAGACCTATCTTTCTAGTCTAACTATATGCTTAAATTTTATAAGACTTTCATTTCCACCCAGAAAGGGAATGTGAGTCATTGTCAAAGCAGCATCTGTATAATGTCTGATGGTTGATGGGATGGGTTCATGGCTTAAGGAATGTTGTTTATAGCAGAGAGATTTGAAGTTGGATTCCCCTGGACAACAGTGATACAAACAAACTCCTAATCTACCAAAAAACATTAGTCATAAAGTGATAAGTAGTTCTTTTAATAACCAGGTCTGACCCCTCCATTCTTATAGCTTCTCTTTGGTCTGCCATTCCTAGAATGCCAAAAGAAATGAACTTTTATGCAAAATTCCCTCAATATTTCTCAGTTACAGGGGCAAGAAATATTATTTGACTCTTCAAGACATGCAGGGCCTTCACCACACACCAGTTCCACACTGCCTGCCTGCTGTTCATGCATGAAAAGACATTCTGTCCACTTAATTTTAGCTCCTTCTCAGCCATATTTTTTACATTTCCCCATGCTGAGTAGGCAAGTTCCCTCTGCTGAACTATATTAATCAGAAACTATGTTAGGCCTCCTCTTGGGCACACCTCCCAATCACAAGCAACCAATAAGCAAGCCTTAATAAAGCAAAAATTGAAAAGCAACCAATCCTTATAATTGCTACTAGTCATTGCTGTGCTTTTTTTTTTTTTCAAAGGTTTATCCCTCTTGCGGAAAAGTTAAGTTGTTCCTGGACAACGTCAAGCTTAAAGCAGCTGCAGAAGGTGATTCTCTAAGAGAGATATTTATGTGATAAGACTAAGAATATCAAGAAGCTTCTAAAAAAAAATTCCTTTAAGGTTCTTCATACAAATGTTCTTTAAAATACAAATAAGCATGGAAGGGTTATGCGATGGATGAGATGATCATGCCCCGCCCCCAAACTTTATTAATTTATGTTGAAACTCCTAATCCCCAATGTGATATTATTTGGAGACAGAACCATTAGGAAGTAATTAGGTCATGAGTGTGAAATCCACATGATGGTATTGGTGCCCTCATAAAGAGAGACAAGAGAACTTGGTTCCCCTCTCTGGTCTCTGCCATATGAAAATACAATGAGAAAATGGTTGTCCGCAAACCAGGAAGAGGACCTTCAACCAAGAATCCAACCATGCTGGCACACTGATCTCAAATTTCAGCCTCCGAAACTGTGAGATATACAGGTTTGCTGTTTAAGCCACCTAGTCTAAGGTATTCTGTTATAACAAAGCAAACTCAGCAAACTAATCACATGACAAAGTCAGAGACTCATAAGATATTTTCC
Organism: Bos taurus; assembly: GCF_002263795.3. Classification (NCBI taxonomy): domain Eukaryota; kingdom Metazoa; phylum Chordata; class Mammalia; order Artiodactyla; family Bovidae; genus Bos; species Bos taurus. The sequence continues at coordinate 7,006,229 of NC_037329.1, read as the reverse complement.
TCTTTTACAGGCTTATAAAGGCACAAAGATTGACAGTCAAAGTGATAGGGGGAAGGTGTTCAAAAAAATGAGATGATGCTCACAGAAAGCTGCTGCTGCTGCTAAGTCGCTTCAGTCGTGTCCGTCTCTGTGCGACCCCATGGACGGCAGCCCACCAGGCTCCCCCGTCCCCGGGATTCTCCAGGCAAGAACACTGGAGTGGGTTGCCATTTCCTTCTCCACACAGAATACCTAATTAAAAATGGTTCCCATCCCAGATAGTCACATTTTGTTCATGACACTGAACCTACTCTAAACTACACTGAACAGTAATTAGTCTTGATTTACACACTTTATTTTAGTCACTCATTTTAGGTTTGTCTTTTCATGAGATGGTTTATAGCAGCTCCAGAATTTGTTATTCTCTTAGAGTACAATGCTTGTTATTGAAGGTTCCACAAAGTTCTTTAAATTAAAAAGGTACCAGGAAAATTTGAGTCATCATAAGCATGATCATCTAAAAAGAATTTCAAAGTCAATAAAATTACTTCCACTTTAACACTACAAAAACAATTTAATTTAAATAAATGATGAGAAACTATCCAAAAATGCCTAAGACAAGTTCTATGTCATACTTTTTTGAACACTTTTTAACATCACTTAAGATTTTTCCATACTTTTCATGACTCTATGAACAATGATCATTTTTACATAATGAATTAGAATGAAATGAATTTATAAAGAAAAGCATAATGTAGATAAAAGCTGGAAAGCAATGAAAGAATGTTCATCAATTAATAGTTCCAATTTTACATTACAATTTGTAGACCAAACTTTAGTCTCTTCTCTTCTATTTTCCCAAACCACTTCTAGGTGAATGCTTGTTCTTCATCACACACACAATAAAAGTATCAATAAGCTCCAAAAGTTCTCCTTTGGTTTTTATCTTAGAGATGCCAGATGCAACTTGGAATTTCTTGTCACTACTAAATTATTTGTTTTAATTAACAGTTTTAGGAAAATAATAGCTGATAGTACACATCTCTAAGTAAAAGTTGAGCAAAGGTAGTATAGAATGCCATTCTTAAGAGGTTATTGGTTAATTTCATAATTTTGCATGAAAAGTGGTAGCTACATGTTTTTGTTGCTGTTTTGTTGGCGTTTAGAATATACTAGTAACAAAGAATATATATAAAACATCTACTAGATAGGAATTAGGATATTTGAGTGAGAAATATACTCAAATATCTCTTTTTGATATTTTGTCCTGCTATAAGATACTTTATTACCATTTGGTCCCAATTTCTTACTGGTATCAGCTTTGTGTGTGTTAGTAGCTCAGGCATGTCTGACTCTTTTCTACCCAATAGACTGTAGCTTGCCAGGCTCTTCCATCCAGGCTCTTCCGTCCATGGAATTCTTCAGGCAAGAATACTGAAGTGGGTTGTCATTCCCTACTCCAGAGGATTTTCCCCAACCCAGGGATAGAACCTAGGTCTCCGGCATTGCAGGCAGATTCTTCACCATCTGAGCCATCAGGGAAGCTTTATTAAACTCTTTCAAATTTAAGAAATGTATAGATATGTTCTTAATGGTAAATGTTGCTGTTGTTTAGTCACTAACTCGTTTCTGACTCTTTTGCAACCCATGAACTATAGGCCGCCAGGCTGCTCTGTCCATGGGATTTCCCAGGCAAGAAAATTGGAATGTGTTGCCATTTCCTTCTCCAGGGGATCTCTCTGACCCAAGGATTGAGCCTGTGTCTTCTGCACTGGCAGGAGGATTCTTTACTGCTGAGCCACGAGGAAAGCCCAATAGTAAGTATACTAGATGAAAAAGCTAGTGTGTGATCTCAGATTATTTAAACCTCTCTCATTCACAGTTCGGAGAAGGCAATGGCACCCCACTCAGTACTCTTGCCTGGAGAATCCCAGGGACGGGGGAGCCTGGTAGGCTGCCGTCTATGGGGTCGCTCAGAGTCGGACATGACTGAAGCGACTTAGCAGCAGCAGCATTCTCAGTTTGCACCTTTCTAAAATTTTCTTTCTTTGGTTGAGTACCCCACTAGGGTACATGCAGTAAATTTGGAAACCACTAGTATAGTAGAAAGAAATGGGCTTCCCCTCCCCCTCTTTCTCCACAACTATGTCTCATAGATACAAGGTCCATAATTAGCATATAATTTCAAAAGCAAGATGGAAACCAAGCTTAGAGATACAATAATTTGGGTGAAAGAACTCTTTGGAATAAAATAAATATCCCCAAATTGTGTATGTGCTTGTTATAAAACTTTTATAATACTTTTTGTTGTTGTTCAGTCACTCAGTCATGTCCAACTCTTTGTGACCCCATGGACTGCAGAACACCAGGCTTCCTGTCCTTCACCATCTCCCAAAGCTTGCTCAAATTCATGTCCATTGACTTGGTGATGCCATCCAACGATTGCATCCTCTGTTGTCCCATTCTCCTCCTGCCTTCAGTCTTTCCCAGCATCAGCGCCTTTTCCAATGAGTCAGCTCCTTGCATCAGGTGGCCAAAGTAATGGAGCTTCAGCTGCAGCATCAGTCCTTCCAATGAATATTCAGGACTGATCTCCTTTAGGATGGACTGGCTGGATCTCTTTGCAGTCCAAGGGACTCTCAAGAGTCTTCTCCAGCACCACAGTTCAAAAGCATCAATTCTTCAGCACTCAGCTTTCTTTATAGTCCAACTCTCACATCCATACATAACTCCTGGAAAAACCACAGCTTTGACTAGATGGACCTTTGTCAGCAAGGTAATGTCTCTCCTTTTTAATATGCTATCTAGCCTGGTCATAGCTTTTCTTCCAAGGAACAAGTGTCTTTTAATTTCATGGCTGCAGTAACCATCTTAGTGATTTTGGAGCCTAAAACAATAAAGTCTGTCACTGTTTCCAATGTTTCTCCATCTATTTGCCGTAAAGTGATGGGACCAGATGCCATGATCTTAGTTTTTTGAATGCTCAATTTTAAGCCAACTTTTTCACTCTCCTCTTTCACTTTCATCAAAAGGCTCTTTAGTTCCTCTTTGCTTTCTGCCATAAGGGTGGTGTCATCTGCATATCTGCATAAAGTTTTATAACACTTTAAGTATATTAAAGTGTTTTGCATTTTTAGATGTTTTCATATATATTTTAGTAATTAATCACACTTTTTGCTATAATAAAATTGAAACAATCTAGTTAATAGAGGTATAGTAGATATAAAAATTCATCTAATTATCTTCCATATAAGATACAATCACCATCTTGATCTCATGTAGAATAGAACCACAATGGTGTGCAGTAATGAAAGGCACTCCAGTTAAAGATTAACACAAACAATTAACCACATTATCCTAAGTTGGCCAAGTTTATGTATCAGTCTGAGCTGTTCTGACATAATGAAATGTTTGAGAAAATACTGCAAATTATAAAACATACATGGCAAGGTTCTGTATTTGTAAAACATCAATAATATATAAAATATATACATATAGAGTATCTAAAGAGATATGTACATGTGTGCTCAGTCATGTCTGATTCTTGGCAACAGTATGGACTGTAGCCCACCAGGATCCTCTGTCCATGGGATTTTCCAGGCAAGAGTACCAGAGAGGGTTGCCACTTTCTCTCCAGATTTCTTCCCAACCCAGAGATCGAACCCATGTCTCCTGTATTGGCAGGTAGATTCTTTGCCACTGAGCCACTTGAGAAGCCCTACAGAGATATAGTATTTGTACTAACAGTGTTTTTCAGATGGATTATAGTTATTTGCAATTTTTGTTAAATGTCTGGTTTTTCATTTACATGTATGTACTGCCTTTTTTATCCAAAAGAAATTCTAAAAAGAAATGTAGAACTTGAGTGTTCTGCTTTTTACAAACTATTTTATTTTAAGCCAAATTACTTGCTTTTCTTGTTTATGTTTTGTGTCTAAGAACACAGGTGATTCACACTAATTTAATTATCAAATATTTACTTCCTTTCAATTTTTTCCTATTAACAGAGCCTAAGCAAAGGCTCTGGAGACAGATCGTCTGGATACAAACATTGGTTCTGCCATTTGCTAAGTATACAATTTTGGATGAATTATTTAATATCTGTGTGTCTCAGTTTTCTTGCCTACAAAATGATAATAACTGTATCTACTTTATAGGTTAACTGTGAGAAATAAATCAGATAATCCAGCAAAATCTGCTGGCATACAGGAGGTTTCTCTATAAGTATTAGCCATTTTTATCAATATATTTCAGAGAAGGCAATGGCACTCCACTCCAGTACTCTTGCCTGGAAAATCCCATGGATGGAGGAGCCTGGTAGGCTGCGGTCCATGGGGTCGCTAAGAGTCAGATACGACTGAGCGACTTCACTTTCACTTTTCACTTTCATGCATTGGAGAAGGAAATGGCAACCCACTCCAGTGTTCTTGCCTGGAGAATCCCAGGGACGGGAGAGCCTGGTGGGCTGCCGTCTATGGGGTCCCACAGAGTCAGACACTACTAGAGTGACTTAGCAGCAGCATCAATATATTTATTACTAACTAGAAAATATTCAAATTAATTGAATAGAAATGAATAAAAAGAAACACACACCAAAAAAAAAAAAAGACATAGGATATTCATTTGCAATTAAATTACCCTTTAACAAAGTTTAGTGTCACAGAATTTAAGATTATTGCACTCTATAGAACATTCTACATATTGGCCAGTGGGGAGGCAATAGACAGGAAATAGAAACCCAAAAGAACCTGGTTAAAGGATAACGTATATACTGTGCTAAATTAAAACAAACGCTTGCACATCATTTCATGCTCACAGTGCATATAAAACCAGCTGGGTATCTATAAGCATGAACCTGATGTAGAACTATAGTGCATTTGAGTCAAAAATCTCTGCTGTCCCAAGGTTTCTTTGATAACTTCTAAAACTACTACCAAAACTTAGTCAATACTTATGGCCCTTTAGGAACTATTTTTTGGACTAATAAATTAACTTGTTGCATCATTTGAAATTCTTAATTTATTTTCAAAGCAATGAATATGAATAGCTTAGTTCTTTCTAGAGCATTTGCAACCACATCATACAATGACTAAGGGGAAATATGCAGATAACTTATTTCAGCTAAGATCAAAGTATATTCACAAACAGTAATTAATTTTCATATTTCTAGGTGCTAATGTTATGTCTTTTCAAAAATGAATTACTAATTAAAGAAAAAAGTTCAATGTAACAAATAAAATCTGTTAACAATAATGTGTTGGAAATTGCCAATTTTAATTTCAATCCCATTGTAATTTTTAAGCTATACTTCTAAAAACACAGAATTAGTGCTTTTTAAGATATATTTCTCCTAAAACACTGTACTTTTTGGTAACAATATATTTCACAAATAAAATGAAGACATGGTAGACTGCACTGTTGAAATAATTTTATCTCACACTACTAATAGCTATGTTCTGAAATATCCAAGGCCATCAAAAAAGCACATATTGCTAAAACCTTAAAAATTAGTTTTAGTGCCTATTTCCTGCACAAATTACAACATTATCCTTGCATTTTTCCTTAGTCTAAAATCAAGTTCATTCCCCTTCTTAAGCATCACAAGAAAATGTACTCCTTGAGATATTGGAAGAAAATTTCAGTACAGAAAAAGTTCCATAATTAAACGTGATTGACCCAACTCTAACCTCTAGCCATGTGACTAGGAAAACTGCTTGAAAATTGGTTTATACTGGATTGCTTATATATTAAAAAGCACTTGTGCATGATGTTATTCAAATACAAGTTGCCAAGAAAAAGCTATTAATTCGTTAACACTGTTTCTAAGGTGTGGGAAATTCATCAATGATGATGTAAGATCTCAATATTATTCAGACAAAGAGCCCATAGACAAATCATCACAAAAGCAAGAAAGATGGAGCTATAATTTATAGGGGTTAAAGAAACTGGATAACTTCCTGTAAATCCAAAGAGAAAAGAAGTATAATTAGTTTGCCTGCTTCAACCCAAATATCTGTTGAACATGTCTTAACTTGTATTGTCTGTGCTGGCCAAGTTCTTCCCCAGAATAAAATGCATTTGAAAGTTTATTAATAGCTATCCTATAGGAAGATGCTTTAAGATTACACTAAATTGTGAAGAAAATGATTATATTTTTCAATCATTTTTAGGTTATTTTGCTTCAAGTAAACTTTCAAATGAGCCTGGTGGGCTACAGTGCATCGTGTCAAAAAGTTGGACACAAGTGAGCACGCAGCATTCAAACTCCATTTCTGTAAAAGGTTCTTTATAAAAGTTTATTTAGTTAAAAAGGCAAATAATTGTAGGAAATGCATGATGAAAAGAAACTGAAAAGTTTTTAAATCCTTTGCCTTGAGCCTGAAAAGTGTAAGAATAAGGAGGTGAAGTGGAATCTTTATACCACTCAAAACATAGCTACAGCTGTTTTGTATCATTATGTACTAAAAGCCAATTCAAATACCTAAAAAGAGGTTCACCATATATTGAATGGGATAGTCACCTTCTCCAAAACTTAGTTTTCTAAGGTATTATGTTGCTTGGTATTGGTTTAATGGACCATGATGTAACATTTTAATTGAAGAAGGTAAGATTTTTTTCTGCTTTGAAACGTCTAAAATCCTCCATCAACTCAGCAGCTGTGTATGATTAAGAATGCAAATAGGCTCAAGAGACTGAATCCACTTCCAGGTCCCCTGCTTATGAATCACCTACCCAGAGACATAATTTTAATGGAAACAGAATTTCTTTCTAAAGCAACAAATAAATGATCTTGCAGGAACACTGCAGCAAGGCAACACTTCTTTACTAGCACTACTGCACTGAGCAAAGACAGGCTCCATTTTCTTTGCTTTAAGACGTATAGTCAGGAAATGAGTTCTGTCTTTCATTTTCTGGAGGAAAAAAAATATTAGAGTTGCCTTTCTAGTAATAGCAACATAAACTCCAAATCCTGTGATGGCAGATTAAAGATCTTTCACTGAGGATGGACACAGTATTTTGGATGGAGAAAGTAGAGTACGTTAAGACTGTTCAAGACTGGTTCTGTTTACCTGGCCACCGTGTGCTCAGTTTGCTGATCAAGATGAAATCCACTCTAATGCCTGGGATTGTAAAAAAATGTGCTTATTATCTAGTCAATTATTTAGCACAAGGGATTGATTCCAAGCGAGGAAGCCAACGTTCTTTCTGAGTGAAGGATAAAGGTGAGTAAACACAAATCTGAGTAAAAGTAATACTAATACTTATTTGAAATAAGAGGCAACAGCTAAAGCTGAAACTCAAGGAAAATTAACTCAGTCTCACAGACATTCATATGCTGCCCATTGTATTACAAATTAGAGTGTGCGGACATGTGCACAGTTTTGCCTTTGCCTCTCAATGGTGTGATGTCAAAACAAAGTACAAAGCATTATTATGTAAATAGACTTGACATATTTTATTCAAATTTGACTCAGAAAAACATGTGTGACTATCAAAAACATCACCTTAAATATATATACTTTATTTGTCTATTATACCTTAATGAAGCTGTTCTTAAAAAATTCTGTGGCTATCAATTCTTAATACTGGTCTGATAAAAGGATATAAAGCCTAAGAAGGAAAGCAACCCAGAGTACATAATTCAGTGACCACAGTGACTCTTAATAGTCATTCTTTAAATTGGAATATAATATAAATGTATCCAATCACACTGCACATTTTAAATGTACCCAATGTTACAAGTCAATTACATCTCAAAAAGTAAATAGGAACTTTTATATCAATAGGCATTGGAATATAATAAAAATTATTCAGATACACTGATTTTTCTTTTTATCACTGGTCTTACTTTGAATCATCTTTCGAAACACTAGATAGAAGCCATACAAGAAACAATCACCAGCTCTGCTGTTCCTTTGACCTCATGTAGATCTGAACCGCAGTGGAATATAGGGATGAAAGGTACTCCATGTAAATTCAGACATAATCATTTAATCATATTATCCTGAGTTATCCAGGAATATTTATAAATCTTTCAGATGTTTTGATGTAACGAACTGGATCATTTATTCAACTGGTCCTCTTTACTTTGATTGTGGAAGCCCAGGTTGGAAGCAATCAAAGGAAAATAAAATAACTGAAGGTCTGAGTACTTCAGAAGCTTAAGTTTTTATGACTACAGTCTTTCACTTGAAAAATAGCATGCATCCACTCTTATTTGATGCTGTGTTTATAAAATTTTCACTTCATGGCATTTACTCTTGTTTAGTAAAACTTCTTTCTGAAAGTCACCAGTATTTCTTTGTTTCAACAGAAAATTACACTCACAAAATGACACAAGATAGATTCTACTCACAGAATTATAGAAATACCCTTACATTTTATTGATTTTTTTTATACTCCCTCAATGCAGGATATATGCCCTAGTCAACCAGAAATGCAAGTTTAACTGCTCAGTTAGCACTGTTCATCTTACAATATTGTGCAAGAGATTAATGAAACAAGGAAATTAGCTTTAGTTTCTCCTTAATACTTTCTGAAGAAGATCTGGAAATGAGATTTACATTCTACTAATTGGGAAGTGAAGTGGGAAACCTTAAGTCACTGGAAAAATTCAGATTAAAACTATGACTTAATTCCTTAAAAACTATTAACGTTACTCTGAAAATAGAATTGTTTTAATATTAAAATAAAAATACCATCTCTGTAACACCCTTTTATAAGACTGAATTTGTGACTAAATTACTAGGCCATTATTTTTTTCAATTGACTTCCATAAATGAAACTACTGAAGTTTTACCGTTTATGGTCTCTCAAACAGACTAGAAAACATACAGAATGTCATAATAGTTTTCTGTCCACTCCCTAACCACAGTTTGAGGGAAACTTTAAAATGGAAAATAAAGTACTAAGAATCTATTTGTTTTAGAACTATAATTCAGGCTGAAAAAAAGAGCAAGTTCAATATCAGGCATTAAATGTAAGAGAGCAATATGAATGATTCTCTCTTAAATTAGAAGTATGTTTTATGCTGTTCCAGTAGAAAAATAATATACATAAAATACTTTCAGGGCAGATTCCAATATCCACATACATCCCAATAAATAACATCATCTATTTCCATGCAACTATAGACTATAATGGCAAGACCAAAAGATGTATATTTGAGAATAAAACAAATACTAAAACCAGAATTAGGAAAATTTAACTTATTTTTATAGAAATAGTAAAACAGCATTATGTATCAAAGAAACACAGAGCTCCTGAAACATCTCTCAATGATTCTAAAAGCTAGCTAGACAAAAATAGCATAGAATTTATTTTTTGAATATAAGTTTCTCCACATTCATTTTGAATTTGTTTTTGTGAGGAAAACACTATCCAGAGAATTGTTATTTCTGTTACATTTAATATACATGAGAGCTATCATTTAGCCATCTAAGTTGGCCATTCAGTTCAGTTCAGTTCATTCGCTCAGTTGTGTCCGACTCTTTGCGGCCATTAATAAAGGCTAAATTATCAATTACCAACACAAAAATATAATTATACATATGTTTCATAAGAACGGATTTCCCTGGTGGCTCAGATGGTAAAGAATCTGCCTGCAACGCAGGATACTGGGGTTTGATCCTTGGGTCGGGAAGATCCTCTGGAGAAGGGTATGGCAACCATGCCAGTTTTCTTGCCTGGAGAATCCCATGGACAGAGGAGTTTGGCGGGCTACAGTCCATGGGGTCACAAAGGGTCAGACACAAGTGAGCGACTAACTCACTTGTGCGACTAACTTTTCTTTTTTTTTTTTTTTTCGTTTTCTGAATATTGAGTTTTTTTTTTTCTAATTTTATTTTATTTTTAAACTTTACATAATTGTATTAGTTTTGCCAAATATCAAAATGAATCCGCCACAGATATACATGTGTTCCCCATCCCGAACCCTCCTCCCTCCTCCCTCCCCATACCATCCCTCTGGGCCGTCCCAGTGCACCAGCCCCAAGCATCCAGCATCGTGCATCGAACCTGGACTGGCAACTCGTTTCCTACATGATATTTCACATGTTTCATTGCCATTCTCCCAAATCTTCCCACCCTCTCCCTCTCCCACAGAGTCCATAAGACTGTTCTATATATCAGTGTCTCTTTTGCTGTCTCGTACACCGGGTTATTGTTACCATCTTTCTAAATTCCATATATATGTGTTAGTATACTGTATTTATGTTTTTCCTTCTGACTTACTTCACTCTGTATAATAGGCTCCAGTTTCATCCACCTCATTAGAACTGATTCAAATGTATTCTTTTTAATGGCTGAGTAATACTCCATTGTGTATATGTACCACAGCTTTCTTATAGCTTCTGCACATCAAAGGAAACTATTAGCAAGGTGAAAAGACAGCCTTCAGAATGGGAGAAAATAATAGCAAATGAAGCAACCGACAAACAACTAATCTCAAAAATATACAAGCAACTCCTACAGCTCAACTCCAGAAAAATAAACGACCCAATCAAAAAATGGGCCAAAGAACTAAATAGACATTTCTCCAAAGAAGACATACAGATGGCTAACAAACACATGAAAAGATGCTCAACATCACTCATTATCAGAGAAATGCAAATCAAAACCACTATGAGGTACCATTTCACACCAGTCAGAATGGCTGCGATCCAAAAGTCTACAAATAATAAATGCTGGAGAGGGTGTGGAGAAAAGGGAACCCTCTTACACTGTTGGTGGGAATGCAAACTAGTACAGCCACTATGGAGAACAGTGTGGAGATTCCTTAAAAAACTGGAAATAGAACTGCCTTATGATCCAGCAACCCCACTGCTGGGCATACACACTGAGGAAACCAGAAGGGAAAGAGACATGTGTACCCCAGTGTTCATCGAAGCACTGTTTATAATAGCCAGGACATGGAAGCAACCTAGATGTCCATCAGCAGATGAATGGATAAGAAAGCGACTAACTTTTCTACATTATAAGTCTACAAATGCATTAGACACACTTTTCACTAAAGCTTCATTTTTTAATCTAGAAGCTAAATATCTATGGACTTGATTAAATACAATGACAAATTCAATGATGCTTTTTTATGTTTACTTAACAAAGCAAAAATATATGAATATACCTGGAATTGCATAAATTTTTAGTCAATGATGTATTTTACTGGTTCACATAGAACCACTAACTTTAAGAACATCAGCTGTTATGAAACCTATTAAATATTTACTATGCAAAAAACAGTCATATATTATCACCTTAAAATAACATAAATCAAAACTTTTCATAAGTCAAAACATATATAAAAACTTTACAATTATAATCTCAAATTTTTTATTTTAAAAAATTTTGCATTTATATTTCCAAACCTTTATGTAAAAGTAAATCTAGTCTCACGCTTCTTTTCAATTCTCTTTTTTGTGAGGGGAAGGGGTAGCACCAAGTAGTGCAGGCATTTGGGGGCATTTTCTTTTTGGATTTTTGGTTCTCTTTTGTTTGTTTGGCCATACCATGGGGCTTATAGAGTACCCCGACTAGGGAGTGAATCCAGGCATCTGCCAGCGAGTGGAAGGACAGTCCTAACCACTGGACCCCAGGGAATCTCCTTTCTTTTCTGTTCTTTCTCACCACCTATCCTTCCATGTATCTGAAAGAAAACCAAATGAGTCCTTATGTCCACAAACCCATCACCCTAGTGCTCATTCCATTCTGCTGCCTCAAAAATCTGCTTTACCCTTCACTGCCTAGAGAAATTCCTTCTATCATTCAACACTTACCTCCAATAACATCTCCTTGATAAAGTCTTCTTTATTTACCCTAGCTTATGTTGTTGGCTCTTCTATGTGGTCAGAAAAATTTTTTTAATTAATTAATTTATTTTAATTAGAGGATAATTACTTTACAATATTGCAATGGTTTTTGCCATACATCAACATGAATTGGCCACAGGTATACATGTGTCCCCCTCATCCTGAACCGCCCCCATCTCCCTTCAAACCATATCCCTCTGGGTTGTCCCAGAGCACTGGCTTTGGGTGCCCTGCTTCATGCATTGAACTTGCGCTCATCTAGTTTACATATGATAATACACATGTTTCAGTGCTATTCTCCAAACCATCCCATCCTCGCCTTCTCCCACGGAGTCCAAAAGTCTGTTCTTTACATCTGTGTCTCCTTTGATATCCTGCATGTAGAATCGCTGGCATCATCTTTCTAAATGCCATATATATGCTAATATACAGTATTTGTCTTTCTCTTTCTGACTTATTTCACTTTGTAGAACAGGCTCCAGTTTCATCCACCTCATTAGAACTGACTCAAATGCACTTTTTTTTATAGCTGGGTAATATTCCATTGTGTATATGTACCACAGCTTTCTTATCCATTCATCTTCCAGTGGACATCTAGGTTGCTTCCATGTCCTGGCTATTGTAAACAGTGCTGCAATGAACACTGGGGTACATGTGTCTCAGTTCTGGTTTCCTTGGGGTGTATGCCCAGCAGTGGGATTGCTGGGTTGTATGGCAGTTCTATTCCCAGTTTTCTAAGGAATCTCCACACTGTTCTCCATAGTAGCTGTACGAGTTTGCATTCCCACCAACAGTGTAAGAGGGTTCCCTTTCCTCCACACCATCTCCAGCATTTATTTTTTGTAGACTTTTTGATGTATGGCCATTCTGACTGGTGTGAAATGACATCTCGTTGTGGTTTTGATTTGCATTTCTCTAATAATGAGTGACGCTGAGCATCTTTTCACGTTTATTAGCGACCTGTATGTCTTCTTTGGAGAAATGTCTGTTTAACTCTTTTGCCCACACTTTGATTGGGGTGTTCATTTTTCTGGTACTGAGCTACATAAGCTGCTTGTATATTTTGGAGATTAATTGTCAGTTGTTTTGTTGATATTATTTTCTCCCATTCTGAGTGCTGTCTTCTCACCTTACTTATAGTTTCCTTTGTTGTGCAAAAGCGTTTAATTAGGCCCCACTTATTTATTTTTGTCTTTCTTTCATTACTCTGGGAGGGGGGTCATAGAGGATCTTGCTGTTATTTATGTCAGAGTGTTCTGCCTGTGTTTTCCTCTAAGAGTTTTATAGTTTCTGGTCTTACATTTAGGTCTTTAATCCATTTTCAGTTTATTTTTGTGTACGGTGTTAGAAAGTATTCTAGGTTCATTCTTTTACACGTAGATGACCACTTTTCCCAGCACCACTAATCTGTGCTTCTTTCCTGTTATATTGAATGTTCCTTAAGAAAAGGATCTGTCTTAACCCTGTTTAAGCCTCCCATCTTGCTTCCCTGGTACCTCAGTTGGTAAATAATCCACCTGCAATGCAGGAGACCCAGGTTCGATCCCTGGCTTGGAAAGGTCCCATGGAGAAGGAAATGGCAAACCACTCCAGTATTCTTTTTTTTTTTTTAGTTTATTTTTTTATTGAAGTATAATTGCTTTACCGAATTTTGTTGTTTTCTATCAAACCTCAACATGAATCAGCGATAGGTATACATATATCCTCTCCCTTTTGAATCTCCCTCCCATCTCTCTCCCCATCCACTCCAGTAATCTGACCTAGAGAATTCCATAGACAGAGGAGCCTGGTGGGTTACAGTCCATGGGGCTGCAAACAGTCGGACATGACTAAGTGACTAACACACACACACACACACACACACAAACCTGAGCTAGGCCTGTAACAATTATCTTTGAAAAGAGAAATGGGAGCGGGGGAAGAAGAAATAAATTAAAAACAAAACAAAAGTAGTTAATAACTAATAACTACCCTTGAGGGGGAAACAATTAGAAGCACAAATTCTGTGTGGCTAGAACTCTATAAGCAATCATCAACATAAACCAGATATTAGAATACTTTTAAATACAGTACTTAAATACCACAGCAATGAAAAGGTACATAGGTGTTGCACAAAAATCTGCCTTTAATACTGCCAACCTTTAGGAAAATAAAAGGTCAGAGCTATTACTAAATGATAATACAGTGAGATTTAGTTTGGGTTTAAGAAAACTTGTATTAGTAGTGAATATTTTTCTAAGTAAAGAATAAGCAAAGCTTACACAGAAGGAGAGGAAATCCTATGGTTATCAAGGAAGGAGTTTAAAGCAAAATCCAACATTTATTTGGTGCAATGGTTTCCCAGAAATAAACTGCTACTCACTAATGGGGTCAAAGACACTAGATGGCTCTCCAAAACGCCCTTTCCTACTCAAAAGGGTTTCAAAATAACGTGGGGGTGGAATGAGAGGCTAGGGAACTGTTCTTCTGTGCATCAAGTGCATTCTCAGAGGACTAACAGCTGTTTCAGTTTACATATTTTAAGTATGACTTTACGCATGGAAATTAAACTTAGGCAACATGCCTAAGAAGCCTGTCTGCAAAAGAACTGCACGTACCATCAACAGCTGGAATTTGTATAGGTCCACATTCTACAGAATATAATGTCCTGTGAGCCACCAATGACCTCCATCCCAAAACCCAAATGTCAAGAACAGCTTCTAATGCTCATGAAATTTTAGGTAGAAAGGGATAAGATGGTGAAGGAAGAGGAATCTGATTTCAAAACAATATAGAAGAATTCTAGAACTTAAAGACATCTTTTGTAAATAAATTCAAGTAAAGATTTACAAAGATCTTTTTGAATGTTTCTATACTAAGAAATGCTCATCCAATAACACTCTACTGAGCTTAAATATCAGCTGGATATTAAAAATATTTTTCTATGTGCTAATAGGGTAATTATAATTTCCGGTAGAAGTAAAATACAAAGTCTGCAAAAATAATGATGTGTCTTTGGTGCCACCACGTGGTATATTTGTATTTTTGCAGTCATTTTTTAATAATCAATTTTCATACCTAGTTCTGAAGTCATAATCAGCTCAGATCTCTGGCATGCAAATAATATTAAATACTTCAGGAATATAAGGTTGGTTCCAAGATAATTTACATACTAATAAATCATCAACCAATAAATGGTAATTAGGAACCCACAATGCAGGAAACACTGCATTATGATATCCAAAAGGACAATATACTGTCTTGACCTCTAAGATCATACATCTGTTAACACCAAAACACAGACAAATCAAGTATTAACTTGAGGCAACTCAAGCTACCATATAGAAAAAGTAAGAAGATTAAAAAGTAGGAAGATAAATGAGAATATTCATGGAAGAGAACTGAGAAGATTTAAAACTCTTAGAAAGGATTTCAGTTTTTATAATGAAAATAAGAAGGTATTGGGGGCAGGACGAGAAGGGGACGACAGAGGATGAGATGGCTGGATGGCATCACTGACTCGATGGACTTGAGTCTGAGTGAACTCCGGGAGTTGGTGATGGACAGGGAGGCCTGGCGTGCTGCGATTCATGGGGTCGCAAAGAGTCGGACATGGCTGAGCGACTGAACTAAACTGAACTGAATGCGGTATTTCAGGTAGAAGCAACATAAGAAAAGGTACAGATCTAGAATCATCATGGAATGCTAGGAGGACCATACCCACAGTGAGGTTCATAAAAGCAAGAAAAATAAGATAGATTAAAAAAAGTTAGGACAATTTGTGTCAGTCCTTCATTGCCGGCTGCACAGTGCCAGAGCAAGCAGCGGGCTCAAACAAACCTCGTGTGCACCAGGACACAGGGACCCCACAGAGACTGAGACAGAACTGTGCTTGAGCGTCTCCTGTGGAGGTACGGGTCAGCAGTGGACTGCCACAGGAAGAGGGGCTCTGGGTACAGCAGACTTGAGTATGGCATAAGCCCTCTTGGAGGAAGTCACCATTAACCCTGGCATAGAGCTGCCAGAACTTACACAGGACTGGGAAAAAGACTCTTGGAGGGCACAGACAGAACCTTGTGTGCACCAGGACACAGGAGAAAGGAGCAGTGTCCCCACAACAGACTGACCCAGACTTGCCTGTGGGTGTCCAGGAGTTTCCAGTGGAGGTGTGTGTGGGTGGTGGCCTGCTGCAGGCTTGGGGGCACTGAGTCTAGAAGTACATGCATGGGATCTTTTGAAGGAGGTCTCCATTATCTTCATTGAAAGTGAAGTCACTCAGTCGTGTCTGACTCTTTGCGACCCCTTAGACTGTAGCCTACCAGGCTCCTCTGTCCATGGGATTTTCCAGGCAATAGTACTGGAGTGGATTGCCATTTCCTTCTCCAGGGGATCTTCCCAACCCAGGGCTCGAACCCGGGTCTCCCGCATTGTAGACAGACGCTTTACTGTCTGAGCCCTTCTTTATCTTCATTACCTCCACCATAGTTTACCCCAGGTAAATAGTTGGGAGGGAACACAGCTCCACCCATCAACAGAAAACTGGATTCACGATTGACTGAACATAGTGCCTTCGGAGACGGCAATGGCACCCCACTCCAGTGCTTTTGCCTGGAAAATCCCATGGACAGAGGAGTCTGGTGGGCTGAAGTCCATAGGGTCACTAAAAGTCAGACACAACTGAGCGACTTCACTTTCACTTTCCACTTTCATGCATTGGAGAAGGAAATGGCAACCCACCCCAGTGTTCTTGCCTGGAGAATCCCAGGGACGGGGGAGCCTGGTAGGCTGCACAGAGTCAGACATGACTGAAGCGACTTAGCAGCAGCAAGAGCATAGTGAAAGTGAAGTCACTCAGTCCTGTCCAACTCTTTGCGACCCCATGGACTGTAGCCCACCAGGCTCCTCCATCTATGGGATTCTTCAGGCAAGAGTACTGGAGTGGGTTGCCATTTCCTTCTCCAGGGGATATTCCCGACCCAGGGATTGAACCCAGGTCTCCCGCATTGTAGGCAGACGCTTTATCATCTGAGCCAGCAGGAAAATCCAGTCACTGGTACTGAGGATGGCCCTGTATAATCATAAGGGATTTGATTTAGGTCATACCTGAATGGTCTAGTGGTTTTCCCCACTTTCTTTAACTTAAGTCTGAATTTGGCAACAAGGAGTTCATGATCTGAGCCACAGTCAGCTCCCAGTCTTGTTTTTGCTGACTGTTTACAGTTCTCCATCTTTGGCAGCAAAGAATATAAACAATCTGATTTCGGTGTTGGCCATCTGGTGATGTCCATGTGTAGAGTTTTCTCTTGTGGATATCTCCAAGAAAATTAGAGATATCAAGGGAACATTTCAGACAAAGATGGGCTCAATAAAGAACAGAAATGTTATGGACCCAACAGAAGCAGAAGATGTTAAGAGGTGGCAAGAATACACCGAAGAACTACACAAAAAAAGATCTTCACGACCCAGATAATTACGATGGTGTTATCAGTCACCTACAGCCAGACATCCTGGAATGTGAAGTCAAGTGGGTCTTAGGAAGCATCACTATGAACAAAGCTAGTGGAGGTGATGGAATTCCAGTTGAGCTATTTCAAATCCTAAAAGATGATGCTGTGAAAGTGCTGCACTCAATATACCAGCAAATTTGGAAAACTCAACAGTGGCCACAGGACTGGAAAAGGTCAGTTTTCATCCCAATCCCAAAAAAAGGTAATGCCAAAGAATGCTCAAACTAGTGCACAACGCACTCTTCTCACACACTAGTAAAGTAATGCTCAAAATTCTCCAAGCCAGGCTTCAAAAACATGTGAACTGTGAATTTCCAGATGTTCAAGCTGGATTTAGAAAAGGCAGAGGAACCAGAGATCAAATTGCCAACATCCGTTGGATCATAGAAAAAGCAAGAGAGTTCCAGAAAAACATCTACTTCTGCTTTATTGACTATGCCAAAGCCTTTTGTGGATCACTACTGTGTGGATCACCACAAAGTGTGGAAAATTCTGAAAGAGATGGGAATACCAGACGACCTGACCTGCCTCTTGAGAAATCTGTATGTAGGTAGGAAGCAACAGTTAGAACTGGACATGGAACAACAGATTAGTTCCAAATAGGGAAAGGAGTACATCAAAGCTATATATTGTCACCCTGCTTATTTAACTTATATTAAGAGTACATCAGGAGAAACGCTGGGCTGGAAGAAGCACAAGCTGGAATCAAGATTGCCAGGAAAAATATCAGTAACCTCAGATATGCAGATGACACTACCCTTATGGCAGAAAGTGAAGGAGAACTAAAGAGCCTCTTGATGAAAGTGAAAGAGGAGAGTGAAAAAGTTGACTTAAAGCTCAACATTCAGAAAACTAAGATCATGGCATCCGGTCCCATCACTTCGTGGCAGATAGATGGGGAAACAGTGGAAACAGTGTCAGACTTTATTTTTGGGGGCTCCAAAATCACTGCAGATGGTGACTCCAGCCATGAAATTAAAAGACACTTACCCCTTGGAAGGAAAGTTATGACCAACCTAGATAGCATATTAAAAAGCAGAGGCATTACTTTGCCAGCAAAGGTCCGTCTAGTCAAGGCTATGGTTTTTCCTGTGCTCTGGGACAACCCAGGACTGGGAAATAGACTCTTGGAGGGCACAAACAGAACCTTGTGTGCACCAGGACACAGGAGAAAGGAGCAGTTTCACCACAACAGACTGACCCAGACTTGCCTGTGAGTGTCCAGGAGTCTCCAGTGGAGGCGTGGGTCGGTGGTGGCCTGCTGCAGGGCTGGGGGCACTGTGTCTAGCAGTATATGCATGGGATCTTTCGAAGGAGGTCTCCATTATCTTCATTGAAAGTGAAGTCGCTCAGTCGTGTCTGACTCTTTGGGACCCCTTACACTGTAGCCTACCAGGCTCCTTTGTCCATGGGCTTTTCCAGACAATAGTACTGGAGTGGATTGCCATTTCCTTCTCCAGGGGATCTTCCCAACCCAGGACTCGAACCCGGGTCTCTCGCATTGTAGACAGATGCTTTACCATCTGAGCCACCATTATCTTCATTACCTCCACCATAGTTTGCCCCAGGTATAGCTGGGAGGGAACACAGCTCCACCCATCAACAGAAAACTGGACTAAAGATTTACTGAGCATAGTGCCTTCGGAAAAGGCAATGGCACCCCACTCCACTGCTTTTGCCTGGAAAATCCCATGGACGAGGGAGCCTGGTGGGCTGCAGACTATGGGGTCGCACAGAGTCGGACATGACTGAAGTGACTTAGCAGCAGCAAAGCATAGTGAAAGTGAAGTCACTCAGTCATGTCCAACTCTGTGCGACCCCATGGACTGTAGCCTACCAGGCTCCTCCATCCATGGGATTCTTCAGGCAAGAGTACTGGAGTGGTTGTCATTTCCTTCTCCAGGGGATCTTCCTGACCCAGGGATCGTACCCGGGTCTCCCACATTGTAGGCAGACGCCTTACCATCCGAGCCACCAGGGAAATCCAGTCACTGGTACTGAGGATGGCCCTGTATAATCATAAGGGATTTGATTTAGGTCATACCTGAATGGTCTAGTGGTTTTCCCCACTTTCTTTAACTTAAGTCTGAATTTGGCAACAAGGAGTTCATGATCTGAGCCACAGTCAGCTCCCGGTCTTGTTTTTGCTGACTGTTTACAGTTCTCCATCTTTGGCAGCAAAGAATATAAACAATCTGATTTCGGTGTTGGCCATCTGGTGATGTCCATCTTCTCTTGTAGATCTTTTCAAGAAAATTAGAGATATCAAAGGAACATTTCATGCAAAGATGGGCCCAATAAAGGACAGAAATGGTAGGGACCTAACAGAAGCAGAAGATGTTAAGAAGAGGTGGCAAGAATATATAGAAGAACTATACAAAAAAGATCTTCACGACCCAGATAATCACGATGGTGTGATCACTGACCTAGAGCCAGACATCCTGGAATGTGAAGTCAAGTAGGCCTTAGAAAGCATCACTACGAACAAAGCTAGTGGAGGTGATGGAATTCCAGTTGAGCTATTTCAAATCCTAAAAGATGATGCTGTGAAAGTGCTGCACTCAATATGCCAGCAAATCTGGAAAACTCAACAGTGGCCACAGGACTGGAAAAGGTCAGTTTTCATTCCAATCCTAAAGAAAGACAATGCCAAAGAATGCTCAAACTACTGCACAATTGCACTCATCTCACATGCTAGTAAAGTAATGCTCAAAATTCTCCAAGCCAGGCTTCAACAACACGTGAACCGTGAATTTCCAGATGTTCAAGCTGGATTTAGAAAAGGCAGAGGAACCAGAGACCAAATTGCCAACATCCGCTGGATCATGGAAAAAGCAAGAGAGTTCCAGAAAAACATCTACTTCTGCTTTATTGACTATGCCAAAGCCTTTTGTGGATCACTACTGTGTAGATCACCAAAGTGTGGAAAATTCTGAAAGAGATGGGAATACCAGATGACCTGACCTGCCTCTTGAGAAAGCAGTATGCAGGTAGGAAGCAACAGTTAGAACTGGACATGGAACAACAGATTGGTTCCAAATAGGGAAAGGAGTACATCAAAGCTATATATTGTCACCCTGCTTATTTAACTTATATGTAGAGTACATCATGAGAAACGCTGGGTTGGATGAAACACAAGCTGAAATCAAGATTGCCAAGAGAAATATCAATAACCTCAGATATGCAGATGACACCACCCTTATGGCAGAAAGTGAAGGAGAACTAAAGGGCCTCTTGATGAAAGTGAAAGAGGGGAGTGAAAAAATTGACTTAAAGCTCAACATTCAGAAAACTAAGATCATGGCATCTAGTCCCATCACTTTGTGGCAAATAGATGGGGAAACAGTGGCTTACTTTATTTTGCGGGGGCTCCAAAATCACTGCAGATGGTGACTTCAGCCATGAAATTAAAAGACGCTTGTTCCTTGGAAGAAAATTTATGGCCAACCTAGACAGCATATTAAAAAGCAGAGACATTACTTTGCCAACAAAGGTCCATCTAGTCAAGGCTATGGTTTTTTCAGGAGTCGTGTATGGATGTGAGAGTTGGACTATAAAGAATGCTGAGCGCCGAAGAATCCAACCAATCCATCCTAAAGGAAATCAGTCCTGAATATTCATTGGAAGGACTGATGTTGAAGCTCAAACTCCAATACTTTGGCCCCCTATGCAAAGAACTGACTCATTTGAAAAGACCCTAATGCTGGGAAAGATTGAAGGCAGGAGGAGAAGGGGACAACAGAGGATGAGGTGGTTGGATGGCAACACAGACTCAGTGTTCATGAGTTTGAGTAAACTCCAGGAGTTGGTCATGGACAGGGAGGCCTGTTGTGTGGCAGTCCATGGGGTCTCAAAGAGTCAGACACGACTAAATGACTGAATAGAACTGAACTTCATTGCCAGATCAAGAAGCCTAGATTTTACCTATAGCTCATAAGGAATCATTGATTCAAATTATCATGCTTTTATTTACCACTGTAGAAATAATCCGTCTGCCATATGAACATCTACTTTATGTGAAAATAATTTATTTCCCAAGTTGAAAATAATCTAACAAGTCAGGCCCTTTAATATTGCACTCTGAATAGGTAATTTGAGATTACAAAGCCCTGAAACCAAAGTCAACCAATAAATCACTCCAGAAAGAAAAAAAATTAATACTAAAATGGACAGTGACTGAACCCAATGGGATATGAAACCTTCTTCCTAGTATTTTACGGAGATCTGTTCTGAGTGGATGGGTGAGTGTTGTAGGGAAGGAGAAGAAATTTAGACTCATAGGCCCCTTTGGAAGCAGAGTGTAATGTAGTGTGTATTGAGGAAGAGCAGAGTCAGGTAAAGGAATGAAGGACTAGGACAGTTGCTAGGTGAGACTTCGATGGCCAGGTAAAAGTGAAGACTCCAGCACCAGGTCAGTTTTCTTCAAATGGTTGATGTAAAATTTTTTTAAAATAGAAAATTTATTGTGGGTCATATGTTACTGGATGCTATAATTGATCTGTTCTTTAACATGCACTTACAGAGCACCATGAAGAATAAAAGATCTCCAGGGGGAGATTCAAATAACAGTTCCTCAATCTTCACATGTGAGAAATCATGGGGAAAAGCTGAGGTCTTGTTTATGCTGTTCATCCACCTGGAATTTTCTTTACAGAGTCGGCTTACTTCTATTCATCCTTTAAGAATCAGGTGAATCGTCACTTCCCTCAGAAATTCAGATCAGGTCACGGGGCCTTCTGTAAACCCACATCACCATGTATATATGACACTTGCACTTGATTACACCATAACATAATGATCACTTTTGTGTCCATATCCCTCAATATCATATGAGACTCTTAACATAAGTATCGTATCTTATTAACTCATCTTTGTATTCCCAGGAACTAGGACACTGTCTTATATTAAATATTCAATGTTTGTTGAATTAGGAAGCAAAATATGTTATTTAAAAAATAAAATTATACACCTATCAGAATGGCCAAAATCCAGAACATTGACAACAAAAACTTCTGGCAAGAATATGGAGCAATAAGAATCCTCATACATTGTGGTGGGGTTGCCAATTAGTATACCCCTTTGGAAATAATTTGGAGGTTTCTTACAAAACTAAACATTCTGTTACCAAGCAGTTCAGTAATAGCAATCCTTGGTGTTTACCCAAAGCAGTTGAAAACTTACATCTACACCAAAACCTATACATGGATGTGATAGCGGCTTTATCCATAATTGCTAAAACTTGGATGCAACCAAGATGTCACATCCTCAGCGAGTGAATGAATAAATAAACTACTGTACATTCAGATAATGGAATATTATTATTCAGCACTAAAAAGAAATGTGCTATCATGCTATAAAAAACCGTGAAGGAAACATATGAATATTACTAAGCAAAAAAAGTCAATCTGAAAATGCTACATATTGTATGACTTCAACTATATGATATTCTAGAAAAGGCTAGGGATGGAAGCAATAAGAAAATCAGTGGTTTCAAGTGTGGGGGTGAGGAAGAAAGATGAACAGGCAGAGCACAAAGGATTTTTTAGGGCAGTGAAAATATTCTGTGTGATATTATAATGCTGGAGATGTCATTACAAATTTGTTCAAAACTATAGAACATACAACAGTCAGAGTGAACACTTGGGTAAGCTAGGAACTTGCATGATTATGATGTGGCAATGTAGGTTCATCCATGGTAAAAAAAATGTACAACTCTGGTGAGTGGTGTTGATAAGAGGGGAGGCTATGCCTACGGAAGCCCCCCCTCTTCTATGCACAGTATATGGAAAATCTCTATACCTCCCTCTCACTTTTGTTGTAAACCTAAAACTGCTCTAGAAAAAGTTAATTTTAAAAAATTTAAGTCACTAGGAGAGTATACATTAAAACACAATTATATACCGGGTTGGAGAAAGCACAAGCTGGAATCAAGATTGCTGGGAAAAATATCAATAACCTCAGATATACAGATGACACCACCCTTATGGCAGAAAGTGAAGAAGAACTAAAGAGCCTCTTGATGAAAGTGAAAGAGGAGAGTGAAAAAGTTGGCTTAAAGCTCAACATTCAGAAAACAAAGATCATGGCATCCGGTCCCATCACTTAGTGGCAAATAGATGGGGAAACAGTGGAAACAGTGGCTTACTTTACTTTTCTGGGCTCCAAAATCACTGCAGATGGTGATTGCAGCCATGAAATTAAAAGACGCTTACCCTTGGAAGGAAAGTTATGACTAACCTAGACAGCATATTAAAAAGCAGAGACATTACTTTGTCAACAAAGGTCCATCTAGTCAAGGCTATGGTTTTTCCAGTGGTCATGTATGGATGTGAGAGTTGGACTATAAAGAAAGCTGAGCGCCAAAGAGTTGATGCTTTTGAACTGTGGTGTTGGAGAAGACTCTTGAGAGTCCCTTGGACTGCAAGGAGATCCAACCAGTCCATCCTAAAGGACATCAGTCCTGGGTGTTCATTGGAAGGACTGATGCTGAAGCTGAAACTCCAATACTTTGGCCACCTGATGCGAAGAGCTGACTCATTTGAAAAGACCCCAATGCTGGGAAAGATTGAGGGCAGGAGGAGAAGGGGACAACAGAGGATGAGATAGTTGGATGGGATCACCTACTCAATGGACATGGGTTTGGGTGGACTCCAGGAGTTGGTGATGGACAGGGAGGCCTGGCGTGCTGCAGTTCATGGGGTCACAAAGAGTTGGACACGACTGAGTGACTGAACTGAACTGAATACACCTATTAAGATGATTTTTAAAAGATTAAATGGATGAACTACTTTATATAATAGTATATATACTATTTCATAATTGTTTAATGTTTTTATATTTTCACTTGTTTTTCAAAAATTGTCAAATTTCTAAACTAAATTAATTCACAAAGGCTGTATGTCTACTCTAAGGTGTTGAAAAACACTGTATCTTGAAAAAAAAAAAAGGCCTTAGAAATTCATTACTTTGAATAATGCAGAAACACAATTTATTTTCAGACAATTCATCTTACATGTTGAATTAAATTTCATGATTGCAAGTATCAGTGGATAATTATTTAATCTAATTCAGATTTTATGAATTATACATTAATCAACATAATTTAATTCAAAAATGAGGAAACAAAAGAGTAGACATCAGTTGTATGTAAACAATAAGAACTTTTTAAAGTTCTGCAGTATCTGGGAAACCAATTTAGAATTCAGGTTTAAAAATAATAAATACTGTATTAAAAATGTCAAAAGTGTTCTCTATATTCACATTTGTTTCTTAGCAACCAGGTTGTAATCTTGTTAAACTCTGCACCCTAATAGTTGAAGAAACAATTTTAGAATGCACCCCCAAATATATGTATACACACAGGCTAAGAATATGTGCGTGTGTGCGTGTATGTGTCCACAGTAGTGTACTAAATTCTTATAAACACAAAAACCAAATAGACATGAAAAGAACTAAGGTCAGAGAAGCTCCAAAAAAAGATTCATGAAATCAGGCCCTCAGCAGAGTCAGTGACTGGTCATTCTGTTGCTGTAGTTGCTGTTGTTTAGCCGCAAAGTTATTCTTTTGTGACCCCATAGACTGTAACCTGCCGGGTTCCTCTGTCCATGGGATTTTCCAGGCAAGAATACTGGAGTAGGTTGCCATTTCCTTCTTCAGGGGATCTTCCCAACCCAGGGATCAAACTCACATCTCCTGCATTGGCAAGTGGGTTCTTTACTGCTGAGCCACGATGGAAGCCCATGTGTAGCTAATTACACCTTTATATATAGTAAGGCAAATTTAGTAAAAGCTTGTAATGAATAGCTAGAATACCCTTGGAGATATAAATAGCATAAAACATTTATTAAAGCTAAGTACTTAAAAGTATAGTGTTTTGTATAAGTTGATTTTTATGTGGGTAGGACTTGAGACTCTACTTAATGGCTTATTTTGCACTTGTTTAGTCACTAAGTCATGTCTGACTCTTTGTAACCCCATGGATTGCAGCACACCAGGCTTCCGTTTCCTTCACTATCTCCTGGATTTTGCTCAAGCTCATGTCCACTGAGTCAGTGATGCCATCCAATCATCTCATCCTCTGTCACCCACTTCTCCTCCTGCTTTCAATCTTTCCCAGCATTAGGGTCTTTTCCAATGACTTGGCTCTTCACATCAGGTGGACAAAGTATTAAGATTTTCAGCTCCAGCATCAGTCCTTCCAATGAATATTCAGGACTGATTTTCTTTAGGATTTACTGGTTTGATCTCCTTGCAGTCCAAGGGACTCTCAAGAGTCTTTTCTAACACCACAATTCAAAAGCATCAATTCTTTGGCACTCAGCCTTTTTTATGGTCCAACTCTCACATCCATATATAACTACTGGAAAAGCCATTGCTTTGACTGTATAGACCTTTGTTGGCAAAGTGATGTTTCTGCTTTTTAATATGGTGTCTAGTTTTGCCAGTTTTTCTTCCAAGGAGCAAGCATCTTTGAATCTCATGGCTGCAGTCACAAACTGAAGTGATTTTGGAGCCCAAGATAATAAAATCTGCCTCTGTTTCCACTGTTTCCCCATCTATTTGCCATGAAGTGATGGGACCAGGTGGGGTGATATTCATTTTTTTGAAGATTTAAACCAGGTTTTTCACTCTCCTTTCACCCTCATCAGGAGTCTCCTTAGTTCCTCTTCACTTTCTGCCATTGGAGTGGTATCTGCAAATCTGTGAACAGTCCTCATTAAATCGTGAAATTCTTTTAGCTTTCTCAACTGAAAACACACACACACAACCTAAAAGTTGAGAGCTGTATGTTTATTTGGTGGCAATTGTTAGTACTTCAAGCCTGGGAGACAGAATTTCAAGTAGCCTAAGAAACTGCTCCGAGGAGGCAGAGGAAGGAGTCAGCTTACATAGAAGTTTGCAACAAAGAGGGCAGATAGTCAGATTAGATTATTTTTAATTAAGGAAACTAGATAGAGTGCCTGATGAACTATGGACTGAGGTTCGTGACATTGTACAGGAGACAGGGATCAAGACCATCCCCATGGAAAAGAAATGCAAAAAAGCAAAATGGCTGTCTGAGGAGGCCTTACAAATAGCTGTGAAAAGAAGAGAAACCAAAAGCAAAGGAGAAAAGGAAAGACATAAGCATCTGAATGTAGAGTTCCAAAGAATAGCAAGAAGAGATAAGAAAGCCTTCCTCAGTGATCAATGCAAAGAAATAGAGGAAAACAACAGAATGGGAAAGACTAGAGATCTCTTCAAGAAAATTAGACATACCAAGGGAACATTTCACACAAAGATGAGCTCAGTAAAGGATAGAAATGATATGGACCTAACAGAAGCAGAAGATAGTAAGAAGAGATGGCAAGAACACACAGGAGAATTGTGCAAAAAAGATCTTCACGACCCAGATAATCACGATGGTGTGATCACTGACCTAGAGCCAGACATCCTGGAATGTGAAGTCAAATGGGCCTTAGAAAGCATCACTACAAACAAAGCTAGTGGAGGTGATGGAATTCCAGTTGAGCTATTTCAAATCCTAAAAGATGATGCTGTGAAAGTGCTGCACTCAATATGCCAGCAAATTTGGAAAACTCAGCTGTGGCCACAGGACTGGAAAAGGTCAGTTTTTATTCCAACCCCAAAGAAAGGCAATGCCAAAGAATGCTCAAACTACCGCACAATTGCACTCATCTCACACGCTAGTAAAGTAATGTTCAAAATTCTCCAAGCCAGGCTTCAGCAATATGTGAACCGTGAACTTCCTGATGTTCAAGCTGGTTTTAGAAAAGGCAGAGGAACCAGAGATCAAATTGCCAACATCCGCTGGATCATCGAAAAAGCAAGAGAGTTCCAGAAAAACATCTACTTCTGCTTTATTGACTATGCCAAAGCCTTTGACTGTGTGGATCACAAGAAACTGTGGACAATTCTGAAAGAGATGGGAATACCAGACCACCTAACCTGCCTCTTGAGAAATTTGTATGCAGGTCAGGAAGCAACAGTTAGAACTGGACATGGAACAACAGACTGGTTCCAAATAGGAAAAGGAGTACGTCAAGGCTGTATATTGTCACCCTGTTTATTTAACTTATATGCAGAGTACATCATGAGAAACGCTGGACTGGAAGAAACACAAGCTGGAATCAAGATTGCCGGGAGAAATATCAATAACCTCAGATATGCAGATGACACCACCCTTATGGCAGAAAGTGAAGAGGAACTAAAAAGCCTCTTGATGAAAGTGAAAGTGGAGAGTGAAAAAGTTGGCTTAAAGCTCAACATTCAGAAAACGAAGATCATGGCATCCGGTCCCATCACTTCATGGTAAATAGATGGGGCAACAGTGGAAACAGTGTCAGACTTTATTTTTTGGGGCTCCAAAATCACTGCAGATGGTGACTGCAGCCATGAGATTAAAAGACGCTTACTCCTTGGAAGGAAAGTTATGACCAACCTAGATAGCATATTCAAAAGCAGAGAAATTACTTTGCCAACAAAGGTCCATCTAGTCAAGGCTATGGTTTTTCCTGTGGTCATGTATGGATGTGAGAGTTGGACTGTGAAGAAGGCTGAGCGCCAAAGAATTGATGCTTTTGAACTGTGGTGTTGGAGAAGACTCTTGAGAGTCCCTTGGACTGCAAGGAGATCCAACCAGTCCATTCTGAAGGAGATCAGCCCTGGGATTTCTTTGGAAGGAATGATGCTAAAGCTGAAACTCCAGTACTTTGGCCACCTCATGCAAAGAGTTGAGTCATTGGAAAAGACTCTGATGCTGGGAGGGATTGGGGGCAAGAGGAGAAGGGGACGACAGAGGATGAGATGGCTGGATGGCATCACTGACTCGATGGACCGGAGTCTGAGTGAACTCCGGGAGTTGGTGATGGACAGGGAGGCCTGGCGTGCTGCAATTCATGGGGTCGCAAAGAGTCGGACACAACTGAGAAACTGATCTGATCTGATCTGATCTATGTATGCTTATAAAAATATCAAGAAGCACATACACCAAACTTTTTATGGTGGAGATATTAGGGGAAACTGACTGAAACTGCCCACTCCAGCCAAGCACCATAGTAACTACTTCCATGCCTTATTTTATGACAGAAGGTCCTGTTGAGGAACATGGAACTGATAAGCCACCAAGTGGAAGAGTTAAGGAAAAGGAAAAAGGAGATGTCACGCGTCCTCTAACCTCCCAGAATCCTTCTCACTTGCATCCATCTTGGCTGAGCAATACATGCGCCAACAGGAAGGACCCTACTCAGAATGATTGGACAGAGAAAACCATCAGCCATATGACAGAACAGTCCTCCCAGTTTCCCTTACCTACTGCTCTCCACCTGGGTGCCTCCTCCCAATAAAGCCTCCGCTTTATCAGCATGTGTGTCTCCTCAGACAATTCATTTCCGAGTGTTAGACAAGAGCCCCCATTCAAACCCTGGAAGGGGTCCCCCTTTCTGCAACAGAGAATAGGATCAAGAGGGACCATTCTATTTCTGCACTAGTTTTATACCAAATTTGTATTACCATTGTATTGTTAAACTATTACCTTTTAAACTATACAACCTTAACACATATTCATCAGGTCAATCCTAAACCTCCTCAGAGAAAACTATTCTCTCTCTTATATTCCTATTTTATTTTCTTCAGTATACAATCTGTGATAATTTTGTTTGTTAAAGATTTTTGCCTTTCTCCCATCGAAGGTAACAGGACAGGGATCACATCTGTCTTGAATTGTGTCTCACATATGGAAGGCTCTGAATAATTATTTGCCTCCACAAAGACTGGAGGGATGTGGTAATTTTCTACAGAATCAACGCAGTTCCTGTTCCTGTTCCTGTTATAGTTATGCTGTCTGTGGCTCTTTACACTTAAGAGAATTACAGAGGAGATTGGTAAATGTTTATTGAATGAATGAAACAACGAAGAGAAGCACCCCCTAATATATAGGGACCACGAATATGTAACATATAAGCTTACAAAAGGGAATGGAGATGAGAGGCATAAACATTCTCAGAGTTCAGGGATTCGGTTGACTAACTGGGGAAGCTAAAACCACAGAAACTCGAGCGAAACAGCAGCAACCAGGGGGCAGGCTAAAGCCCTTAGCCAGGGTAAAGCCGAGAAGATTTAATGAACGTGGGAGACATGGGGTAGGAGCCAGGTGTCCAAAGGAAAAAGCCAGGCTCATGAAGCTATAAGGGTTCTGTAGGAATGTATGCTCAGAGGAAGACGACTACGGGACGACTAACGAGAGGTCCTAACAGCTGTGCAAAATACAGAACGCTACGTTTCCACCCAAGAACTCAATTTGCGCGACCAAGCAAGCCGTTGGCTCGAAACGCTGGCGTCATCTTGCAGCGCCCAAATCAGAGGTAAGAGAAAAGCAAAAAAGACTGGAAGAGTTTGGGGAAAGACTGGAGGTCTCTTGACACTTTGGGCCTCCTTTCTCTTCCGGCGGAAGAAACTATAGAGAAGGGTTAACAAAGCAGGAGAGAAATGTATCTATAATAAACAACAGTTTAGAGGAATCTAATATAAATACATTGTGTCTATGTCTCTGTTTCGCTTTTACCTTTTCAGTTCAGTTCAGTCGCTCAGTCGTGTCCGACTCTTTGCGACCCCATGAATCGCAGCACGCCAGGCATCCCTGTCCATCACCAACTCCCGGAGTTTATTCAAACTCATTTACCTTTTACACATGTCCTAATGTGGGTCGGGAAGATCCCCTGGAGAAGGAAATGGCAACCCACTCCAGTACTCTTGCCTGGAAAATCCCATGGACTGAGGAGCCTGGTAGGCTACAGTCAATGGGGTCGCAAAGAGTCGGACACGACTGAGCGACTTCACTTTCACTTTTCACTTTTCAACGTTACTTGCCCAAGCCAAAGATGGCCGCACAGGCGCTGGGTCTTACCGTAGAAACCTACCATAGAGACTGAGTCCTAGAATGCCCCCTCTTGGAGGCCTGTGGGCCGGGACAGACTCCCTACCCACCGGCTTCCGTTGAGGAAGCTCGTGGCTGGCCCGGCGGTAAAGAGTCCTTGCGCGTGCGCGAAGATGGTGGAGGAAGAGGGCATCCGCGTGGTTCGTTGTGGCGGCAGCGAGTTGAACTTCAGGAGAGCGGTGTTCTCTGCGGATTCTAAGTATGAAGCCATGGGTAATTGCCGGCCCGGCTGAGGGGCGTGAGTCCACGGGTGGTGGGGGGCGAGAACTGCCGGGCGCGTCTGGACCGGCCAGCCGGCGCTTCTGGCTCGAGGAAGCGGCGCGCGCGGGAGGGAGCCGGGGTCCGGGTGCTGCAAGAGGAGTCGGAAGCCCCTTAATCCAGAGGCACCGCAGGATGGGGCGCGCTCGCTTCCCGGCTCCCTGGACCTGCAGATAGGTTTAGGGGGCCCCCGGGCTGACCCTTGTGTCTAGAATAGGCTCTGCATTGGAGAGGCTGGAACATAGTTCAGGCACAGATGTGTACGCCGCTACTCTTGGAAAACCAGGAGTAAACAGCTTTCTTTCGGACCGAATCGTGACTTGGATTACTGCAGGTTCCGATTTCTTTGCACTTCCCTATCACCTAAAAAAATGCGTTTTGATAGCCTTTTTGGAGCTCTCTGTAAAAACTGATACTAGATTCTGTGTGAGATAAATATATGCGTAAGCCCTGATGGCCTTGCTCAGGAGTTCAGTGTAGCTGGAAGCGTAACTAAGCCCGGTTCATCTATTGTGTGCTTTTCGCGAGGTTCTTAATCTTCGCTTCAGTTGCCTCATCTATAACCGGGAATGATATTTAGTAGTTCATTTCATAGGGTTGTTATAAAAGGATGAAATACCTTAATACATATTGTTCAGTCCTTCAGTCGTGTCCGACCCTTTGCGGCTCCATGGACTGCAGCACACCAAGGCTTCCCTGTCTTTCACTGTCTCCCGGAATTTGCTCAAACTCATGTCGTTTGAGTCGATGATACCATCCAGCCATCTCATCCATTGTCACCCCGCCTCTCCTCCTGCCCTCAGTCTTGCCCAGCATTAAGATCTTTTCCAATGGCTCTTCACATGAGGTGGCCAAAGTATATATAGAACATGTCAAACAATGCTTGTCGTTGAATGGCTCAGTGTATGTCAGCTCTTACCATCATTGCTGTATTGTGAACATCATTTAGAAATGATACAATATAAAAAGGTTTCCAAGTCACTCAGGGATAGACACTTATCAAACACCCTTTCTGTCTTGGAAAAGCAGAGGTAGTATCTTTCGAAAGTTTATATTGCCACAATATCTTATGGGTGTGTGGCAATAGTGATTGAATGCATGCATGACTTAAAGAAACTTCTGTAAATTGCCTTAGAGGCAAAAAAAAAAAATCTTTTGGTCTTTACAATACAAAGGGCTTTGTTGATACTCAACTTGTGAGTCAGGAGGAAACTGAGGCTTCAAGAGATTGCCAAAGTTCTGCCACTTTGGACTTATATCCAGTTTCTTCCTCCAGTGTACTATTTCTACAAGTTATTCGTTATATTGGGATCTAATGTTTTTCACTTCCTTAGTTGTGCAGTTAATTTTTAAGTGTTTACCAGCTATGTGTTAGTAACAAACTGATATTTCGAAAACTAAGATAATTCCAGGATTGATCCTACCTTCAAGAATTTAAAACCTAATGAGGAAAAGAAGATAACCAGTAACATGTTTCATACAGTGGCACTTTCAGTTCAGTTCAGTTCAGTCGCTCAGTCGTGTCCGACTCTTTGCGACCCCATGAATCGCAGCACGCCAGACCTCCCTGTCCATCACCAACTCCTGGAGTTCACTCAGACTCACGTCCATCGAGTCAGTGATGCCGTCCAGCCATCTCATCCTCTGTCGTCCCCTTCTCCTCCTGCCCCCAGTCCCTCCCAGCATCAGAGTCTTTTCCAGTGAGTCAACTCTTTGCATGAGGTGGCCAAAGTACTGGAGTTTCAGCTTTAGCATCATTCCTTCCAAAGAAATCCCAGGGCTGATCTCCTTCAGAATGGACTGGTTGGATCTCCTTGTAGTCCACGGGACTCTCAAGAGTTTTCTCCAACACCACAGTTCAAAAGCATCAGTTCTTCGGCACTCAGCACATCCATACATGACCATAGGAAAAACCATAGCCTTGACTAGACGGACCTTTGTTGGCAAAGTAGCGTCTCTGCTTTTGAATATGCTATCTAGGTTGATCATAACTTTCCTTCCAAGGAGTAAGCGTCTTTGGAAGCCCATAAGAAACAGTGTTTCAGACTAAAAGGATGGAGAAGGTTGATGAGGAAGTGATGTTTAGGCTAGACAGGAATGGAACAAACTCTGGGAGATGGTGAACCACAGGGAAGCCTGGCTTGCTGCAGGCAAAGGGGTCGCAAAGAGTTGGACACGACTTGAGCGACTGAACTACAACAAATGGATGGTATTTTGACTAGAGGATATAGATGGAAGACATTTGGGATAGGGGGCACAGTATAAGCATGAGAACTGTGGTACAGTTAGCTAGTAGAAATGGTGTATGGAGAGAGCTGGGGATGTCAGTTTCGAAAGAAAATGTAGAATCAGTTCTTGGTTGTTGTTTGGTCCAAAGAGAGTGTGTTTTTTTAGTTCTCTAGATAAGGTATACTCAGGCAGGGGGTGATAACATAAGATTGTGTTTCAGAATATGAATCTGAAAAATGTATCAGTTCAGTTCAGTCACTCAGTTGTGTCCAATTCTTTGCGACCCCATGAACTGCAGCACACCAGGCCTCCCTGTCCATCACCAACTCCCAGAGTCCACCCAAACCCATGTCCATTGAGTCAGTGATGCCATCCAACCATCTCGTCGTCCCCTTCTCTTCCTGCCCTCAATTTTTCCCAGCATCAGAGTCTTTTCCAGTGAGTCAACTCTTCATATCAGGTGGCCAAAGTATTGGAGTTTCAGTTTCAACATCAGTCCTTCCAGTGAACACCCAGGACTGATCTCCTTTAGGATGGACTGGTTGGATCTCCTTGCAGTCCAGGGGACTCTCAAGAGTCTTCTCCAACACCAGAGTTCAAAAGCATAAGGCTGTATAATACATGGTGGAGAGATGGAAGAGAGTAGGAAAGCATACTCAAGGTACAAGCTGGCATAGAAGAGGGAGTTACACAGTGAAAAAGTTTCCCTTCAGCAGTAGGATCTTGCAAAACCAGTAGGAGTTTGCTCCTTCTGTGACATATTGGGAGGCAGGGAGATCAAGCAAAGCAAACAACTTAAATTGGAATAGGTAGAGGGTTATCATGGCTGTGGGGTCAGTATATCTGCAGCATAGGGTGAAGGGAAGTGGTGGGAGAAGAGTCTAGAAGGTTATAGACCAGGGCTCCGAAGGCTAATCCAGGCATCCAAGCAAGAGATGACTTTGGCCAAAATTAAGATACTGTTGAAGGTGAAGAGAAAAGACAGAGCTTTGGAGTGCTTTAGCCAATAGGATTAACAAGGAAAAGATGTTGGGTTCATACCGAGACTCTTGAGTTTAAAGTACCTTGAAAATAAATGTGAATGTAGCAGGTGTTTAGGTAGAAATTCAAAATAGGAACTTGGTCAAGATTTAGAGATAACTTTTTTTCATGTATATATATATATATATATATATATAAGCTAATAATTAAAGCCAGTTTTCTAGCAAATTAACAGGGTTATAATGAAATCGCTGAGGACTTGAATATTATCTAAAAGCTACTACAAGGAGTTGGCTAACTTATACAAAAAGGAATAAGGAAATGTTGTATTTTACTTCAAAGAGTTTATCAAAAAAGCTGAAATAGTAAATGAAATGACAGAATCGTGGCATTTTAGCAGCATCGTTTTTCTTTCCCAGCCCTTAAATCATACATTCTTCAAAACCTCATATAAATCCTGTTTCCTGCTTGAAAACATCATTAATTTCGTCAACACTTTATCAACAAAGATGACTGGAGTCCCCTGTGACAGGCACTGTGGTGGTGCTTTATGTGCACTCCTGTCTGCATGGTTTAGGTATTGTTATCCTCATTTTACAGAAGATTTATTGAGTGTCAGCTGTCTGTGCAAAGCTTGCACTTGCACACATTGTCTCAATGTACCCTTATAAAAATCTTATAATAATCCTTATAATAACCCATGAGTAGAGAACAGCGAGGTTTAAAGAGATTAAGTAACTTCTCCAACATCATTCAGCCCATACATGGATAAAAGCTGACATTCGAACCCATCTGGGCTTGACTTCTTTAAAATGCATTCTTTTCTACCACACTGTATTTCCATTATTATTTGTAGTAAGTAAACACAATTGCTCCCCTCAAAGAGCTCATAGTCTGGTCGGGAAAGTCTCTCATAACACTGTGTGGAAAATGCCAGAGTAGACCTGAGCCCTGCACCCTGTGGAAGCAGGTTAAGACAGGCACCGATTTGGAACAAAATAAAGGA
Source organism: Bos taurus (assembly GCF_002263795.3). Lineage (NCBI taxonomy): Eukaryota > Metazoa > Chordata > Mammalia > Artiodactyla > Bovidae > Bos > Bos taurus. Next base: position 6,971,549 of record NC_037329.1, on the reverse strand, counting down.
AGGTTTGGAGAAGGCGATGGCACCCCACTCCAGTACTCTTGCCTGGAAAATCCCATGGACGGAGGAGCCTGGTAGGCTGCAGTCCACGGGCTCGCGAAGAGTCAGACAAGACTGAGCGATTTCACTTTGACTTTTCACTTTCATGCATTGGAGAAGGAAATGGCAACCCACTCCAGTGTTCTTGCCTGGAGAATCCCAGGGACGGGGGAGCCTGTTGGGCTGCCATCTCTGGGGTCGCACAGAGTCGGACACGATTGAAGCGACTTAGCAGCAGCGGCAAGAGAAGGTTTCCGGTAGAAAGACACCCTAACTGAGTGTCAAAGATGTAGAAAATGTTCTCATTCTCCAAGGATAGCAGAATGTGCAAAGGCATGGAATGTTTCCTCTAGGGGTTTGTATTCAAATATTGGTAGTTAAACCCATTATTCTCTGCTGAGGAGCAAGGAGAGAGGAAATGACTTTCCTCTAGAGAAGAGTATCAAAATCAGCTAGGGTGAGTTTTCAGTACCCCCTCACCCACCACCATCTCAAGGAAGTACTGCCTAAAGGACCTGCTAATGCAGGTGGGGAGCGGGGTTGGGCAGATTGTTGGAATTTTGAACCACTTGGCCTACTGTTCAAGTGAAAAAGTTCTAGTCAGATTGGAGTCAAACTTAGGAATTGGATCATATCCTGAAACCAGTGAAAAAACCTTGAAGGATTTTAATTTAGTCTTTATTTAAGGAAATAATATGGTCAAGTTTGTAAAAATGAATAAGAAAAGTGAATTGAAGAGCCGCACCTGGAGACTGAAGGGGGCCCTTAAAAGAGTGGTCTGGGCTGAAGATGGTGAGAACGTGGGTACTCATGGGCGTGGAGAGGAGGAGCCAGCCAGCAGGGGTGTCCATGGGCCTCGGTTGCTTCATTGCTTGTTCTTTGTTGATCTTATTAAACAGTTGAACACAACTGTGTCCTCTGGTCACAGCACTTGGAAGAGGCATCTTGATTTCAGAGATGTATGTGTGAAAACTCAAGTGTCTTAGAAATGATAAAATAGGGTAGTAGCAGCCCTAGTCAGCATAGATTTACCCTTTGATTATTTGGTAGTAATTCTTTCACTGGTTCATTTTATTTAAATAGTTTATAAAACCTTTGAAGATTGGGCAAGTTCTGTTTGACAGACTGGATTGGACATTGGAAATCAAATATAAGTAAGGCCTCTGCCCTACAAGAGCTTATGGCTACATAAGGGAGACGGATATTTAGATAAATGAGGAATTTCAACACAATTCAAAAATAGATCAAATGATTTGGGATCACAGAGTAGAGGGAGGTCCAGTCTAAGGATTCTGTGGTTTTTACCTTCTATAGTGTATGAGGAAGCACCATATTAGGCATGTACAGTGTCAGATCTAATAGGCACAGAACAAACATTTTTTATTTGATACTAGAATATTTGCAGTTCTGAGCTTTGTCTTATGGTTATACCTACTATGAAAAAAATCAAATATTACCCCAGATTAACCACAATTAATAATTTAGTAGCCTCTGCTATATGGGAGAAAGCCACAAATCTAGAAAAACAAAGGCAAAATCAGCATTTTAGCAGCAAGAAAAAGAACTGCCATAAAGTCTTTACACTTTGCTATATGAGAGACCTCACTGAGTAGAGAATCTTTGACTTCGTGCTTGTAAACTGGTGTCCGCAATGAATGATGGAGTATTGGAGGACAAGGCAAGACTGCTGTTGGCCACACCCCACAGAAGAGTAACTGGTAGTGCACAGCACAGTCTCTGCATCCGTTAGCGAGCAGGCAGCTTGGTTAGGTCAGCCGTTTTTGCAGGATGATGCCATATAGCCTCTGCCCCTGGCACAGGTCAGAGATGTGATTTTTGGCATCATTGATCTACTTTTGAGAGTTAATGAACTAAATAGTCTTAGATGTCCCTACAGGTGTGAGCAGCACAATTTGAGTATACAGTTCTTGAACTTTTATTTTAAATGAAATCTCCATTGCATGTTTTAATTTTTCATGGACAATAGACAGATTATACTGTATGGAAAAGTGAATCTTGTTTTTCTCTCTTATTTCCAGGTATATCTTCTGTGTCTCTGGAGACTTTATTAAAGTTTATAGCACAGCTACAGAAGAATGTGTGCATATATTGCAAGGGCACAGAAATCTGGTGACCGGAATCCAGCTCAATCCCAACAACCATCTACAGGTGTTAAACAATTCACAATTGAATCTTTTAATATTGGCATTACTGTTGCCAGAGTAATTTAAATTGAATTTGGCTGAGAAGCTTTCTAGGTGATGATCAAGGAAATATCTATTTTGATTTTCTGATTCAGGGTATTTTTCACTTATTTTTAATTATTAAAATTAAAAGTAAATTATTAAAATAGGTTCACAGCCTGGAACTACATTGTTTATGAGATGAGTTGCATGTCCTACTCCACCATCTTTCTTGTAAATTGTTTTCACAATAATATCACACACAGAAGTTCAGTGTAACCTTAGTAAAACTCGGTCCACTGAAACCAAAATAAAAACATGTTACTAAAGCATTCTGGTGTTACCAGAGTTTGGCCCACAGACTGTTGGTTACAATGAGATAAACGTAGAAATTGACTGTTACCCTACATTCCTTTGATACCCATGCAAGATAAAAGTAGTTCTGCTGGTAAAGAACTGAGCTCTGAGATAATAGTCACAAGCTCTCAAGAGTTTTTTATTACTCAGTACCTTATCATCTCCCTCTTGAAAGTAGAGGGTTGACTTTTTTCCTTCTTTTAATTAAAATTTGATAGGTCTCATTTCCACAAAGAGCTGTGATAAGATTTTTCATTTTGCAAAAAGAGTATAAGTGACTTCACGTCTTTAAAGCTAATAATAGATTAATGAATAGGCAATCCCTTCTGTATCAGCATTTAAGTTACTTGATAATCTTATTGTAGTTCTTTTTCTTAATCAGTTTTGTACTGTTTTTACCCTTTTAGCTGTATTCTTGTTCCGTTGATGGCACAATTAAACTGTGGGACTATATAGATGGCATTTTGATAAAGGTACGTGGATTGAGTTTCCATTTTCATTATGTGAAGAGGAATGGCAACATAAGACAGATGTGTTTTGTTACTTCTCTAAGGTCTCATCTTTTAGATAGCCTTCCTAAAATGTCATGAAATTCACTCATCATAAAAGATAAATTTGACTATATAAAATTTTAAACTTTTTTAACCAAAAAATGAGCAGTGAAAGAACATATTTACAAGAGATATTATCAGTGATACACAAAATTACCAAAAACCAATAAGGAAAAACTAGACCCCACAGGAAAAAAACGATGGTATAGAGTAGGAATATGTAATACACTAAAAAAAAATAGCCAATAAACATGAAAAGATTCTTAACCTTGTTAATAGTTAAATGTAAATTAAGAGATAACAACCACATTTTTCCCTGTCAGTTTAGACAAATTGCAAATTGAAAATATATAGTGATAAAATATAGAGAAATATACATTTTTGTATATAGTCAGTATATGAAACTGAAAATGAATACCTTTGCTCCAGCAATCTCACCTTTAGGAATCTCTTGTTGAAATAATGCCAGGTACATATGATTCTTAAAACATTAAACATTTTTCATGGTAGAAAAAAGTTGAATTTACTCAAGTTAAAATTGGATATTCGTTCAATTGAATACTGTGCACCCATGGAAAAGAACCAGGTAGATCTAGAGATATTCACTTAAAAGGTTATTTAGTAAATACATACTGAGTGTCTCCCTAGGCCAAGTTTTCTTCTGATGTTGGCAATATAGCAGTGAGCAAAATGGATTAAAAAAATCCCTCCTGTTAATGAAACTTCTGCAGGGGGTGGACGGAATAAATAATATTGTGCTCTTCATCTTTCAGACCTTCAGAGTTGGGTGTGAACTTCACGCCCTTTTTACTCTTTCCCACGCTGAGGATTCTGTCTTTGTTACAATAAATAAAGAAAAACCAGGTACAGTAAATTAATTTATTTTGACTTATATAGCTTTGAGTGGCTTTTTTCTTTTTACAGTGTCTCAAATTTAACATTTTCATTTTAGTCTGAAGTCAGTTTTTGGAGCTGGTGTTTAAATTGGTTTCATCATTATTGCAGTCATTTGGGGGAGGGTTTGTATTACTTTCTGAAATATTGATGAGGGAATGATTATTTAAAATATGGTTGTGATAATGGACAACCTAACTCTAATTTTAAAGCTATTTTGAGCTACAGTGTGTCTTGCTACTGAACAAATGTCATTTTTAAGCATCCCTATCATTTTACCCATCCTCAAACACCACCCATTTGTTGACCTTGAATCTGGAAGAAATGGTATAGAAAACAAATTATTAGCAGCTAAGAGGGTGGCTAAATTATTTTTATATTTTTGTTATCATTGGAACATTATTCACTGAAATTGCTGTTTCAGAGCATTTTAGGAAATCTAGAATATCTTCAGTAGTTACAAGTAATTATCCTTTAGCAAGTTTAATACCCCAACATTGATATGAAGAATATATGCAAAGCATTTTTCTAATCTCAGACTTCAAGAATCCCAATGCAACCTGTGTGCGTCCTCCTTAAAATAGAGTTGTATTCAGAATTCAAAGTACAGACCAGCTTTAAATTTGTAACTGGGTGGTCAGTGAGATTGGCTCACAACTCATTTACTAAGTAATCCTTTCCATGATGGGGGTGGTTTGGAAGTTTTGGGGGGATTTTTGGTTTGTTTTTTGGGGAGTGTTGGTAGTCAGATTTTTGGGATTTGGGAGGGGGGTTGTTGTTTCTTTTGTTGAAACAGTTTGCAGATTGCTAATGTCATGGACTTTTAAGTAACTTGAGAATAGTCACAACTGTGAAAGCGAAATCGCTTTTAGCTAGAAGTCATTTGGTACCAACCGTGTTAAGGAGTAATGTTTTTATCTATCAGAAATGTGACATGAAAGAATAAAAAGCTATGAGTTTTCTTATGTGGCCCATAAACCATCTTTAAGGGACATTTCAAAAAATATCTGGAAATGGCAATATATTTCTTAAAATGATTGTTGCCTTATCAGGTGACTGTTTAAAATAGCACTTTTCAGTATTTAGGTTCTGCCTGTACATAAATATGTGAATTCTTAATGTCTCTTGTTGTTGTTTAGTCACTCAGTCGTGTCCGACTCTTGAGACCCCATGGACTGTAGCCCGCCAGGTTCCTCTGTCCATGGGATTCTCCAGGCAAGAATACTGGAGTTGGGTGCCATTTCCTTCTGGATCTTAATGTCTGTCTTAATTCTTAAATGTGTATGCTTATTTAAAAATTCATGTTTCTGAACCCTGATTCACTGGGTCTGAGATTTGGTCTAGGAGTGAGCATTTTTTGTGTCTTCCTAGGTGGCTTTGCTCATCACTGTAGTTTGGTAGCCACTCCCCATACTCACCACATGATTCCTCAGTTGAAGTGGGCAGTGTTGGGGAAGACTTAACTTTAGAAAAGAAAATACGTGTTTAGGATTTAGGCATATAAAGTTTGAGATGACTGAAAAGGCTGTAAGAAAGACTGGAAAACAGAAAAAAATAGTAGATCAACGCGTTACAGAATTTTGTATTCATTATAAAATCTAGGGGGCTTCCCTGGTAGAGGACAAGGAAGAAATAGTGCAGTGAAATATAACTGTTTCCTGTTAAGGAGAAGCTATTTTAACAGAATGCAAAGAGAAAAGCATGCCAGTTTACAGAAAAGATTTATCCTATGTATGTGTGGCAAGTCCATAGCATTTGTGAAAGCTCTCAGATGATTTGTTGCTTGTGGCTGCTCATTTCACCAGTATGTCATATTCTGTCTCCATTTTAAAGCTCATCTCAGCACTTTGGAAAGCAAAATGCACCAGTAAAAGAAACTGTTTCCTATTTCTACATATATGATGCTTGTGTGTACATAAATGTTCTGAATGTACATATGATGCTTGTGTACATAAATGAGTTCTGAGATTAGACTTCTGTTAAAACTTGTATATTCAAATAAAGAGTACAGCTTGTTCAGATAGCCTAGAATGATGATCTTGGCATCAAGTGAACTCTGGAGTTCTGATAAACGGTTTTATATGAACAAACACACATGCTTTCTCTGGAGAAGCTTTCTATTAATATAGCTGCCTTTGGCTAGATGTCTTTCAGCTGGCTTCAGTGAAACTACCAAAATCATCAAGTCAGGAAATAGAAGCTAAGGAGCTCTCCTTTGTTTTGGATTACGTAAACCAGTCACCCAAGTGCATTGCCTTTGGAAATGAGGTAAAATTTGCTTTGTTGGTTTTCTTTTGTGTACATAAAATCTCTTTCCTGCGATCTTTCCTCTGAGTATTTTATGTTACAGTCATTTAATATTGCCTTGAGTTACAGTGCCTTTGTTAGTAGCTAAAAAAACTGTCTTGCAGCTTTAGCATATGTTTGCAGTATAGATTTTTTTTAGGGCCATTCTTATTTTGTATATTATCTTACTGCTCTTATAAACTCTGTAATTGTTCAGAAAAATCAATGGTTTGACATATTTTCTGTACTTCTTAGCCTATACCATGTAAAAGCCACTTAAATTGATTGTAGATATTGTAGCCACTTGATTATAGATATATGTCTTTTGAAAATATGACCTCCATGTCTGTAAATAGTATGCTTTTACAGAAAAGTAAAGAAATGAAATCTCAACAGGCAATAATATTTGAGGAATGTTTTTCTAGACTTTTTCTTAAATATGTATAAAATAACTTCCCAATCTGAATAATTATCTGAGGGCTTTATCTTTTTTTTTCTTCACTTAGCACTGCAGCATGTGTATACTTAAATTTTTATCTGAAACTGACTGTATGATGTTCATACAATAATTTATTTAGCTATCAAATCAAGTACCATAGAAAGCCCCTAAATATCATTGTGATGGCATGTTTCTTTAGTCTTAAGTTTTATAACATTATTTTGGCTTTGTTCTAAAAAGGTTTAATTTCTTAGAGAAAACACTTTTAACATTATAAACGTCATTACTCTTCAGCAGCGTAGTCATCAGTTAAATACAAATTAAAAGCACAATGAGATACTACTTCACGTCCACTAGAACAGATAGTGACAGTACCGAGTGGTGGCTGAATATGGGGTAAAGTTAAGCATGTGCCTTACTGTGACACAGCAGTTCTGCCTATAGGTAGCAACATGAAAGCGTGGCCACCAAATGACACGTACGAGAAAGTGTGCGTCAATAAGAGAATCAACGATTTGTAATACATATGCATTCACTGGGTGCTGCTAAACAATAAAAAGGAACTAATGATACATTTAAGAGCGTGGGTGAATCTCAGAAAGGTGATATTGAGCTACCATTGGGAGGTATTAGATTGGTGCAAAAGTAATTGCAGTTTCAGACCATGAATTTTATTTTATTTTTTTAATTTTATTTTATTTTTAAACTTTACATAATTGTATTAGTTTTGCCAAATATCAAAATGAATCCGCCACCGTTATACATGTGTTCCCCATCCTGAACCCTCCTCCCTCCTCCCTCCCCATACCGTCCCTCTGGGTCATCCCCGTGCACTAGCCCCAAGCATCCAGTATCGTGCATCGAACCTGGACTGGCATCTCGTTTCATACATGATATTTTACATGTTTCAATGCCATTCTCCCAAATCTTCCCACCCTCTCCCTTTCCCACAGAGTCCATAAGACTGTTCTATACATCATTGTCTCTTTTGCTGTCTTGTACACAGGGTTATTGTTACCATCTTTCTAAATTCCATATATATGCGTTAGTATACTGTACTGGTTTTTTCTTTCTGACTTACTTCACTCTGTATAATAGGCTCCAGTTTCATCCACCTCATTAGAACTGATTCAAATGTATTCTTTTTAATGGCTGAGTAATACTCCATTGTGTATATGTACCATAGCTTTCTTATCCATTCATCTGCTGATGGACATCTAGGTTGCTTCCATGTCCTGGCTATTATAAACAGTGCTACGATGAACATTGGGGTACACGTGTCTCTTTCCCTTCTGGTTTCCTCAGTGTGTATGCCCAGCAGTGGGATTGCTGGATCATAAGGCCATGAATTTTAAATCATTATAATTAGGCTGAAACACATCTTTTTTTTTTTTCCTTTTATTTTTTATTTATTTATTTTTAATGTAAATTTATTTATTTTAATTGGAGGTTAATTACAATATTATATTGGTTTTGCCATACAACAGCATGAATCCACCACACATATACACGTGAAACACATCTTTATTAATCAAACTAGGGACCATTGCAATCAACACATTTTTGCCAATGAGAAATAAGTTTGCTTATTTCTGTATCATAAAAATCCATGCTTCAAGATTCGTCAACTCAAAGAAAGCATTTTCTGCCTCCTGGTTGTGGAACACTTTCCCTGCAAAAAGTTGCTGAAATGCCAGAAGAAGTGGTAGTTGGTTGGCAAGAGGTCAGGTGAATATAATGGATGAGGCAAAACTTGATAGCCTAAATCATTCATTTTTTGAAGTGTTGTTTGTGTGACCTGTACTCAGGCGTTGTCTTGGGGAAGAATTGTGCCCGTTCTGTTGACCAGTGCCGACTGCTATCGTTGCAGTTTTCACTGCATCTTGTCAACTTGCTGAGCGTACTCCTCAGATGTAATGGTTTCACCTGGATTCAGAAAGCTGTAGTGGATCAGACAGGCAGGAGACCACCAAACAGTGGCCACAACCTTTTTTTGTTGCAAATTTGGCTTTGGGAGGTGCTTTGGATCTGCTTCTCAGTCCACCCATAGAGCTGGTCATTGCTGGTTCTCGTATACAATCCACTTTTCCTTGTATGTCACAGATCGAGAAATGGTTCATTGTTGTTCCATAGAATAAAAAGTATATTCCAGTTCAGTCGCTCAGTCATGTCCAACTCTTTGCAACCCCATGAATCGCAGCACGCCAGGCCTCCCTGTCTATCACCAACTCCCGGAGTTCACTCAGACTCCGGTCCATCGAGTCAGTGATGCCATCCAGCCATCTCATCCTCTGTCATCCCCTTCTCCTCCTGCCCCCAATCCCTCCCAGCATCACAGTCTTTTCCAATGAGTCAACTCTTCGCATGAGGTGGCCAAAGTACTGGAGTTTCAGCTTCAGCTTCATTCCTTCCAAAGAAATCCCAGGGCTGATCTTTAGGTTGGATCTCCTTGCAGTCCAAGGGACTCTCAAGAGTCTTCTCCAACACCACAGTTCAAAAGCATCAATTCTTCCGTGCTCAGCTTTCTTCACAGTCCAACTCTCACATCCATACATGACCACAGGAAAAACCATAGCCTCGACTAGACGGACCTTTGTTGGCAAAGTAATGTCTCTGCTTTTGAATATGCTATCTAGGTTGGTCATAACTTTTCTTCCAAGGAGTAAGTATCTTTTAATTTCATGGATGCAGTCACCATCTGCAGTGATTTTGGAGCCCATAAAAATAAGGTCTGATGCTGTTTCCACTGTTTCCCCATCTATTTCCCATGAAGTGATGGGACCAGATGCCATGATCTTCGTTTCCTGAATGTTGAGTTTTAAGCCAACTTTCTCACTCTCCTCTTTCACTTTCATCAAGAGGCTTTTTAGTTCCTCTTCACTTTCTGCCATAAGGGTGGTGTCATCTGCATATCTGAAGTTATTGATATTTCTCCTGGCAATCTTAATTTCAGCTTGTGCTTCTTCCAGCCCAGCATTTCTCATGACGTACTCTGCATATAAGTTAAATAAGCAGGGTGACAATATACAGCCTTGACGTACTCCTTTTCCTATTTGGAACCAGTCTGTTGTTCCATGTCCAGTTCTAACTGTTGCTTCCTGACCTGCATACAGATTTCTCAAGAGGCAGGTCAGGTGGTCTGGTATTCCCATCTCTTGAAGATTTTCCACAGTTTCTTGTGATCCACACAGTCAAAGGCTTTGGCATAGTCAATAAAGCAGAAATAGATGTTTTTCTGGAACTCTCTTCTTTTTTCAATGATCCAGCAGATGTTGGCAATTTGATCTCTGGTTCCTCTGCCTTTTCCAAAACCAGCTTGAACATCTGGAATTTCATGGTTCACGTATTGCTGAAACGTGGCTTGGAGAATTTTGAGCATTACTTTACTAGTGTGTGAGATGAGTGCAATTGTGCGGTAGTTTGAGCATTCTTTGGCATTGCCTTTCTTTGAGATTGCAATGAAAACTGACCTTTTCCAGTCCTGAGTTTTCCACTGCTGAGTTTTCCAAATTTGCTGGCATATTGAGTGCAGCACTTTGACAGCATCATCTTTCAGGATTTGGAATAGTTCAACTGGAATTCCATCACCTCCACTAGCTTTGTTCGTAGTAATGCTTTCTAAGGCCCACTTGACTTCACATTCCAGGATGTCTGGCTCTAGGTCAGTGATCACACCATCGTGATTATCTGGGTCGTGAAGATCTTTTTTGTACAGTTCTCCTGTGTATTCTTGCCACCTCTTCTTAATATCTTCTGCTTCTGTTAGGTCTGTACCATTTCTGTCCTTTATTGAGCCCATCTTTGCATGAAATGTTCCCTTGGTATCTCTAATTTTCTTGAAGAGATCTCTAGTCTTTACCATTCTGTTGTTTTCCTCTATTTCTTTGCATTGATCACTGAAGAAGGCTTTCTTATCTCTTCTTGCTATTCTTTGGAACTCTGCATTCAGATGCTTATATCTTTCCTTTTCTCCTTTGCTTTTCACTTCTCTTCTTTTCACAGCTATTTGTAAGGCCTCCCCAGACAGCCATTTTGCTTTTTTGCATTTCTTTTCCATGGGGATGGTCTTGATCCCTGTCTCCTGTACAGTGTCATGAACCTCAGTCCATAGTTCTTCAGGCACTCGGTCTATCAGATCTAGTCCCTTAAATCTATTTCTCACTTCCACTATATAATCATAAGGGATTTGATTTAGGTCATACCTGAATGGTCTAGTGGTTTTCCTTACTTTCTTCAACTTCACTCTGAATTTGGCAATAAGGAGTTCATGATCTGAGCCACAGTCAGCTCCTGGTCTTGTTTTTGTTGACTGTATAGAGCTTCTCCATCTTTGGCTGCAAAGAATATAATCAATCTGATTTTGATGTTGACCATCTGGTGATGTCCATGTGTAGAGTCTTCTCTCGTGTTGTTGGAAGAGAGTGTTTGCTATGACCAGTGCATTTTCCTGGCAAAACTCTATTATTCTTTGCCCTGGTTCATTCCATATTCCAAGGCCAAATTACCCTGTTACTCCAGGTGTTTCTTGACTTCCTACTTTTGCATTCCAGTCCCCTGTAATGAAAAGGTCATCTTTTTTGGGGTGTTAGTTCTAAAAGGTCTTGTAGGTCTTCATAGGACCATTCAACTTCAGCTTCTTCAGCATTACTGGTTGGGGCATAGACTTGGATTACTGTGATATTGAATGGTTTGCCTTGGAAACGAACAGAGATCATTCTGTCGTTTTTGAGATTGCATCCAAGTACTGCATTTCGGACTCTTCTGTTGACCATGATGGCTACTCCGTTTCTTCTGAGGGATTCCTGCCCGCAGTAGTAGATATAATGGTCATCTGAGTTAAAGTCACCCCTTCCAGTCCATTTCAGTTCACTGATTCCTAGAATGTCAGTGTTCACTCTTGCCACCTCCTGTTTGACCACTTCAATTTGCCTTGATCCATGGACCTGACATTCCAGGTTCCTATGCAATATTGCTGTTTACATCATCGGACCTTGCTTCTATCACCAGTCACATCCACAGCTGGGTATTCTTTTTGCTTTGGCTCCATCCCTTCATTCTTTCTGGAGTTATTTCTCCACTGATCTCCAGTAGCATATTGGGCACCTACTGACCTGGGGAGTTCCTCTTTCTGTATCCTATCATTTTGCCTTTTCATACTGTTCATGGGGTTCTCAAGGCAAGAATACTGAAGTGGTTTGCCATTCCCTTCTCCAGTGGACCACATTCTGTCAGATCTCTCCACCATGACCTGCCCATCTTGGGTTGCCCCACGGGCATGGCTTAGTTTCATTGAGTTAGACAAGGCTGTGGTCTGTGTGACTAGATTGACTAGTTTTCTGTGAGTATGGTTTCAGTGTGTCTGCCCTCTGATGCCCTCTTGCAACACCTACCATCTTACTTGGGTTTCTCTTACCTTGGGCGTGGGGTATCTCTTCACGGCTGCTCCAGCAAAGCACAGCTGCTGCTCCTTACCTTGGAAGAGGGGTATCTCCTCACCTACGCCCCTCCTGACCTTGAAAGTGGAATAGCTCCTCTAGGCCCTTCTGTGCCCATGCTCATTGGACTTGGGGTTGCTTGTCTCCACCCCCTGGCTTGGGACATGGTGTAGCTCCTCCCGGCTGCTCCTACGCTGTCACAGCCTGGCACTCCCAGCCGCCGCCCCTGACCTCAGACACGAGGTAGCTCCTCTCGGCTGCCGCCCCTGACCTCGGACGTGGGGTAGCTCCTCTTGGCCGTTCCTATGCAGTTGCAGCCTGGCAGTCTCGGCCACTGCCCCTGACCTCGGACGTGGGGTAGCTCCTCTTGGCCGTTCCTATGCAGTTGCAGCCTGGCAGTCTCAGCCACTGCCCCTGACCTTGGACGTGGGGTAGCTCCTCTCGGCTGCGCTCTGTGTGCCAAAAGTATATATAGATACATATATATATATATATATTTTTTTTTTTTTTTTTTTTCTTTTGGTCAGCTCTTGAGACACCTACTCATTGACCTTTTTCACCTTTCCAATTTGCTTCAAATGCCGAATGACCACAGAATGGTTGACATTGAGTTCTTTGGCAAAGTCTCATGAAGTTGTAAGAGGATCAGCTTTGATGATGGCTGCCAGTTGGTCATTGTCAACTTCCAGTGGCCAGCTACTACCCTCCTCATCTTCCAGGCTCTCGTCTTCTTTGCAAAACTTCTTTAACAACCACCGCACTGGACATTCAGTAGTCGTTCCTGGGCCAGATGTGTTATTGATGTTGTGAGTTGTCTCTGCTGCTTTATGATCTATTTCGAACTCAAATAAGAGAATCACATAAATTTGCTTTTCGTCTAATACCGTTTCTGTAGTCTAAAAATAAGTATAAACAGCAAGCAATAAGTTGTTAGCAAAAAACATCAAGTGAGAAATATGCATTAAAATGATGTATAACATAACCACGTGTATTTAAGAATGTATTCCAATATCAAATGGCAAAGTTCAACAATACAAAACCACAGTTACTTTTGCACCAACCTAATATTTACCGTTCTGTTATAGAACAGGCCGAGAGGTAAGCCATGGTGATAGCTGGCAGGGCTAGGGGCATTGGGGATTGACTGGAATAAAGAACAAATGAGCGCTCCTGAGGCAAAGAAAATGTCCTAAATCTTGATTGTGGTGATGGTTACGTGGTTAGATACATTTCAGACATTGCACTTTACTGTTTATAAATTATGCCATAATAGAAAAAAGTTTTAATCATTATACTTAAAGTTCGAGACTCTAGTTTTAGGATATAGGATCTACATTAATCTTTAACTTTCTGTTTATTATAAAAGTAGGAGTATCCTTTCCATACAATAATCATGCTGGTAAAGAATCCTCCTGCAACCCAGGAGATCCAGTTCAATTCCTGTGTCGGAAAGTTCCCCTGGAGAAGGGATAGGCTACCCACTCCAATATTCTTGGGCTTCCCTGGTAGCTTAGATGGTAAAGAATCTGCCTGCAATGTGGGAGACTTGGGTTGCAAAGATCCCCTGGAGGAGGGCATGGCAACCCACTCCAATATTCTTGCCTGGAGATCCCCATGGACAGAGGAGCCTGGTGGGCTACAGTCCATGGGGGGTCACAAAGAGTCAACTAAGCAACTGCACATCCTTTCCATTGTTAAACTGTAATATATCATTTCATATTAATCTTGATCAGCAAAACAGTTTTGTTGCTTTGTTAACTATTGTGACGAGAATATTTCTTTTTAAAGGGTGTTAACTGTTACTATGAATGTTATCTTCTCTTTGCAATACCAGGGGGAGTATGTTGCTGCAGTACGGGACTTCTACTTGTCTGTTTATTTTTTCAAAAAGAAAACAACAACAAGGTAAGAATTCCATTTTGATAGCTTTATTTTATTTACTCAAGAGTTTATTGTAATTTTATTTATCGTAATTTTATTCATCCTGTGACCCAAAGCTATTTCTATACCATATTAAAATTATGAAACCACAAGATATAAAGGTAGAATTTTTAATCCACAGTGAGTTAAAATTATTACACACAAAATCCTAGGGAGCTTGTCTGCCTAAAACTCCATCCACACATAGATTTCTGCTGTCAGAATTGAGATGTGGTTTCCAAAGTCTTTTTTAGATTATCCTCATTTATATTGTGGCTATAGAGATGAATATAGGCTTTCGGATATCTGGGCTTAACATGATTCAAATTAGTTTATTGAACCACCTTGCACTTCAGATTAACATACATTTTAAATGGGGATGATACCATTAAATGGGGATCATGAACTCCTTATTGCAAAATTCAGACTTAAGTTGAAGAAAGTAGGCAAAACCACTAGACTCTTCAGATATGACCTAAATCAAACACCTTACGATTATACAGTGGAAGTGACAAACAGATTCGAGGATTTAGATCTGATAGAGTGCCTGAAGAACTATGGATGGAGGTTTGTGACATTGTACAGGAGGCAGTGATCAAGACCATCCCCAAGAAAAAGAAATGAAAAATGGCAAAATGGTTGTCTGAGGAGGCCTTACAAAGAGCTGAGAAAAGAAGAGGAACTAAAGGCAAAAGAGAAAAGGAAAAATACACCCATTTGAGTGCAGAGTTCCAAGGAATAGCAAGGAGAGATAAGAAAGCCTTCTTCAGTGATCAATGCAAAGAAATAAAGGAAAACAATAGAATGGGAAAGACTGGACATTTCTTTAAGAAAATCAGAGATATCAAGGGAACATTTCATGCAAAGATGGGCACAATAAAGGACAGAAAGGGTATGGACCTAACAGAAGCAGAAGATACTAAGAAGAGGTGGCAAGAATACACCGAAGAACTACTCAAAAAAGATCTTCATGACCCAGATAACCGCGATGGTGTGATCACTCACCTAGAGCCAGACATCCTGGAATGCAAAGTTAAGTGGGCATCACTATGAACAAAGCTAGTGGAGGTGATGGAATTCCAGTTGAGCTATTTCAAATCCTAAAAGATGATGCTGTGAAAGTGCTACACTCAATATGCCAGCAAATTTGGAAAACTCAGCAGTGGCCCCAGAACTGGGAAAGGTCAGTTTTCATTGCAATCCCAAAGAAAGGCAATGCCAAAGAATGTTCAAACTACCACACAGTTGTACTCATCTCACACACTAGCAAAGTGATGCTCAAAATTCTCCAGGCCAGGCTTTAACAGAATGTGAATCATGAACTTCCAGATTTTCAACTGGATTTAGAGGAGCCAGAGATCAAATTGCCAACATCCGTTGGATCATCAGAAAAGCATGAGAGCTCCAGAAAAACATTTGCTTCTGCTATATTGACTATGCCAAAACCTTTGACTGTGTGGATAACAACAAACTGTGGAAAATTCTTCAAAAGATAGGAATACCAGACCACCTTACCTGCCTCCTGAGAAATCTGTATGCAGGTCAAGAAGCAACAGTTAGAATTGAACGTAGAACAACAGACTGGTTCCAAGTAGGGAAAGGAGTACATCAAGGCTGTATGTTGTCACCTTGCTTATTTAACTTATATGCAGAGTACATTGTATGAAATGCCGGGCTAGATGAAGCACAAACTGGAATCAAGATTGCTGGGAGAAATATCAATAACCTCAGATATGCAGATGACACCACCCTTATGGCAGAAAGTGAAGAACTAAAGAGCCTCTTGGTGAAAGTGAAAGAGCAGAGTGAAAAAGTTGGCTTAAAGCTCAACATTCAGAAAACAAAGATCATGGCATCCGGTCCCATTACTTTATGGCAAATAGATGGGGAAACAGTGACAGACTTTATTTTTGGGGGCTCCAAAATCACCGCAGATGATGGCTGCAGCCATGAAATTCAAAGACACTTGCTCCTTGGATGAAAAGTTGTGACCAATCTAGATGGCATATTAAAAAGCAAAGATATACTTTGCTGACAAAGGTCCATCTGGTCAAAGCTATGGTTTTTCTAGTAGTCTTTTATGGATGTGAGAGTTTATAAAGAAAGCTGAGCACGGAAGAATTAATGCTTTTGAACTGTGGTGTTGGAGAAGACTCTTGAGAGACCCTTCGACTGCAAGGAGATCAAACCATTCTATCCTAGAGGAAGTCAGTCCTGAATATTCATTGGAAAGACTGATGCTGAAGCTGAAACTCCAATACTTTGGCTACCTGATGCGAAGAACTGACTCACTGGAAAAGACTGATGCTGGGATAGATTGAATGCAGGGGGAGAAGGGGATGACAAAGGATGAGCTGGTTGGATGTCATCACCAACTCGATGGACATGAGTTGAGTCCAGGAGTTGGTGATGGACAGAGAATCCTGGTGTGTTGCAGTCCATGGGGTTGCAGAGTCGGACGCGACTGAGCAACTGAACTGAACTGAACAGAGTTGTAAGGATGACTGAGATAATATATTTAAAGAGGCTAGTGCTAAGCATGGGATTTCCCAGGTGGCACATTGGTAAAGAATCTGTCTGCCAGTGCAAGAGATACTAGAGACATGGGTTTGATCCTTGGATTGGGAAGTTTCCCTGGTGAAGGAAATGGCAACCCACTCCAGTGTTCTTGTCTGGAAAGTCCCATGGACAGAGGAGCCTGGTGGGCTGCAGTCTGTGGGATTGCGAAGAGTCAGACAGGACTGAGCCCAGCACACAGCAACACAGTGCTAAGCATGAGAGGTCACTTCAAATGACGCTGTCCTCTTGAACCCTGCCTGAAGATTAACATCTGTTTTCCTTTGCAGTATAAGAAGGATCCTTACATCTTTGAACAGATTATCCAGCTGTCTCAGATATAATTTCTGAGGCTTATCCATACTTAATACTAAAAACTTAGCTTAAACAAGAAATTTTAACAAACTTTGGCCAGGTAGAAAGCCACGGAAAGGACTGTCTATTCTTTATTTCACTCTCAGTGGCCTCCATGGATAAGTAATTATGGTAGAATGTTATTCACATAAAGTTTATATTGTTTAATAATAAATGTTTATAAAATGTAATTGATAATTCCTGGTCACAGTTTTTCTTAAAAATTGTACATTTATATTCAGTGCATTCTGAGAGCTCACCAGTTTGGCTTGATAAGGATGGACCTCCTTTTACTTAACTATATCACACCCACCAAGTCTTTAATAATCAAGGTAAAATTTTTTTCTTCTAGGTTTACCTTATCATCATCAAGAAATAAGAAACATGCTAGGAACAACTTTACATGTGTAACATGTCACCCAAAGGAAGATTGCATAGCAACTGGTCACAAGGATGGCAAAATTCGTCTTTGGTCTGTTTACTCTTGAAGAGCTTGATGATCATTTATTTCTTCTGGATTAGTCCTGCAGAACAGGGGTATACCTGTGTACAGGGAGAAGGACAGAACCGAAAAGCAGCTGCTAATAGTAGATGAGGCTTTGCTGGCGTCCTCCCTGTCTTTTTTTTTTTCTCCCTTTTTTATATTACTATACTCTTCATTGCACACTTACTATTTTAAGATTTCCACCCTTGGCCCTAGGAGTTAAAAAGGTGCATTTTATCTATAAGAGAGCTTTTTGTCAGCCTTTAAGTAAAATGGAAAGAGTAACAACAGTGAATATTGAACTGGTAGGATACTGTGATGGCCTGTTGCAGAAGTGACTGGTTTAGAAATAGAAAGTGTTCTTTTTGCACATTAAAACCAGTGAGCTTGATAAACATACCCCTTTGACCAAATTAAGAATGTTGGCTTTCTCCAACAGGAGGAATTTTGATGATGAAAAGAAATATACATATACATGTTTACATTGGCATCATGATTTGGTTATGGATTTGGCTTTTTCAGTGACAGGTAAGTGCAGATTTAATAATTAAAATGAACTTTTGAAATGTGTGAACCAAGTATTTTAATTCATTGTATTCTAAGTCTGAAAGACTTAGAATTGCCTGGGCAAAATGAATTTTAAGTGCTTATATATTACCCGTGTTTTAGGCATAGTTAGCACGACGCTTATTGCACAGTACCATTTGCTGAAGGTTTCAGAGCCCTTCAGAGTATCAAAGTGTACACCTGTCATAAAGCCTCTTGTTAATACACAGCTATTTAAATTATATTACTTTTTTGTTTTAATGTATGTGCACATTGTCAAGTGCTTGTTGTCCATGAGTCTAACTACAGTTTATCAAGAGCAAGTGACTGCTGATGCTTCACATCCATTATCTCATTACGTTGACTCCAAAAATAACAGGCACCTTTATTCTCGTCGTACAGATGCCATAAATGAGCTTTATAGTTGAGAACTAAGTTGCTTAAAAGGTCACATGGCTAGTAAGTTCGATTTGGACCTAGATCTAGTTCAAAAGTTTCTTTTTTTACCTATAAGATCGCCACATTCACTGTTTGAAGTTAATTCAGTCCTTCGTTCCATTTAAGCTGCATGAGAGTGGCTGTAATGAGTAAAAACACCCCCTTGGAAATAGGATGACCTACAACAGAAATTTGGGGTACATTTTGCCTTTGGTTACTTTAGCATCCCTACACCTGTGTGCTGAAAATCATGTCATTATATTTTGGCTGGTTCCGAACAATGCAGGGGACGGGGTGCTGCATGCTCCAGGGGTTGGTGTCCCTGGAGAAAGTGGATTTTCTTCCTGCAGGTCTTCCTAGAGACGGCCAGGACAAGTCTTAGTACTGTGGGCTCTGGTTTCCTACAGGGTTTCTTGGGTTTAACTCACTGGAGCTTTGGGAAGTAGAAGGTATCCTCAGCCCACTTGCGCTTTTGGTTTTGGGGGTTGGGGAGTGGTGTGTGGAAGGGTGGGACCCAGCCTGATACTTAGAGTAGTACAGCTGGAGTCCACGGGAACTGAGAACAAAAGGAGAAGGAAGAGGGTGTTTGGATGGAAGACATAGGCCACCTTTTCTTTAACGCCCCCCCCCACCCCAGCCCCCAGAGTACAAAGGAGGGTGTTTGTGGCGTTTTGTATGTATGCGTCTGTAATGTTTCAGGCTGTGTTTTATTGTTTCCTGACCCAGGGCGGTTTCTTTAGCCCTTCCTACTCAGTTTGTTTTTCTCTGCTGTGACCCCTGCTCAAATCAGGACCAAGATCAACTGATAAATATTGTCATTGTGACTTTTCTCTTTTGTTGTCCTTACCCATCTTGCCCACTGCCTGTCAAGCTAGTTATTAGTCATAGCTTTCTTGATAGCCTTACTTATCCTTAAGCCCTGGAACATTCAGGATCGGCCTTTTCAGGTTGGGTTTAGGGAAGAAGGCATAGTTAGATTAGTTGGCACTCAAAGAAAGAAAAAACGAATACCAAGTGCCTCTACTGTGAACCAGGGCTTTCTCACAGGAGGTACTGCAGATCATCTTGGCTAATAGAGCTGAATTCTTGATGTCATTTTTTTAAATCACATGAATGTTTGTAAATAAGAAGTAATATAGTACATGGTTGTCAGTGAAATGTTAGAATTGATCCTGAATATGTATAAGAGTTAACTGAAGAAAGAAATTATTGTCTGTGCCAACAGTTTTTAGAACTGTTTATAAGTTAGGTTAAATATTAACTGTATAAACTGTTTTGGCTCCACTTTGAACCCACTCATGCTGTCTGTGAGCATCTAAGTTTTATTGTTTTTTAAATTATGAAAATAACACATTTACAGGAGACCTGGAAAATACAAAACAAAGTTACATGTAGTTTCACCATATATATTACAATTGTCTGTTTTAAGTCGATAAATTAAGATTTTTAGTTAGAGTTTCAATATCAAACTCTCAGAAATTATTAGCATGAATGTACAGAGGAGTACAAGAATATAGAAGACCTGAAAAGCACTATGAACCAATTTGAAGTAATTAAGATTAATACAATTTTCACACAACAGTAGGATACAAGTTTTATTCAAGTTCCCATAGACTATAAACTAGGAGATATATCCAGACATAAGACCAGGTGCAGAAATTTTGTAATCATAAAGTATTGATATTATACAGTCTGTTCCCTTTTTACTGTGGAATTATGTTAGAGATCAATATCAAAAGATATTTGAAAATAACCCACATGTTTTCTTCAAGTGCAGTGTGACCTTTACCAAGAGATCTTTGACTTAGCCATTGAAAGACTTAATAAAGTTAGAGGACTGAAAAAAACACAGAGGGTGATTGCAGAGAATCTTTTAAATGAGAAATGAATAGCAAAGCTCCTTTAAAAATCCCATATATTTGGAAATTAAATGTCCACTTTTGAATGAGAGGTACATCCAAGATGCCATAACAAGGAAAATTACAAAATATTTTTAATAGAATAAAAGTGAAAAGAGAATTCAGCAGAATTTTTTGCATGCAGCTGATACTGCTCAGTGCAATTAAATACAATGTAGAGTCTTGAATAACCCACTCCAGTGTTCTTGCCTGGAGAATCCCAGGGACGGGGGAGCCTGGTGGGCTGCCGTCTATGGGGTCGCAGAGTCAGACACGACTGAAGCGACTTAGCAGCAGCAGCAGCAGCAGCAGAGTCTTGAATAAGGTATGAAAACAAATAATGGACACTAACATAAAATTCTGTGAGATGTGAACAAAATCTGTACTTCAGTTAATAATGCTGAATCACGTTAATTTTTTTTTTTTTTTTTAATTTTTACAATGTTGTGTTGGTTTCTGCTGTACAACAATGCAAATCAGGTATCGTTACTCATACATCCCTGCCTTCCCTAACCCCCTCCCCTGCCCCCATCCGATCCCTCCAGGCCATCACAGAGCACCACACTGGGCTCCCTGTGCTGCACGCAGCTTCTCACCAGCTGTCCACCTCACACCCGAGAGTGCACACGTGTTGATGCTACTTTCTCCATTCATCCCTCTCTCTCCCTCCCCCACTGTCCACAAGCCCATTCTGTGTCTACATCTGCATCTCCTTTCCTTCCCTGCAAGTAAGCTCATCAGTATCACTTTTTCTAGATTCCATATATATGTGTTAATATACTGTATTTGTTTTTCTCTTTCTGACTTACTTAACTATAACAGATTCTAGGTTCATCCATCTTGTTAGCATCTAATTTGTTACTTCATTCTGATCTTTAAGCCTTTTTTATTTCAGTGCTCTAGGACCTCAGGTTAATGTTGAATAAAAGTGGTATGGTGTTCCCAACACAGGGGGAAGGTTTTCAGTGTTTCACCACTAAATTACCTGTAGATTTTCTATAGGTGTTTTGGTGAAATTTTAAAGGTCTCACTACTTGGTTACTGAGTTTTTATTATGGGTCTAGAATAATATCATTTACGTTCTCTGCATCTATAGTAAAATACTGATGATTTATTTTTCCTTTATCTCTAAGTAGAGTTCATTACATTGGCGTATTTTTCAGATGTTAAAATAACCTCACATTGCTGCAGTGCACTTTACCCTGCAATGATGTCCTGTCTTTTTAGTGTATCGTTGGATTCAGCTTGCTGTTTTCATGTGGTGGTTTTTGCCTGTTAAGAAATTGGCTTGCACTTTTCTTAGAGTGTACTAGTTTTGGTGCTGAAGTATGCTGGTCTTCAAAACAAATTGGAAAGTGTTCTTTCTTTTTTGTTACCTGGAAGAGAGTAAAACTGGTTTATTTCTTCCTTAAATGTTTGGAAAAGTTCACTAGTGAAGCCATTTGGGCCTGGAGGATGTTTGTGTTACCCAGATTTTCTAGTTATTGGCAGAATTGGTCAGCAATGAAGTAATGACATAACCAGAAAGAAAAAAAAAATCCATGAATCAGTGATCTTTAAATCTTTTGTCTTCCAAGTTTATTAAAAGATATAAAGACACTTGTTTGCACGTTTTTTTAAATAGTTTTTCTCTAACATAGGAAAAATCACAACATTGATTATATCTTCGTATTTTTTCTCTGTCTTTCTCATTTCTTTGGGTGGATGAGAAGGCAGCAGTCTGCTGAGCGGTGGCCGTGAGTCTGTCCTCGTAGAGTGGCGTGAGGCGGCAGAGAAGAATAAGGAGTTCCTCCCCCGCTTAGGAGCTACCATTGAACATATCTCAGTGTCACCAGCCGGAGATTTGTTCTGTACTTCACATTCCGATAACAGTAGGTCTGAATTTGTTGTCGTGAGGAAATATGATTTTGTGTAATGTCATAAATTAGCTAGCGTCTGTAGGGAATGGAAAATAGCAAACTAAGAGTAGCATAGGATTTAACCAGCCTTTTTTTCTCTTCCATTTCTCATCTTTTCTCCATCCTTTTCTTGCCCTTAGATGCCACCAGAATCCTACATTTCCAGAGTTGTTTTTATGAGAGTATATGGCTAAGTGTATTAAGTTATTGTTATGCACTTACATTTAAAGATCTTTTTCATGTAGGATGATTGGGGGAATAAAAGAAGGGTTTTGAAATGGGCGTTTGTGTTTTTACAATATAATGGCATTTTTGTAAGAATGCTATGAGATTTTCCTTTGGTGTAACCATTATCTCAGTGTGAGAGCTATTATCTCAGTGTGGGATTTTGACAGAAATGGAGGCAGTCTTGTGATTCCTCCAACACATTTAGTCATCCTGTTATAACTCAGCTGAGATGTGAATCCCATAGCCCACTGCCTGGTTTCCCCTCAACAGAGAGCATGGCCAACCAACCCATTAATGCAGTGATTCATTTCAAAGTAAACTGTAACCATCTCTTTTGGGGTAAATAAGTTTCTGAGTTAACATTTTCAGTGTAGTCATAGTCACAGCAGAAAACTTAGAGGTTCCAACAGGGACTGAAAGGTGGGATGAAAAGCCCTCATCACACCCCTGGTTTTTCTGTTAAATAACAAAGTAGTCCTAACTCTCCAGTCACACCCCAAGAACATAACTCACTTGTCTTCTGTATTCTGGTATATATCAGAAGAATATAAATTCACCTTTTTTTTTTTTTGCCTTGAAATTTGACTGATTTATGTTTAACTGTTTTTTTTACCCACAGAGATAACAATCATTCACCGAAACCTTGAGGCGTCTGCAGTAATTCAAGGCCTGGTGAAAGGTACTGCAGACCTTTGGCTGTGGAATGGTGTACATTTTTTAGAGTGAATATTTTTCTGATTTCAGCTACTATTCACTTCTTTTGCAGACAGAAGTATCTTTACTGGTTTGATGATTGACCCGAGAACTAAAGCTTTGGTTTTGAACGGGAAACCTGGCCACCTGCAGTTTTATTCTCTCCAAAGTGATAAACAGTTATACAATGTAAGATTTTGATGCATTAACTAATCTTAAAACTAGTGAAAGTTTTATAGCACCCACTGGGGTCAGGTAGCTTTTATGACTTCTTAAGATGTTGTGCCTGTGTTATTCAAACATTGTATTATCAGTTGTTTGCAGCCACAGTTGCAGATGAAGTCTGCCTGTAAAAGCCAGTCAGCGCTGTTGTGTAGGCTCTTATTTTATTGTTTCAGACAACACTAATTAACTGTTACACACATCTCTACCTTTGAGTCACAAGGATGGGATATGAGAATATGTGGATTGACAGCACAGACACGTCTGTGTTTTGTGGCAAAACAGTGTCATATGTGCATACTGAAGATAAAATTTTCAGTGTAGATTAAAGAGGAACACTTTCTGTAATCCTAATAAATGCAGTCTAGACTTCGCACTTTTTCTTTTGTGCCCCACAGTACCCTTTATTGGAGAAGGAAATGGCAACCCACTCCAGTGTTCTTGCCTGGAGAATCCCAGGGATGCGGGAGCCTGGTGGGCTGCCATCTGTGGGGTCACACAGAGTCGGACACGACTGAAGCAACTTAGTACCCTTTATAGATTTCTATTACAGCCTCTCTAACACTTTGTCTCTTTCCCTCCAACACCTTTTAACCTCTCAATGAAAGAGAATGTACTGATCTTTGTACATTCTAATACAATGCCTGGAAATAGTAGACACTGAATACATTTTTAGATGTAGATGAGGAAATAAAATAAAGGAACAATTATAAATGCTCGTCTGTTTACAGTATTGTTCTTTTTTCACTCCTTAAAAATTGTAGGTTTTATTTTTGCTCTCTTTGTTTCTAGTGATGTGAAATCTAGTCTTGAGATTTTATATAAAACTATTTGAAACAAAAGAAAAACATTACTGTAATCTAAGATTTTGTTCTAAGATCTATAAATGGAGCATAATCATTACTAAAATTCAAGATTGTTGAAAAATTACCACCACTGAATTGTTATATAATATGCTTCATTTTTTAATGGCAGTTTTGATCACCATAAATGGTTAGTTCATTTTTGTCTAAAAGCCTGTTACTCTAGATTCCAGAAGATATTTATGATGTGGTTATTTATTATTCCTTGAATGCTTTAACATTTACATATTTACATTAATAAAAATTTTGGATTTTTTTTTAACCCATCAGCTAGATATTATACAGCAGGAATATATCAATGATTCTGGTCTGATCCAAATTGAGCTAACAAAGGCTGCATTTGGCTGCTATGGTAATTGGCTTGCAACGGTAGAACAACGTCAAGAAAAGGAAACTGAGCTTGAATTGCAAATGAAACTATGGATGTATAATAAGAAAACACAAGGGTAAGATTACCTATATAGCTGTTTAATTTCAGAGCAGAAAATTATTTGACTTTCTAGCTTGTGGTTTCAGTTATTGGTCTTTTTGATACATTTATATTAAGAGAAATGAAGGAAGTGTTACTCCTCTAATAAAGCCTTTAAGCTTTCTGCTCTGAGAAAGCAGTGGTGTCCTCCAAGTTATGAGTCACTTCATTGCATAAATGAGGAAACGTGGAGAAGTGGCACCCCCAAGGACACACCTAATTGCAGGCAGATCCAGGATTAGAATGCAGCTGTCTTTGTTCCTTGGCTCTTTCATTGACGTTATACTACCTTCTTTGGGAAAAATGACAGTAGCAGGTGGTGGAAGTGTGGTGTGGTGCAGTTTCGACTAGATAAGGAGCCCACTAGTTTCTCATAGTATGGCTGTGATAGCTATTTATCAAGCAAGTCCTTGCTTGTCAAGACCTAGGCTTAGTTCTCTGTGCCAGTTATCTTGTGAATCTTCACAAGATAAGCCTGTTGTTGCATTTTACAGGTGAGGAAACAGTCCCTCCATACCACTCTCATAACCTGGACTTTAAAAAATCTGTCAGCCAGACAGGACCACTGCCCTGATATTCTAGAAAACAGGGCTAGCATGAGTTCCTTTCATTCACACCAGTGTTCTGTCGAGGCAGAAACAAACTTTGGGAGGTAGTTTGGGTGACTTATTAGATACTGACCAGGGCAGTTTGAAATAGGTAGTGTTTCTGTACCTTCTTGCCACGAGGAGGGGCTTTATAGCCATTTCCTTTTTTGCTTTTTTTTTCCAAAATAGGTATATGTGTTCTGCAGTTTTCCTGTACTTTAGGGTAGTAGCCTTTCAAGTGTCATGTTTGGACAGACCCCTATTTTATACTCACTGTGTACCAGTAAGTTGACACTACGTAATCGTCTGTGTTAATGTAAGTTACACGAGGCCAGAGGTAATGTGCCGGAACTCTCTGCGTCTTTTGTCTGTTAGTGACAGAGCACTCAATTGCTGCTCCTTATGGGTAGTAATATATAAGTTGCCTAATCTTAATGATTCTGTTGGAAAATGTACAACTTGTAAGGAATTCTTAATATTCAGTGATAGTATCTCATATTGTCCTGGTATAAAAATAAATTGGTTTCCTTCCTACTAGGTTTGTTCTTAATACAAAGGTTAACATGCCACATGAGGACCACATCACAGCTCTCTGTTTCTGTAATGCAGAAAAATCTGAAAGCTCCACGTTGGTTACAGCAAGTAAAGATGGCCACTTCAAAGTGTGGATATTAACAGATGATTCTGATATATACAGTAAGTTGCTTAAATATAGTATATGCATATGTAGTGTACAAGTTTAAGAATTGGTATGTTTAACTCAAGAAAATTATATCCATTCTGGGAGGATTTTTTCAACTATAATTCTGTAGACCACTGCCTACTTTCAAATGATTTGGGAAATAACATTTTTACATTCCTTCTTTCCCAAATCTTTACTTATTTTATGACATTCTTGATTAATTGTGTGCTAATTACTCCATTTTATGAGGAAAGAGTTTTTAAAAAAAGTTACTCCTTTTGCAATTACTCCCTTTACTGTTGCACTAGAGGGAAGGCCAAGGTCTCTTGGAAGGGATACAAATTTCATATCAGTCAATGATTTGTAACTAAATTTGGGGGAGGAAAGTTTTTTGTTGCTTCCTTGTTTTTTAATCTGTGTGTCTAATAAATTCCCTAAAATATTATCTAGCATTATACTATTTCTATGCTCTACATTTCCACAGAAAAGGCTGTTGGCTGGACCTGTGACTTTGTGGGTAGTTATCATAAATACCAAGCAACTAACTGTTGTTTCTCTGAAGATGGCTCGTTACTAGCAGTTAGTTTTGAAGAAATAGTTACAATATGGGATTCAGAGACTTGGGAACTTAAATGTACATTTTGTCAACGAGCTGGGAAAATAAGGTAGGTAAATAATTGGGAGAGTGTAAACTGCTGGATTTTTTTTTTAATTCAACAAGTCTTTCTACATAAACTTTAATAATAATTTATGCCTTCTCCAAAGGTATCCGGTGTGTCAGTGGTGCCAGCAGCTCAGCAAAATACTGGGAAGCTAAGAAATGCTGTGTTTGTAAACCGTGTGCATTAGTTTTCTCGGTTGTACTACACAACAGTAGATGCCATACATAAGCTCAGTAGATCCAGACAATGTTTACTTTCTCTGCATCTTCAAAAAAGCAATGTTATGCTCAAACTTCATTATTTTTAATAATGGCAAGGGAATTAACAGTAATATCTTCCATTTTATTTCAGGTCACTTGAGCATTTGAGGACAGAATGGCTAATTGTTTCTAATTTCTAACATATCTAATTCTGAATTTACTTTATAAAACTTCACAATTCATATTGCAAATCTGCCTCGAGGCAAAAAAAAAGCATAAAAGGTTTTAAGTAACTTAGTATGTTTCACATACACGTCCTCTATATGTGCCAATTACGGTACTGTACAGCATATTAGAAAAGAATTGGTCATCAAATCTGTTTTCCTAAAGACACAAAGTAACTGAATAAACCTTTCCTTTTGTGCTCCTTACCCCCTTTTTCTGCAGGATAATTATGAATAAAAACACGTGTGTATCTAAAAGTCGGCCTTGCACAAAACTAGTACTGTGCGGGAAGTCTGCAGTCCCTTGCAGCTAAGGGTGATAGAACTGACTGTTGTTGACTTCCCTGTTTTAATCTAGGGCGGGAAGTCTGCAGGCTTCTGTAACTGAGTGTGATAAAACTAACTTGTTACCTTCCTTGTTTTAATCTAGGGCAGAAGTCTGCAGTCCTCTGCAACTGAGTGTGGTAGAACTAACGTGTTAACCTCCCTTGTTTTAATATAAAGCAAGAAGTCAGCAGGCCTTTGTAACTGAGTATGGCAGAACTAACTTGTTACCCTCCTTGTTTTAATTTAGGGCGGAAAGTCTGCAGTCCTTTGTACCTGAGTGTGGTAGAACTAAATTGTTAACTTCCTTGTTTTAATCTAGGCACCTTTGCTTTGGGAGATTGACTTGTTCCAAGTATCTTCTTGGTGTCACTGAAAATGGCATTCTGTGCTGTTGGAATCTGCTCAGTTGTGCATGTAAGATATTTTTTGCTATAAAGTAGTATCAGAGCACATAGGAAAATTTGGAGTGCTATGCCTGTAATAATAGACTTTGATTACAGTTGACTCTTGAGTGATGCAGGAGTTAGGGTCATTGACCCTCTGCACAATCAAAAATTCACGTATAACTTAGAGACAACCTTCTGTGGATTTAACCAGCCTTGGGTTGAACAGTGCTGTAACATTTGCTGTTTTAAAAGTCTGTATGTATGTGTACCCGCTCAGTTCAAATTCGTGTTACTCAAGGGTCAGCTGTATTTATAAAGGGCTTCCCGGGTAGCACTAGTGGTAAAGAATCTACCTGCCAACGCAGGAGATGCAAGAGACTCAGCCTTGTTCTCTGGAAGAAGGTTTATTCCCTGAAGTAGGAAATGGGACCCTACTGTGGTATTCCTGCCTGGAAAGGTCCATGGACAGAGGACCCTGGCAGGTTTACAGTCCGTGGGGCCACAGAGAGTGGGCACAACTGAGAGCACACACGTGCGGACGGGCTCAGTTCAGATCCGTGTTATTCAGGGTCAGCAGTGTTTATAAATTGCCCAATTTTCAACAAATCAGCTTCCATTGTCCTTGCTGTTTTCCCCAGTCTTCAGTGTGTACAACTCTGCCGCCCTCCGTATTCTCCATCCTCATAACAATTTGTGGAGAGTTTCTCTAATTCATAATGCATATTAACCTGCAGTGCCCCTGTCAGCATTAAATTTGAATGGAGCCTATTAACAGTCCTCCTAACAAACATGGACTCTGTGGCATTTTACTTATTCAAGTATGTTTGGAACACATGGTGGTTGCTTAGTAATGAATGTTTATAACTTTTTTAATATTCTCTATGACAATTCTGGTTAACATTGCCCACATTTAGCAGTAATGGAAAAACATGAGACCATAGTTGCACTGAAATAATAACCATTTCATTGCATGTGGAAGAAATACTGTTTTTTTGCTTCCTGCCCCTCATCTTAATGTAGATTTCCACAGATAATTTCAGTATGTTGACTGTGTGTTATCTGGAAGCATAAAATCCCTCTTCCTAAGAATAAGAAAATTGATTGTCCCAATAAATATTGAGTACCTACTTTAAGAAGATTTTGGTAAATCTCTTCTTAAAAGTGAATCCCTTTTTCCCCCAGTGGAATGGAGTACGAAATTAAATGTGAGAGTTATGGAACCTGATCCCAATTCAGAGAATATTGCTGCCATCGCTCAGTCTTCTGTTGGTTCAGACTGTAAGTACACACATTTCTTTGACAAAAGAAATCTGTTCCCTAAATTTTCTTTTTAACATCTTTAATGTAATTTGAGTTAAACTTAACTTTGGATCAGAAGCCACTTGCCTGACCACTGCTCTTCCTTGAGTTCCAGCTTGAGGACGTCCCTCATTTTTCAGCATGTCATCCGTCTCCTACTCAGTCTTCAAAATCCAAGAGAGATTTCACCTCCTTAAAGGATTTTGAAACCACCCCCCAACCCCCAAGGAGCTTTAATCATTCCTTCTCTGTGATCTTAAAGCTCTACAGATGTCTGTTCTAGAGCTTAAGACAAAAAGTACTTCTGTAGTGTTTTGGTGTCTGTTTTCTGCAGTTGGCTCTACTCTCAGAAATAGGAATTTTTCTTTCTCTTTTCCATCTTCAAAGCCCTCATTCCTAACCTACTTGACACATAGTAGGCATCACAGATACTTATTGAATCAAAGCCTAAAATAATCATGACCTGGGCCATTTATTCAATGGGGTAAGTCCCAGGGTGAGTGTGGGCCTCCAATCTGAGGCTAGAACTAACCTTTGCCAGCAAAATGTTATTGTCTGTTTTTTTTTCCTCTAGTGTTTGTATTTAAACCTAGCGAGCCAAGGCCATTGTATATTCAAAAGAATATCTGCAGAGAGGAAGTCTTGTGGGGAGTGTTTGTTCCCCGAGATGTCCCTGAATCGTTCACCTCAGAAGCTTACCAGTGGCTGAACAGATCCCAGTTTTACTTCCTAACAAAATCACAGGTAACCATCCACCTCAGAAAAGGCGGTCATTTAGTATGTGTGAAATAGTATTGTTAAGGATTACCCCTTCTCTCCCTACCCACCTCAACCCACTGCCAAATCATCTATCTAGTATGCTCAGTACAGTCATATTATTGGTGGGAGTATATTAGCCCCCACCTTAAAGGCTCTTTCTTGTATTCATTCATTCCATGACAGTAAAAAAGATATGATCTAAAAGATAATTAGAGTATTTTGAATTGCATTTGTTAGAATGGCCTTTTTTTAACTTTTTAATTTGATTTACCATAAAGAAATCAGTGGCTTAAATTAGATCTATCAATTGACTTTTTTATATATATATATATATATATATATCTTTCAGAACGATCTTACAACTGTCACAGCAGTTACTAAATACATTTTCTGTGAGCATATATATATAAGCATGAAAAGTTGACATCATTTTCTAACTGTAATATCTACAGTTTATATTTTGCATCACTGATTGACCTCTCTTTTCAGAGTTTATTGACATTCAGTACACAGTCTCCAGAAGAGAAACTCACACCCACAAGCAAACAGGTACGTTCTGGTCACTTGTAGCTCAGATCGTGCACATTGCCTCCCTGCAAAGATAAGTTTATCTTTCAAAACTCAGCTATGACAAAAATGTTTTACCTGCCCTGAAGTGGAGTTTTAAATTATATACTTAGAAACTTCTTGCTTCATTTGGTGTCATAGTGGTCTTTGAAAATGTAGTTTTAATTTGTAATATCAGTAATGCATGCTTATGATCCAAAGAATCAAATAGTTTTATGAGACGTTTGTGAGAAAACTTGAACTTCACCACCAAGTGGGATTACCCACACAGATACCCACTCACAACTTTTTAGTTGAAGTTTTTATTTACCTCTGTGTCTCTAAGAAACATGTTTATATTGCTAATTCTGGATTTTTCACATCTAGGCATTAGACTTGGTATTTTCTAATTCTGATCTATTGAAGTTGAAATTTCTTTCACATCCCTCCCCCCAAATACACAACATACACCCACATACATTCTGTCCCTAATCTTTGCAGTGTAGATAAATTTATCTTAGATTGCTGTTCATCCTTAAAAATGTTAACACCATTGGTAACTGAGCCATGCAGTAACAAACAGGTTGTTTTTCCTTTTATGACCACCTTCTTTTATCTGGAGTTAATGATTGCTTATCTTTTCATTTGCTCAGTTTCCTATTCTCATCTAGTGAAAGTGAGAGTGTCAGTCGCTCAGTCATGTCCAGTTCTTTGTGACCCCATGTACCGTAGCCCGCCAGGCTCCTCCATCCATGGAATTTTCCAGGCAAGAATACTGGAGTGGGCAGCCATTCCCTCCTCCAGGGGTCTTCCCGACCCAGGGATCGAGCCTGCGCCTCCTGCACTGGGGGCACCTAGTTCCCCCAGTGTGTGCGTCCTCTCATGGTCTTCATATTAGGTTTGCTGGGCTTGAAGAAGTGTTTTCAAGAGCCTCTGACCTGCTTTACTCTGAACTGATTGCCCTGTTATAAACCTAACACCTGCTGCACAGTGGTCATCTTAGGATCTGCATTTGCTGCCATTCTGGGGGTTCAGTCACCTCTCCTGTAATAGATCCTGTGGTTTATCGCTTGCTTTGGTTACTCCTTTGCTTTGGTAAATATCTCCCTGTTGGTGCCTGGGAAGTAAATTTAAGACTGCAGGTTTGGACTTGTTTTTATTCTCTCTCATTTGATTGGTTGGTTACGTAGAATTCTAGGTTGAAAATCATTTTGTCTCAGAACTTTGAAGATACTGTTATACTTTATCTGTAACCTGACTTAGTTTTCTCTGAAAATTCATTGAATTCATTTAGCATTTTTTTTGTTGATCATTACTGTATGCTGTAGACATTTAGGGTATCAGTGAATGGAAGGGTCAAGTCTCTATAAATTTGTAGTGTTACAGTCTAATAGGAAGGTACAGATAATAAACATTAAAATATATAGTATTTTAGAAAGTAATTCTTTTTTTCCCGTTTTTTATACTATGAGAGATTTCTTGTTTTTCATCTGATCTTTTCTGTATATGTTTGGGTTTTTTGGGTTTTTTTTTTTGGTCTCTCTTGTATGGTTTATTTTCATTAGGTTTTTTCTTTTCAATCTGTTTTGGAGATTTTCATCAGAGTCTGATGATTTTTGGCTGTCTGCTTTTAATTAAAAGTGAGCAAGCCTTTGAAAGTTCACCTGGATGGAACTTGACCTCTGGTCTCCACTAGCTGACTGAGCTATTAGGAGAAAATCTCTGAAGTCATTACTTTTAGAACTTTTTCTCTTAGACTGGTCATTATCACCCAGATAAACTTCTTCCAAATTCCTGCCTGAAAGGCGTCACCTGACTGCCAGCACTGCAGGAAGCAGCCTCTATGGACCACAGCTGCCTTCAGCTGCGCGGCCACCCTCACCCTCCACACACCAAGCTGTCTAGTCTAAAGACACTTGGTTTTGCCAGCCTTCTGCTGAGGCTGAGGAGGAGATCTGGAAATCTGAGAGCTCTAGAGATAGACTGTAACCAGGCTAACAGGTTTTCTTCTTTTTTTTCTTTTAGCCTTTTTCAGAAGCACTATTAGTACCAATTCTTGAGCATTGTGAGATTCTACAGCATACATTTGGAGAAGGAAATGGCAACCCACTCCAGTGTTCTTGCCTGGAGAATCCCATGGACAGAGGAGCCTGGCAGGCTACAGTCCATGGGGTCACAAGAGTTGGACACAACTTAGTGACTAAACCACCACCACAGCATAAATTGGGGTGCTTCTTAGCGTTGGCCACCACCAGCTTAGAATCCTGTTCTCTTGGGTCTACTAGGTCAGTTAGCACCCCTCAGCCTGCTCTCCACTTCCCACATCATCCAGTTTCTTTATTACTGTAGATCTGTGCCCTTTTGAAAACCCCTTGCTGCTGTTTTTGTAGGACTGGGGGTAGAAGTAGTGGTAGGTGTACATATTCTGTCATCTGCCGGGGTCCAGCCCCGGCTGATCCAGGGAGTTCGAAGCGGGGACGGCGTCAGAGAGGATCAGGATACAATAGCTTCAATTAGATATTAGAGATATAAAGAGTAATAGAATGAGGATAGCTCAGCAGGAAAATTCAGTGGAGAAAAGAGGTTGATAGCTTGGTTTACGCGGGAGACCAATAAAACTTCAAGACAAGAAGCTTGCACCACTTACGTAGGCCGCAGGCGTCCTTCCATTCTCCTGAAGGAGAGGAGACACTGAGGCCTCCCCGGTCAGATCTTAGAAGCCCAGGCATAATTAGTAAGCATGGCGGGTTCCGCGCTCCAGATGGAGACTCAGCCAGAGTTTGAGAGAGAGAGAGACATGGGGAGACCAGTATTTCGAGAAACTGATCCCAATTCTTTATTTTCCATGGTCTACTTTTATACACTGAGATGTTATGCAAAAGTCACGTGGGGTTAGCAGTCCTGACTTTTATCAAAGTCAGGTGCTTCATACAAATGTATACAGAGGTCTTAGGGGTGTTACATCATCTTCTGGCCAGGGGGCCTGCTGACAATTTATGACCTTCTCCTTGTGACAGCGGTCAGTCAACCAAGACACTTATTTCTCCAGGGGTGATTATTCTTAAAACAGACACCACCCAAATAAAGTTACATTCCTGTAGGGTGAGGGTGTAGTGGGTTTTAGTTATGGAAAGAATTTACTTAGCCTAAGGTCTAACGTGATTAATATCAAAGGTTAATACTTATTTCTTCTATATATTCATTAATGTGTATAAGGGCAAGGGATGTGGAGACTTAGCAACAAACATTGGCTCAACAAATGAAAAACCCTTCACCAATACAATTTCTAATCAGCCAACTATACTTATACTAATGGTTTTCTAACTTTTCTAAGGAACCTGTTTTTAGAAGGTTTAAAGCATCTTGTGCCTCTCACGGTTGGGAGGCTGTGAGCAATCACATGTGGCCGGACAAGCCTGTCAGGCAGGCTAGAGAACCTTCAGAGGAGTTTGTAGGTTGAAACACTCCTATCACGCCCAGGAATTATTATTAACTGGAGCTCTAAGTTAACTCCTTCTCCGAAAGAGGTGGTGGGGGACAGCCCCCCGTAAAGTCAGAGGTATAGGTGAGCACAAAGTAATAAAGTAGGCAGGCTCTGGTTATGGGGGTAGATGCTTGAGGATTTCCAGGGGGACTCCTGAGGCTCGATCCCACCTTTGCGTATGTCGAGCCTCCTTCCTCATGATGACCTTTGCCACGGGTGGAGTGCCTCACACCGGCCCCCAACAGTCATCTTAAGTGTCCACGTTGGCTTTTCTCAGAGTAAATGGACTAGTTTCAGTTGCTTTACTTGTGAAGTGAAAGAATCATACAAGATAACCTACAATTCCTTTCATCCCTGTTATTTTATTACTGTAGTACTTGGATCAGAGGCAGTTCCTCCTTTTTTATTGAAACTATTTCCCTGTTCTTTAACCCTTACAGCTCTTAGCAGAAGAAAGTCTTCCAACAACCCCATTTTATTTCTTATTGGGAAAGCACAGGAAGGAACAACAGAATGACAAGTTAAATGAAGCTTTGGAGAATGAGCTGGTACAGCTGCCCTTAACAGAAAACATACCTGCAATTAGTGAGGTAAGTAATTATTAATTACATAAGTTTATTATAATACTGAAACTAACAGTATAAATTAATTGCTTATACCTATGTGACAGGGGTCAAATGCAGTAAAGGACTTTAACTAAAGTTGGAATTTTTGGATAATCAATCTGTAACAAATAATTTTTGGATAATCATTTGTATATTGTGCAACTTTAATTCTCAAACTAAATGGCATAAAATTTAGGATTTCTGATGAGGTTGGAGGAGGGGTTGTTTGCATAAAAGTAGGAGTTCTTTGGTTTTTCATCAACAGAACCTGGTGTTGATAAAAGCCTTGGCATTTCCTCTTTTTAAATGAAACCCTGTTTCTGTTTCACTCTAGCTTCTTCGCACTCCAGCCCACGTCCTGCCATCTGCTTCTTTCCTCTGCTCCATGTTTGTAAACTCACTCCTGCTGTCTAAGGAGACTAAGAGGTAAGGCAGTTTATCACATGTGTTCAGATACTCTGTTTTGAGAAACAGGATGGTTTGTGATATCATTGATCAGAATATTCTTTCCCTGTGTTTCTCCTTCAGCTTTAATCTGTATTTACAGGGTATAGAATTACTAAGTCAAATAAAAGTGTATTCAGTAACAACAATTTTCATTAATTTTGTTCATATGATTTTTTTCATAAGTATCTTAAATTAGAAAGTTATTGTTTAGAAATATTTTTCAATAGTAATTGCATTTTATTCTGTTACTGTTAAAAGTGCTGAAGAACATCCTGATGATATCGATATGGTGGAAGAAAAAGAAAGTGATGATTCAGATGAAGAAAATAATTTCACTGAAAAGATCCAGGATACAAATAACACAGATTTGGAAGAAGACATTATATATCAGTTGTCAAAATCAGAAGAAAAAGAACTGAAAAAATTTAGGAAAGTAGACTACAGCTGGATAGCTGCTCTTTGAGCCTTGGAAGATGGGGGAGGGTTCTGCACTTTGTTTTCGCGTTTTGATTTGTTTTCATTGTGTGTTGATACTCCACAAATCTATTTAAATGTTTTTTCTGTTCTTGAGATGTTAAATATTAACAGACTTTACTTTTAAATAACTGGTTATATGAAGTTGGGTTTACATCATGGTTTACAGTTGCCATGTCACGTATCAGCCCTAAAGGAGAGCTGGAAGTTGAACTTAAATAGCATAAGTCCCCTTATCTGCAATTTGGAGATATAAAAAGTTTTTTAAGGTTTTGTAGATAGTGTTTTAATTTCAGAATTCATTTGGTGGCCAAGTATGACTTGAACTGATGTGAGGTTCTCTACAGTCTTGATTTCATCCCTCTTGTATATTTTTCATAGAGAAATTTAGGGAAATGATTTGATTATGGTGGTATTTCACAGACTTCATTGAGAATGTTATATAATACAAGCTGCCTAAAATCTGAAAAATTCTAAATTCACATCATCTGACCCCATACCTTTCTGAGAAGGTGTCTACTATACTTGTACTATACTTGTAAATACGGTTTTCATGACAGCCTTAGAGCCAATAAGAAGAGCTTGTGTTACTCTATCCGTGTTACTGTGTCTACTGAGTCACGTAACAATCACTTAGGAGTTTTCCAATTCAATGATACTCTTCTGTAAAATCTATATTAAAAAGTTAATGCAAAAACAAGTGGACACATCATAAGTGCACATCTCAGGGAATGTTCACAAATTTGCTATAAGTGGCTTTTTTTAATATTTTTATTTTTTTAGATTCTATTTCTACTGTTTTTGGAGTTTACACTTTTATACTGGTACTCATTGAAAGTAACCTTATAAATTTCTATAATATGCTTAAACATCTGTATGATTTATAGACTTAGAGAGTGTCTTCTACTGACTGTCTACTATGGTGGTTAAACGTCCTTTCATGTCTCTTTATGGCCACTCCAGTTATTTGGTCGTTTTGTTGGTTTTCATGGATGCTAAACACTGCTGAATAAATTGGTACAAAGCAGAACAATTATGGATCTTTTTTTTCTCTTGTCACACAGTGTCCCTTGCTCAGTTCTTTTCAGATAGGGTTGTGGAAAAATGATGATTACAGACTTGATCCCTGCACTTGTCCTCTTGTAATTTTGTTGAAAGCTCTATTTTGAGGTTCAGTTCAACTTCTTGAGGGTATACCTTGTGATCTTAAAATTGCCTTTATATTTTCTTAATTTTTTGTCTCACTTAATTCATTAGCTTCATTGAATACATCACTTCTAGTCAGAAGATGCAGAAGATGGCAGAACTGAGGTATCTGGCCAAGGAGCTACTAGGAAAGAACATAGGAAATGAAGTATCCTTGAACATTTTGCTCTTAGCCATTCACTCCCTTAGAGCCTCTGCTCTATTTTCTCTTCTGATCTCTGTTCCAACTGAATGTGGCTTTCAGTATTCATGCAAATGTTTATTTTATTTAAAAAAATAGCATTGTAAGTCCTTTTTTATTATTGTGCCTTAACGTATTACATTCTTTTTTCCTTTTTAATCTTTTTTATTGAAGAATAATTTTTACAAAATTTTGCTGTTTTCTGTCAAATCTCAACATAAATCAGCCATAGGTATACATATATCCCCTCCCTTTTGAACCTTCTTCCCATCACCCTCTCATCCCACCCCTCTAGGTTGATACAGAGCCCCTGTTTAAGTTTCCTGAGCCATACAGCAAATTCCTGTTGGCAGTCTATTTTATATATGGCAATGTAAGTTTCCACGTTACTCTCCATACATCTCACCCTCTCCTCCCCTCTCCCCATGTCCATAAGTCTGTTCTCTATGTCTGTTTCTCCATTGCTGACCTGTAAATAAATTCTTTAGTACCATTTTTCTAGACTCTGTACATATGCCTTACAATACTATATCTTCCTTTTTCTGACTCACTTCACTCTGTATAATAAGTTCTAGGTTCATCCACCTCATCAGAACTGACTCAAATGTGTTCCTTTTTATGGCTGAGTAATATTCCATTGTGTATATGTACCACGACTTTTTTACCCATTCATCTGTCATGGGCGTCTGGTTTGCTTCCACGCTCTAGCTATTGTAAATAGTGCTGCAGTGAACAATGGGATACATGTGTCTTTTTCAGTTTTGATTTCCTCAGGGTATATGCCTAGGAGTGGGTCATTTGGCACTTTTATTCCTGGTTTTTTAGGGAATCGCCATACCATCTTCCATAGTAGCTGTATCAATTTATATTCCCACCAACAGTGCAAGGGCATTCCCTTTTCTCCACACCCTCTCCAGCATTTATTGTTTGTAGACTTTTTGATGATGGCCATTCTGACCAGTGTGAGGTGATCCCTCATTGTAGTTTTGATTTGCATTTCTCTAATAATGAGCAATGTTGATCCTCTTTCATGTGTTTGTTAGCCATCTGTATGTCTTCTTTGGAGAAATGTTTGTTTAGAACTTTTTCCCACTTTTTGATTGGGTTGTTTGTTTTTCTGGCATTGAGTTGTATGAGCTGCTTGTATATTTTTAAAATTAAGCCTTTGTCAGTTGTTTTGTTTGCTATTATTTTCTCCCATTCTGAGGGTTGTCTCTTCACCTTCTTATTGTTTCCTTTGCTGTGCAAAGGCTTTTAAGTTTAATCAAGTCCCACTTGTTTACTTTTGTTTTTATTTCTGTTACTCTAGGAGGTGGGCCAAAGAGGATCTTGCTTTGATTTATGTCATCAAGTGTTCTGCCTATGTTTGCCTATGTTTTATAGTTTCTGGTCTTATATTTAGGTCTTCAATCCATTTTGAGTTTATCTTTGTGAATGATATTAGGAAGTGTTCTAATTTCGTTATTTTACAAGTGTGTGTGTGCGTGCTAAGTCGCTTCAGTCGTGTCTGACTCTTTGTGACCTCATGGACTGTAGTCCACCAGGCTCCTCTGTCCATGGGATTCTCCAGGCAAAAATACTGGAGTAGGTTGCCATGCCCTTCTCCAGTCTTTTACATGTAGCTGTCCAGTTTTCCCAGCACCATTTATTGAAGAGGCTGTCTTTGCCCCATTGTATATTCTTGCCTCCTTTGTCAAAAATAAAGAACCCATAGGTGCATGGGTTTATTTCTGGGATTTCTCTCTTGTTCCATTGGTCTGTATTTCTGTTTTGTGCCAGTACCATACTGTATTGATGACTGTAGCTTTGTAGTGTAATGAGAAGTCAGGAAGGTTGATTCCAGCACCATTCTTCTTTCTCAAGGCTGCCTTGGCTTGGGCTTTTGTGTTTCCATATGAATTGTGAAATTTTTTGTTCTAGTTCTGTGAAAAAATGCCATTAGTAATTTGATAGGGGTCTCAGTGAATCTGTAAATTGCATTTGATAGTATAGTCATTTTCACAATATTGATTCTTCCTACCCAGGAACATGGAATATCTCTCCATCTGTTTATGTCATCTTTGATTTCTTTCATTAGTGTTTTATACTTTGCTGTGCACAGTTCTATTCTCTCCTTACGTTTATTTCTAGATATTTAATTCTTTTTGTTGCCATGGTGAATGTGATTGACTCCTTAATTTCTCTTTCTGATTTTTCATAGTAGTATATAGAAATGCAAGTGATTTCTGTGTATTGATTTTGTATCCTGAAACTTTCTAAATTCACTGATTATCTGTAGTAATTTTCTGATACTATCTGTCGGGTTTTTTATGTACAGTATCATGTCATCTGCAAACAGTGAGAGCTTTACTTCTTTTCTGATCTGGATTCCTTTTATTTCTTTTTCTTCTCTGATTACTGTAGCTAGGATTTCCAGAACTATGTTGAATAATATTGTTGAAAGTGGACACCCTTGTCTTGTTCCTGATCTTAGGGGGAATGCTTTCAGTTTTTTGCCATTGAGAATAATATTTGCTGTAGGCTTATCGTATATGGCCTTTACTATGTTGAGGTAGGTTCCTTCTGTGCCCGTTTTTTGAAGAGTTTTAATCATAAATGGGTGCTGAATCTTGTCAAAGGCTTTCTGCATCTATAGAGATGCTCATATGGTTTTTATCTTTCAGTTTGTTAATATGGTGTATCACATTGACTAGATTTCTGTATATTGAAGAATCCTTGCATTCCTGGAGTAAACCCAACTTGATCATGGGGTATGAGCTTTTTGATGTGTTGCTGAATTCTGTTTGCTAAAATTTGTTGAGGATTTTTGCATCTATGTTCATCAGTGATATTGGCCTATAATTTTCTTTTTTCATATTGTCTTTGTCTGGTTTAGGTATCAGGGTGATAATGGCTTCATAGAATGAATTTGGAAGTGTATCTTCCTCTGAAATTTTTTGAAAGAGTTTTAGAAGGATAGGCATTAGCTCTTCTCTAAGTGTTTGATAGAATTCTCCTATGAAGCCATCTGGTCCTGGGCTTTGTTTTTATCATAGCTTCAATTTCAATGCTTGTAATTGGCTTGTTCATGATTTCTATGTCTTGGTTCAGTCTTGGAAGATTGAACTTTTCTAAGAATCTGTCCATTTTTTCCAGGTTATCCATGTTATTGCCATATAGTTGTTCATAATAGTCTCTTATAAAATCCTTTGTATTTCTGCAGTGTCTGTTGTAACCTCTCCTTTTTCATTTCTGATTTTGTTGATTTGATTCTTCTTTTTTTCTCCATGAATCTGGCTAAAGGTTTGTCAGTTCTGTTTATCTTCTCAAAGAACCAGCTTTTAGTTTTATTTATCTTTACTATTGTTTCTTTTATTTCTTTTTCAGATACTTCTGCTCAGATCTTTATGATTTATTTCCTTCTACTAATTTTGGGATTTTTTTTGGTTCTTCTTTTTCCAGTTGTTTCAGGTATGAAGTTAGTTTCTCTATTTAATGTTTTTCCTTGTTTCTTAGGTTGGGATTGTATTGCTATAAACTTCCCTCGTAGACCTGCTTTTGCTGCATCCCATAGGTTTGAGTTG
Source organism: Bos taurus (assembly GCF_002263795.3). Lineage (NCBI taxonomy): Eukaryota > Metazoa > Chordata > Mammalia > Artiodactyla > Bovidae > Bos > Bos taurus. The sequence continues at coordinate 6,931,167 of NC_037329.1, read as the reverse complement.
TCGTGTTTCCATTGTCATTTTTTCTAGATTTTAAAAATTTCCCTTTTGATTTCTTCAGTAACCTGTTGGTTACTTAGAAACGTATTGTTTAATCTCCATGTGTTTGTGTTTCTTACAGTTTTTTTCTTGTAATTGACATCTAGTCTCAGCATTGTGGTCAGAGAAGATGCTTGACATGATTTCAATTTTCTTAAATTTACTGAGGTTTGATTTGTGACCTAAGATGTGGTCTATCATGGAGAATGTTCCATGAGCACTTGAGAAGAAGATGTATTCTAGATTTTGATGCAATGTCCTGAAGATATCAATGAGATCCATCTCATCTAATGTATAATTTAAGACTTGTGGTTTTTAATGAATTTTCTGTTTTGATGAACTGTCCATTGGTGTGAGTGGTGTGTTAAAGTCACCTACTATTATTGTGTTACTGTCAATTTCTCCTTTTATGTCTGTTAGTGTTTGTCTTATGTATTGAGGTGCTAGTATGTTGGGTCCATAGATATTTACAATTATGTCTTCCCCTTAAAATGATCCCTTGACCATTGGGTAGTGTCCTTCATTATCTCTTATAATCTTTATTTTAAGGTCTAGTTTGTCTGATATAAGGATTGCTGGATTTGGAAATAAGAAGTTCATGATCTGAGCCACAGTCAGCTCCTGGTCTTGTTTTTGCTGACTGTATAGAGCTTCTCCATCTTTGGCTGCAAAGAATATAATCAATCTGATTTCAGTATTGACCATCTGGTGATGTCTATATGTAGTCTTCTCTTGTGTTGTTGGAAGAGGGTATTTGCTATGGAAGATGGTGTTTGCTATGACCAGTGCGTTCTCTTGGCAAAACTCTATTAGCCTTTCCCCTACTTCATTCTGTTACTCCAGGTATTTCTTGATTGTCTCCTTTTCCATTCCATTTCCCCATAATGAAAAGGACATCATTTTTGGGTTTTAGTTCTAGAAGCACTTGAAGGTCTTCATTGAACCGTTCAACTTCTTCAGCATTACTGGTCAGGCCATAGACTTGGATTACTGTGATATTGAATAGTTTGCCTTGGAAGCAAACAGAGATCATTCTGTTATTGCCACATTCAGACTTACATTGAAGAAAGTAGGGAAAACCACTAGACCATTCAGGTATGACCTAAATCAAATTGTACAGTGGAAGGGACAAATAGATTCAAGGGATTAGATCTGATAGAGTGCCTGAAGAACTATGGATAGAGGTTCGTGACATTGTACAGGAGGCAGAGATCAAGACCATCCCCAAGAAAAAGAAATGCAAAAAGGTAAAATGGTTGTCTGAGGCCTTACAACTAGCTGTGAATAGAAGAGAAGCAAAAGGCAAAGGAAAAAAAGAAAAATATACCCATTTGAATGCAGACTTCCAAAGAATAGCAGAGATAGAAGAAAGGCTTCCTCAGTGATCAGTGCAAAGACATAGAGGAAAACAGTAGAATGGGAAAGACTAGAGAGCTCCAAGAAATTAGAGATACCAAGGGAACATTTCATGCAAACATGGGCACAATAATGGACAAAAATGATATGGACCTAACAGAAGCAGAAGATATTAAGAAGGGGTGGCAAGAGTATACAGAAGAACTATACAAAAAAGATCTTCACGACCCAGATAATCACGATGGTGTGATCATCAACCTAGAGCCAGACATTCTGGAATATGAAGTCAAGTGGGCCTTAGGAAGCATCACTATGAACAAAGCTAGTGGAGGTGATGGAATTCCAGTTGAGCTATTTCAAATCCTGAAAGATGATGCTGTGAAAGTGCTGCACTCAATATGCCAGCAAATTTGGAAAACTCGGCAGTGGCCACAGGACTGGGAAAGGTCAGTTTTCATCCCAGTCCCAAAGAATGGCAATGCCAAACAATGCTCAAACGACCACACAACTGCACTCACGTGCTAGCAAAGTAATGCTCAAAATTCTCCAAGCCAGGCTTCAACAGTACGTGAACCATGAACTTCCAGATGTTCAAGCTGGATTTAGAAAAGGCAGAGGAACCAGAGATCAAATTACCAACATCTGCTGGATATCAAGCAAGAGAGTTCCAGAAAAATGTCTACTTCTGCTTTATTGACTATGCCAAAGCCTTTGATTATGTGGACCACAACAAACTCTGGAAAATTCTTCAAGAGATGGGAATACCAGACCACCTTAACCTGACTCTTGAGAAATCTGTATGCAGGTCCAGAAGCAACAGTTAGAACTGGACATGGAACAACCGACTGGTTCCAGATAGGGAAAGGAGTATGTCAAGGCTGTATATTGTCACCCTGCTTATTTAACTTCTATGCGGAGTACACCATAAGAAACGCTGGGCTGGATGAAGCACAAGCTGGAATCATATCTTCAGATATGCAGATGACACCACCCTTATGCAGAAAGTGAAGAACTAAAGAGCCTCTTGATGAAAGAGGAGAGTGAAAAAGTTGGCTTAAAGTTCAACATTCAGAAAACCAAGATCATAGCATCCGGTCCCGTCACTTGATGGCAAATAGATGGGGAAACAGTGACAGACCTTATTTTCTTGGGCTCCAAAATTACTGCAAATGGTGATTGCAGCCATGAAACAAATAGACACTCCCTCCGTGGAAGAAAAGTTTTGACCAACCTAGACAGCATATTAGAAAGCAGAGACTACTTTGCCAACAAAGATCCGTCTAGTCAAAGGTATGGTTTTTCCAGTAGTCATGTATGGATGTGAGAGTTGTACTATAAAGAAAGCTGAGCACCGAAGAATTGATGCTTTTGAACTGTGGTGTTGGAGAAGATTCTTGAGAGTCCCTTGGACTGCAAGGAGATCCAACCAGTCCATCCTAAAGGAGATCAGTCCTGGGTGTCCATTGCAAGGACTGATGCTGAAGCTGAAACTCCAATACTTTGTCTACCTGATGCAAAGAACTGATCATTTGAAAAGACCCTGATGCTGGGAAAGATTGAAGGCAGGAGGAGAAGGGGCGACAGAGGATGATGTTGGATGGTGTCACTGACTCACTGGACATGAGTTTGAGTAAGCTCTGGGAGTTGGTGATGGACAGGGAAGCCTGGCGTTCTGCAGTCCATGAGGTCTCAGAGTCAGATATGACTGAGCAACTGAACTGAACTGAGGATTGCTACTCCAGCTTAGTTTTGCTTTCCATTTGCATGGAATATATTTTTCCATCCTCTGACTTTCAGTCTATATGTGTCTTTAGGTCCAAAGTGGGTTTCTTGTAAGACAACGTTTATATGGGTCTTGTTTTTGTATCCATTCAGCCAGTCTGTGTCTTTTGGTTGCACCATTGAATCCATTTACATTTAAAGCAGTTATTGATATATATGTTCCTATTGCCATTTTCTTAATTGTTTGGCATTCATTTTGTAAATCTTTTTCCTTCCCGTGTATTTCTTGACTATATAAGTCCCTTTAACATCTGTTGTAAAGCTTGTTTGGCGGTACTGAATTCTCTTTACTTTTGCTTGTCTGAAAGCTTTTTATTAATCCATCAATTTTGAATGAGATCCTTGCCAGGTAGAGTAATCTTGATTGTAGATTTTTCCCTTTCGGTGCTTTAAATATATCCTGCCATTCCCTTCTGGTCTGCAGTTTCTGCTGAAAGAACAGCTGTTTAGCATATGGGGTTTCCCTTGTATGTTACTTGTTGCTTCTCCCTTGCTGCTTTTAATATTCTTTCTTTGTTTTTAGTCTTTGTTAGTTTGATTAGTATGTGTCTTGGTGTGTTTCTCCTTGGGTTTATCCTGTATGGGATTCTCTGTGCCTCTTGGACTTGATTGACTGTTTCCTTTTCTATGTTGGGGAAGTTTTCAACTATAATCTCTTCAAAAGTTTTCTCATACCCTTTCTTTTTCTCTTCTGCTGCTGCTGCTAAGTCGCTTCAGTCGTGTCCAACTCTGTGCGACCCCATAGACGGCAGCCCACCAGGCTCCCCTGTCCCTGGGATTCTCCAGGCAAGAACACTGGAATGGGTTACCATTTCCTTCTCCAGTGCATGAAAGTGAAAAGTGAAAGTGAAGTCGCTCAGTCGTGTCTGACTCTTAGCGACCCCATGGACTGCAGCCCACCAGGCTCCTCTGTCCATGGGATTTGCCAGGCAAGAGTACTGCAGTGGGGCTGCTTCTTTTGGGACCCCTGTAATTCAAATGTTGGTGCGTTTGATATTGTCCCAGAGGTCTCTGAGACTATCCTCAGTTCTTTTCATTCTTTTCACTTTATTCTGCTCTTCAGAAGTTATTTCCACCATTCTTATCTTCCAGCTCACTGATTCGTTCTTCTGCTTCAAATATTCTGCTGTTGATTCTTTCTAGAGTATTTTTAATTTCAGTAATGTGTTTGTCTCTGTATGTTTGTTCTTTTTTTTTTTTTGAATTTTAAATATTTTTAATTTTCAATTGTTGCTTTTTTTTTATTATTTTATTTTATTTTTAAACTTTACAATATTGTATTAGTTTTGCCAAATATCGAAATGAATCCACCACAGGTATACCTGTGTTCCCCATCCTGAACCCTCCTCCCTCCTCCCTCCCCATACCCTCCCTCTGGATTGTCCCAGTGCACCAGCGGGCATACACACTGAGGAAACCAGAAGGGAAAGAGACACGTGTACCCCAGTGTTCATCGCAGCACTGTTTATAATAGCCAGGACATGGAAGCAACCTAGATGCCCATCAGCAGATGAATGGATAAGAAAGCTGTGGTACATATACACAATGGAGTATTACTCAGCCATTAAAAAGAATACATTTGAATCAGTTCTAATGAGGTGGATGAAACTGGAACCTATTATACAGAGTGAAGTAAGCCAGAAAGAAAAACACCAATACTGTATGTTTGTTCTTTAATTCTCCTAGTCTTTGTTAACTGATTCTTGCATTTTCTCCATTTTGTTTTCAAGGTTTTTGATCATCTTTACTATCATTATCCTGAATTCTTTTTAAGGCAATTTGCCTATTTCCTCTTCATTTATTTGAATTTCTGTGTTTCTACTTTGTTACTTCATTTGTGTAGTATCTCTCTGCCTTTTCATTATTTTGAGGTCTCCTTTTCCCAAGCTTCAGGGTCGAATTCTTTCTTCCTTTTGGTTTCTGCCCTCCTAAGGTTGGTGCAGTGGTTTGTATAAGCTTCAAATAGGGTGAGATTTGTGCTGAGTTTTTGTTTTTTTTTCCTCTGATGGGCAAGGCTGAGTGAGTTGGTAATCCTATCTGTTGATGATTGGGTTTGTATTTTTGTTTTGTTTGTTTAGAGGAGGCGTCCTGCACAGGGTGCTAATGGTGGTTGGATGATGCCAGGTCTTGCCTTCAAGTGGTTTCCTTTGTGTGAGTTCTCACTATTTGATACTCCCTAGGATTAGTTCTCTGGTAGTCTAGGGTCTTGGAGTCAGTGCTCCCACTCCAAAGGCTCAGGGCTTGATCTCTGGTCAGGAATGAAGATTCCACAAGTGGTTTGTTATGGCATTAAATGTGAGATTGAAACAAATATCCAAAAATGAGAAACTAAAGATGAACCCAAGACAAATGGCAATTACAAAATCAGGCAGGCAAACAATAATTAAAATAATGGCATATTCATATACACCCATGAGCAGAGTCAAAACAGTCCAACAAAAAGTACAGTAGATTGACCCAGCGAACAAAGGAAATCAAAAATTATATAAGTTTAACTGCAAGGGGGAAAGAACAGTAAGAAAAGCAAACAAAGAAATAATTGTAGAAAAAATATAATAGGTTTAAAAAATAAGTTAAGGAAAACTCCACAGAACTGCAAAAGTCCAATGTAGAGGCAGAGGTTTATCACAACAATAAAAAGAGACAGAGTATACACCTATACATATGCACCCATAAACAAAATCAAAACAGTCCAACAAAAAGTACAATAGATTGACCCAGCGAACAAAGGAAACCAAAAATTATATCTACCAGAACAAAACTAACTAAAGCACAAACTGGATTACAGAACTAAAGCAAGGTCCCAATTGGGGAATAAAGTAATGAGAACAAAACTATCAAGTTGTTGAGAGGAAAGAAAAGAATAGATATGCAAAGTTAAAGAGGTACATAAAGATTTATATAAGAACAGTAGGAAAAGCTAACAAAGGAATAAATGTAGAAAAATAATCAGATCAGATCAGTCGCTCAGTCATGTCTGACTCTTCGCGACCCCATGAATCCCAGCACGCCAGGCCTCCCTGTCCATCACCATTCCCGGAGTCCACTCGCATTCATCGAGTCAGTGATGCCATCCAGCCATCTCATCCTCTGTCGTCCCCTTCTCCTCCTGCCCCCAATTCCTCCCAGCATCAGAGTCTTTTCCAGTGACTCAACTCTTCCCATGAGGTGGCCAAAGTACTGGAATTTCAGCTTTAGCATCAGTCCTTCCAAGGAAATCCCTGGGCTGATCTCCTTCAGAATGGATTGGTTGGATCTCCTTGCAGTCCAAGGGACTCTCAAGAGTCTTCTCCAACACCACAGTTCAAAAGCATCAATTCTTCGGCACTCAGCCTTCTTCACAGTCCAACTCTCACACCCATACATGACAACTGGAAAAACCATAGCCTTGACTAGACGGACCTTTGTTGGCAAAGTAATGTCTCTGCTTTTGAATATATTGTCTAGGTTGGTCATAACTTTTCTTCCAAGGAGTAAGCGTTTTTTAATTTTGTGGCTGCAGTCACCATCTGCAGTGATTTTGGAGCCCCAAAAAATAAAGTCTGACACTGTTTCCACTGTTTCCCCATCTATTTCCCATGAAGTGATGGGACCAGATGCCATGATCTTCATTTTCTGAATGTTGAGCTTTAAGCCAACCTTTTCACTCTCCACCTTCACTTTCATCAAGAGGCTTTTGAGTTCCTCTTCACTTTCTGCCATAAGGGTGGTGTCATCTGCATATCTGAGGTTATTGATATTTCTCCCGGCAATCTTGATTCCAGCTTGTGTTTCTTCCAGTCCAGCGTTTCTCATGATGTACTCTGCATATAAGTTAAATAAGCAGGGTGACAGTATACAGCCTTGACATACTTCTTTTCCTATTTGGAACCAGTCTGTTTTTCCATGTCCAGTTCTAACTGTTGCTTTCTGACCTGCATACAAATTTCTCAAGAGGCAGATCAGGTGGTCTGGTATTCCCATCTCTTTCAGAATTGTCCACAGTTTATTGTGATCCACACAGTCAAAGGCTTTGGCACAGTCAATAAAGCAGAAATAGATGTTTTTCTGGAACTCTCTTGCTTTTTCGATGATCCAGCGGATGTTGGCAATTTGATCTCTGGTTCCTCTGCCTTTTCTAAAACCAGCTTGAACATCAGGAAGTTCACAGTTCACATATGGCTGAAGCCTGGCTTGGAGAATTTTGAGCATTACTTTACTAGCGTGTGAGATGAGTGCAATTGTGCGGTAGTTTGAGCATTCTTTGGCATTGCCTTTCTTTAGGATTGGAATGAAAACTGACCTTTTCCAGTCCTGTGGCCACAGCTGAGTTTTCCAAATTTGCTGGCATATAGAGTGCAGCACTTTCACAGCATCATCTTTCAGGATTTGAAATAGCTCAACTGGAATTCTATCACCTCCACTAGCTTTGTTCGTAGTGATGCTTTCTAAGGCCCACTTGACTTCACATTCCAGGATGTCTGGCTCTAGGTCAGTGATCACACCATCGTGATTATCTGGGTCGTGAAGATCTTTTTTGTACAGTTCTTCTGTGTATTCTTGCCGTGTCTTCTTAATATCTTCTGCTTCTGTTAGGTCCATACCATTTCTGTCCTTTATTGAGCCCATCTTTGCATGAAATGTTCCTTTGGTATCTCTGATTTTCTTGAAGAGATCTCTAGTCTTTCCCATTCTCTTGTTCTCCTCTATTTCTTTGCACTGATCGCTGAAGAAGGCTTTCTTACCTGTTCTTGCTATTCTTTGGAACTCTGCATTCAGATGTTTATATCTTTCCTTTTCTCCTTTGCTTTTTGCTTCTTTTCTTTTCACAGCTATTTGTAAGGCCTCCCCAGGCAGCCATTTTGGTTTTTTGCATTTCTTTTCCATGGGGATGGTCTTGATCCCTGTCTCCTGTACAATGTCACGAACCTCAGTCCATAGTTCATCAGGCACTCTATCTATCAGATCTAGTCCCTTAAATCTATTTCTCACTTCCACTGTATAATCATAAGGGATTTGATTTAGGTCATACCTGAATGGTCTAGTGGTTTTCCCTACTTTCTTCAATTTAAGTCTGAATTTGGCAATAAGGAGTTCATGATCTGAGCCACAGTCAGCTCCTGGTCTTGTTTTTGCTGACTGTATAGAGCTTCTCCATCTTTGGCTGCAAAGAATATAATCAATCTGATTTCGGTGTTGACCATCTGGTGATGTCCATGTATAGAGTCTTCTCTTGTGTTGTTGGAAGAGGATGTTTGTTATGACCAGTGCATTTTCTTGGCAAAACTCTATCAGTCTTTGCCCTGCTTCATTCCGTATTCCAAGGCCAAATTTGCCTGTTACTCCAGGTGTTTCTTGACTTCCCACTTTTGCATTCCAGTCCCCTATAATGAAAAGGACATCTTTTTTGGGTGTTAGTTCTAAAAGGTCGTGTAGGTCTTCATAGAACCGTTCAACTTCAGCTTCTTCAGCGTTCCTGGTTGGGGCATAGACTAGGATTACTGTGATATTGAATGGTTTGCCTTGGAAACGAACAGAAATCATTCTGTCGTCTTTGAGATTGCATCCAAGTACTGCATTTCGGACTCTTGTTGACCATGATGGCCACTCCATTTCTTCTGAGGGATTCCTGCCCGCAGTAGTAGATATAATGGTCATCTGAGTTAAATTCACCCATTCCAGTCCATTTCAGTTCACTGATTCCTAGAATGTCGACATTCACTCTTGCCATCTCTTGTTTGACCACTTCCAATTTGCCTTGATTCATGGACCTGACATTCCAGGTTCCTATGCAATATTGCTCTTTACATCATCGGACCTTGCTTCTATCACCAGTCACATCCACAGCTGGGTATTCTTTTTGCTTTGGCTCCATCCCTTCATTCTTAATAGGTTTATATTTAAACCTATTATTATTAGGAAAGGGGAAAAAAAAGGAAAACCACAGAACTGCAAAAGCTCAGCATAGAAGCAGAGGTTTATAACAATAAAAAAATGTGAGCAAAAATAAAAAAAACTCAAAAGCTTAAATAGATTTCATAGTGCCAATAAAATCAACAACTACAACAGAAGTAGGGGAGAAAAGAAAAAAATCCAAAAGAATCTACAGAACAAGTCAAAACATAAGAATAATAAATGTTTTTCTTGAGTCACTGCTGTCAGAGTCCTTTCTGTTGCTGGCAGTCACAGTCCACCTCACCTCCCTAGGATGCCCTCAACATTGTGCTGATCTCTGGACCTGCTGTGGGTGCAGCTCAGATTCTAATCTGGTCCTAGTCCTGTGTGTTCTTGCCTCCAATGTCCATGGCTATCAGAACTAGCGTGATTTCTTTTGTGAGCGCTCTCAATGACCTTTTATATTTTCCTTAGACACAGAGTCTGCCTAGTTTGATTGTGTCAGTTTAATCTGTAGCTTGTACAACTGGTGGGATGGTTTTAAGTCTTCTTCCTTAGCTACACTGCCCCTGGGTTTCAATTGTGGTTTTATTTCCACCTCTGCATGTGGGTCATCCACCAGAGTTGCTCTGAGGCTGCCCTGGAGGACTTGTGTTTGCCCCTGTGAGGGTCAGGTGTGGAGGTGGTGCAGCTGCTTGGGTCGCAGGGATTCTGGCAGAACCAGGTACTCAGGGGAGTTGGTGGCTAGGGCAGCAGAAAATATAGTGCTCTAGAAGGGTAGGGCAACCAGTATTGGCCAATACGCTCCAGTGTTCTTGCCTGGAGAACACCCCCCCCCCCCCCCCCCATCCTGGCAGAGAAGCCTGGCAGGCCACAGTCTACAGGGTCACAAAGAGAGAGTTGGACATGACCAAAGTGACTCTGCGCATAGACGCTAGACTTTTTGCCTGTGGCAGCTCTGCCCCAGTGAGAGTTGAGCGAGAAGGTGGCTCAGCTGCTTGGCTTGCAGGGTCCCTGGCGGCACTGTGCAGGGACACGGACTGCCTCTGCCACAGAAGTTATGGCCCTATCAGTCTTTTTTGGAGCCTCTTGTAGCTGGCGATCAGAAGGTCTCTTTGACCTGTCTTTCTCCATAGCTCTGCCTGTTCAGGCACTTAGAGAGCTCCCTCGCCTGGGGTCCTTTTCTGTTGTTCAGTGCATCAGGCACATAGAGGGGCCCCCCTGGCTGGGCTCCTACTCTGTAGATCCGCACGTCAAGCACTTAAAGGGACACCCTGAGTGGGGTTCTAATCTGTAGTTCAGTGCGTCAGGCGTTTGATGGGCCAGCCTCTCTATTGTTCAGCTGCAGATGGGGGCATGTGTGGAGAGCCTATGGTAATGGCTCCACCCCCTACATGTGACTCAGCAGTATCTCCTTGCTTCCATGGATGCCTGGCTTTCCTCCACAGGCACTTCCCCCACAATCTCCTCCCTCATATCCCCTCCATCTGACTCTCCACAGTCAACAGCAGCCCTCCCCCCGGATTGCTGCACAACCCCTAAACTCCAGGTCCAAGCCACTGTGCCTTCCAGGGGACCAGTGTCACTGTCCGGGGTTGGTATGGCTGCGGCAAGGACTATCTGATTCTCATTCCATTTAGGCTGCCACAGAGCAGCTGTTTCATTCTCAGCCTTAAATGTTTCTCCTCTGACTCAGACAGTTGCCCCCAGTGTGGGGATCAGACCCCTGCTTCAGTTCCCCCACCCGCCGAGGGCAGGTCCGGTCCTTCTAACACTCCTGTTTCCCCCCTAGTTCCTTCATCCTCCCGAGTTTTGCGTGGGTCTATATATTCTTTTCCTCTGGTCACGTACTCCTGTCTGCTCTCAGCTGGTGTTCTGTGTGCATTTCTGTGTCTGAAGGTGTGGAGAGAGATGTGCTCCATGTCCACCTACTCTTCCGCCATCTTGTTCTCTGTAAGTAGCTTTTTATGTCTGTATCAGTATCCAAGTAAGGCCTATGCATTTCATTTAAACAGCTAGACTGAGATATAAGTGACTCACAAACTGTACAATTTGCTCATTTAAAGTGTATAGTTCAGCCATTTTTAGTATATTCAAAGTCATGTACCATCACCACAGTCAATTTTGGAACATTTTCATCACCCCCAAACTCAACTCATTACCAGTCACTCCCCATTACTCCGAGCCTGTGCCACCCCATGCCATAGGCAGCCACTATGGCACTATAGGCAGCGGTTTGTGTCTGTAAATCTGCCTACTCTGGATATTTCATAAAAATATTTGTGTAATATGTGGGCTTTATTAGTACTTTCTTTCACTTAGCATTCATCCTGTAGCAGATATCAGTACTTTCATTTCTTTTTATTTTCATTTCACCTGGTTATATATCTAGGACAAAATTACTGACTCAATTGGTAACTAACTTTCTAAAGAATCACAAAGCAATTTTTACAAGCCAGCTGCACCATTTTCCATTACTTAACATTCTTTGCATTGTGTAGGACATAAATTGTTCCACAGTCTGATCCATTAAATTTAGGTACGTTTGCAAGGTTAGCTAGTCTCTGAGGCCAGTGTTTGAGATTCCTGGGAGGACTCCTTAGCTGTCTCTTCTGGTTCCTTTTGGTAAACTAGCTGGTTTATGGATTATCTTGCCACTCTGCTAGAGCTACTAGCCTTAGTTGCTTACTACCAAAATCTCCATTATTTTCAAGAATACCTTAGGCTTGAACTTCACTCTATTTAAAATAATGTCAGAACTCTATCCTTAAGAGCTGTCTCTTGTCCCTGGGCAAAATCTCTCAGCCACCCTTCTCTGGATGTCAGAATGACACCTCTGCTTTACAAACAGCAGAGACAGTAACCTCTCGTCTTTGTCTCTCCTGATTTGGAACCTCTGCCCTAACTATCTGGGGCAAGGCCAGCCAGGTGACCAGTATTCTCAGCCTGGAGAGTAGAGCTGACCTAGTTACCAGTTAATTATTTTACCATATTTAAACACTGACATGGCACCTCTAGGTTTAAGAAATGCTTATTTTTTACAGTTGTGTTTGAAAGGCTTCATACTTTCAAATCAAAGTATTTAAAAAGCTTTTTAAAATGATTATTAAATAATCTGAATAATTGCTTTATAAATGTGGAGTTTTCCAAGGAGTTGATCTCTCACGCTAAAACATGACAACCTTGTTATTCTCCAATACCAGAAATAAATTAAAATTTTCCCAGAGACAGCTATACAGATAAAAGGGTGATAGCCACTCTCGCTTAAAATCTGGATCTCGGTCCAGCAAGTCTGTAGCACCATCCCTCAGTTTCTGTCCTATGATAGTAAGCAAACCCGTAAGGATTATTCACCTTCCAGCCTCCCTCATGTGTCTAGTTCATCTGCCAAAGCATGAATCCATTACTCGATGCTGTCATTAGTGCATCCTGTACTTCAGAAAGTAGACAACTTCGGCCTCACTGTGGGTGGACCACATGTTAACCACCTACCGTGTCTGTGTATTCCACACACACATCACATTGGGACTCCACCAACTCCATGTCAGGTATTTACTCCAATTCGACAAATGAGGAAAACTGGCTCCATAGAGAACAAGTACCTGGTATCTAGGTCACTGCGTTCTCAGGAAGCGGGGCTAAGATAGGAGCCCCTCATCCGTCAAATACCAAATCCTATGCTCTGTATAGAAAATCCATTGTCTCCCAGACACTTTAAGCAACTAACTAGCATTATAAACGTATCTATAATGGGGAAGGAGTTGTGATTAAAATTTTTTTGGATGAATAGCTCAGGTTTAGGGCCAGTCTTGACTCGATGGACGTGAGTCTGGGTGAACTCCGGGAGTTGGTGATGGACAGGGAGGCCTGGCGTGCTGCGATTCATGGGGTCGCAAAGAGTTGGACACAACTGAGCGACTGAACTGAACTGAACTGAGGGCCAGTCCCAGCTGCAAACAAGAACTCTCTGGCTCTGAGACCAGGCTGTAGTCCTTTAATCTGTCTGAGCTTCAGCTCCCCTCCCCCATCTGTAAGATGAAGTGTGCCCTCCCTATTCATGTGTCTGGCTAGTACTATTATGTTCTAAATATAGGAAAAGTATAATTGGATATTGTATGAGATTATGCAATTGAGTCATGGGGGAGGTCATGTATTAGTCATTGCTGCTGCTGCTGCTGCTAAGTCGCTTCAGTTGTGTCCGACTCTGTGCAACCCCATGGACTGCAGCCCACCAGGCTCCTCCGCCCATGGGATTTTCCAGGCGAGAGTACTGGAGTGGGTTGCCATTGCCTTCTCCAAATGTGACCCCATGGACTGTAGTTAACCAGGCTTCTCTGTCCATGGAATTCTTCAGGCAAGAATGCTGAAGTGAGTTGCCATTCCCTTCTCCAGGCAATCTTCCTGACCCATGGATCAAAGCTGGGTCTCCTGCATTGTAGGCAGATTCTTTACTGTCTGAGCCACCAAGGAAGCCCCCTTATGCACTTGATTATATGCCAAATTTTAATGAAAAATCTAGGCTAATTAAATAGCTGCATATTAATTAGGTAAGGTTCACTGTTCCTATGCTGAAGCAATTCCTCTTTATTTTTGTTCCCTTTTCACAGACTAGCACTCAGTATAGAAATTATAGAATGTAATATGTATAATGTGTCTTAAATAATTTCAGGTCTTGCAGTATGACAATAATGGAGCCTTTAAAAGAAACGTATTAATTGCTTTTAACCAAATGGTTATGTTTAACTGAAGTCTTGTACATGGCACTGATTTTTCTGTGAGGCTACTTTATCTGAACTACAGGAAACTGTGCTTTCTCTGTCAGCTTGGGTGCTGCTTGATAGCCATGAAAATGGCAAGATTATCCTACACACCAAAGTCAAGATTCTGTGTCACCACGCAGGCCTAAATGAAATGGTAAAAGGTAAGCCCCAGGAAGGCTATGTGATCCCAGGAAGATTCCTTATCACTGGGATTAAAGAGAAATGGAAATGGAGCTGGGATTTGATAGTATACCATGCAGTGGGGAGTGTGAATACAACACAAGCCTGCAGAGGGATGCAGATGCAGTCAGTGATTAAATTGTGTAAATTGCTTCTGCTTTTCTAAAACCATGAGCAAAACCACTTAACCTCTGAGTTACAGTTCATTCATCTAAATTTCATAATTAGGCAAAATGACCTCTTCTAGCTGCAATACTCTGACCACAGAACTAAGATGTCAGACTGGTGTCTTATAGCCTCCACCGCCACCTCACACCCCAAAACACCAAGGATCTGGTCTTACAAATACTAATGTGTGGTACCTGTTATGTAAACATGTAAGCATGACATACCTCTGGCTTGGAGACTTCTTTGGAGATCAGAGCGCTTAGTTCACAAAATGAAACAGCCAGACATGAAGGCACACCAGTTCCTCCCGTTGTTGGGCTGAGTTTTGATAATCCTTTCACTCAGTGGTCGCCTGCTTTAACGGAAAGATGAATGTACCTGCTCTGAAAATAAGCACTTTAAGTGCAAATATTGATCTTATATTCTAGCTAACATAGGAAAATAAATATAAACTTCTTGTTCCGTCAAAAATGCCTGTCTGCAGTTGTAAAATTTGAGCCCTTTAGCCCAACTTCATTTGGTGAGCAGTGTTTCATGCCAGAAAGACCACTGCCCTAGGAGTCAGAAGACCCCCATGCCAGCTTGGCCTCCTACTAGGTTTCTTCTCGTATTAAGTTTATTTGAGGCCTTAATTTTTTTTTTTTTTTAACCTCTAAAATAAGAAAACTGTGTTTCCCTAGATGGTCCTCTGAGGCCCATTCTTGTCCCTCAAGTTGTAATTTTCCAAATGCCCAGAATTCTATTGGCCCTGCTCATACAGATATGTGGGGCTTGGCTGCTTCATCACAGCATCCACTGGTGGTGGGGAGAAGAGGAAAGAGTAGCTCAAACAGATTCCATTTCTGAATAAGAGAGGACTGCACCTGCTTAGTTTCAAGATGCCCTTGGCTTAAGCCTGCAGACCTCACCCCAGACACCAGATTAGAATCAGAGCTCCCAGCAATTTTCCCAGAAACTGTAAACAAAAGCCAAAAAAAAAAAGATGCACGGCATGAAGGAGCAGCAGGTCATGTGACACACAAGAGGTGCTCACATTTGTTGAGTGAAACCATAAGGAAGGTAAGAGAAGACAGGCTGACACTTATCGTTTTTACTTATATTCAAAGTCAAGGTGAAAATAAAAAGCCAGAGATGCCCTATTTCATCAAATCTATTTCCCAGGCTCCAAGTGCTCCAAGAAACCACTGAGGAACTATATATTTTGCAACACAAGTAGCCCAGTCCATGAATTTTAGTCAGGCGGTGGAGTTAGCAGAAGAACATGGAATGTTCCAGTCTTAAAATATAGAACTTCCCAGGATGTCTGAGCCCCTAGCACTGAGATGGGAGGAGGTCAGCTTGATTTCTCTTCCACATTGACCTTTAACAAGGATGCTATTTCATCCTGTGTAGGAGCACATCTTTGAGTTTCTTACTCTCACCCTCCTGGCTTTTATCTTGCTTTTTCTGGTCTGCTTGGGACCTTGCCCAGCAATCATCACTTCCAACTGTTCTATAATTTTCACTGTCCCCTTCCCACTTGGCGTAAGAATGTGCTTACACTTGATATTGTCAACTTTTAAAACATAATCACACAGCTTACACTGTGTCATGTTACGAATGTCAGTGTTGGCATTTTCTTTCATCCCAGTTGCACTTGCTTCCTTTTTTCTTATTTCTATTGTTGTTGTTAAATCATATGTTTTCTGTAAGCTGTTTTAAATCTTTAGACTTGCATCTAAGGTCATGCAAATATTCATATGTTCCAACAGGTATCATAGCCAATTTGTCATCCTGCATCTAGCAAAGTAAGTTCCAAATGGAAGTTTGAGAACTCAATGAGTAAATGAGTATCTTAATGTATTAGGTAACATAAAACTAAAACAATAAATAAAGATGATATTTTTAAGACTGTCCCTCATTCTGTAAAAATTGTTGTAGGTTTCAAGATCTCAATTAATCTGAACTCTCTGGTAACCCGATCTTTCTAGTGACCAATTCTGAAAACAATCCCCTTTCTCAGGCAAACAGGAAGGTCGTGTATTAATATGTGTGGTTGAAAACTACTCTCAACAAGCAAAGAACAGTGAGTGTGATTAAGGTTTGGGACTACTCTAGTCTCCTCTCTGAGGCTTCAGTCATCTCACAATGTCATGTGGTTATTAACATTCAGCAATACGTGAACCGTGAACTTTCAGATGTTCAAGCTGGTTTTAGAAAAGGCAAAGAAACCAGAGATCAAATTGCCAACATCTGCTGGATCATTAAAAAAGCAAGAGAGTTCCAGAAAAACATCTATTTCTGCTTTATTGACTATGCCAAAGCCTTTGACTGTATGGATCACAACAAACTGTGGAAAATTCTTAAAGATGTGGGAACACCAGACCACCTGACCTGCCTCTTGAGAAACCTGTATGCAGGTCAGGAAGCAATGGTTAGAACTGGACTTGGAACAACAGACTGGTTCCAAATAGGGAAAGGAGTATGTCAAGGCTGTATATTGTCACTTTGTTTATTTAGCTTATATGCAGAGTACATCATGAGAAATGCTGGGCTGGATGAAGCACAAGCTGGAATCAAGATTGCCAGGAGAAATATCAATAACTTCAGATATGCAGATGACACCACCCTTATGGCAGAAAGTGAAGAGGAACTAAAGAGCCTCTTGATGAAAGTGAAAGAGGAGAGTGAAAAAGTTGGCTTAAAACTCAACACTCAGAAAACTAAGATCGTGGCATCTGGTCCCATCATTTCATGGGAAATAGATGGGGAAACAGTGGAAACAGTGTCAGACTTTATATTTTGGGGCTCCAAAATCACTGCAGATGGTGACTGCAGCCATGAAATTAAAAGACACTTGCTCCTTGGAGGAAAATTTATGATCAACCTAGACAGCATATTAAAAAGCAGAGACATTACTTTGCCAACAAAGATGCTTCTAGTCAAGGCTATGGTTTTTCCAGTGGTCATGTATGGATGTGAGAGCTGGACTGAAAAGAAAGCTAAGTGCCGAAGAATTGATGCTTTTGAACTACGGTGCTGGAGGAGACTCTTGAGAGTCCCTTGGACTGCAAGGAGATCCAACCAGTCCATCCTAAAGGAAATCAGTCCTGAATATTCATTGGAAGGACTGATGTTGAAGCTGAAACTCCAATACTTTGGCCACCTGATGCGAAGAGCTGACTCATTTGAAAAGCCCCTGATGCTGGGAAAGATTGAGGGCAGGAGGCAAAGAGGACAGAGGATGAGATGGTTGGATGGTATCACCTACTCAATGGACATGAGTTTGGTAAACTCTGGGAGTTGGTGATAGACAGGGAGGCCTGGCGTGCTGCAGTCCATAGGGTCGCAAAGAGTTGGACATGACTGAGCAACTGAACTGGACTGAACGGAACTGAATGGTAAGTTCTTCATAAAAATACAAATTTTTGTATAAAAGCTGAGCAAACCAGTTGGTATATTTAGCCACACTACTTAAAATGTATCCCCTTGAACAACAAAAGGATTTCAGTTTCACTTGGAGGATAAATTACATCAATAATACATCTAACTTGAGATTAACACTTGACATGTACATTGCCAAATGTATCTGTTTTTCAAATCCATTCCTTTAAGAAAACAAAAGTGCAAAGTATAGCTCTAGAATAAAAAGATCTGGTAATCAGTAACAGAAGCCAGTCCTCTGATTCCTGAAATACTATATGGAGCAGAGAGTAAGGTAGGATTTTAAGATGAATCCAACTTACGTCACGGAGGTGTAGCACAACTGTCAGCACATCCCTCGTTCACCGAAGAATCGTCCCACTTGTTCTTTTCAAAACATATTCAAGATGCAAGCAGAATCACAGCAGGCTTATAGGACTTTGTGGTGCATCATGACTTACTGCGAAGCTTGCTGTCTACCATGCCACCTATGTGGTACTCCTACAAAAACAGTTTAACCTAAATCCAATTATGAAAAAACAGGCAGAGATTCTGCAGAACAGCTGAACTCAGGACCCCAAAGTAGCAGTCTTGAAAGAAAAGAAGACAGACAACTCCTGCAGATTAAAGGAGACTAAAGCAGACGTAGCTCAAACGATAAAGAATCTGCCTGCAGTGCGGGAGACCTGGGTAAGATCCCCTGGAGAAGGGAATGGCTACCCACTCCAGTATTCTCGCCTGGAGAATTCCATGGACTGAAGAGCCTGGTGGGCTACCATGGGGTAACAAAGAGTTGGACACGACTGAGTGACTAACGCTTTCACTTTCAAAACAGATAAAACTAAATGCAACGTCTGCCCCTTGGTCAGATCCTGAACTGAAGAAAAAGATACAAAGGACATTTTGGGAACACCTGGGGAAATTGGAATATATACACATTTTAGACATGGAATTATATCCATGTTACACTTCCTGAAAGTGGTAAGTGAATTGTTGTCACATAGCCCTGCCCTTGTTCTTGAGAAACAGATGATGAAATATTCAGGCATGAAGTGTGATATAGACAAAAATTCACAGATAATGTAAGCGGTTCAGGAAAAAAAAAAAAAAAAGGTGTGTATGTGATAGATAGAGGCAAATCTAGTAAAATGTTAACCATTGTATAATAAATCTAATAAAGAGTATGTGGATACTCGATGTATTTTTCTTGCAAATTTTTCATAGGTTGAAAGCTTTCAAAATGAAAATACAAAAAAAAGTTTAAAATTGTATAAATTTTCTACTTCTGCTGTTTCTATTATTGCAGGACCAAATCTTTGCAGCTCTGTTCAGCTATCTTTAGTTTGTCTCCAGAACCACTGAGATTCTTCACTTGGTAAGTGTGTTAATTAACGAGTTCATTCTGTTCTCCTGGAGTTTTACAACCCATGACTTTCCACCATTTCCTCTTAAGCAGTTTATCTAGCTTCAGCTCTGATAACACCACCTTTGCTTATTCACCTTACTCTCTGCTCCTTTGGCCTCCTTCGCATTTCTCTCCTATTCTGTTGCATTAGGACCAGATGTCATCCTCCAAGTTGACTTCTGAGATCTTGACCTTTCCCATTTTTCCTGCAGGAGCACTAAGCTCTCCTACTCAAATGGTTCCCCTTATGTGACATAATTCGTTCTACATTTCTGCTTTATCTCTAGTCCCGAAACCTGGAAGATCTTTGGAACTCCTGCTAACTGAATATGCCTAAATCCATTCCACTCTATCCCTTTGGTGTATCCGAACTGTGTAAAACTCTTCTCATCCCCCCAATTCATAACCTAGATAGAAAATATCCTATTGACTATATAAGCCAACTTAAAGGAAATAATGAACACCACAAAATATACTGATGTGTTCATGTCCCTTAAATAAAGGATCATGGGGATATGATTGGCTATTGAAGCTAAACTAACCAGAAAGTGCATCTTTATTGGTATGTCCAATAATTGGGAATATCTCAAACCAAGGACAATAAATCACTATTTTACATTTTACCTCAGTCTTTTAACACTTCCAACTTTTAATGGGAACTTCAGCCACCCTGAATATCTCTGCATCATTTGGAAGATCTCCAGCAGGAGTAATCTATACGCCCGTCACTATAGACCTGTATTTCCCATTCAGGATGCTATACACTCTCCCCTGTGAGCAGCTCTTCGAGGGCAAAGAAAGCATAGCTCAACCCTCAACTCAGTCACAACTGGCTCTGCTGTCTCCATCCGTCCCTATACCTTCCTTGTCACATCCTACTCCCACTAAAAAAGTTTAATAGGATTTTTTTCACTGTGCATTGCTTTGTTTTAATAAATGATTTGCAGTGACAAAATATTAAACTTGCATAAGCATTTGTTTACGCATCAGTGAGGCAGGAGAAGGCTGTCATCACTGAGATACCTTCTAGCCCTGAGAGTCCCTGATCACAAGGATGCTACATAAAATCTTCTGCAATTAAGATGGTAATACCTTGGTGGGCTTTCCTGATAGCTCAACTGGTAAAGAATCTGCCTGCAATACAGGAGACCCCAGTTTGATTCCTGCGTTGGGATGATCCCCTGGAGAAGGGATAGGCTACCCACTCCAGTGTTCCTGGGCTTCCCTGGTGTCTCAATCAGTAAAGAATCTGCGCACAATGTGGGAGATCTGGGTTTGATCTCTGGGTTGGGACGATCCCCTGGAGGAGGCATGGCAACCCACTCCAGTATTCTTGCCTGGAGAATCTCCGTGGACAGAGGAGCCTGGAGGGCTGCAGTCCACGGGGTCACCAAGAGTCAGACACAACTGAGGGCCTAAGCACCCATGCGTTGATAGCAATAATTCATTGTTGAATATACTAACAGACAAATGGTGTGCAGAATTCTCTATACAATTAAAAGGCATCACAATTCAACAAATACACCTCTGTACAGGCCACAGAGACGCACTCCAGGTTCTGCCCTCCCAGTGCTCTAGTCCGGACATGTGCACCTGCATGGTGATGGAGTTGGGAGGGTGCAGGGTGCAGAATGGCACAGGGAGGGTCAAACATAAAGCACTGAATCACATCGAGAATTCCACCTCTCTGTCTTAGGGACTTCAGAGGTATAATGATGGGAATACCTAGCATTTTTTTAGGGCTCACCACGTGCCATTTAGCCCATGCCTTAGCATGTTAGTTACATGTTAAAATGCAGTCTTTTTATCTCTAATTTTCAGAGTAGGACACTAAGGATCTTAGTGGGATACTATAATCCAGGAAAGTGAGGTGACTTTCCCAAGTCCATAGTACTAGTAAGTGGCAGAGTGGATATTAAGCTCCATTTGGCTCCAGGACCTGCTCTTTTAAGAACTACTGTGGTCCCCAAAGCCAGCAGGTGGGTTTCCTCACTACAACGCTGGGGCCTCCTGCAAACTTAGCACCTCCTGTATGAGGTGTATTCCGTCTTGTGAAGCTGGGTCACAGCTGGGGCCTCTAGTCCTCCTCCATGGCTGTGCAGTGGTCTAGCAATCCCCACTTCTGCCCGTACCACTGGAGGCTCTTTGGTCTCCTTTGTACCTCTTCCCAAACTCACCATAGGCTCGATGGACTGGCAAATCCAGGGCATCAATTGTCCTAATGTTGCTCACCTGGGTAGAATGCTTGGCTGCTGCCCCTGTGGAAGGTGCCCACCTGCCTCAGAAACAGAATCATCGCCAACCCAGCTTGTATGGGAGAGGCTATTGATGTCCTCTGTGTACAGAGCAGGAGTCAGAGGCAGTGCAAGGCTGCCCGCACCCCTTTGCATCACCATCTTCCTTGTGGCTCTGCTGAGCCTGCTTGTCTGCCAGGTATAGCAGGGCCAGGTATAACACCTTCGTAGAAGACAGGCAGTCCACGGTCCTCCTGGTCCTCGCCTCTGGGATTATCTTTTTCATCCCAATCCTGGCCCTAATCCCCACCTGCTGGAGAGCCCACATCATCCCCAACATTGACAAGCATGTGGGCTGGGCCATCCCAGCCTTGGCCCTTTGCTGAATGAAGGTGGGAGGCTGCTGTGTAAGAGCTCCAGCCCTTACATAGTGCCTTGCTCTGCCCCTTCCTCTAACTTTTCAGGAGCCTCTGAACATCCCGCCAAGAATTATCTCTGAGGACAATAGAAGACTGAAGACTCTCTGAACAATGGAGACTTCCTCTCTTATTAAACTGGAGTCATCAGAGAGATAGTGATGCTTGTCGGCTTTGAGGTTGACTCTGACTCCCACTCTGGGCTCTGCTGCCGGTGTTCCCATCTTTGGATGTTGGAGCCAGAAGTGATACTCTGAGGTTTCTACATCTTCATCCCCCCTCCACCCCCTGGAAGTTGGAGCTCCTGCTCACACCCTCCCCTTGGCGGTAGAGCTGTAGCTGAGGACCTACCATGAAAGGCAGCTTTCTGTCCTGATAAAACAGTCTCTCTGAGAGGACCAGCTGCTACTGGGGGAGGAGCCTCCCTGGACCTGACGGGACACACACCCACCTTCCTCTCAATCTCTGGAACACCCCACTCCCATCCAGGGGCAGGACTCCTAGAACTTCAGCAGATAAGTTACCAAAGAGCCTTCACCTCCAGGACCTCTGACCTCTGGTTTCTGTGTCCCCTTCAATCTGTCACAGTGTGCCCTGACAGAGTGGGGTCTTCTACCCCTTCCCCCAAGTCCTGGCTGGCCTTTAGTCCTCCACCCTTTCACTTCTCACTCACTGTAAGCTTCTACTTACACCCTGCCCCATACCCTTAAGTTTCTCCCTAAATAAAGTTACTAGCCATGTGTGCATGTGTGTGTTTGTGTGTGCTAAGTCACTTCAGTCTTGTCCAGCTCTTTGCAACCCCATGGATGGTAGCCCTCCAGGCTCCTCTGTCCATGGAATTCTCCAGGTAATAATACTGGAGTGGGTTGCCACACCCTCCTTCAGGGGATCTTCCCAACCCAGGGATCGAACCCAGGTCTCTTATATCTGCTACACTGGCAGGCGGGTTGTTTACCACTAGTGCCACCCGGGAAGCATGTTTTAAAAGGCGGAATGAAGAGACGTCTACAGTCCAGGGGTATCTTTATCATCAGTGAGCTTGGTTAGAAACTCAGCAGATCAGTTTATAACTACGGCAAAACCATTGAGGTTTTCAATATTTATCAATTTTATCCTGAATATGAACATGAGGTATTCTGGATCAGTGTTCATACAAGAAATACACTGACCCCCCACCTAGGGTATTACAGTAAGAGCCAGGTCAAGTGTCTTACACAAGTAGCTGGACCCTCTGTAAGGGAGTGATGACGAACAGTGGTTTTTCTCTTTTGCTTATAAAAAGGAAGGGTAGTGCCTGTCCCCCTCCCTTCCTGAAATAGTCTCCTTAGAAATATATCTGAGTCCTTGCTCCTTATGTGACTAAAATAACTCTAGGAGCCACATAACCCCATTTATGAGCTAGAGACGTCTCCAAGGTCTGGACGGCAAACCAGAGCTAGCACTGCCAGTGGTCATGCCAGCATCCTGGGGCTCAACCTAGGGACCGAGTCTGTGTTGTAACAATTCAGCTCTCTCAGGGACATAAGAGAAATTGTATTATCACTTCAGATCAAATCAATTACCCAGACAGGTGGATCCAGATCTAATTCTCATGGTCTAGGAAAAGTGCCAGGAGGCTTGGACTTTTTTGCAGGGCACCATGAAAGCCAGGAAACCTTTATCTTCCTGTAAACACTCACCATGTTCTAACCCAAGGAGTGCCTAGAAATTTCTGATGTTCAAAAAATTAATTTTGTTCAATAAACTTTTGAGTTTATACTTTGTGAAAAGGTAAGATATTATTCCTAATTTGCAATGGTGCATGCAGTCAAGTTATTACAGGCCAATGGGACTAGAAACTAGTGCTTACAGTTTCAGAGCAGACACATCAATATCACATACAGGCAGGCTAACTGTCACATAGCAAGAAAAGATTCTAACCAGATATTTTACCTCAGATCAACCACATGAAAATTGCTGCCTCACTGTCACTGCACACAGAGCGCCTGAAGACCTGTACTATTAATAGACACTTATCTATCTGGACCCCTCTGCAGTTCACAAAATGCAATGCCCGTAAAACAGCTCCTTCATCTCCATAAAAATCAGTCAGAAGAGTATAGTCCAGAAGAAGTGAAGTTTCTTGCCCAAAGTGATGAATGAAAAATAGAAATCAAATTCTGATTCAGATCTTTGATCACAAAACCTGAATCCTTTTCACAAAGTGAATTCTATGTAATTCTAT
The DNA here is from genome assembly GCF_002263795.3 of Bos taurus. Taxonomy (NCBI): domain Eukaryota; kingdom Metazoa; phylum Chordata; class Mammalia; order Artiodactyla; family Bovidae; genus Bos; species Bos taurus. Next base: position 6,907,330 of record NC_037329.1, on the reverse strand, counting down.
GTAAGTAATCAATAATGTTTATAATATCATAATGTTAATTAATGCAATAGTTACAGTATATCTCATCCAAGTTCTGATGACATGAAAATGTTAAAAATTCTTAAACTAGACCAGTTTAAGAAACCGTGGAAGAATTCACTGAAGTCCTAACGTTACCATATGGCATAAGTCAAACACTGGAAAGTGGCAGCAGTAAGTGGGATAGTAGAGTACACGATAATCTAAGATGACATCACTTTATTTTTAATTCCTCTACCGACAATTCCTGGCAACCGCCTATCTTCTCACTGTCTACATAGTTTTGTGTCATAGATGGAATCACATTAAACAGCCTTTGCCGATTACCTTCTTCCACTTAGTAATATGCATTTAACTTTCCCCTGTGTATTTTAATAGCTTGATAGCTCATTCCTTTATAGCACTGAATAATATGCTCTTGTCTTGCTATCACACAGGTTATTTACCATCCACCTTCTGAAGGCATCTTGGTTGCTTCCAGATCTGGCAATTATGAGTAAGGCTACTGTAAACATCTATGTGCAGGTTTTTGTGTGAGTTTTCAATTCTTGTGGGTAAATACCAAGGAGTGTGTTTGCTGGATTATATTGTAAAAGAATGTTTTGTTTTCTAAGAAACTACCAAACTGACTTCCAAAGTAGTTTTGCATTCCCACCAGTAAGTTCCACATCCTAGGCAACACTTAAAGTTGTCAGTGTTCTGGATTTTGGCTATTCTAATAGGAGTGCAGAGGTATCACACTGTTGTTTTAATTTGCATTTCCCTGATGACTTATGGTGTGAAGCCTCTTTTCACATGCATATTCGCCATCAGTATTTCTTCTTTGTGAGGTGTCTATTAAGGTCTTTCACTCATTTTTCAATCAAACTATCTTCTTACTGTTGAGTTTTAGGAATTCTTTTATAATTTGAATAACAGTGCTTTATGATGCTGAAAAGGAGTGGTCAGATATAAGCCTTACCTTATATCTAATCTTAGTGAGAAAGCATCCATTTTCTCAGCATTAAGTATGCTGTTAGCTGTATTTTGTGTTTATTGGTTTGGTTGTTTTTGTAGATATTCTTTATCAAGTTGGGGAAGGTCCCCCTATTCATAGTTTACTGAGTGTTTTTATCATGAATGAGTATTGGATTTTGTCAAAAGCTTTTCCATCTATTGATATGATCATTAGATTGTTCTCTTTTAGTGACAGAGTAATATTAGTCAATATTTAAATGTTGAACCAGTCTTGCATATGTGAGACAAATTCCACTTGGTGGTGGTGTATAGTACATTTATATAGTTGGTACTCCATATCCATGGGTTTCATATCTACAGATTCAAACAACCCTGGCACCAAAAATATTAGAAAAAAGTACAGAAAGTTCCAAAAAGCAAAACTTGAATTTTCTGGGCATCAGCAACTCTTTACTTAGCATTTAAGCTGTATTTACAACTATCTATATGGCATTTACATTGTATTAGGTATTATAAGTAATCTAGAGATGATTTAAAATATACAAAAAGATACATGCAGGTTATCTGCAGATGCTACAGAATTTTATACAAGGGACTTGAAGATCCATAGGTTTTGGTATCTGCAGTGGATCCCGGAACAAATCCCTTGTGGATATTATGGCACAAGTGTATGTTATTGAATTTGATTTGCTCATTTCTTTTTTTATTTTTTTTTTTAGGATTTGTACATCCATGTTCACGACAGACATCAGTCCATAGATTTCTTTTCCTATAATGTCTTGTCTGATTTGGTATTGGGGTAATGCTGACCTCATAGAATGAGTTAGGAAGTATTTCTTCATATCCCCACTATTTCTGTCCTTTGAAAAAAATTGTAAACAACTAGTATAATTTCTTCCTTAATGTTTGGTAGAATTCACCAGTTGACTCATTTGAGCTTGGTGCTTTCCATTTTGGAAGGTTATTAATTATTCACTTTCTTTAATAGATATAGGTCTATTCAGATTTTGTATTATTTGTGTGAGTTTTAGCAGAATATGTCTGTCAAAAAATTGGTCCACTTCATCTGGGTTATCAAATTTAAGGGCATAGAGTTATATAGTATTGCTTGATTATCCCTTTAATGATCATGGGATGTCTCTCCTTTCATTTCTAATGTTAGTAATTTGTGTGCTCTTTTTCTTAGCCTGGCTAGACGCTTATCAATTTTATTCATATTTTCAAAGAAACAGCTTTTGGTTTTACTGATTTTCTCTATTGATCTCCTGTTTTTAATTTCATTTATTTTTGCTCTGTTTTTGGATCTTTTGGAGCTATAATTGACATCCAGCACTGTATAAATTTAAGGTGTACTGCATAATGATTCTACTTTCATACATCATGAAATGATTATCACAATAGGTTTAGTAAATATCCGTCATCTCCTACAGATATGACATTTTATTGACTATATTCCCCACAGTGTACATTTCATACCTAAGACTCATTTATCTGCTAACTGGAAGTTTGTGCCTCTTAATCTCCCTCACCTATTTCTCCCATTTCCCCGCTCCTTTTTCCTCGAGCAACCACCCATTTGTTCTCTGTATGTATGATTCTTTCTGTTTTGCCATGTTTGTTTTTTAGATTCCACATGTAAGTGAAATCATACAGTATTTGTCTTCATCTGTCTGACTTATTTCACTTAGTATAATACCCCTTGGGGCCCATCCATTTTGTTGCAAATGTTAAGATTTTATTCTTTTTTATGGCTGAGCAACATTATATATATATATATATATATATATATATATATATATAAAAAATATTTTGGTATATTATTTATATAAAATATATAAATGTATTTATATTATATAAAATATATAATTTATATAAATTATATATATATGTGCTATTAACTGGTACTTAAGTTGCTTCCGTATCTTGGCTATTGTAAATAATGCTGCAATGAACAGAGGCGTGCATATGTCTTTCCAAATTAGTGTTTTTGTTTTCTTCATATAAATATCCAGAAGTGGAATTGCTAGATCATATGGTAGTTGTATTTTTAATATTTTGAGAAACCTCCAGTTTTCCATAGTAACTTCTTTTAATTTCATTGATGCCTGCTCTAATTTTTATTATTTCTTTTCTTCTGCTTACTAATTTAATTCACTCTTCTTTTTCTGGTTTTCTGAGGTAGAAACTTAGATTATTGATTATAGAAATTTATTCTTTTCTAATATGTGCATTCAATACTATAAATTTTCCTCTAAGCACTGCTTTCACTGTATCTCACATATTTTAATAAGTTGCATTTTAATTTTTATTCAGTTGAAAGTGTTTTTTAAATTCTTGTGAGATATCTTCTTTGACTAATGTGTTATTTAGAAATGGTGCCTAATCATAGCATATTTTGGAAATTTTCAATTACCTTTTTTTTCTCTTGATTTCTAGTAGACTCCACCATAGTCAAAGAGCAGACAGTTCATTATTTCTATTCTCTTAAATTTGTTAAGGTGTATTCCAGAATGTGGTCTTGGTGAATGTTCCCTGTGAGATTGAGAAGAATGCATATTTTATGGGGTTTTTTTAAATTTTGTTTTTTGTGGGTTTTTTGTTGTTGTTGTTGCTGTTTGTTTGTTTTGGCTGTGCTGGGTCTTAACTGCCACATGCAGGATCTTTAGTTGTGGCATGTGGGATCTAGTTCCTTGACCAGGCCCAGGATCCCTGCATTGGGAGCACAGTCTTACCGCTGGACCATCAGGGAAGTCCTTGTATATTTCACTATTGTTGGATGAAGTGGTCTGTAGATGTTATTATATCCAGTTGATTGATGGTTCAACTATGGTTCAACTGATTGAGGTCGACTATGTCCTTACTGCTTTTTTGCCTTCTGGGTCTGTCCATTCTGATAGAGGGACACTGAAATCTCCAATTATGATAATGGATTCATCTATTTCTTCTTGTAACCCCCTTAGCTTATGCCTTACATGTTCTAATGCTGCATCACTTTTTTTTAAGCAAAGGTATCCTGTATAATTTTTAAAATTATATGAATACTTTAATGCAAATGCTTAGCATTTAAAATTATCGAAGCTTTATTTAAATAAAAAAATGTATTAAACAATGATGATTAACTCCAAGAATTATTTCATTTCTGCTATATAATTCTATATAATGCCAATCCTATGCGATACAATGAGAACTGCATCTTCACTATTCTTCACTCAAGGGCAGAGGAGGGAGTAATCAGACAGACACAAAGCAAAACACAATCCAAATACAGTGCTCCCGGGCTGATAAGTTTTGTTTTTACAGCTTAGTAAAAGCTTTATACTAAGTACTTAGTAAAAACTTTGTCACAGTTTAAGAATGCATGCTCTTTAAATAGAAATTACATATATACATTTAGTGTCTATAAACACTAGAAATATGTTAGACAGGGTAGGTCTATGTATTCTTCAAAAGTTGGGTAGGTTTTAAAAAGGATGAAGTAACATGACTTTCAAGGTCCAGGGGAATCCTGCCTGAAGGGTTTATCTTCATTGTGCAGGAGTTAAGGCGTCTCTGGGACCCTTAGGGTTTGTCCAAACTGGATTTTCTGGTCTTCAGTATAGCAAGTGCATCTTTCACTCTGTGGTAAATAACATTCTTCACCTTAATTTATCTTCATGATTAGTATAAGTTTGTGACAGATACCAGAATTCCTAGTTAGTCAGAAGCATTAACATGCTCTGGAGAAACAAAATCTTCAAACACTTTGATGTGACTATGTAAGTTATGAACCTTGCATGTAATTCCAGCTGGGATAAATGCCACATCTCTAGGAACTGTATAAACTGTATAAAAGCCCAGCCTTGAGTTCCATATTTTTTATGAAGATATTTTCTTAGTGATCAATCTAAATACCAGCTCTAATCACTGATAAGATCATGGTTGCAGGGTTTTCTTGAACATTCTCTTTTGATGCCTTTTTAAAGAATCTTCATATCTTCATATCTTTTTCATGTCTTAATTAACATATATTTGCCAGAAGGCTCCTGGCTCCTCTTCCAATAAATTGCTTTATTGTGAGTTCTTGAGAATTTCCATCTTGCACAACTTTAAGGACTTCCTGGTCACACTGTCCTTTGAGAATTCCCACATAGACCAGAACATTAGCCGTATCTGATGTCTCAGTAAAGACATTGCTCCACATTTTTAATCTTCTGGAGTAATTAATCCATAAGCATTATGGACCCCATTATGGGACCTCAGTCTGAGCAAATAAAGTAGTTAGGCAGCCTAGAGACAAAATTCAATTGTCAGCTCACCCTGCATACTCAAGTAACGGGATGCTGGCTTTGGTTTGGCCATCAAAGCTGGAGGACATGGCATCTCTGAACTTCCCCAATAGTCAGTCCTTAAGTATCAACATCATTAATTCTTTTTCATTTTCCAAGAGATTTGGAAAATCTTCAAATCCATTCCAGAAGTATCCTACTGTGGCTTCTGTGACGATTTCATTGTTCCTTGGTATAGCCTGAATGTTTGTGTCCTCCCAAAATTTGTATGTTGAAACCTAATCCCCAAGTGTGATGGTATTTGGAGGTGGGGCCTTAGGTTTGAAGGCAGAGCCCTCATGAATGGGATTAGTGTCTTTATAAAAGAGACCCCAGAGAGCTCCACCACCCCCTTCCATCACATGAGGACACATGAAGACAGCCACCTATGAACAAGGAGGTGGACCCTCACCAGATACCAAATCTACTGGCGCCTTGACCTTGAACTTCCCATCTTCCAGAACTGTGAGAAATAAATGTTTGGTTTTTTTAAGCTATCCAGTCTATGGTATTTTGTTACAGCAACTCGAACAGTCCTACAGTTTAGTAGATCTACTTCCTGGTCACCAAACACTTTGCTGAAGGAGTCGGGTTTCCAAAATTCAGTGTCCAGTTTATGATGGCTGGTTGCCCTTGTTTCCAGTACTCTCTGAACACATTCCAATTGCTCTTAATATTGGGATCTTGCAAGTACTGAAAGCAATTACTCCCACGGTCAGCAGTAAAGAGCATAGAATGCCAGGTATGTCCTGTGCCCTTGAGGTTCTTACATAAATCAGAGAAAGACATTTTTTACCAAAGAAGGAAAAATGTCATCAAGGATTTTTACTGTGCTCTTAAGTTCATATGTCTTTTTTTCCCTCCCTGTGGACATGCCTACTGGTTAGATCTGACAGCCAGTTTAAAAGGGAAGCACTAATTGGACAGGCTGATTTCATGCAGCTAGCTGGCTTGGAGGCTGCACCGCTCCTCACAGATGCTCATTCCAACACTGAGAAATTCTGCAGGAGCATAGCACCAAGAATTTTTTTTTTTCCTGACTAAGGCATTCTGTTTTATGTCTTCCTTTGAGACTGACTTTGTAAAGAGTTCAAACTGCCTGTATGAACAATTTGTCTCACTACTCATAAAATGAACAGACTTCAACATCATAGAGGGTTTTTCTAAGAATGACCTGTGTAGGCATCAAGTTCCCTGGTTCATGTATTTAACTCTTCATTCATCTCAACCAAGAAAAAGTCTTGCAGGTAATACCCCATTGGCAGTCTTCCCCCTTCATCTAGTAGCAATTCACACAAACTCCAAATTCACACTGAGGATACACTCAGTGCAAACTGAAGATGGTGGAATCACACGCATCACACATTTCCTGAACACCTTTGACAGCTCACTCCTAGCAACCCTCCAAGAGACGCTCTTACTATACGGTTGCACTGTGGACTGGGCTTCCTTTTCAGAAATTGCCATTTGATACAGATGTCTCCAACAGTGGCCCGGAGAAGGCAATGGCACCCCACTCCAGTACTTTTGCCTAGAAAATCCCATGCACGGAGGAGCCTGGTAGGCTGCAGTCCATGGGGTCGTGAAGAGTTGAACACGACTGAGCGACTTCCCTTTCACTTTTCACTTTCATGCATTGGAGAAGGAAATGGCAACCCACTCCAGTGTTCTTGCCTGGAGAATCCCAGGGACGGGGGAGCCTGGTGGGCTGCCGTCTATGGGGTCGCACAGAGTCGGACACGACTGAAGCAACTTAGCAGCAGCAGCAGCAACAGTGGCCAGGATGTACTTTTCTAAACCCACATCAGTCCCTAACATTTTTGGTTACAGGTACCCATAAGCTAACTACTTCATTGTTACTAGAAACACTTTGACAAAGGCAAGGTTCTAATAACCTAGTGAATAAAGTTTTCTAGAATCTGTGTGAGGAGACTTGTAATCATACAGCTCCCTTTTCTCTTTCATCACTCACCTCAGAGAAACAGTGCCTAGGATGACTAAACTGACATTATTTCAAGTATACTAGGTCAGGAGTGCCTTGGGAAGCAGAAAATCTAACTAAACAAAGAATGTAGAGATTGGCGGTCATGGACGTTGGTCAACCACTAAGCCATGTCATCAAGAGCCTAGACTTTATTTGCTCTATCATCCTTAGCTGTGTGGCTTCCTAGATGGTGCAGAGGTAAACAAACTACCTGCCAATGCAGGAGACACCAGGGGTGTGGGTTTGATCCCTGGGTCAGAAAGATCCCCTGGAGTAGGACATGGTAACCCACTCCAGTATTCTTGCCTAGAGAATCCCATGGACAGAGGAGCTTAGCAGGCTACAGTTCATGGGGTCACAAAGAGTTGGACACAACTGAACATGTATGCACAACCTTGATCCTTAGCTGTTAGCTTTACATCTTTGTGTCTTTCGATTTATGGTCTCAAGATGCCCACTGAATTTTCAAGCAAAGAAGAAGAGGGAAAGATCACTTCCAGTCCCCACCATGCCTTTTATCAAGAAGGAAAAAGCTTTTCCAGAAGTCCCCTGTAAATACCTTTGCAAATTTCTTTGGCCAGTCTGGGTCATTTGGACACTCCTACCTCCAAAAGAATCTGGAAATCAACTGTATTGAAAAGAATAACAAAATTAGCTTAGACCAATTATGATTCATCCCCTGGAGCTGGGCAGACTGCTGCCTGTATTAGTTGGCTATTGCTGTGAAAATGCTCGATAACAAGCAACCCCACATTCTTAGTGGTTTACAAGAACAAGCATTTGTTTCTTAATTATAATCGAGTAGGTCATTTGTGTGGAGTAGGAAATGGCAACCGACTCCAGTGTTCTTGCCTGGGAAATCCCAGGGACAGGGGAGCCTGGTGGGCTCTCGTCTCTGGGATCGCACAAAGTTGGACACGACTGAAGCGAGTTAGCAGCAGCAGCAGGAAATGGCAACCTACTCCAGTATTCTTGCCTGGGAAATCCTATGGACAGAGGAGCCTGGTGGGCTACAATCCATGAGGTCACAAAGAGTCAGACACGACTGAGAGACGAACACACACAGGTCATTTGTGACTCTGCTGGGTTTGACTAGGATCAACTGGACTTGAATGTAGGCTGTGTGTTTTCACGTCCGCTCCATATATCTTCTTATTCTGGCACTACTGGCCACATAGCTTATTCTTCTCATGGCAAATGATAGGTGCACAAGAAGCCAGGTACAATTTATACTAACACATTTAGAGGATCTGCTCATGTCCTGTCCAGTAACATTACATTTGCCAGACAAATCACCTGGCCAAGTCCAATACAAACTAGGCGAGAATATACGCTCTGCCTATTCCAGTGGAAAGTGCTAGAAAGTCATGTGCCAAAAGGTGCGTTAATGGGTGTGTAATTCTATTAGAGAGAATGAAGAATTGGGAACAAAAATTCAATCTGTCCCCTAATTCCACCAACCTGGGGAATGAGAAAGAAAGGAATGGCTCTTGGGTAGGCATCCAGAAGTGTCTTCCCACCAGAGTAGTCAAAAGAAGCCTTAGAAACTTCTTTTTCTGATTTAGTTAGCAGAGGGAAGAGGGGAAAGTAAGGAAACAGTAAAGTTACAGACTGCTTTCCTGGGCAGGGGTCTCCAGCTATAACACTGACGGCTAGTTGAATAGGCTGACAGACTGTTTCACAACTCAAACTCTCAGTTTCACAGTCTGACTGCCTGCAAATAGCCTGCGTGTCTCTGATGCAGGAGGTGCCAGGTATGACACTAAGTACTTCGAATGCATTAACTCACTTTATCTTCACAACAAATTTATGAAGCTTTTTCACTTTACAGTTAAGTGGTCAGGGGACTTAGGCAGCTGCGCACCCATGGCAAAACCACTAGCAAAGCCCAAATCCCTCTGATTTCATTCACTCAGCCATCTATTACTCACCAGGTGTTGACTGAGGATGCAGGCCAATAACACAGTCCCTGACCTCCAGGACTTCAGATCTCAGTCTCTAAGTTTCCCAGCCCAGTGGACTTTACATGTCAACTAAAAAAAATTGAGTCCAAGACAAATGTGTTTTATTTTTTTAATCAATATACTTTATGCCAGTTACACTTCTAAAAGCTTATCATGATATATTCCAATAAACCATCATGCCTACTCTTGGAGATAAGTACTATTATTCCACAATTTAAGTATGAATGAACTGAGATCCTGAGAGGTTTCCTTTGTTACCTTTGTGAGAGGGAATGTTCTCACATCATGTATGGATGTGAGAGTTGGACCATAAAGAAAGCTGGGCACTGAAGAATTGATGCTTTTGAACTGTGGTGTTGGAGAAGACTCTTGAGAGTCCCCTGGACTGCAAGGAGATCCAACCAGTCAGTCCTAAAGGAAATTAGTCCTGAATATTCATTGGAAAGACTGATGCTGAAAGCTGAAACTCACCTGACGTGAAGAACTGACTCATTGGAAAAGACTTTTATGCTAGGAAGCACTGAAGGCAGGAGAAGGGAACGACAGAGGATGAGATGCTTGGACGGCGTCACTGACTCGATGGACACGAGTTTGAGTAAGTTCCGGGAGTTGGTGATGGACAAGGAAGCCTGGTGTGCTGCAGTCCATGGGGTCTTAAAGAGTTGGTACCCAACTGAGTGACTGAACTGAACTGAGAAACGGATGGAGCAGAATTAGAAACCAAGCCACTTGACTCCAGAATCCACCTTTTCACCACACCTGCCATGCACAGTCCATGACCAGTAGAAAATAGATTTCTTCAAGTAAAGTAATAAATCAATACAGCGTTTTCTGATGCATTTTCTCATTAAAAGATATTAGTTATAAACTTATTGCATAAAGGCCTGTTAACTACTTTATGTTAAAAAGGGTTCCTCACACTTAACACAGGCTTTCCAGGTGGTACTCAGTTCAGTTCAGTCGCTCAGTCGTGTCCAACTCTTTGCGATCCGATGAACCGAAGCATGCCAGGCCTCCCTGTCCATCACCAACTGCCGGAGTCCGCCCAAACTCATGTCCATTGAGTCGGTGATGCCATCCAACCATCTCATTCTCTATTGTCCCCTTCTCCTCCTGCCCTCAATCTTTCCCAGCATCAGGGTCTTTTACAATGAGTCAACTCTTCGCATCAGGTGGCCAAAGTATTGGAGTTTCAGCTTCAGCATCAGTCCTTCCAATGAACACCCAGGACTGATCTCCTTTAGGATGGACTGGCTGATCTCCTTGCAGTCCAAGGGACTCTCAAGTCTTCAACACCACAGTTCAAAAGCATCAACTCTTCAAAAGCGCCAGGTGGCGCTACTGGCAAAGAATCCGCCTGCCATTGCAAGAGATCCAAGAGACACAGGTTCGATCCCTGGGTTGGAAAGATCCACTGGAGTAGGAAGTGGCAAACCACTCCAGTATTCTTGCCTGGAGAATTCCATGGACACAGAAGCCTGGCGGGCTACAGTCCATGGGGTCACAGAGTCGGACACAAGTGAGCACACTTAAAACACTTGGGGTCATGGGTCTGGTATTTTTTTAGTGTTTCAAAATTATAAACTAAGAGAGAAGATATCAAAATATAAAATGACAGTTGTCGTTTCTTTTTCTTTAAATCTCACAGACTGGATTTCATTGAGTCCACTATTTTATCTGCTTGATGTTCACTTAATACTTTACAACTGCTAATTAATCACACTACATTTTAGCCATAATTATTAAAATCGCCTCGTATTCGGGTGCTGGAGGCACCTTTGGAGCCCTCTTGCCTGCCAGTTCCACCGAAGTCACAAGTGGGGCGGCAGCCCGTCACTCCGGCTCCTGGTCCCCAGCCACCTGGCGACACAACTGCGGGGCGATTTGTCGGCACCCGGGCGGCGCTGCTAAGCGCTGATTCCCCAAAGCTGTGGGGCTGCCCGCCGCCGCCCGTCTGCTGCCGCAGAACTTCCGGTCCAGGGCCCAGACTCCGCGCTGAGGACCGGAGCCCACCGCCCACACTGCAGCAGACTGGCCCTGCTCCATATCCAGGGCGCCTTTCAGCCGGAGCAAATTTTTCAGAGCATCAAGCAAGACTACAGTCACTATCAGAAGTGGAGTCATTCAGAAGTTGTTCTTAAAGCTTGTATTTTGGGAATTCATCTCCCTCCTCGGCATGCCCAGCATCTAGGTTCTCCAGGTTCCTCCTGTATGAACACCAATCAGTCCTCCTCCATCGTCCAACAAGTTGCAATTATGTGTAAGCATCTCTTACAAGACTAAAAAGATCATATTTGGGAAGGGTATGAGCAAATCCTCTACAGCTAATTAGCAGAATGGTATGAATCTTTTGTGAAATTCACACATCGTGAGATTAGGCCACGAGATGGGAGGAGGCCAACAAATTAAGTGTCCTGAAGCTGTTTGCACGTCTGGGTACCAGGCTAGCCATCAAAGAGATGGCTGGTATGTACTTTTTGCAGCTGGTTTGGTTTCATATTTCACTCCAAGTTTACTACAACCTGAGAACACTTAAGTGTTTCTACAGGTCCTTTTTATGAACTTAAACTTTCTGGTTGCAACAAGGATCTCATTTCTGTTCACCCAATAAACAGCCATGCCCTACTGGGATAGATTTTCCAAACAAAACAGCTGGAGGAACAACTTAGCAAAATATACCTTCAGTGGCATTTAACGAATGGAGTTTCCCCGTGCACAATTCTGTAAGACGTGTGTGTATGTATCTTTTACATTATTGCTAGTTTTGTTCAATTAAAAAAAAATCCTTGGGGATTCTGGCTGTGAATGTGAGACGTGATAACTATGGTTAAAAGACTATGATCTTCTACAGACCATTCATGTTTTGTGACCATGTATTAAATACATTGCAACAGTGGATTCTGTGTAGGAATTATGGTTAAATACAGGGGCCGTTTCCAGGCACAGAATGTGAATCATAAGTTAGTATGGGCATCAGATGGTCTTATAATGATATAGCAAAGTCTGTGGTCCTAGGTCTGCAAATGCATGGTAGGGAAGTAGGACAAACCAGAAATGAGCCACTGACAGCTGGATTCTCTCTAGCTGGTATTAGGAAAATACTTTGATTCCAACCCTTAAACACCCACGTGGCGCCTGTGTTCACTCAGTCACATAAAGAGCTCCCTGGACACTGACCTCTAAAAAGAAAACACTTCCTCTGGAGTGAAAGCATCAGGATTTATTTGGGAGCTTAGCAGAGGTGAGCATAGGGTGGGCCTGATTCAGGAGGCACTGCTGCTTGGCAGAGACCACTTGACCTTTGTATCTGTTCTAAAAATAGAACTTGGATTCCTTGGTCAGATTCCCCCAAATTCTTTTAAGAGGTGTCCACATCCAACTGGCTTGAGCTTGGCTTTGGCAGCCCTTCCGTAAAATTGCTTATGGATTGTTTTTCACACTGTTTCCAAGGCAGAGAAACAGCAAGCAGCCTCTGCTTGGAGGAAGTGGAAGTTAAACATACATTTATTCATTTACAGTGACTTGTTCAGGACCACATTTTATAAAATGCTTTGTTTCTTTTATTGTTGTTTCTAGAAAGAAAAGTTCTATTAAAACTAATAGTTTCGATATGGAATAATTTTTTTAATAGGGCTTATTTGGGGACTTCTCTGGTGGCTCAGTAGTAAAGAATCCACCTGACAATGCAGGAGTCATGGGTTCAATCCCTGGTCCCAGAAGATCCCACAGGCCAAGGAGCAACTCAGCCCTTGTGCCACAACTCTTGAGACTGTGCTCAAGAGCCCATGCTCACCAGCAAGAGAAGCCCCCGCAGTGAGAAGCCCGCACACCACAACTAAAGAGAGTCCCCGCTTGCCACAACTAGAGAATGCCTGCACACAGCAGTGAAGACCCGGTGTAGCCAAAAATCAGTAAATACACACAACTATTAAAAATGACAGTAAAATGAAATAGGGCTTATTTTGAAAAATTGAGTTTAATTCCCATGGGAAAAAAAATTTTAAAGGTAACCTTATTGATAAATACAGTTGCAAAATTCCTAAATAAAATATTCACAAACTACTCTTGAAGGAAAGTTACAAGGCTCAAAATAGCCTGGAGTTAAAACTCCCCTCCTATCCTCCCCACCATTCTATGCAAAACAAAGGGGTCTTCTCACCTGAAGAAAAAAATGGACATTAAGGTTGATTACGCCCAGCTCCCAGCTGGTCCCAGCCTCTGGCCGATCTCCAGAATTCCTTACACCAGCCTTTTAAGAGATAACTAACCTGAACAACCTTGGAGAAGAATAGGCCCCATTAAGGCAGTAGATTTCCACATATATGCCTATATATACTTACTCTTTTCTTGGATTAGTGCAGCAGCTCACTAATCTGACTGCTGCCCCTTCTCACCTCATTCCATTCAGTTCAGTTCAGTCACTCAGTCATGTCCGACTCTTTGCGACCCCATGAATTGCAGCACGCCAGGCCTCCCTGTCCATCACCAACTTCCAGACTTCACTCAGACTCATGTCCATTGAGTCGGTGATGCCATCCAGCCATCTCATCCTCTGTCGTCCCCTTCTCCTCTTGCCCCCAATCCCTCCCAGCATCAGAGTCTTTTCCAATGAGTCAACTCTTTGCTTGAGGTGGCCAAGGTATTGGAGTTTCAGCTTTAGCATCAGTCCTTTCAATGAACACCCAGGACTGATCTCCTTTAGGATGGACTGGTTGGACCTCCTTGCAGTCCAAGGGACTCTCAAGAGTTCTCCAACACCACAGTTCAAAAGCATCAATTCTTCAGCTCTCAGCTTTCTTCACAGTCCAACTCTCACATCCATACATGACCACAGGAAAAACCATAGCCTTGACTAGACGGATCTTTGTTGGCAAAGTAATGTCTCTGCTTTTTAATATGCTCTCTAGGTTGGTCATAACTTTCCTTCCAAGGAGTAAGCGTCTTCTAATTTCATGGCTGCAATCACCATCTGCAGTGATTGTGGAGCCCCCAAAAATAAAGTCTGACACTGTTTCCACTGTTTCCCCATCTATTTCCCATGAAGTGATGGGACCAGATGTCATGATCTTCATTTTCTGAATGCTGAGTTTTAAGCCAACTTTTTAACTTTTCTCTTTTACTTTCATCAAGAGGCTTTTGAGTTCCTCTTCACTTTCTGCCATAAGGGTGGTGTCATCTGCACATCTGAGGTTATTGATATTTCTCCCAGCAATCTTGATTCTAGCTTGTGCTTCTTCCAGCCCAGGGTTTCTCATGATGTACTCTGTGTATAAGTTAAATCAGCAGGGTGACAATATACAGCCTTGACGTACTCCTTTTCCTATTTGGAACCAGTCTGTTGTTCCATGTCCAGTTCTAACTGTTGCTTCCTGACCTACATATAGGTTTCTCAAGAGGCCGGTCAGGTGGTCTGGTATTCCCATCTCTTGAAGAATTTTCCACAGTTTATTGTGATCCACACAGTCAAAGGCTTTGGCATAGTCAATAAAGCAGAAATAGATGCTTTTCTGGAACTCTCTTGCTTTTTTTGATGATCCAACGGATGTTGGCAATTTGATCTCTGGTTCCTCTGCCTTTTCTAAAACCAGCTTGAACATCAGGAAGTTCACAGTTCACATATTGCTGAAGCCTGGCTTGGAGAATTTTGAGCATTACTTTACTAGCGTGTGAGATGAGTGCAATTGTGTGGTCGTTTGAGCATTCTTTGGCATTGCCTTTCTTTGGGTTTGGAATGAAAACACCTTTTCCAGTCCTGTGTCCACTACTGAGTTTTCCAAATTTGCTGGCATATTGAGTGTAGCACTTTCACAGCATCATCTTTCAGGATTTCAAAAAGCTCAACGGGAATTCCATCACCTCCACTAGCTTTGTTCGTAGTGATGCTTCCTAAGGCCCACTTGACTTCATATTCCAGGATGTCTGGCTGTAGGTGAGTGATGACATCATCGTGATTATCTCACCTCATTTGTAAAGTGCTGGTCTCCTTTTTCTGAACCTCGCCTTCTCTAACTCCCTTACCCTACAACACTCATCAATGTACAAGAAAAAACACTACATCATAACCAACGGTGGATCTAGAAACGCAAGGATTTTCCAACACTGGAAAATCTATTTATGCAGGTGACTGAAATATAAATAATATTTAAATCCTTAGTAATAAAGGAGATTCCCTAAGAAAGACAAAGTAGATAAAGTGATTCCCAAGAATGTGATCTGCAACATTTAAAATGTATGCAAAGGAGATCTCAAAGGAGCTCCAGTTAAATGAGGGTGGAATTGGCAAGAAGTGTGGTGTCCAGGCATTGGAGAGGAGAAAGGGTTTCAAGTGGTCAAGCCTTGAGACGTCAAGTAAGATGAGGACTGAGAACTATTAATTTAGCATGGTAGTGGTCACTGTTTCTGGGATAATCACAATTTCTGTGGAGTGATGGGAGAGAGATCTGATTAGACTGGGTTAAGGAAAAATGTGAAGTGAGAAATGGAGCTCAGACTATAGAAAATTCTTTTAAGAAGTTAAGAGTTGAAGGGAACAGATAAATGGGGTGGTAACATGGCCTTTTTAAGAGGAATTGGTAAAAGAAAGGTTTTGTTTCTTTGTATATTGTTTTATATTTGTTGGTGTTATTTAAAGATGATAGGTACTGGACATATTTTATACCAAAGGGAAAAAATCAATGAATAAAAGTTTGACAATCCAGGAAGAAAAGACATAATTATGGGAGTAATGCTTTCTCCCTCAGCCAGGAACACCTTGCGAGACTCCAACTCAGGTGAAAGTCAACTGTCTTCCATGCTCCTGAGCTTAGTAAGGGAATGGGGGGTGGGGGTGGGGGTGGAAATACACAGCTAGTGTCACTTAAAATCCGTGACTACAAATCTCAAAAGAACACTTAACAGTCCTTCCACACTTTGCTAATATGATGGCTTCACCTCTCTCCAAAATAACTACATCACACAGTCTTCTCTCTCCAAAAGCTGATGTTCTTTTCCTCCCCCACTAAAACAGGAGCTGTTAGGTAGCCATCTGTCATTTTCACACTGCCACATCTACCTGCTTTTGTGCACCCGTCGTCTTTCTTCTGTCTCTCCGTGTGGTCTGGTCCCCACTTCATTATAATAGGACACCAGTTTAAGGATAACTGAAATACGCAGACTTTCTTAGAAGAAAGCTCCGTCCAAATAAAACTGAAAAATCACTAAAACTGTACACAATAAAAATGTGACTAAAATTAATGGAAATATTCAATCTCCTTGAAAAAGTTAGATGCACAAACTGACCTGGGAAAATTAGATTTGGGAGTAATAATCCACCCAAATAAAGGTCCAGTGCTATGTGTCATCAGCAACAAAAATCTTTTTTAAAGATTCCACATAAGTACAGTATTTCTCTGACTTACTTCACTTAGTAAAATACCCTCAAGGCCCATCCGTGTTGTTGAAAATGGCTGTAATAACCTTTAATGTTCATTAGAAAGAACCTCAGTGTCTTTACCGAGAAACAAATTTCAAGCCATTTGCTGCTTTGCATTTAAATAAAGAGCTTGGCCATAGCCCTATCAACCTAACAACAAGTAAAAAGCTATACGTAGTGAAAAATCCACAATCTTCTTGGACCCATAAAAAAAGGGGAAGGACACGCAGCAAACTTCTGCCCCCAAGACTGGAGAGGCAGACAGCAAATACAGAGTCACGACTCTCCAGACCAGACAGCCCCTCTGGAAACAGCTGCAGGGAAGGAAAGCGGGGCTGTAACCGATGCACAGCTGGAGGCTCAGTGTGGGCAGCGCTGAGAATAAAAAACTTCAGGGGCTCAGTCAGAGGGCGCCCCCGCAGTATCGCGAGGTTTGTTTCCAGGAGCTCAAGCAGGTTCGCACAGTAAACATTGGAGAAAAACCCTGTCCTGTTTCCAGCAGGATTGGGGAAAGGGGCCTATTTTGAAATATGTCATCGCGTTCTCAACGAGGCCGGCCCTCAGGTTAAACAGAGTTAACCAGACCCCGACACCTTGGAGTGTTATTAGAACCTAACTCACCTGGCTGGGGAAGGAAATACTCCAGCCAGCCCCAGCCCACTCTAGCCATCCTCTCCCACGGAACTGAGAAACACTTGTGATGTTCACAGTCCAGAGGTACAACTTCACTGAGAGACTGAGCCCTAATCACAGGGCTATAGAATCCTTCCCCCTACGCCACATACCTCACCACCATATTACTAAAGGCCCAATACAGCATTTCCTTTTACCCAGTACATCATGTCTGGTTATCAGAAGAAAAAAATTACAAAACATACTAAAAGCAAACACCACCACCAATGCCTACATAGTATTCCAACAGAAGAAAGCATTGTATTCTACTTTTACAGGCTCCTATCTATGTTGTTTAAATTTTCCACCATCCTAAAATGATAAAAACTCTTGTGTGTATATATTTATAATTTGATATTTGTAATCAGATGGTAAATTTCCTTAGGATGCATTGCTAACAGTGATTTGCCAAATGTTTGAAAATAATAGATTATCACCTAGCTTAGTAAACAAATACTGTACAATATTACTTATACATGGTATCTAAAAAATACAACTAGTGAATGTAATTTAAAAAAAAATAGACTCATAGAAAACAAATGGGTGATTACCAGTAAGGAGCGGGGAGGGAGGGGCAATATGTGCCTGCGTGCTTAGTCACTCAGTTGTTTCCTATTCACTGCGACCCCGTGGACTGGAGCCCGCCAGGCTCCTCTGTCCCTGGAATTCTCCAGGCAAGAACACTGGAGTGGGTTGCCATTTCCTTCTCCAGGGAATCTTCCCAACCCAGGGATCTAACCCAGGTCTCCCGCATTGCGGTCAGATTCTTTACTGTCTGAGCTATCAGGGAATCCCAGGGGCAATACAGGAGTAGAGAATTAAAAGGTATTAACTATTAGGTACAAAATAAGCTACAAAGATATATTGTACAGACAGAGGAATATAACAAATATTTTATAGTAACTATAAAATTTTTGAATCACTGTATTGTATACTTATAACATATAATAAATTTAAAAAAATTTAGCCTCTGGCATAGGAGAGAAGAGCATGGGCACTGTGGGGGAAGAGGAAAAAATAAGTCAATCTAGACAAAGATACGACCAACCTAGACAGCATATTAAAAAGTAGAGACAATTACTTTGCCAACAAAGGTCCATCTAGTCAAAGCTATGGTTTTTCCTGTAGTCATGTATGGATGTGAGAGTTAGACTATAAAGAAAGCTGAGTGCTCACGAATTGAAGCTTTTGAACTGTGGTTTTGGAGAAAACTCTTGAGAGTCCCTTGGATTGCAAGGAGATCCAACTAGTCCATCCTAAAGGAGATCAGTCCTGGGTGTTCACTGGAAGGACTGATGTTGAAGCTGAAACTCGAATACTTTCACCACCTGATGTGAAGAGCTAACTCATTGGAAAAGACCCTGATTCTAGGAAAGATTGAAGGCAGGAGGAAAAGGGGACAACAGAAGATGAGATGGTTGGATGGCATCACTGACTCAATGGACATGAGTATGAGTAAGCTCTGGGAGTTGGTGATGGACAGGGAAGCCCAGCATGCTCAGTCCACGGGGTCTCAAAGAGTTGAACATGACTGAGTGACTGAACTGAACTGATCTGAGACTTATGACCACATTTATTTCTCTTTGTAAAATGTCTATATTTAAAAAATAAATAAAAAATAAAATGTCTATATTAATTTTTTGAGTATGATAAAAAAATATCCTTGGATTTCAAAGAATGTGTGGAGAAAAGTAAGCCTACCTCTCATATGTCTCCCAGTTCCTGGTTTTCTCCCTAGTTTCTCTATCCTTTTAGATATCAAGGTGAACCAAACAAAAAAAAACCAGTTTTGTAGATCAAACACAGTTTAAAGTTTTCAGAAATGCAATATGGTTCCACCTAATATGATATGCACATCCATTTACTTTTCCAAATATATGACCATAATAAGCTCGGTGACGTTTTCATATATATCAGGAAGTTTTGCTGTCAAATTCTGTCCTCAGTGGGTACAAAGAAAGTGAAGTTGCTCAGTCGTGTCCTACTCTTTGTGACCTCATGGACTGTAGCCCACCAGGCTCCTCCATCCATGGAATTTTCCAGGTTAGAGTATGGAGTGGGTTGCCGTTTCCTTCTCTAGGGGATCTTCCCGACCCAGGGATTGAACCCGGGTCTCCAGCATTGCAGGCAGACGCTTTACCATCTGAACCACCAGGGAAGCCCCTCAGTGGGGACAAAATATCCACAAATCAGGTTTTAAAAATTAAAACTGCCAAGGGACATCAGATAAGTGGAATAGAGGTCTTGGAGGTGGTGTAATTCATTTTCTTAAAATGAGAAATTGTTTCCTTTAACTTGAAGAGAGAGCAACACTTTTGAAGTCTATAAGTTACATAAACAAATGATAAGAAAACATATTGTGTGAAGAATATCTCCCACTATCAAAGCTCAATGATTTCCTACAGTAGGAGAAAGCCCAGCCTCAGGCTATGAAGGCATGCAGGCTAGAGGGTGCTGTGGTTCTTCCACGCTTGTTCCTGTAGCCAGGATTTGGGGATAAAATTGCCTAGAATAGTTTCTATACTATTAGAGGACCGTGGGTGAATAGTATTTCTGTTACAGCGTCACTTCCTGAAGTACCTTTCCTGATTAAAAAAAAAAAGAAGAGGAAATTATTAAAAATACTTAGCTACGTAAGTAAAATAATATCTTTTCAAGAAAAATGCAGATTATAGACCTGGAAGAAACCATGGAAACTCCATGGTTCTTAACAAGGAATCATATCTGTTTTGCCATGGCATTTTGGCTAATTATTCAAGGTCAGTAAAATGATTTTTTTTTCAAGTTTGAACCTGGATCTTTGGATATGGCAGCTTTGGAAAGTGATCCTTCCTATTTTTGTTGTCCAGCTCTTCTGAATTACAGCTCAGTCACCTCTTCAAAAAGCATTCCTATCATTTTCTCCACAAAGTGTATCTGGAATTACTATATCCTGATCAACTCTGCTGACCTATAAAATGCATTTCCTCACTCCCAATCTCTGAAGTGAAATTTCCCCTATACACAGTATAAATTGTCTATTCATGTATTGGGTTTAATTTGACCTTCCCTTGCCTCTGTGTAGTGCGTTCAGTTTCCTGTTAAAAGCATTTGCTTGTACATTAGGCTGTTTGTTTCTGTGGGAAAGTATGTTTTGTGTCAGTTTAGAAAATGGTGGTTGGGCTTCCAAGCCAAAAAAACGATACAGTCTATAATTTACGTGAACCATGATGCCGATGCCCCCCTTTTCAATTATACCTCCATTCCATTGAGTAAGCACTGACGAGGCATGTACTGGAAGATTTTATTGTGTTCCTGATGTGGGATACTAGCAACAAAAATTTCTCTTAACTTCAGTAGAAAGCATGACCACGGGCTGCAGAGTCAGAAGGAATTGCTGGGCATCAATCTCAGCGTTCACTCACTGTATTTGAAGTACCTCTGGTCCTCAGCAATACTCTTGTTTTCAATAAACAACTATTCTGAAAAATGGTGTGTAATCAAGCTAATGAATACATGGCAAAATTCAAGTGGAAACAGTTCAGACAGTATTTTGTCTAGTAGTTAAATAAATGAGCCAAGGTAAGTCATTCTACAAACCGTTTGCTTTTATTTTAAGTCAGCAGCAGATATGTAGGGAGCATTAGGGCAATGGCAAAAAAGAAACTTAGAAGACTTCTCTAAACATTGCCACTTCTCAAAATGGAAGTAAAAGAATGTGGAAAGAAATTAAAAATGGAGAAGATAGAAGGGTTATCTGGGTGCTTTCAATGAGAGGCAGCATCTGTTCCCACAATTTGGTTAGGTGTGGTTTGTTCTGATTCATTTGTAAGTGGTTAAATGAGGTTTTCCTAAAAGCAACAATGATGTCGCTGCTGTGTTATCAGTTTGCTGCTAAGTCACTTCAGTCGTGTCCGACTCTGTGCGTCCCCAGAGATGGCAGCCCACCAGGCTCCCCCGTCCCTGGGATTCTCCAGGCAAGACCACTGGAGTGGGTTGCCATTTCCTTCTCCAATGCAGGAAAGTGAAAAGTGAAAGTGAAGTCGCTCAGTCGTGTCTGACTCTTAGCGACCCCATGGACTGCAGCCTACCAGGCTCCTCCCTCCATGGGATTTTCCAGGCAAGAGTACTGGAGTGGGGCGCCATTGCCTTCTCCACCGACTCTGTTTACATCATCTCAAAAACAAGAACACACTTGCACAAGACTAAAGCTTCCAGTTCGCACTTAGATTCCTAACCCTCTGCCAAGTGTGCCTCAAATTGCCTATAAGGTCACCAGCAATGAGGCATGCAAGGTGGATGGCTCTGTGAAAATCCACCATCACTAATGAAATCAAATAAGTTCTAGTGTCCAGTGCAATGTCAATAAGTCAATCACATCCTATCTGTAAGGAAAAGACAGAATTTATTGTGTGAACAGTGGTTCATTAATACAACTCCTTTTTTTTTTTTTTTCCAGAATATTAGCTTGTTTGCCTATAAGTGGACACATTCGCTGCACAAAGACGAATATTCTCAAGTTGAGTGGAAAGTAAACACTGTCGTAGAGTTTTCTCTCTTCAATGATCTTTGCTGCATGAGTGGAATATGGAGGCTGATGGAGAAACAGGGAGAATGATTATGCAATAAGTAGCAAATATTTCCCAGTAATTGATTTACATAAGATTAAGCACAATTAACCTGTTCCTCTGACTCACTGAAAGGTTTCTCAGTCCAAGAGGCAAGGTCTGCACCTGGTATTTGAGGGAAGTCAAAGACCTTTCTAATTACCTACCTGCGAGAATATCCATTAGCATGGATCATGTGTGTTAGTCATTCAGTCAGGCCCAACTCTTTGTGTTCCCATGGAGTGTAACCCATCAGGCTCCTCTGTCCGTGGAAGTCTCCAGGCAAGAAGACTGGAATGAATTGCCACTCCCTTCTCCAAGAGATCTTCCCAACCCAGGGATCAAACCCGGGTCCTCCCCCCACTCCGCCCATTGTAGGCAGATTCTTTACCACCTGAGCCACCAGGGAAGTCCAGCACAGATCATGTGAGTGGATTAATCCATCAGCAGTGGCCATCTAAGAGAAAATTTCCCTAGAAAATAAATCGACCTTGTTGAGACTGAGAAGGTGGATGGTGAATACTCTAAAAAGGGAAAGAGTATTAACATTAAAGGACAGTTTCCTTAGTTGAATTCAGGACACATTGTGTCAAACTAACAAATATGAATTTGTAGCAAGTATGAGTTCTCTGCTGGAAAAACGTAAAAGATACAAAAAGGGCTAAGATCTTTGAAGGCAGCTTACCTCCTCATAGAAGCTTCAGGCTTAAATTCCACAGGCTTATTCTGAAACAAAAAGAATTAAAACTTTTAAAATATTACTTCATACTTCTGAATATGTTTTGCCAGGGAAGACTTCAGGTTACTATCAAACAGAATCAATTCTATTCTTGCTATTTGGTATCACATATAAAGCCACACATTGTCATCTCTGGAGATGGGACACAAACTTTTCAATCCAACCATGTGATCTCACTCATTAAGAATCCATTTCTGGGCATCTCCAATGGAGCCAATCGTGACAAGAGATGTTAAATGACAACAACAAGAACAAAAACAATAACAAAGTCAAACTATATTTGACCCAGTTGAAGATATTTGCTTAAGGTTTGACCATTTTTCAACTAGGAGGAAAATTACAAAAACAATAAAACGTTTGTTTAAACATGTTCAACTTTTTGGTAATTTATCAGTAACAAAGGAATTTAGTTATTTTCAGCATTTGGTATACTGCTGCTGCTACTGCTAAGTCGCTGCAGTCGTGTCCAACTCTGTGCGACCCCAGAGACGGCAGCCCACCAGGCTCCCCCGTCCCTGGGATTCTCCAGGCAAGAACACTGGAGTGGGTTGCCATTTCCTTCTCCAATGCATGAAAGTGAAAAGTGAAAGTGAAGTCGCTCAGTCGTGTCTGACTCTTAGCGACCCCATGGACTGCAGCCTACCAGGCCCCTCCGTCCATGGATTTTCCAGGCAAGGGTACTGGAGTGGGGTGCCATTGCCTTCTCCGCATTTGGTATACAGATACCACAAAGAATATATAGGGGCTTTTAAAAACAATGACTCATTATAATGAAAATTCTCTTTATAGACTTTCCCATACAGACAACAGACTATATTTTTAGAGATCTCATTTAAAAGCATGATTTCTAAAAAATAAAAAAATAAAAAATAAATAAAAGCATGATTTTTCTAAACCATTGACTATAGGACAAGATGTTTTTGGACTAGAAGGAATTTACAGAAAACAGAGACAAATGGCTTTTCTAATATGATTCTGAATTAAAACCATCCCACTTACTTCTTTATAGTTTTTTCCCAACTGCTGCTATTCAGAAAAACTTTCTAAATTTTAGACTACTGATTTTTCTTAGTAATACAAAACTTAATCTTATGCTTAAATTAGAGAAGAACTTTCAGCAGAATATTAGTAGTTTAAAAGCACTTAAACTTTTATTTGAGGCAATGCCAGTGAAACTGTTTGCACTGTGCGCTTCACCAATATCTGGAGAGTCATCCTCAATGTGGAATTAACAGGTCACCTTTCGGTAATGCATTCCACTGTCATCGGGATATAAACAGGAAATCATTTTTTTCAGCTTACCAAATCAAATCCATATATTTTTTATAGCAAATTTTCCTGTGGTTATAAATGCTAGAGAGTCTATAAATACCATTTCTGTGTAAATGAATTAATCTTTATTTTGTGAATCTATTTTTAAGTCATCTATCTGAAATCACATTATGCATTTCAGAAATGCGTTACTGTTTCTTTTAGAGCATGGAAGTCAATGTTTCAAAGCCTGAAAAGAAACCATACAAAAAATACAAAGGTTTTTGCTTGATTCTTCTCTATTCATTCAGAAAGAATCTAAATGAGATTCTAAAATGTTCAAGGATTTTTTTAAGGAAGAAATATCTTGTTGTCAGTAAGTACACATCATTTAAAATTCCATCTTTTAAAATATGTTGAGTTGCACAATAGCACAGAATGTTTGGCAAGCAGTGTTGAAGCTCACAGGGCCTGATGTTCCCTCATCTGAGATATCTGGTAAGCAAAATCTCTTTGATATGCCTTCATCCAAGATTTGGTGTAATGTTTGTAAACTACAAAAGAATTGGCCACACAGAATTAGCTACCAGGCTTCCTCTATCCTAAGATGTACTTTTCCCCAGTTTAACTTTTCTAAAATCAAATGGTTCTATGTTAGGGTAATTATATTTAAAATAGTGTCATGTTCTTTTCCAGTGACCTGGGAGGATTTTTGTTTGTTCTTTTGTTCTGCCTTTTTCTTTTTTCTTTTTTTAATGAATCCCCTCTGCTTTCAGAGAGATTTGCTGTGGACTGGTACTCCTGGAGCCCTCAGGTCCATCACCTCCTGCCAGCTTTCCATGTGTGCTTTGCCATGGAAAAGGAAGGAAACGATTTTAAATCAGGGGTGAATCTTATTAATATGATGGATGTTGTCTGGACAAGTGTCTGTACTTTGCAAGTATATTGAGCATGCTCCTTTTAACATCCTTTTTTTTTCTTTCTGAAACCCCACAGAGAATGTGTTAATCATATTAACGTATTGGTTTTAGAACCATGACCTAAGTTTACATGTGACTTTTAAAGAAATATTTGTATAGCCAAGATTTAGATAATAACTGTCACCAGAAAGCTAGCTTTAAGGGGAAATCACTCTTGATAAAAATCTTAGTAAACCGCTTCTGCACAACAAAGGAAACTATTAGCAAGGTGAAAAGACAGCCTTCAGAATGGGAGAAAATAATAGCAAATGAAGCAACTGACAAAGAACTAATCTCAAAAATACACAAGCAACTCCTGCAGCTCAATTCCAGAAAAATAAATGACACAGTAAAAAATGGGCCAAAGAACTATACAGACATTTCTCCAAAGAAGACATACAGATGGCTAACAAACACATGAAAAGATGCTCAACATCACTCATTATCAGAGAAATGCAAATCAAAACCACTATGAGGCACCATTTCACACCAGTCAGAATGGCTGCGATCCAAAGTCTACAAACAATAAATGCTGGAGAGGGTGTGGAGAAGAGGGAACCCTCTTACACTGTTGGTGGGAATGCAAACTAGTACAGCCACTATGGAGAACAGTGTGGAGATTCCTTAAAAAACTGGAAATAGAACTGCCTTATGATCCAGCAATCCCACTGCTGGGCATACACACTGAGGAAACCAGAAGGGAAAGAGACACGTGTACCCCAATGTTCATTGCAGCACTGTTTATAATAGCCAGGACATGGAAGCAGCCTAGATGTCCATCAGCAGATGAATGGATAAGAAAGCACTAGTACATATACACAATGGAGTATTACTCAGCCATTAAAAAGAATACATTTGAATCCGTTCTAATGAGGTGGATGAAACTGAAACCTATTATACAGAGTGAAGTAAGCCAGAAAGAAAAACACCAATACAGTATACTAACACATATATATGGAATTTAGAAAGATGGTAATGATAACCCTGTAAGCGAGACAGCAAAAGAGACACAGATGTATAGAACAGTCTTTTGGACTCTGTGGGAGAGGGAGAGGGTGGGATGATTTGGGAGAATGGCATTGAAACATGTATAATATCATATATGAAATGAATCGCCAGTCCAGGTTCGATGCAGGATACAGGATGCTCGGGGCTGGTGCACTGGGATGACCCAGAGGGATGGTATGGGGAGGGAGGTGGGAGGGGGGTTCAGGATGGGGAACACGTGTACGCCCGTGGTGGATTCATGTTGCTGTATGGCAAAACCAATACAATATTGTAAAGTAATTAACCTCCAACTAAAATAAATAAATTTATATTAAAAAATAAAGATGTCACATTAAAAAAGAAATCTTAGTAAACCAAAATCAAAGAGATTAATTTTCTGCACTGCAATTCTTTTTTTTTTTTCCATATTTTTCATTTTTCAGTAGTAGCTAATAGGCTTCTGAAATGAACATCTAAAGTCTTTGTAAATCAAATATCTCTCTCAAGTATAAGAAAGACTGATACAGCTGGAAGTATTCTCCTGAATTAGGAATGTGTGTGTGTGTGTCTGTTGTGATATATTTTGTATATGCCATATATGTAACTGTGATGAAAGCTACATCATTCTTGTGGTTTTGTTAACCACAAACGTTCAAATTCAGACTTGACCAAGTGAAGAGAAGCCAAGAGCAATTACTAGTGTTGGGAAAAGACAGAACTTGGCATTGCAAAATCTGGGATGAAGTCCCTGCTCAGTCCCTTGGGCTAGTCCCTTAAAACCTCTAAACCTCAGTTTTCGACATCTGACATTAAGAATGCATAATATGCCACTTCTTAGGATGGCTGAGCATTCAAATGCCATAATGGAAATATATATATTTTACAAATAATAAAATGCTCTACAAATGTCATTTTAAAACATTTGAAAAATAAAATCTGAGACAACTTCCTAGCTGAGCAGGGCCTCTGGGAATTATTTAAATAATCAGAAAAGAAGATCATTAGAAGCTGAACTTGGCACAATTGAGCATGAGATAGTCACAATTCATGCTGACTTACCAGGCCAGTGTATTAATCCCAGGATCCTCATGCCCTTGGCTGTGCAAGGAAGCCTCAGTCTGTGGACCTGGGAGCCATGGGGAAAATTTTCACGTTCCTGAATGACCAGGATGAGTTGGTTTCTTCATTCATACTCTGTACTAGGCTCTGGAGATACAGAGAGGGCTAAGAGCCAAGGCATATGTTCTTCTAGAACTTAAAGTCCAATAAGAGAGACACAACTCAATCAACTAATTACCTAAATACATTAAAATAGTGAATAGCCTTTAAGAGTTCAGGTGGCTCTGAAGCATATGAAATGCAGACTTATTTTGGTCTTGTCAGAAAGCTTTCCTTGGGAAGTAACATTTGGACTAATACATGACAGCAACAATGAGATGAAGTTGGGGGCAGAATGGAGAGGATCGTAGCAGAGAGAAATGTTTTAGCAAAGACTTTGAGACAGAAACAGCTGAAAGGAGGCTGTGTTGAAGGAGCCTGGAACTGGAGACAGTCAAAGAAATAAGCAGGAACCAGCCTGGAGAAGGTAATGGCACCCCACTCCAGTACTCTTGCCTGGAAAATCCCATGGACGGAGGAGCCTTGTAGGCTGCAGTCCATGGAGTCTCAAAGAGTCTGACACGACTGAGCGACTTCACTTTGACTTTTCACTTTCATGCATTGGAGAAGGAAATGGCAACCCACTTCAGTGTTCTTGCCTGGAGAATCCCAGGGACGGCGGAGCCTGGTGGGCTGCCCTCTATGGGGTCGCACAGAGTCGGACACGACTGAAGTGACTTAGCAGCAGCAGTCTGTATCTGAGAGCAGAGACATGACAATATTACTTTCTTGAGATAACACTGTGGAGTGAATTGGTGAGCTGAGAGGCAAAAGTGAAAAACAGTAAGTTTGATTAACATGGCAAGTTTGATTCAATGGAGAGGATTTGCTAGTTTCAAAAGAGGTCTGGGTACCATCCCATATCTGTGGATGTAGATTAAGAGAAAGGGTTGAGGAATAAGCTTTGGGCGGCTCTAACTTTTAAAGTCTCAATAGAAGAGGAGAAGTCTAAAAACAAGAGATAGAAAGATAAGAGGGGCATTAAGAGTCAGAAGGGGGAAAGTTGCTGCTGAGTGGTCTAGTAAGGTGAAGACTGAAAAAATGCTCATTGGTTTAGTGACATGGAGGGCATTAAGTCAGAGAGAACTATATTGGAGGCAAGATGGGAACAAATGTCTGCCAAAGAGTGAGAGGAAATAAAGAAATGGAACTAAGTTGTTTAAGACATTTGGTTATGAAAACTACAAGTAAAAGAGTGTGGTAGCTGAGGAGGGAGATAGAGAAATATAGGGGGACTTTTTGTCCATCCCCCAAATCAGCTGGTCACTCACTCTATTGGTCTAGAATTTCTTTCTCCCTTAAATTTGGGATGGTGTTGGTCCTTAGAGAGTATTTGAAGAGGAGGGTGGATAGTCTGATAAATATAGTCTCCAAAATAAATAAATAAATGGATCATTCATTTCCTCACTACCCACTATCAACAAGTCCCACACCAGCATTTATGATTTCTAAAAGAAACTTTCAATGATATGTTACTGGAAGAAGGAAGAAAGAAAGATGTAATATTTCTCAATATAAGTGTGGGCTTTCCTCTCATTCAGACTTCTTTTCCCAGACAATTATTTAAAGCCATGTCCTGTTCCTTCCTAACACCTCTTGTGAGTCCATTTAATCCATCTCTGTCTTCACTGGCTTGGAAACATCTCCTCTATGTTGGGCCCTAGACAGGTATGGCCCCAGGGCTCAGGGGAGATGTCACTATCTTCTCTACCCTGGTCATCACTCCTCACCCCTCATCCTCTAACAGCAGAGAGACTTCTACTGAGCACCCAGCCACTGGTGTTATGCTGGGCTGTGCTGAGGTTGCTCAAGATGAGATTCCAGTGCCTCTTGCCACCGGCAGTTCTCCTCTGCCATTCACTGATAGTAAACCACACACCGCAGGTTGGCAATCGGCACTTGTCTTGCAAGCCTGCTGAGTCTGGCCCCCAAACACAGGTTCAACATCTTCTAGATCCTGCTGCCTCTTTTTGGAAGCTTTCTTCTAGCTAAACCTAGATGTCAATGGGCAGTGTAGTATATTCTACAACCAAAATGTATTTTTGTCAAAAAGTAAATTTATTTTCCATTACTGATCTAATTTAGTAAACATTTAACTGAAATAATTAAAATCGCTGTGTATGTGTCTGACTGTTGGTGACCCCATGGACTGTAGCCCTCCAGGCTCCTCTGAACATTGAATGCTTCAGACAAGAATACTGGAATGGGTAGCCATTTCTTTCCCCAGTGGATCTTCCTGACCCAGGGATCAAATCTTGGTCTCCTGCATTGTAGGCATATTCTTCACCATCTAAGTCACCAGGGAAACCCAGTTAGAATCCCTAAGGATCACCAATAATTGATAAAATTAAAAAAAATTTTTTTTGAGAATGTTCTGGAAGCTATTTCTCTTTTGCTGTGTACTCAGGGGACTCTTGAGTACAAATAAAAGGATTATGTCTGTAGGACATATGTTGCCATCTGTTTGAAATGAATCAATGACCAATAACTCATATATGGTATCAATGTATTTTCCAATTTAAAAACAACAAGTTAGAAAGCTGTACACTTTAAAATACAAAGCAGGACAGAAGATGTGAACAGATGTTTCACTGATGAGGCTATATGGATGTATCAGTTCAGTTCAGTCGCTCAGTCGTGTCCAACTCTTCGCTACCCCATGTATACAGGAACATTAAAGGATATTGAACATCATTAGCTACCAGATAAATGCAGGTTAAAATGATCATGAAATAGCACTACACCTATCAGAACCGCTAAAATAAAATTAGTAACAACCAAATGCTAGTGAGGATGTGCGGGGAGTAGATCACACATACATTGCTGGCAGGGAGTGAAAAGGTATAGCTTCCCTGGAAAACAGCTGGCAGTTTCTTATGTAACTAAACAAACAATACTATTCAACCCAGCAAATACATTCTTGGGCATTTATCCTAGAGAAATTAAAACATATGCCCACACCAAATGCTGTACATAAATTGTCATTGCAGCTTTATTTGTAAGAGCCAAAAAGTTAAAACAGATGTCTTTCAACACAAACTGTTCCCTACCATGGGACACCACTAAACAATAAAAATAAGTTAACTATTGATATCTGCAAGGGGCTTCCCTGGTGGCTCAAACAGGAAAGAGTGCCTGCTATGCAGGAGACCCAGGTTGGATCCTGGGTTGGGAAGATCCCTTGGAGAAAGGAATGGCAACCCGCTCCAGTATTCTTGCCTGGAGAATTCCATGGACAGAGGAGTCTGGCCAGCTACAGTCCAGGGGGTTGCAAAGAGTTAGACACGACTGAGTAACTAACACTTTTACTTTCACTGATATTTGCAACAACTTAGAGGGACCTTCAGAGAATCATGTTGAGTGAAAAACATCAATCCTAAAGGTTACATCATATATGATTCCATTTACATAATATTTTTTAAATGACAAGATTTTGGAAATGCAGAATGGATTAGTGGTTGCCAGGGGTGAGGTATAGGGTGAAAGGTATGCAGGGGAGAAGAGGGGATATGGTTATTAAAGGGCAATGGGAAAGGTACTTGTCCAGTATCATGACTGGTGACAGACACAGGAAAACCTACATGTGATAAAATCGTATACAACTAAACACACATGCACACACACAAGTGAGTACAAGTAAAACTGGGGACATCTCAATAAAATCAGTGGATTTTATCCTGATCCTGGTTGTGATGATACACTAGAGTGTGCAAAATGTTATCACAAAGAGAAACTGGGAAGTGTGTAAACAGGATCTCTCTATATTACCTCTTACAACTGCATGTGAATCTATACCTATTAATATCTCAATTAATTTTAAATACAAAAGTCTTTATTGTTTAGTCGCTAAGTTGTGTCTGACTCTTTAGGATCCTGTGGACTGCAGTCTGCCAGGCTCTTCTGTCCATGAGATTTCTCAGGCAAGAATACTGGAGTGGGTTACCATTTCATTCTCCAGGGAATCTTCCTGATCCAGGGATTGAACTCTCATCTCTTGTGTCTTCTACATTGGCAGATGGATTCTTTACTTCTGAGACAGCAGGGAAGTCCAAAAAAGTCTTTACCACAGTTTTTTCTTTGTGAGGTACTCCTCTAAGCAAAATGGTGATGAGCAGTGACTATTAGTGAGCACACACTTTGCCACATGAAGGTTAAGACAGCTGTGTCAATAGGATGGCTGGAAAATGATAGTTCAAGTAGGTTTTATTCCGATAGCCAATGAGTACTTTATATTCTTTTCAAATAACATCAGGAGCCAATTTACTGTGCAAAAACCACTACTATTAATTTTTCCCAAAGCTTTTTTTTTTTTTTTCATAATCCATTTCTATGAAAATGTAAGTAGGAACCTCCATCTGGGTGGGAGTTTGCAAAAGCTCTGTAATTAGCCTAAAAAATTTTGACCTTGCTTCCTAGCCGTGCAGTGACTATACGAGGAACTCCTATCCATTTATAACTCAGAATCTTGCAATTTTGGAGTAGGTTTGGTTTTGAACCCTCTTCTCTGCTCTTTTTCTCACAAGCTCATCTGAATCCTGAGGGGGTAACTCTTTACCATAGCTTCTCAACAGCTTATCACTGCAGCAATCAGATCACATTTTAAAAAATGCATTTTTAACTTCCTCTATGGGGTCGCACAGAGTTGGACACGACTGAAGCGACTTAGCAGCAACAGCAGCAGCAACACAGATATGGTGTTCCCCAGGTGGCAGTAGTAGCAAAGAATCCGCCTGCCAGTGCAGGAGACACAAGAGACACGGGTTCCTCCCTGGGTTGGGAGGATCCCCTGAAGTAGGGAATGGTAACCCACCACGGTATTCTTGCCTGGAAAATTACTCAGACAGAGAGGAGCCTGGTGGACTACAGACCGTGGGGTTGCAAAGAGTCGGACACAACCCATCAACTGAGCACAACACAGACATGCTTTCCCAGCATAGCTTAACATTTTCCTTTCTATTTTAGAAAGGTTTATTATAAGAAATAACCATCTGAAGACTGTTTCTGCATCTCCTCAAACTATGAATTGAGTGCACTGTCTACCATATTATTAAATGTCTCCTATGTAATAATTTCTGTGACAAATTTTTCTCAGAGTATTGGAGAAAATGAAATGTCCCTTTGAATACAAAAGTATAATTATATTAGATCACAAGAAATATAGAATCTAACATGATTTATTTCTGTCCTACCTAGAAACTCAGATCTAAGCTTTGTTTTCATTTATTACTTTTACCTAACTAGAGATATTTTTCTCTTCCTCATACCTGTTTACTTTCAATATAATTTGTCTTAAAGGTTGTACTTACTAAAATTTTATCAAAGATCTTAGCCAACTGAAGTTCATTTAATTCTTGCAATTAATAACATCACTATAATACTACTTAAGCATTATGTATTTTAATTCTTTTTCCAAAAAGATAAACAATGTACTCTATGGAAATAAAACCAGCAAAAGGACACATGCAGGATTACTTAATATATTTGTGTTTCTATTCATTTTAAAACTTAAGACTCAGGGATATTTAGTTCCCTATTTTAACAAACTCATAAGTTGTCTTCATTTAAGAAAAACAGGTTTCCTGTATCTAAAGTCAAATCACTAAGTATAACTCATATGGTAGGCATTAAAAAGAAAAAAAGCATACTCTGCCAGAAATTCCTTCAAATTGTTTTTGGTCCTAAATAGAAGGAATGACTTTTATGTAAATGTATTTTCTGCTTGGGTGTAAGCAAAGGCCTAGGTAACCATCTTTTCTCTTACCCTCTGCCGGAAGCCCAGGATACACTATCACCATGTACCTAATTTTCCTGATTTATGCACTCTTTCTTAGTTACATACTACAGACTAGCTCTCTGGATGCCTCTGACCCACATGGGTTAAATAATAACTACCTTGCATAGTGTTGCATAGGCCTGTCTTACTCTGCCTTCAACCCCATTATGGGCCTACAGCTCTTTCGGGGTTACACTCAGAGCCTCTTAAATGAATGCTCATTCCTCTGCCCGGTCCAAGCTGGTCCAAGCTGGCGGTCTCTTTGTTCCAATTTATTTCCATCTCTACCCCTCTCTTCTCTATCAAAAGTGACTTCCACTGGAATTTCAGAGAAAGCTGGAGAGAGACCACCAAGCCATGTGGCCTCCCAGCCTGGCCCTTCCAGGGGCCATATCCCCCTGGGGCTCTCAGCTGTAGCTTTCCTTGGTTTCTCTGTCAGTTCCCAATGTCAGCAGTTCCAGATGTGTGATCACAGGCACTTCTCTGGTTTACTACAAATTTTCTTGATGATTGCTCTTGCAGGTGATCAGTGAAGACCATCCTATTAGCAGTGTTCTCACTTTTGTACATGTCTACCATGACCCTGTGTCTTAACTGAGACTGACTGATTTCTGCAGATACAATCAATGCCCGATAAAGGAGAAGCCAAGCATTGTTATTCTGCTCATTGCAAAAAGTCCAGGCCTGGACCCCAGCTCCAATACTCTGGCCACTGATGCGAAAAGCCGACTCATTAGAAAAGATCCTGATGCTGGGAAAGATTGAGGGCAGGAGGAGAAGAGGGCAGCAGAGGATGAGAAGGTTGGATGGCACCACCGACTCAGTGACATGCCATTGTTGTTGTTCAGTCACCAAGTCGTGTCCAACTCTTTGTGACCCCATGGGCTAGAACCAGCATGCCAGGCTTCCCTGTCCTTCACCATCTCCAGGAATTTGCTCAGACTCATGTCCATTGAGTTGGTGATGCCGCCCAACCATCTAATGAGTTTGAGCAAACTCCAGGTGATGGTGAAGGACAGGGAAGCCTGTTGTGTAGCAGCCCATGGGGTCACAAAGAGTCAGACACGGCTTAGTGACTGAACAAGACGCCTTCACTACTGTACTTTAAACTTCTCTTCATCTTGTTCCTGGACTCTTAGATTCCTTCTTGATTTTTGGATCCTGACTTTTTTTTTTTTTTTTTTTTTTGACCCATAGCACTCTTTCTTAGGTACATACTACAGACTAGCTCTCTGGATGCCTCTGACCCACATGGGTTAAATAATAACTACCTTGCATAGTGCTGCATAGGCCTGTCTTACTCTGCCTTCAACCCCATTATGGGGCCTACAGCTCTTTCAGGGGTTACACTCAGAGCCTCTTAAATGAATGCTCATTCCTCTGCCTCTAGAGAGGTGCCCCTAGTTAGGGAGAGAGGAGAATACTCAGAGCTGCTTCACAGACTTTCTCCTGCTCTTTTTGGAACTAGAGACTAAGCCTACTCTTATTGCAAATAAGCCCTCGAATATTTGTGAATGTCCACCCAGGGGCTGCTGTGTGGAGTCCATCACTTTTCTATATCCAATTCAGTATGAAGACAACTTGAACAAACACCTAAATTCCATTTCATTTTTTTTTACTCACCCAAGACACTAATCCAAATCAGATCATAAGAACATCCTTGGCTATTTCATAGTTCCCCAAGCTGGATCAATTTACTGAATTCTAATGTTCAAAGTGGTCACTGCTTATACTGATAATTCTAATTTATACTATAATTTTAACTATT
The DNA here is from genome assembly GCF_002263795.3 of Bos taurus. Taxonomy (NCBI): domain Eukaryota; kingdom Metazoa; phylum Chordata; class Mammalia; order Artiodactyla; family Bovidae; genus Bos; species Bos taurus. The sequence continues at coordinate 6,872,799 of NC_037329.1, read as the reverse complement.
AACTAGCTAGTTTTAACTATCAACTACTTTTAACTATAGCACTGAGATGGTTCCAATCATAGTGCTCTCCTTTCAATTCGTCAAATACACCAAATGCATGGTAACAGTGCTTATCTGGCCTTACATAATCTAGCTTCTGCCAACTTCTCCATCCTCATCTTTTACCACTTCCTTTCTCGCTTCAGTCATGCTGAACTTGTTTCGGTTCCTCGAATGCTCTTACTGGGACTCGCACTTATTTGTGCTTTTGTCTGACACTCTTTAGCCCCCAGCTTTTGTTCCTCCTTATAACAGTACGTCCTCAGCCCAAGTTTGGATCGTACGGTCTGTCTGTGTACATGCGTGGTGGGGAGCTATACATGATATAATGGGAATTAAAATTACATGTGTTTCGCTTTTCCAAAGTGTTTCCTGGTTATGTCTGTTTACTTGATGGTCTCCACCATTAGACTACAAGCTTTGTGAGGTCAGAGGCCGTGTCAACATAGTAAATGGCCAATTCATATTGGTTCAATGAATGAGCCATCGAACTGTAAGTTTCCAATAAATCTCTTCCAATGCAGTGCACTTAGATTGTTGTATTAGTTATATTCACACTCTTGAGAACAGGGGAAGCCTATGCTGCTGATGTTGCCTCGGCCCCTATGCCTATATCTCACAGTCTCACAGCCGAGCTTTACCTGTTTTGACAGTGAGAAGTAAGATGTGGCTGCCTTGGTAGATTAATTTCCTAAAATGAGGGGGGGAAAAAAAGCTCAGACAGCAAATACAACATCATGTTCACAGACTAAGCATTCAGGCTTCAAAGAAAGGTAATTGAAAATCCATCTCATCCTTTATTCTTGAAAATATTGACTATGACTGTGTGTAGTCCGAAGTACAGAAACTTCAAATTCGGCAGAGAATGTTATCTGGAAGGTAAAGTCTGAGCAAATACTGGATCATTACCTCAGTACTCCCTATCAGTCACTTCTGCTGCGATTCTACCATAAGCTTCAAATCGAGTGAATTTTCAAAAACAGCCTAATTTTCCTTCTTCAGACAACTTTAAAAGCAGGATCATTGAGAGTCAGTGGAAGTGGTACTAATAAATAGATCTGAATTGTTTTTCCCCTGACCACGGCCATCCCCATTTTTGTTAAATCACCAACCATGTTATGCTCTGCTTTTTTTGCTCTCATTGAAACCTGTTTATGTGTCTTACCAAAATAGAAACACTGTAGTCAGTTCCTTTGAGAAGGAAGTAAACACTGGCTCTTCCCTCATAAGACAAGGTTCAGTTCAACAGTAAGTCCTGACCAGAATACAAGGAGTGCTGACTCATTTTTAAGTCAGATTTCTATATAAGAATAAGTTTCAACTATTCCAGAAGGTTCAATACCTGAAGAGTAAAATACTAATTTTTCCCCATTTTTTTTTCTTGAATTTATTGCACCTAATTAATAAGATTCATTTAATCAAACATTTGAAGATACTATTTTATTCTTAAACCTTTTAAGAATGAAAGAAATAATAACCATTTCAGCCTCTAATATCTAAAATCCAGATTATCTTTCTAATGGTTTTATCATTAATCAAGACAACTCCCCAAGCAAATACTTTAATCCTATTCAATGTCTTCAACTATTCGAAGACTGACTTGAGACCTGAGATCAAACCAGGTCTGAAAACTCTCCAGGCTTCTGAGATCCTGGGACATGCCTAGATCAAGACTCAGTACAGTGCAATTAGGTGTGGGGTGGGAATGGTTTGGTAGAGAGGTCAGTCCTGTGGAACAAGATACAGAAAAGAGAAGTGTTGCTGGTAAGGAGGAAGAAAATATGGCAGATTCTAGTCTTGAGTTGAGCCACAGATTTTTTTAAGTTGAGATAAGATTGGCTTATGCCATTATGTAAGTTTCACGTGTATAACATTATATTTCTACTTCTGTAAGCAGTGTGCTCACCATGCAAAAAACTAGCTTATATCCAACACCCAGCAGTTGACCCCCTTTACTCCTTTTGCCCTCTTCCCTGTCCCTTCTTCTCTAGTAATCGTTACTCTGTTCTCATTATCTACATGTTTATCTGGTTTGGTTTATTCATTTATTTTGTTGTTTGTTTGTTATATTCCACATATAAGTTAAATCATATGATATTTGTCTTTCTCTTACTTGTTTCATTTATCATGAAACTTTGAACTTCATCCATGTTGTTGAAAATGGCAAGATTTCTCTCTTTTTATGGCCAGTGTTATTCCATTGTATACATATTCCACTATTCTCTATCCTGGGCTTTCCTGGTGGCTCAGTGGTGAAGAATCTACCTGTCAATGCAGGAGATGAGGGTTCCACCCTTGGGTGGGGAAGATCCCCTGAAGAAGGAAATGGAAACTCTCTCCAGTATTCTTGCCTGGGGAATCCCATGGACAGAAGAGCCTGGCAGGCTACAGTCCCTGGGGTCGCAAAAGAGTTGGACATGACTCAGTGACTACACAACAATTCTTTGTTCTATCATCCATTGGTGGGCACTTAGGTTTTTTCCATATCTGAGTTATAATAAAGAATGCTGGGATGAACATAGGGGTGTATGTATTTTTTCAAATGACCATTTTTACATCCTTTGGATAAATATCCAGAAGTGGAATAGTCAGACCATATGGTAGTACTGTTCTTAATTTTTTGAGGAGTCTCTATATTGTTTCCACAGAAGCCGAAGGCTCTCTTGAGATACTGACCCAGAGAGAGATGTCTGGGATAGCTAACTCATCAGCCTTCCTGAGTTGTTACTGCCATTTGGCCAAGGAAGGCAAGCTCTAGTCATGGGTTGTTCTGCTTACTGTTTTGAGTGAAATGATCTCCATTCTTACCTGTTGCACATGTCTATCACATGTTCTGTCTCATTATGTAGTTATATTTTTAAGTTTCTTGAGGCAGCATCTGTGTATTGTAATATTCTATACCATCATACATCCATGCCTGGCACAGTGAAGTGAAACCACTCAGTTGTGTCCGACTCTTTGCGACCCCATGGACTATAACCTACCAGGCCTCTTCGACCATGGGATTCTCCAGGCAAGAATACTGGAGTGGGTTGCCATTTCCTTCTCCAGGGGATCTTCCCGACCCAGGGATCGAACCCAGGTCTCCTGCATTGCAGGCAGACACTTTACCATCTGAACCACCAGGGAAGCCTGTCACAGAGCAATATACAAAAGAGATTTGTTAAATCAATGAATAAATTAATTTTTATAATGCTTGAGGTTCAGTGTAACAAAACACTGAGAAAATCATATCTTCAACATAGTTCAGTCTGCACTATTTATATGATGAAAAATACATAATTTGTTACCTATTAATACTTCTAAATGCATAAATTTAAAGAAAACACTAATTCACCAGCACAAGATGCAAGGCAATGTCTTCTTATTTGGAATATGCTGGTATTTAAATGGATCAATAAGCTCTGAGAGCTGGTGATGGACAGGAAGCCTGGCATGCTGTAGTCCATAGGTTGCAAAGAGTTGGATATGACTGAGCGACTGATCTGAAATGGAACAATACTCAGCATTTTGAGTTGCTTAGTTTGAGACTAGTTCTGTTTCCTCATTTTTGCTAATCATCATGTTTGTCACCGGCAGTCATACTCTCTATTTATTCCACAATATTAGTTCATCTGTAAGCAGATGTGGTGTTTCCCCTCTTTGACATCTTCTATTCCAACTTCCTCCACAACACATCTGTGCCAAGCAGAGATGCCTGGGTGTGCACATTATTATAAGACACAGATGCTTATCTCAAGAAGCTTACAAAGATAGCTACATAAGTAGGTAATACATAAATTGTTTCTCACCTTCAACTCTTTCAACAAAGCATAAGTAATAAAAGATAATATTCATTGACCTTTGTTATCCCAGAACATGACAATAAATGTTGTATTATTTAATCTTATAGCAACATTTTATAGCTGGGAAAAAAACAGAAGTTCAGGAACTTGTATAAATTGTCTGTAGTCATATAGAGGTCAATGCTACTGTCACTAATGCCTAAATGGAGCTCAAAATAAGAAGTAATGTAGGAGAAATAATGTGATATTGGCAGTTGATGGCACGGTGGTAATTATTGATAGGGTGGGAATGCATGAAACGACTATCTCAGGGGGAGAACATGAAAGTGAATAAGCAATTCCAAATTAATCCTGGGTGAATAAACAGAAAGAATGAGAGAAATTGAGAAGGAGCCATAGAACAGGTAAGAAGAGAACTAAGAAAAGGTAACACTGTAGAAATCAAGAAAAAATGATCAATAGTGTAACTGCTACAAAGAAGTCAAGGAAGGTAAGGCCTGGAAACAGGTTCTGGACTTGTCAGTAATAAAGTTATTAGCAATCCTAACCAGCATATTTTCTCAGGGGTTGTGGTGATAGAAGTCAATTTGCAAAGAGAGATCAGGAAGTCAAAGAGAGAAAATAGAGCCAAATCTTATACACATTTTGGTGTCAAAAGGAAGAAGATAAAGCAGAACAGTTGGCCCTCCATATTTGGGAGTTCCTCATGTGTGGCACCCCACTCCAGTATTCTTGCCTGGAAAATCCCACGGACGGAGGAGCCTGGTGGGCTGCAGTCCATGGGGTCGCTAAGAGTCGGACACGACTGAGTGACTTCCCTTTCACTTTTCACTTCATGCATTGGAGATGGAAATGGCAACCCACTGCAGTGTTCTTGCCTGGAGAATCCCAGGGACGGCGGAGCCTGGTGGGCTTCCATCTATGGGGCCGCACAGAGTCGGACACGACTGAAGCGACTTAGCAGCAGCATGTGTGGATTCTATCAAGCTTGGATAGAAAATTCTGGGAAAGAATTCCAGAAAGTTACAGAAAGCAAAACTGAATTTGCTGCACACAGCAACTATTTACACAGCATTTACATTGCATTAGGTATTGTAAGTATTCAAGAGATGATTTAAAGCACACAGGAGTATGTGTGTTAGGTTATATGTTAGTTAAGGGACTTGAGCATCTGTGGATTTGTGCATCTTCGGAGGATCTTGGAACCAATCCCCCACAGATACCAAGGGATGACTCTAGTTGGAGGCAGAAACAAGGGGCGATTCTGTAAAGTCCTTAATGGCTCTAAAAGAGCCAACAATAACCGACTGAACAAAGTCATAAAAGGGAGAGAAAGGATTCCCTTAGGGAGACAGAAAGAGCAGAGGGAGTGGTGGGTGAAGTTATTCATGCTGGAAGGATAGGAAAGGGAAATAAATGGGCTTTATTGTATCTGTGACTTAAGAGATAAAGTCATATACCTTGAATGAGAAGATGAGTAGGATAAAGAGTTTCAGAAGGTTTGAAAATAATTGGGACCATCCCAATGAAGAAAAAGAAATGAAACTTTTAAAAAAAGAAAGAAAAGAAAGAATATCTGGAAGCACTAAAGCGCTCAGAGGGAGGGTGGACTCACCATAAATTCCTTAATTTTCCCAACAGGACCCAGGTCAGCAAGCTTCCTGCCCACCATGGCTCTTAAAATCAACCCCTCTTTCTAGTAAAATGACATTGAAGATGGGAAACCAGACTAGCCAGATTTGAGGTGGGGAGAGGTTGTACTCTCTAAAATAAACTACACTCAAGAGAGAGCAAGGGTTTCAAAACCAAACTGTGAGACAAAATAAGAGCTTCTTTGTATCTTTACCCTCTCCACCCTCCAGTTACTTTTCCTTCTCCGGGAGAATACTTCACTTTCCTTTCCTTTCCTTCCCCCTCACCTATTTTCTCAAACTCGACCCACGTTGTGCCATCTACTGAATTCAGAACTGGAAAATGCACATGTGTTATTTTTAGTCCAAGCATCACATGGTTGGAGAATATTTCATTTTTATTTCACATTGTCTCAGGTCAATGTACCAGGTTCTTAAGGCTGTCACAAGTCTCAGAGATCACTCCTGAGAACTGCAAAACAAAGAATCCTGTGACACAAATGCTGACAACGTGGAAAGACCTTGTGATTTGCTGAGTCACTGATCAGAACTTGCAATTTTGAATACTTTCTTTTGGAATTAAAATTCGGTATCCTAACACGCCCATCTCTCTCTATATACGGATTAAAAATCATTTAAAATTGACTTGCATTTGTAAATGAAATGGTAAATAATGTTTTTGAGTACCTCTCCCCCACCATACACATTCAACTTTTAAAATGTTCAGTTTCTCATTAATTCAATCTTTTCTTTTACTGAAAATTTGGTGTAGTTTAGAAGTGACCTAGTTGTAAACTTTTGTTTTGCACATCTTTCAAGAAGCAAGAAGAGTAGACACAATTTCAAAACTTATGTTTACTTGAATGGACAAATTGTGTTGAAGTTTGGATTGAATATATGCCAATGGAAACATTTCTGTGGTGAGATGAATCAGTGCCACATTGTCTAACTATGGATTTGCTGACCATTCTATATTCCTTAAAAACAACCTCTACTAGAATGCATGTTAACCTAGATCCAGGTCCTGTCTCTATTTGAAAGTACAGTTGACCCTTGAACAAGAATTTGAATTGTAAGTGTTCACTTATATGTGGATATTTTTCAACAGTAAATGCTACAGTAATACCACAGTAAATACTGCATAATTCATGGTTGGTAGTATCTGCAGATATCCAACCATTGCTATGCAGGAACCACTTATATAAAGGACCAAGTTATACTTGGGTTTTCAACTGTGCAGAGTGGAAAACCTGGGGGCTCTTGGTGCTTCCAACCGCAAGTTGTACAAGGGCCAAATGTAATAAAATTGCATTCCTATTTAAATGTTTTATTGATTTAAGTAGTATAATAATTCTAATCAGCCTTGATCATAATTACTTAGTGTATTAATATAACCTTATGTTTATCTTACTTCTACCATTTAAAGTATATATTGTTCTTATTCCTATGAAATTCCTGAAAACAAAAATATTTATTTCACCAGTGTCAGTCTAAAATGCTTCTTTAATATCAGATCAGAGGTAGTATTTCAAAAGGAGCAGTTCTCAAAAGCCTTGACAGTTCCTGCCACATAGCTGAGTTAAAATGAAGACTTACCATCAGGCAGCATTTTTAAAGCCTAGTATGAGATATTTTTTCTACTTAAAAGTAAGAAACAACATCTGCTTAAACAAAAAAAAAACTTTCCTATTTACATTTTGCATTAATTTTGACTGGGTATGTGTTATTTGTTGATATACATAATTGATTAAGATTATTACTCTAGGTTGATCTTATTTAAAATAATCTTTCTCTTCCATCTATTTCAGAGTAATTGGCTGGCACTGACCTCTCCAAATTTGTAATTTCTGAAATCTGCATTAATTCTGTTTATCTCTGATAAAATAGTCCAATGTTTAGAATTCTCTCAGTGCTACAGACTTATTTGTGCTGCAAATGTATATAGCTATCAGGGCACTACGCTGGGTGTGATAATCCTGAAAGGCACCCAGTCAGGGTCAAGAACCTGCATGAAGCAAGATGACTTTACAAGAAGAGGACACAGTACGCAGAGTGAGGGGAGCAGCAGCCACAAGTTGGTGAGATCAGTGTACAGGACTGTTTTATAGGGGAGGTGGTGGCGAGCTGGGTCCTAAAAGAAAAGGTCTTGAAGATCCTTCCCATGTGTGACAGGCCAGCCAGGGCAGGCAGAGGCCTGGGGATACAGTCCCCTGAGAGCTGTGGTGATGTCTTAGACGACCTGTATGGCTAGACTTTCAAGGACACAGGAAAAGGGGAGGGGCTCATTCTTCCCGACTTCACAGTGATCAGAAGATTGGACTTCAGTCCTAAATTCAAAGTACTTCAACACTGAAAAATATTTGTGATCCTTTGTTCCTTTGCTCTTGAATGTAAGACGTTGTATAAATGTTCTCTAAACAGGTCTTTCACTTTGGGAAAGGAAAGGTTCAAAGAGCAAAATTTTAAGCTACGGAGCCCTTCTCAGAAGGAATGTTCTATATATATACTAGAGGAAGCCAAGTCTCAGTGAGCTTGCGGGTTGAGAGAGGAGATGGGCGTCAGGACTCTGCATGCTTCCTTGTATGGCTCCAGACTGGAGTGACTGTTGCTGGTTGTCCCAGAAATGTTTTCTAGTCATGAAGGAAAGTCATGTGAGAGACTGTCTCCTTCCTGATTGTTTTACTTTTAACTCAACAGAACAGCTAGAAAGCAGATTTCCCAGACACTTCAGAAGGAGATAAACAGCCTGAAGAAAATCTGACATCTGCAAATCAGCATAGACTAGCTCTTAAATATTTCACATGAGTAATATATTAAAAAAGCAGCCAAGCAGGACATGGCAGATGGAAGACTGGGTGGAAAGCTGAAGCCTGGGCTGGAGATAAGTACCTAATAAAAACCATTCTTTCCAAAGAATGCCAAGAACTCAGATTTGAAGATTGGCCTTGTCAACACTTAAAGTCTCTGATTCCTCTCAAGAAAAGATGTGATAAATAATTAACAGTGAATTATAATGAGCATATCCTTGAAAGCATTTGTTCCACACAGAGAAGTCATGCAGGGTAATTCTTCAGTCACTTCAAACTCATCACTGGCTTCTCTGGTAACAGCTGACTAGTACTGGTAACGTCTTTTGACATCAAGAGCCAAGAAAAACCTCTCGAGATCATTTGCGTGTCTTTAAGTTGATGATTGATGTCACTCTTAGTATTTTCAACTCTTTGAGAAACTGTTCAACCTAAAAAACATGATCGCCTTGATACTTGCTTTCTCTCATTACATTTCTTCAATTGCTAATTCAACGTTGGTAAATGGATTTCTTGCTAGGCTAATAAATGAGCTGCTGAGAAAAAAATTATAATGAGCATGTTCGTGGTTATCTATAATGAAAAGCACTTACAAGCAGTTCTTTTACGCCTCTTAAATGTTCAGGTGTGGTACTAATTTACGTTATAAAGAAAATGACTGACTTAGCAAATGCGCAAATTGGTCTAGCCAGTTACCACAAACCTCAAGTAGTAGAGGCCAAAGCAATGGCCTGTCCTGATGCATGCTTTCTCACATGCATCATTTGAAGCTAGATTGCAGCTTTTGAAGCTAGATTTAAAAGCAAAAACCCATTACCTTTCATATGAAGCTCCATCAGTTACTAATTAAAGATTATGCATTCTTACACATTAAATACACATACGCAAGGCCTCATTTTAAGACAAAAATAAAACTTTATAAATAGACTGCAAAGCATGACCAACCTCCCTAGCCAATTGGCTGGGTTGCTCCCTGTTGTGAGAACATCCCAGGAGAGGAGTCTGTCATCTATTAGGGGGCGTCCAAGGATCTGAGTGCTTGGAAGGCAGAGTTCTTCTCTGGCTCTGGGAATCCTAGCGCTGACTGGGGGCCAAATCAGGAATTACTGTGAAGCCCTTAGGTTACTTGAGACAGTAACCTCAAAAGATACAGTAATCTCAAAAAAGATACACAAAAAAAATCTCTCTCAGGTGTTTCATATTAAAAGTTTTGGGTGGAGTTCTACAGACAGCAGATTCAAAACATAGGTGAGGCTCTAACAAAGCTTGGTGATAAGGCAGATCAGTATACCTTGCTGATGATTTAAAAACCTAATCTAGACCATTGCTTCAAAATTAAGAATTAAAACACTAATACAAACCTAAACTTTTAAAATTATTGTTGAACTCTGCTTCCTAAGAAAGATCTTTCAGAGGGACTTCCCTGGCAGTCCAGTGGCTAAGACTCTGTGCTCCCAAAGCAGGGGGCCCAGGTTCAATTCCTGGTCAGGGAACTAGATCCCACATACTACGACTAAAGTTCACACATGCCACGACGAGGGGGGAAGATCCCGCATGCCTCAACCAAGACCCAGAGCAGCAAAATAAAAAACCTCAAAACAAAGATCGGTCAGAATCCTTTGAATCTCTTAGTTTTTAAGGGCAGTATTTAATTTGTCTAATGTAAGTGTAATCACCATTTTATGGTTGGCAAACATAAAATCAGAGAGGTAAGGAATTTTCCTTACATCACACAGTGGATAAATGAGTTTGTAATAGAATTCAAGCATCTTCCACCAGTAGCTAGAAATGACAACAATCATATAGCCAATTTTTTATTATCAGGGTTTTTCATTCTTCACGTGACTTTTTGTGTTTGTTTGATTCTATAACCTATAATGTAGGTACTACTGACATTTTCATTCCACATGTGAAAAACCAAAGCTCAGAGAAGCTCCCTGACTGCTCCAGCATCACACATTGGCCAGCAAATATGCAGGCAGGAGGGACATTTACAGGCCCTGCTCTTAACCACTGTACAAAAGTGGTTTTATTTCTCTACCCACTTCTACCTCTTTCTCAACCTACTTCCCTACAAAAATTTGTGGGTTATTTGTCTATCAGATATCATAAAGGAACTCATCATAGAGTGAGTCCTCCCTCTAGACCCAAAGGCAAAACAAAACCACAAGGGTGACTTTTCATCTAACAATCTGTGACCCGGGATCTGCCAAGAAGAGGCACCCCCTTACAATTCCTGCACAGCCTCTGTGGTTGAGGGCCTTGACCCTGAGACTCCCTAATTCCACCAGCATTCACATTAGTTGTAAGCAAGCATTCTTTCCATGTACAACATTGTTTGTTTTGTAGAAATGCAAAAAGCACATTTCGACTACTCATCTGTTGCTTAAATCTCCTCTATGATACTCTGGCCAAGCAGTCTGGAAATTTGAAACCTCCCATGTTAGCACATTCCATCTTGGACAGCTTTAACTGAGAAATGTCTTTTCTCATATAGAAAAAAAAAAAATCTGCCTGTGACTTCTTTTTGTTTTTTGCAATTATAAGTATTAAGTCTGTTTATTTGTTTTTATTTTGAGAATTTAATGAACTATATAGACCCTATCCCTGGAAAAAAAAAAAAAAAAAGACTACAGCCATACACAAAAAGGCTGACAAGCAGCCCTCTGAAGGCATATAATGGTCTGTGAACCTCAAGGTTAGAAACCCTCTTCAATAACAGCCTTTCAAATGCTGTAAGTGAGAGAGCACTCTTACCCTCCGTGCTGTGAACCATGTCCAAGAAAGGGCTTGTGTTCTTCTCTTGCCACTGAATTACGTCGGCTTAGATTGTGGTCATTCATTTAGCCCATGGAGACCTTCCTGAATCCTGGCGCTGTGATCTAATCTATTCACTATGCCTTCTTCAAGTCAGCTCTAGTCTTGATCACCACAGCCCTGGCAAAGATCTTAGACAGGAAATAGCTGGAGATAAAACCCCAGTGACAGGATAATCACCCTGTGAGGTGGGAAGCGCCCCCTACATTTTTCTGCAAAGATCATATACTGGGACTTGAGTCTGTGAATACACAGGGAAGTGTGCACGTTTCAACAAACAGAATATAATCATATGCCATTAACTTTATCCCTCAAGAAACCTGCTTTTGTTTCATTTCTTCAGTGTTGGGTTAGTTCAGGACTTAGACTAACCAACTCAGAGGATATGAAAACACATGAGAACCACATGATTGAGGGTCTAGGTACCAATTGCAAAACTTCCTTTTACATCTTAGAATGTGGCCTCAGGAAACCCAAGTATTTTCCCAGGTCTAAACTCCCTCCAACTACAGTTTTCCTAAATAAAACAGAGTAGCTGCCTAGGGGCTATCTCTTCGGTGTGAAGAATTCTCACACCAGCAAGTTTATAAATGCCAAAAAGCAAGTTTACAAATGCCATGTTGTGTATTAGGGTTTTTTTTTTTTAATGGTTTAATTTACTTGTTTTTAAATGAGTTTTTTCATTTATGCTTCAAGGTATGCTTCAAGGATACCTCGTAGTGTTCTAGCATTTTGAGTACAAGTTGACATTGACCCTGTCCAAGTACTTTGTAGATTTTAGAAATTAAATAATATCACTTCTAATGTTTGTCATTTCAAAGCTAAGAGCTTTAATATAGCCAGCATTGTGGAAGAAGATTGGAAAAGAATTGAGTCAGAGGATCCCACTCTGTCTTTAACTACACAAGTGATAACAAGCAATTCTTCTGTCCTTTCTGGGCCTCTTATTTCTCATACATAAAAGTCACTTCTCCAGTTCTCAAAAATCATTTTATTCTAATTTTGTTAAATTAGATGGATGCGCTAAAGCATCAGAACCAAGACAACAGCAGTATCTGGATTCCTTTCTGTGTCTTAATTAAGGCTGGAAGTATGATTTTAACATACAAGCGCTGTCACAAAATATCCTTTCACTCTAGTGGTGATGCATGGTGGGTCACAGGACACAATGCCTCTATTCCAAAGGTTCCTGAACTTTGGAAACACTTCGGGAATTAAAAAAAAAAATTCGTGAGGCCTAGATCTCACCCCAAAATGTTCCAAAAGGCGTGAGATTACCTCGACCAGTAGAATTATAAAAACCTAGAAAACTTAGAAAACATAAAAACTTCAGTTTAGAACCACTGCTCCATTCCAGCTTTCAATTCTGAATGTATGTAAGAATCAACTGATAATTTTTCAAAGCCTGCCAGTGCCTAGATCCACCCCCAGATTCTGATTCAACTGGCCCGTGGGCCAAGGGCATTGATGTGTTTTAAAACTCTGCAGGTTCCTGTGATGTGCAAACAGGGGTGGGAACTACTCCTCTAATCTCTACTTCACATGATCCTTCTAGTTGATCATCCTGACATCAGTCGCACACCGGCCACTCATCAAATGAAAAATCTTTGGACCTAATTACAAGGTACAGGTCCACCTCCACTATATCAACCTGGTGTCATAACTTCCTGCTTTTTCTCTAGGACCATAACTTCTTATCTTGTCAATTAACCAGTGCTCCCGGTGTTCTGTGACCTGAATTTCCCAGCTATGGGCTCTCAAGTGCTTCTTTCAGATTGTAGTCCCACTTCTATTAACTTCTGTTTGCCTTGTGCATCAATTCTCCCTAGTACTTTGAATGCCCTTGCCTATTCTTCCAAATGCCCTCTGTATCTTGGATTATTCTGATCAAATTTCCCCTATGATCCCAACTAACTACTATTAAATGGGAGTCAAAAGGATATATTCAACGGAGAAAAAAATCTGCCTAATTTTGCCAATGGCTGAGCAAATCCTAGGCATACATATCAAGGAAATTGGAAACACACACACACAATTTCTAAAACCATAACACTTTTTTTCCATTCTACACTGGCTTCAGTTCTGGCCAAGTACTTAAGAAACACAAGAACCAACCTTGGAAAACTACAAAGATGAGAACTGTACATTTTTAAGAGAATTAAGGAGTTACCAATAGAAAGTGAAAGCCAAGATTAGAACCTCAGTCTAGAAAAATGAAAGCTGATGGAGAATCATTTTTTAAGAGTGACTAAAACAATATTATTTTCTCAAATATGGAGCATAGAAGCTGAAAGAACAATGTTCTAGTAAAAAATGAAATACTGCATAGTAATTATAAAATAAACTTATAAGGAGTTTATACAGGGTAAAAATAAAAAGATTCTCTGAAGTCTTAGATAAATGTGGTAAATGAGAATATTCAGAAAAAAAGCACTTAGTAGTATTTGGGGAGTAATTTACAAGTTTTTAAAGTGCTTTCATATACATGTTCTTACTTGAGGCTTGTAAAAAATCAGAAATTAGAGCTTCTCTGAGTATATTTTGAACAGTTTGAGGCAGTGTTATAAAGGGATCCAACATCTGCTTTGATGAAAGTTTCTTTGAGATGCTGAGAGTGGGCTGGCCAGATCTTTGCTCTAGTGGTATTTATACCCTTTATGACCAAAGGTGGATTTGCCATAAATCTAGTGAAGTTTTAAGCTTAACTGCTTCTCTTGCAAGGGTTTTTCCCAAGCCGTAAGAGGAGCCCTGGCAGTAGGTTCTCATGGTTGTGTGTTTTTGTCACATAGCAAAAGTAAGTTATCATTTGCTGTGATTTTTTTCTTCATTCTTCTTATTTTTGTACATACTCTGTATTGGGCATTTTATATTCTTTTTCTTAAATATGAACTATGGTGCCTCTCCTGCTTATGAGCTATTATTACTAAGTCATGGCATCCTGCTAACCGTTGCAAGGCCCTTAGCATCTTCCTTGTCTTCTACTTTTCTTTCTCCATCAACACTCAGCCTTTGAGCTTCAGCTGTTCCCTGCCGTCTCTTCAGCCGTGTTCCTCACTTCTGATGATCATCTCTTCACAGGAAGTGTCTTCCCCAGGAAGACTCAGAGTATCAGGTCAAGCTTTCCAGTTAATCCCCTTCTCTCCCCTGGACCGGTTCTCCTCCTTTCCCTCACCTTTGGAGTTTCTCAGCCTGAGAGAACTGTTTCCACTTGGACTCTGTCCACGGGGTCCTCCCAGCTGCACCCTTTCGTCTGAGGCGCCGAAAGGGCTGCTCCTCAGAACCTTCCCTGCTCAGCCCTTTCAGCAGTGATGGTCTCCTCCAGTGGTTTCTCCTTTCTAAATTTTCATTCTTTAACACCAGGGAAAAATACACTAGATACTGAAAATGCCTTTTATCTTGAGCTGTTTTGGCACAAGTGCCACAGAAGGGCAGGAAAGAAAAAGTTTTGTGGCAGCTGCTCCTGGGCCAACCTTGGGAGCTGTGCTTTCCCCCTCTACCCACTATGGATAAGCTGTCAAAATAGACACTGGGAAATGTAAAGAAATAAAATAAAATAAAAACATAGGTTTTCTTTCCATGGAACATGGTTTTGCACACCTGGAGTTCTCAGGTCAGCCTGAGGGAGGCAGAAAGAGTAGCGTGGGGATGTGCATCACCAAGGGATCCATTTACGCACACGCACACGACATAGAGCACGGGTCAGGTGTTTTAGGATGACTAAGGCAATGGCAACCCACTCCAGTACTCTTGCCTGGAAAATCCCATGGACAGAGGAGCCTCATCGGTTGCAGTCCCTGGGGTCGCTGTGAGTTGGACATGACTGAGCGGCTTCGCTTTTTTTCACTTTCATGCATTGGAGAAGGAAATGGCAACCCACTCCAGTGTTCTTGCCTGGAGAATCCCAGGGACAGGGGAGCCTGGTGGGCTGCTGTCTATGGGGTCGCACAGAGTGGGACACGACTGAAGCGACTCAGCAGCAGCAGGAGCTTAGCTGTGAAATAAAGATCTGCTCAAAATTACCCACCCAATATAGGAAAAGGGAAATTTTTATTTTACAGAGATTTCAATAATGCAGGCTTAAGCTCAAAGAACAATAGCACTTTGAAGTTTATCTAGAAGATGTAATTAAATGTAGACCATCTCTGTCAGTGAATATTTTAGTTAGCATGTTTGTTTTCTCATTTAAGTAATACTAAATAGGGATTCTGAAAAAGATTTAAAATATGTTATACTGCTATGGTATCCTAATACCCGCCCGCCCCCCACCCAGAAACCCTTCTAATGGGTTAAATAAAACTTAAGTAAAGATGTTAATATCAAGAAGCATTTAAATGAGCATCCTGGGCAGGATCAGCATTGTGTTTAAATAGAAATACAGAGTCAGCAAAAAAAAAAAAGAAGAAGGGATTTGACCTTTGCCTTAGATTTCAGTCTAGGAATTTGCAATACTTTAATGCTACACATTTTGTTCAACCTACAAAAACCCACAATATTTATGGAAGCTCAAGGGAGTCAGCTTCTCACTTGATGTTCTCAGTACAATAAAACACTAGTGCTGTGCAAAAATCATAATTTTCATACACACAGGAGAAAACTGTGCTGATTTCCTGGGAGCAAAAGATTTAGTAATAAAAAATAAATGAAATTATCAGATCAGATCAAATCAGTCGCTCAGTCGTGTCCGACTCTTTGCGACCCCATGAATCGCAGCACGCCAGGCCTCAGTTTTTCACACCTATCATTTTCATATCTACTAATTTGAAGACCCACGTACTGGGATATCTCTTTGGGGAGAAGAAACAACTGTGTACAAATAATAACCAAGTCCTGTGAATTCCTGACAGTTCTAACATTTTTGACATAAAGATTTTTAGTAAGATATGTATGCCTTGATTTTATCCCAACTCTTATCACCACCCTGGGCATTCTCTTTCTTTCAATAGTTCAACAGTATACACTCACTGAAAATGCTGACTCACAATGATGTGAGCTAATCATGCAATCTCCTGCTTAGGATTACCCATAATGAAGAAAAGTCAGTGATGATTGGATAAATAATGACCCATATGGAATTTAGTCCACTACTTATATTGGCTGTCTGTTTGTAGGGGGGATTCCCTGATGGCTCAGCAGGGGAAAGAATCTGACTACAATGCAGGAGGCACGGGAGACGAGGGTTCAGTCCCTGGGTTGGGAAGGTCTCCTGGAGGAGGAAATGGCAATCACTCCAGTATTCTTGCCTGAAAAATTCCATGTAGAGATGAGCCTGGTGGGCTACATTCCAATGGGTCGCAAAGAGTCGGACACAACTGAGCAAGTAAGGAAACACAAACACTCCATTTTTAAGCCAAATTCCACAAGGCCACACTGCCTTGGGCATGAGGAAACAACTGGCCTAACAAAAATACCGATCAGATTCCTTACAATATTAGACTAAAGCTTACATCATTAAAAAAAAAAAAAAAGCTGAAGAAAAAGAGAAACATGACCACAGTTTCCCAAAAGGATTGGATTAGCTTCGTTGAGTCATCACAGAAAAAATGGACTAACATTCAGCAGCAGTATCAATGCTCCTAACAGCATATGCAGACTGGAAAAGCATCAGAACCCAAACATCATAGACCACACACATAAAAAGTTGGGCAGAACCACCTTCTTCAAGCAGTGGCCACAGCAATCATCTTTCAAATGTCAGAGAAATATCCCAGAGCATTGATATTCAAATTAGTAAATATTTGTTCTGAGCATTAAAACAACTAGCTTCATATAACCCTTCTCTTCTTTTCTTCTCACTGTACCTTGCTGTCCTATCACCTCTGTGTTTGGCACATAGTTGAATTTTACATATGAATAAACAAATGGTAGAAAAGTGAGTATCTTGGGATATGATGTGGCTGGATTTAATTCTTAAAAATAAGACTTTTTAAGGATTCTTGAACTGGGAGAATTTCCCAGAAGGGGCCCCTAAAGGATGCTGCTGCTGCTAAGTCACTTCAGTCGTGTCCGACTCTGTGCAACCCCATAGACGGCAGCCCGCCAGGCTCCCCCGTCCCTGGGATTCTCCAGGCAAGAACACTGGAGTGGGTTGCCATTTCCTTCTCCAACCCTAAAGGATGACCTATTCTCAATGCATAATAAAGTTTCATTAACTATTTTATTCCTTCATTTATTCACTGCATATTTTTTGTCTGTCTTCTGCACACCAAGAATTGTTCTGGGTTTCTGTGATTTGCTAAACAACAGCACAGACGTGGACACTGATCTCATAGAATTTACTTTCTAGGGTGGAAGGACATAATTAAAAAGTAAAAATGAACACAGGAACACATGAATAACGAGATAGTTATGATTGTGATTAGAGCCAAAATGGAGCTTTTTTGAGAAATGGAAAGGTGAGAGCCAGATTGTACAACGCCTTATAAACTATCTCAAGGATTTTCTATTTTATCCTAAGATAAATGGTAAATACTGTAAAGTTTAGGAAGCATTATAATTAAAATTTTATTTTTAAAAGATGACTCTAGGTGTCTGTAAGTAAAAAGAATTATAAGAGATGAGAAAAACATGATTATGGCAGATGTGGATGAGAGTAAAGGTCCAGCTGGGGAGGCTACTGCTGTAGTCTAGGTAAAAGATGATGACAGTTGAGACAGAGGAGTAGCTGTGGGTACATGGAGATGTAACCAGATTCAAGATTCATCTGGAAGGCACAAGATTCTTATCAAGGAGATAGTAGTCAAAGGTAATATCGGCATTTCTGTCATGAGCAACTTGAAGCATGGGAGATGCGAAGACTGAAAATATCAAATGAAGAATTGGTTTAAGGGATAAAATGCAGGACACGTAACCAAGAGGAGATAGCAAATAAATGTACGTACAGTTTTGTAGCTTACAAGGGAGATCTGTGTTGGAGAATGCAACCTCCGAGTCATGGTGAATACACAGTATTATTTATAAGCTGTGGAAGTGAATGAGAGCTCATGGGAAAAGAATGTAAGGTAAGAAATAAACAGGCTCCAAGACTGATCTTTGAAAAGCTCCAGTTGCCAAGCAGAGGAGGAAGCTTTACCAAAGGTGAATGAAAAAGGTTGTCATGATGGGGTAGAAAAAACAGTAGACTGTGTGTGTTACTCTAAGTTGTGTATTACAGAAGCCAAGAAAAAGAGAATTTCAGATAGAGAAAGTGATCACACAGGAAGTCAAGTAAGGGGAGGATTTTGCAATGGGGTCACCATTGAGATCTTAGCCAGGACAGCTAGAGTTATGGTAGTTTGGAGAGAACGGAGCTGTGAAAGGGAAGTGAAGGCATTAGGAAAATGTGCACATAATTACTCTTCTTAGAAGCCTGATAATAAGCAGAATTTTGAGGTTCTGTTCTCAGTTACATAGCCTTCACTTCCCCATCCACAATGTGAGAGTGTAAATATAATCATATTCCAAAAATAACTCAGAAATGCAAGGGCAAAGTCCGGTGATTGGCATCACTCCATTCAGTTGAGTTCAAGTAATATTGATTGAGCACAAAGATGAACAGGACAAGGTGCATTCTTGCCAAAAGCTTATGGGGGAGACAGAATAACTCGTACATTTTTTTTTAATGCAGTAAATTTGAAGATGAAAGTTTGCATGCTGTGCTGTGAGAGCAAGGAAGGAGGGCATTTACCCCAACCAGAATATTTGAAAAAATTTCTGTAAGAGAAAAGACACATGAACTAAACTGTGGAGGAACAAATAGGAATTAGCCCAGTGGTGAGAGGAAGTAAAGCCGCATCGCAGAGGAAATATATGAACATCAGCAAGGGCCCAGAGAGGTGGAAGACAAGTTAAATTCTGTGTGCATCCTGTCCATGATTTGCTCAGAGCATGTACACACACATCAGCTACTAGAATATAAAGCAGAGTGTGAGAGTTAGGTCTAGAGAGGTAGACAGGCCAAGCTCATGAAGAATTTGTGTGCTCTGTTAAGATTTGACTTGAGAGATGCAGACACAGAAAACAGATGTGTGGAGGGAAGGGGAAGGGCAGGAAAAACTGGGAGATTAGGCCGACATACACGCACTGAGAGTCAGTCGCCCAGTTGTGTCTGACTCTTTGTGACTCCCAGGAGTGTAGTCTGCCAGGCTCCTCTGTCCGTGGAATTCTCCAGGCAAGAATAGTAGAGTGGGTAGCCATTCCCTCCTCCAGAGGATCTTCCTGACCCAGGGCTCAAGCTCGGGTCTCCTGCATTGCAGGCAGATTCTTTACCGGCTGAACCACCAGGGAAGCCCCATATATACACTACCATGTACAAAATAGGTAGCTGGTGGGAACCTGCTGTATAACACAGGGAGTTCAGCTTGGTGCTCTGTGATGACCTAGCTGGGTGGGATGGGGTGGGGTTTGGGAAGGAGGTTCCAAAGGGAGGGGATATATGTATGTGTGTTAGTCGCTCAGTGGTGTCTGGCTCTTGGTGACCCTATGGAGTGTAGCAAGCAGGCTCCTCTGTCCAAGGGATTTCCCAGGCAAGAATACTGGAGTGGGTTGCCTTTGCCTTCTCCAGGGGATCTTTTCAACCCAGGGGTTGAATCCTGGTCTCCTACATCTCAGGCAGACTCTTTACCATCTGAGCCACCGGGAAAGCCCAGATATATGTATACGTATAGCTGATTTGGGTCTCCCAGGTGGTATTAGTGGTAAAGAACCTGCCTGCCAATGCAGGAGACATGACAGATGCAGGTTCCATCTGCAACCCACTCCAGTATTCTTGCCTGGAAAATCCCATGGAAAAAGGGGCCTGGCGGGCTACAGTCCATGGGGTTCCAAAGAGCCGGACTTGGCTTACTGACTGATCACCCCCACATGCATAGCTGATTCACTTCATTGTACAGCAGAAACTGACACAACATTGTAAAAGTAATTATACTCCAGTTAAAAAATAAAAAAAAATTTACATTTAAAAATTAAGAAAAAGATTGATTCAAATTTAAGATCAACCACCTATTATTTCTGGGCCCTTGGACAATTTACTCAGTCTTCCAGAGCCTTGATTTCCTTAATGAGAGTTTTTATTTTTAGTTTCCTTGAATTAGAGTTTAAATAATATTTACATCCTAATGTGAAAATTTCATGAACTCACAATTAGGGTTAAACATTAACTACGCAGGGAGCAAACTTAAACTCATCCAATCTACTTATTATACATATAAGGGAACTGAGTCCTGAGGAGCTTGATCATTTATCCAAATTCATGCCTTTAGGAAGCAGGAGAGCCTACAGCAAATCTAAGTTCTGTTATCTGACACTACGACACTATTGAGGGGTTTTCAAGTGGCTCAGGGGTAAAGAATCTGCTTGCCAATGCAAGAGACGCAAGAGATTCAGGTTCGATCCCTGGGTCGGGATGATCCTCTGGAGGAAGACATGGCAACCCACTCCATCATTCTTGCCTGCAAAATTCCATGCAGAGAGGAGCCTGGCAGGCTACCGTCCATGGTGTCGCAAAGAGTTCGACATGACTGAGCGACTGAGTATGCACCCATGCGTGACACTATTAAACATGCCTTTCTTCTTGAGTTAAAGTCGGAAGTAACCAGAAAATGAAAGGGGCAGAAGACGGGCTGTCAAATGCCAAAGTGTCAGGGGAGATGCATTTTCTGTTGATGAACAATGAACTAAAGGTTGAGAAATAAGACAGGCACAAGGGCTGAGGATATGATGGCCACATCTCCAGATATCGTTCTTCCTGGTGTAAATAACCATGAACTCACAGCTTGCTACATATATTACAAGAGGCTTTGACAGAAACCAGTCCAGTTTCATATCCCTGTTCTGCCATTTACTTGCTATGTGACTTGATTTAACTTTTTTCTATATCTATAAAATATGAAAATAATGCCTTACTGATTTCTTATGAAGCTTGAATAAGTTAATGTATATGGACATGCTTAATATGTTGCCTCACCAAATGTGGCACCTGAACATTTTCTTTATTCCTTCTGAAAATAATACAGGGCACACCAGCATACATACAAGTTGAGTCCATTTAACGACATGTCCCCACCCAATTTATTCTCATGACTCTCAAAGAGAATCTGAAAAAGGAAGAAAATATGCTATTCTATAGGCTGTGCTTTATTTTCCAGATTTCAGACTGACTTGCTATGTCCTGGACAACCGATGACAGACTAGCCAAAGCTCAGAGACCAAAGATCAGAGTCTGAATTGACTTGGTGGAGTTTTAGTTAACAAGAAAGGGTCATGTCATGGGTTATTAGGACAGGTGTGGTGTCTGGGATAGAAATAAATGTAAGCAAAGGTGAGAAAAGTAAAACTGGTGAAGTAAAGAAAGAAGCTGTCAACCCACACATCATCATCTCAAACATAAAAATGGTCTAGCTAGGCAGCCATAAAATGCTTTCTTTGTAATTATTAACAGCTGTTGCCTGAAAATTATTGTGCATTCATTCCAATGTAAATAGTAAGACAGGAGGAGTAAGCACTTTTCTTTAACTGCATGACCTTTAAGGATGAAAGCTTAAGATTTGCTTAAAGTAGCCATGACACTTGTACTATCATCTTCACATGACTGGGTGCACTCCAGCTCCTGATGAAGGGGTCCTGACAATGAGCCCCAGGCAGGTGGTACATGAGGATTTTGAACCATATTTCATTGCCACTTCTTTCCTTCCCTGAAATTTGCTAACTTCTCTGTTCAGGGCATTTGGTAACATGCACACTTCCTGTTGAAACAGCCAGATGAAAACAAAGGCAGACTAAGCTCTTTTCATGCTGGTAATCTTGAGCCTCACAAGTATTTTATTTGCTAAAGTCATACCCTATCATGTCAGCTCTCTTCACCTTTCCCAATCTAAATGAATTTGTCTATAACCCCCTCTTCCTTTTACTGTTTAAGAAATTCTGATAGGAAGACATTAGGAAATACAGAGGAGTCTCATTTACTTTTCAACTATTCACCGAGGACCTCGAATGGGTCAGATGCTCTGCTAGATACAGAAGACACAAGGATAATGAGACACAGAACTTGCCCTCAGGCACTCTCGGTCTCATACAGAAACAGACATGAAAACTAGTCACTGTACTACAGTGTAACAAGTGCAATGAAAGAGCTAAGCAAGGAATTAAAAGGGGCTCATCAACATCCAAGGCAGAGGAAGGAAACATCCATGAGTTGTCAAAGTAGAAAAACGGGACTTTGCCAGAGAAAAGGGGAAAATGTCAGTTGTAACAATACTACCAATATAGGGAGATATGAAAGAACCTGGCAAATTTGTGTATCTGCTAATAGTTTGTTCTTAATGGAATGATGGTACAATGGAATGGAACAGGATTGGGGAAATGAGACCAGAGAAGGCAGCAGAGACTAATTCATGAAGGGATTCATACACCATGATAGAAGTTTTTTAACTTTACTCAGAGGGTCATAGACACCCATTGAAAGGTATTAATCCAGGGAGTAAATAAATAGATTTAAACTCTAGAAAGATCATCTTCACTGGGGTGGAAGTGGGGAGAGGATTGGATGGGGTGAAGGCTCAATATAGGATTTCTAATGAGAAGTCACTATATTGGTTCATGTGAGTGGTGATGGGAACCTGAACTGGAGGACTGGCAATGGGAATGGAGGAGAAGATGCATATTTGTGAAGTATTTAAGATCAGCTAACTAATAAAATATGTAGAGTGAGGGCCAGGGACCTTTAGCTCCTGGGTAGGTGGTGGTAAATTTAGCTGAAGTAGAAACATGGAAGGATATTAAGGGGAAGATTTGTTTGTATTTATATTTAGATTTTTATTTTTATTGTGTTAAGCATACTTAGAACATGATTCAGCTCATAACCATTTTTTTTATGTGAAATACAATATTGTTGACTTATTTGTACAACGTGGTCCTAGAACTTAAATCATCTTGCTCAGCTGAAACTTTATGCTTGTTGAATAGTAATTTCCTATCTCCTCTTCTCTCTAGTCCCTGGCAATCACTAAATTCACTCTTTCAGTTTGTGAATTTTACTATTTTAATCTGTCATGTAAGCGGAATCATGCAGTGTTTGAAATCGGAATCTCAAAGACACATTAGCACTCTCGTGTTCGCTGCAGCTCTAGTCATAATAGCCAAGGTGTGGAAAGAACCTAAATCCCTGTCCACAGACGAATGGACAAGAAAATGTGGTATAAATATACAACAGATTTTTATCTAGCCTTTAAAAAGAAGGAAATTCTAAAATATGCGGTAATAGTAATGAATCTTGAGGACATTATGCTAAGTGAAATAAGTTCCTGTGAACTTCCCATAGGGCACTAAGTTGGTGCTGTCCAATAAGTCCTTTAGATATACATATAGATCTTGAGCTGAAGTAGAGAAATACTAGAATAAAATCAAGACAAATCACAAAGCTAAGAAGGCAATGAAAAAATCATGCATGACATTCTCTGCCTCTAGAAGTCAGACTTGTTTAGGAAATCAAATAGGAACATGTTTACATCTTATTATCAAAACAGGAAGAGAAGAAGACTGGAAACAAAATGAGTGTAAATCCTGAGTTCTTATCACAAGGAAAAAATATTTTTTAAATTTCTCTTTTCTTTTGAATCTCTCTGAGATGATGAGTCCTCACTATCCTGCAGTGTTAATCACTTCATGATATATATAAGCCAAATCATTGTGCTGTACACCTTAAGTATACAGTGCTGTATGTCAATGATATCTCAATAAAATTGGAAGGAAAACAATTTAAATAAAATAGGCTAATTATCCTGGAGAATGAGAAAAATTTCCTAAAAGGAAATATTGAGATCTTTGTGGACACCTTGACAGATTTAAATGAAGTCTGAAAGGCCAGGAGAGACTGATATGAAAAAGGATGCTCCCGTGTATAACTGCTTTTTTCGAGGGTTTCAGAGAGGGGAATGATGAGTCAGCTGCTATCAAATCAGAAACTGTGAAATGTAACTGCTCTGGGAAGACAGAAAACAAGTGAGAAGCACCTTCTTAAAGTCACAGACACTAAAAATAACGTGGGGAACTTGAAATATTGAGAGAAGGGTACAAAGCGGTTACTGAATGTATCGACAGATATGATGGGGGAAGATAGGAAGACCAGCCTAAGAGGTTCAGGGTCAGTTCAGTTCAGTTGCTCAGTCATGTCCATCTCTTTGTGACACTATAGACCACAGCACACCAGGCTTCCTGTCCATCACCAACTCCCAGATTTTACTCAAACTCATGTCCAACGTGTTGGTGATGCCATCCAACCATCGCATTCTCTGTTGTCCCCTTCTCCTCCCTCCTTTAATCTTTCCCAGAATCAGGGTCTTTTCCAACGAGTCAGTTCTTCTCATCAGGTGGCCAAAGTATTGGAGTTTCAGCTTCAGCATCAGTCCTTCCAATGAATATTCAGGACTGGTTTCCTTTAGGATGGACTGGTTGGATCTCCTTGCAGTCTAAGGGACTCTCAAGAGTCTTCTCCAACACCACAGTTCAAAAGCATCAATTCTTCAGCGCTCAGCTTTCTTTATAGTCCAACTCTCACATCCATACATGACCACTGGAAAAACCATAGCCTTGACTAGACGGATCTTTGTTGGTAAAGTAATGTTTCTGCTTTTTAATATGCTGTCTAGGTTGGTCATAACTTTTCTTCCAAGGAGCAAGGGTCTTTGAATTTCATGGCTGCAGTCACCATCTGCAGGGATTTTGGAACCCCCAAAAATAAAATCTGTCACCATTTCCATTGTTTCCCCATCTATTTCCCATAAAGTGATGGGACCAGATGCCATGATCTTAATTTTCTGAATGTTGAGTTTTAAGCCAACTTTTTCACTGTCCTCTTTCACTTTCATCAAGAGGCTCTTTAGTTCTTCTTCGCTTTCTGTCATAAGGGTGGTGTCATCTCTGGGTAATGAAGTAGAAACAATGAATAAGCAGAAACTCTGGGCTTGTATGAAGTAGAAAGAAAAGACAGAGTTATTGTCTTGATTGGTAAGAGTTGATTGGTGTTGATAAGAGTAGTACAAGCAGTCGAAAAGCTGAGTCAGTGTTATGATGGAGAGTTGGCTCAGTCTTTCACACTGAGGAAGCCACAAAATAACCCAATTCCCAAGTGTGTTTCACCTCCATGAGGACAACTTAGAGTGTCATTCCTGTTTCCATGAAATTTGTATTACCTTATTTCTACAAATATATTTACAATAAATCCCTCAGTACTTGGAGGTAGTTTGAGATCATACTGTTTTCTCTTTTTCTGGCAGCAAAAATGGCCTAAGATACTGCTCCAACTTTTCAAAGCAGCTTACTACACCCTTCTTATAGTGTTGCAGCAAGAAATGAGTGGAATATGTCATATAGTCCAGTAAATGATCTCTCTCTCCAGGAGGGAAATGATTACCCTCTCCTCTTTGAAAATCATCTCGTTTTATTAGCAGCCTCATCACACTGCTCATAATGACTTTTCTGTCAATTAAAAGCTTCAATTCTTTTATTATATACCAAGAACTTCTATTATATACTAAGCACTCCATATAAAAGGAACCAGAGGATATAAAAGACTAAAAGCAAAAACAGCCACCTGCCTTCATGTAGTTTAGCATCTAATGGGGGAGACAGGCATTGAGTCAACAATCACACTCATGAAAGTACCATTCATTACTCACCTAATGTTGGCCCAGGACCACCTATACTCCCCATTGGACAGCCTTCCCTCGTGCTTTGTCCTTAGTTGCAGGAGAAAAGAGGGCGCTCCACAGCTTCTTCCCAGTTCAGTTCAGTTCAGTCGCTCAGTCGTGTCCGACTCTTTGCAACCCCATGAATTGCAGCACGCCAGGCCTCCCTGTCCTTCACCAACTCCCGGAGTTCACCCAGACTCACGTCCATCGAGTCAGTGATGCCATCCAGCCATCTCATCCTCTGTTGTCCCCTTCTCCACCTGCTCCCAATCCCTCCCAGCATCAGTCTTTTCCAATGAGTCAACTCTTCGCAAGAGGTGGCCAAAGTACTGGAGTTTCAGCTTCAGCATCAGTCTTTCCAATGAACACCCAGGACTGATCTCCTTTAGGATGGACTGGTTGGATCTCCTTACAGTCTGAGGGACTCTCAAGAGTCTTCTCCAACACCACAGTTCAAAAGCATCAATTCTTCGGCACTCAGCTTTCTTCACAGTCCAACTCTTACATCCATACATGACCACTGGAGAAACCATAGCCTCGACTAGACGGACCTTTGTTGGCAAAGTAATGTCTCTGCTTTTGAATATGCTATCTAGGTTGGTCATAACTTTCCTTCCAAGGAGTAAGCATCTTTTAATACAACCCATTACGTTCTTCCAAAGAGCCTCTGGCTCACCTGCGTCTTTTTTTTGTTGTTGTTGTTACCTTTAAACTTCCTCCAACATCTTCATCCCACCCTACTCTTTACCCTGCACCCAGTCCAATCAAAGTTTTTCCCCCCACGGTCCCATGGTAATAGTCCTTTTCAAGATCTCCAGTAACTGCCAAAATTCTCAATCCAATGATCAGTCATAGTCGTCATCTCATTTTACTTATCTTTGGCACAGGTGATCACTACTTTTTACTTGAAACATTTTTATCTCTTGACTTCCAGAACATTATACTTCCCTGGTTTTCCTTCTACTTCACTGGGCTCTCCTTCTTAGTGTCTTCTGTTGATCCCTTCTCAACTTCCTCACTCTCAATGCTCAGGTCACCTTGGACATTTCTTCTTTAGTCCATTTACTCTCCAGACAATATAACCTAATCTCTCAAGTGGCTTTTATATGCCTAATGCTCACACATTCATATCTATAGTCCAGACCTAGGAAAACCAATTTACCCAGTTTTTCCAGGACTTTCTTGGTTTTAGCACCTGAAGTCCCACGTCCCAGGAACCTCCTCCATCTCAGGCAAACCAGGATGGCTGGTCACCCCACTCAGACTTCTTCCCCAAACTGTAGATTCATACATCCAACCAACCACTAGCTCCATTTGGATATGTACTAGGCATCTTAAAGCTGACATGTCCAGATGGATCTTTCCACTCAGACCTGCTTCTTTCATGGACTTGCCCATCTCAGTAAATGGTGACGCTATTCTTCTAGTTATGCCATTAACCTTAATGCAATCTTTGATAGTTTTTTCTTCCTCCTATAAACTCATATTCAATCTGTCAACGTATTCTGTCATCTTTCCTTCAGAAGTATCCAGACTCTGACCACTCCCTTCATTTTTACTGTTATTACCTTGGTCAAACCACCATGATATCTTATCTGGATTAGCACAGACAAGTTTCTAGGTGCTATCTCTGCTCTATTCGCTGACTCTCATCCACACAGAGTGTTTACTGCCCACACAGTAGCCAGTGCAATCTTTTGAAACGTATGTCAGATCACGTCCTTTGTTCAAATTGCATCATTATTCTCCACTCACTCAGACTGAAAGCCAAAGTTCTCACATTGACCTTTCAGGTCCTGCTTCACCCAACCCCTCTCTGTCTTCATCTCCTATTATTTGCATTTCCATTTATTTTGCTCCAAACACCCTGACCTTCATGCTGTTCTTTAAACATGGCAAACATGCTTCTATCTCCAGGCTTTTGCCCTTACTCTTCTCTCTACCTGGAGCAGTCTGCCTTTAGGTACATGCAAGCTTCACTCTCTAGCTCAAATGTTACCAAATCACTTCCTTCTTGACTATTTAAAATAACCTGTACTCGTGCACACATAGGTACTGTCTACACTCTCTGATGTACTTTTCTGCATAATGCTTAACAGCAGTGAACATCCTTTATGTTTTATTTGTTGCTATCTCCTCCATTACCAAATGAAGATCCTTAGGAAGGAAGTGATTTTTAAATTAATTTTTATTGCAGAATAGTTGCTTTACAATGTTGTGTTAGCTTCTGCTATACAGCAAAGCGAATCAGCTATATGTATACATATATCCCCTCTTTTTTAAGATTTCCTTCCCATTTAGGTCACCATAGAGCACTGAGTAGAGTTTTCTGTGCTGTACAGCAGGTTCACAGTGTGTTCACAGTTCAAGGAACTGAAGGAAAGCCCATATGACTGGGATATAGAGAACAAAGAGGAGATTGCTGAGACAAGCCTCAGGAGACATATACAGATGTATTTTTTATTTGTATTAGAAGCACTTAATCTGGGAGTAGACGTGTATATGACTCAAGCATATTTGCATTATAAAAAAATTACTAAGGCTGGTGTGTTAAATGGGGTGAAGGGAGCCAGAGTATAAGCACTGAGAGCAGATGGATTATACTAATAGTGAGAAATGATGACCCTATGGATTAATAAGATAGTGGTGGAGATGATTGAGTGACAGATCCTGAGATTTTAGGAGTTAAAATGAATGAAGTCTGGAGAGGAGTTAAAGATGGGGAGGAGGGATAAAGAGGTATCAGTGATGATGCCAGATTGACTAATAGCACAGAGAGAGTAGGAATATTTGCTGATTCAGAGTACTGGAAGAGGACCTAGCTTGAAAAGGATGCTTTGAGTTCAATCTTAGACAAGCTAAGAATGAGGAGTCTTTCAGATATCCAGCTCCAAGAGAAATTGGTTGAGTTATTGAATATACAAGACTGTAGCTATGTATAGATCTGGGCTGGAGAAGAGTCTTTGGAAACTATAATTTTAAAGATGGTAATGAAGCCTTTAAACTGATAAGACAGCTGATTTTTTTTTCATGAGTTCCGACTAAGCCACATCTTTCCACCTTTGTACTCATAAACATAACTTTTCTGACAAAAGCACAGTTATGGTTTTATTCTTATTTGACTTCATTTTGTTGGAGTCAGATTATTACTGTCACCTGTAAAACTGTTTTTAAGGTTCTCATTCTCAATTTCCCCCTCCTCTTGCCATCTTTGCATATCCTGCACTAATAATAATAATCAGTAGTAACAGCAGCATGGCATGAACGTCTGTAATCTGTTAATGAAAACATGGAACCAAACGAGATTTAAACGTTTCTCTTGGTACTCCACTTGGAACCTCTCTCCAAAGAGGCACTAACGTCACAGCAACAGTTCAAGGCTCATCCAACTATTCAACAGTCCCTATTGTCTCCCAAGGATAGCGTGAGAACTTGTAAAACTATTTTTGCATCAGGCAACTTCAGAAACATGACAAGCATACTCTTAAACCTAGTGTGCAAATCCCAGTTCCTTTGTTTGCTACAAGTTTGAGCAAGTTGCTGAAACTCTGGGTTATAGTTTCCATTTATAAAATACTGATCATAATATCTGCCCCACAGATCTACAAAGAGGATTGAATGAGATAATGCATGCAAAACATCTGGCATCTAATAAGTACCCCAAACAAGAGCTTGTTTATTTTTATGTTAGTTTTATTACTACCATTTCCCCAGAATCTGTATGTCCTTAATGTGTTACCAGGGTGTATCTTTTTTGATAACTTAGTGGGCTCAAGTCATAACCTCAGCAGTTATGAGGCTGCTTACCTTATTCCAGCAGATAATAGCAACATAAATGATATTTGTGCAAAGTTGGTCATAAGATGGGTAAAAAGAGTTATCCAGGAATAAACTGTCATTGAGAAATATTTTTAAATATAGCATAGGGAATGAAAGGACAGTATTGGTGGAGAGTGAAAATAAAACTTTAAAAGAATGTTTTTTTGTTCAAACATTGGAAAGTATAGTCATGTACCTTTATTATTAATTTAATGCTGAAATATTTACTACTAGCTAAATGTCTTAGGTACCTAGAAAAATAGGGTATTTATAGAAATTCACATTATAGAAAATATTGACTTTTAATGGAAATATAACTAGTAGTGCAATTTTACTAAAATCTGGTCTTTTTTAAGAAAGTATGGAGTGGGAAACCAAAGAAGAAGGTGAGTTTGGGGAGAATGATACATGCATGTATATGGCTGAGTTCCTTTGCTGTTCACCCGAAACTGTCAGCACACTGAGGAAAGTAGGGAAAACAACTAGACCATTCAGGTATGACCTAAATCAAATCCCTTACGATTATACAGTAGAAATGACAAATAGACTCAAGGGATTAGATCTGATAGACAGAGTGCCTGAAGAACTATGGGTGGAGGTTTATGACAATGTACAGAAGGCAGTGATCAAGACTATCCCCAAGAAAAAGAAATGCAAAAAGGCAAAATGGTTGTCTGAGGAGGCCTTACAAATAGTTGAGAAAAGAAGAGAAGCAAAAGGCAAATGAGAAAAGGAAAGATACACCCATTTGAATGCAGACTTCCAAAGAATAGCAAGGAGAGATAAGAAAGCCTTCTTCAGGGATCAATGCAAAGAAATAGAGGAAAACAATAGCATGGGAAAGACTAGAGACCTTTTCAAGAAAATTAGAGATACGAAAGGAATATTTCCTGTAAAGATGAGCTCAAAAAAGGACAGAAATGGTATGGACCTAACAGAAGCAGAAGATGTTAAGAAGAGGTGGCAAGAAAACACAAAAGAACTATACAAAAAATATCTTCATGACCCAGATAACCACGATGGTGTGATCACTCACCTAGAGCCAGACATCCTGGAATGTGAAATCAAGTGGGCCTTAGGAAGTATCATTATGAACAAAGCTAGTGGAGGTGATGGAATTCCAGTTGAGCTATTCCAAATCCTGAAAGATGATGCTGTAAAAGTGCTACACTCAATATGCCAGCAAATTAGGAAAACTCAGCAGTGGCTACAGAACTGGAAAGGGTCGGTTTTCATTCCAATCCCAAAGAAAGGCAATGCCAAAGAATGCTCAAACTACTGCACAATTGCACTCATCTCACACGCTAGCAAAGTAATGCTCAAAATTCTCCAAGCCAGGCTTCAAAAATACATTAGCCATGAACTTCCAGATGTTAAAGCTGGATTTAGAAAAGACAGAGGAACCAGACATTAAGTTGCCAACATCAGTTGGATCATCGAAAAAGTAAAAGAGTTTCAGAAAAACATCTGCTTTATTGACTATGCCAAAGCCTTCAACTGTGTGGATCACAACAAACTACTGAATATTCTTCAAAAGATGGGAATACCAGACCACCTTACCTGCCTCCTGAGAAATCTGTATGTGAGTCAAGAAGCAACAGTTAGAACTGGACATAAAACAATGGACTGGTTCCAAATTGGGAAAGGAGTATGTCAAGGCTGTATTTGTCACCCTGCTTGTTTAACTTATATGCATAGGACATCATGAGAAATGCTGGGCTGGAGGAAGCACAAGCTGGAATCAAGATTGCCAGGAGAAATATCAATACCCTCAGATATGCAGATAATACCACTCTTATGGCAGAAAGTGAAGAGGAACCAAAGAGCCTCTTGATGAAAGTGAAAGAGGAGAGTGAAAAAGTTGGCTTAAACTCAATATTCAAAAAACAAAAATCATGGCATCTGGTCCCATCATTTCAAGGCAAATAAATTGGGAAACAATGGAAACAGATACAGACTTTATTTTCTTGGGCTCCAAAAGCACTGCAGATGGTAACTGCAGCCATGAAATTCAAAGACGCTTGCTCCTTGGAAGAAAAGTTATGACCAACCTAGACAGCATATTCAAAAGCAGAGACATTACTTTGCCAACAAAGGTCCGTCTAGTCAAGGCTATGGTTTTTCCAGTGGTCATGTATGGATGTGAGAGTTGGACTATAAAGAAAGCTGAGCGCTGAAGAATTGATGCTTTTGAACTGTGGTGTTGGAGAAGACTCTTGAGAATCCCTTGGACTACAGGGAAATCAAACCAGTCAATCCTAAAGGAACTCAGTCCTGAATATCCTTTGGAAGGACTGATGGTGAAGTTGAAACTCCAATACTTTGGCCACCTGATGTGAAGAACTGGCTCACTGGAAAAGACCCTGATGCTGGGAAAGATTGACAGCAGGAGGAGAAGGGGATGACAGAGGATAAGATGATCAAATGGTATCTCAACTCAATGGACATGAATTTGAGCAAGTTCTGGGAGTTGGTGATGGACAGGGGAGCCTGGTGTGCTACAGTCCATGGGATTGTAAAGAGTTGGACATGACTGAGCAACTGAACTGAACTGATTACAATATTGTTAGCCAGTTAGACTCCAGTATAAAATAAAAAAAATTTTTTAAATGAAAGAGCACAGATTTTGGAGTCAGATCTAGGCTGGTGATACAGCTCCCTACTTACACTGGGTTGCCATTAGCAAGCTTTGCCCTGTGTCTCAATTTCCTCATGTACCAAATGTGAACACTAATGCCAATGTCACAAGGGTTCTGAGTGCATGAAGTGACTTATCATATGCGAAGTATTTTCTACAAAGTAAGCATTTAATAAATGTTAGTTCTGTTTTCCTAAACAGTGCTAGCTAAGCAAAGGCAAACAATAAGGGGAAAAAACCTTTATTTTGTTCATGGACTTAGAACCCAAGCTGTTCTAATACTGTACTCTGCAAACTTCGTGCTATCTTTCATTTTCAGCACTTATCTTTGCAAACCTGTTTAAGGGCCCTGCCATTCATTAGAGCCAGGCGAAGACAAAGAAACAGTATCTATTTTTAAAAACTTGCTAAATGATGCAGAAAGGAAAATTCATTTCTAATGATTTCGTGCTTAATCCCATGACACTTGGTAGATGAAAAATGAGTTTCATTCTTTGATTATATAAATAACTTCTTAGAAGTCATTTAACTTATATATTAATCAATATAATACATGTATGCGGTAATAAAGTAAATAGGACTTGTGATGAAAGCAAAAATAATATTCCCATCCTTCTCCTCGCACCTTCAGTGCACTCCCCAGGGGCATAATTTTTCAGTTGTTTCTGTTTTTAGTTTTGGTGATTCCCTCTAGATATTATGATTTTATCTCTGTTTTGATTCATCTACTTTGGACATAGTATCTAGTGAATCCTGTATGTGTGCGTGCATACTAAGTCACTTCAGTCCTATCTGACTCTGTGACCCCATGGACTGTGGCCTGCCAGGCTCTTCTGTCCATAGGATTCTCCAGGCAAGAATACTGGAGTGGGTTGCCATGCCCTAGGGCATTTTTCTGATCCAGGGATCAAACTCGAGTCTCTGATATTTCCTGCCTTGGCAGACAGGCCCTTTACCACTAGTGCCATCTGGGAAGCCTGAACCCTGTATATGAGAGCTTAACATTCAGGTCACTTACTCATCTCTACTCAATGTATGTTATTATGATGTTAGTTACCTTTACATCTTTAATAATATATATAAATCTCTATTTCTTTATTCCAGTAGCTTTTGAGATTATCTGCGTCAGGCTCATATCCTAATGGCATAATGTACGGGAAGCTCCCTGAAGGTAAGGAGTTCTCTGATGTTTTTCTTTCTGTTTCCCAAGTCCCTAGAACAGAACCTCTACCCAATAGTTCTCAGTAAATTTTTGTCAAGTGAATTAGTAAATGACTACACAAATGATATTAGTATATTAGCAGCTTTACCTTTCCTTCTACATGTCCTTCCTCCCATCAGCTTGCTTACTTTTTTACATTTTACAATTATTATTATTTATATATTGTCCTGCAAGCACAGCAAAGGCTTCCACCTTTTGTCCATAAGTGATTCAAGGCTACTCTTCTTTCCCCAAATGTTGTTCAGTTTATTTAGTTGGGCTTCCCTTGTAGCTCAGCTAGTAAAGAATCAACCTGTAATGTAGGAGATCTGGGTTCAATCCCTGGGTTGGGAAGATCCCCTGGAGAAGGGAAAGGCTACCCACTCCAGTATTCTGATCTGGAGAATTCCACGGACTGTATAGTCAATGGGGTCACAAAGAGTCGGACACGAATGAGCAACTTTCATCTGTATGCCATCTGCCTATGTATTGGTTTGGGGAAGGAAGATAGAGGTACCCACTGGTGGCCACAATTTCATCACAGACCTCACGTGAATTCCTTGATTTCAACTTGAGTTCTCACTTGCTTGTTGTTCATCCTGAGGCCAGAGACTCTGGGATTCTGCAGAGCAGATCAGCTCTTATCTACTTATAGCTCCTTATCGTCTATAAAACCATGACTTTTCTATCCTGTTTCACTTACCAAGACATTCTTGTTCATTCCCAATTTCCCAGAAACTTGATAAAATCATTTGTTTGTTGAATTTGTTCATCCCCAGTGTGGTTTTCTTTAATGTTAGTAACATGTTTTTTGTGTGTGTCTCCACAAACTCCAATACTTTGGTCACCTCATGCAAAGAGTTGACTCATTGGAAAAGACCCTGATGCGGGGAGGGATTGGGGGCAGGAGGAGAAGGGGATGACAGAGGATGAGATGGCTGGGTGGGATCACCAACTCGATGCACATGAGTTTGAGTGAACTCCAGGAATCGGTGATGGACAGGGAGGTCTGGCGTGCTGCAATTCATGGGGTCGCAAAGAGTCGGACATGACTGAGTGATTGAACTGAACTGTTATTTCAGTAGATGTTAAAATGAAAGTGTATGTGTAATTTGCCATCTTAAACCAGAAATGTTAGAAGTTATTTCTTAATGTTTTATTTAAGTCATGTGTATGTGAAGGAAATTATAGGATACGTATTATTTGTCATAGACAATTTCTCTTTGCCTTTCCTGCTCAAAGAATGACTTCTCACATGGAGCGTAACATGGTCAATATACGATTGTTGAGTCTCTTAACTTTTCTTTCTTATTTAAAATTGAAATCCGAGATTTATGCTAATCCTGTGATGCATATTTTAAGCCACATTAAAAGCATTTTTTAGCAAATTAATTTAAAAATAAGAAATAAAAAAAAATACCTCCTTTCCCTCCCACACATACTGTTCAGTTCAGTCGCTCAGTTGTGTCCGACTCTTTGTGACCCCATGAACCACAGCACACCAGGCCTCCCTGTGCATCACCAACTCCCAGAGGTTACCCAAACTCATGTCCACTGAGTTGGTGATGCCATCTAACCATCTCATCCTCTGTCATCTCCTTCTCCTCCTGCCCTCAATCTTTCCCAACATCAGGGTCTTTTTCAATGAGTCAGCTCTTTGCATCAGGTGGCCAAAATATTGGAGTTTCAGCTTCAATATCAGTCCTTCCAATGAACACCCAGGACTGATCTCCTAGTTGGATCTCCTTTCAGTCCAAGGGACTCTCAAGAGTCAAAAGCATCAATTCTTCAGTGCTCAGCTTTCTTTATAGTTCAACTCTGACATCCATACGTGACTACTGGAAAAACCATAGCCTTGACTAGATGGACCTTTGTTGACAAAGTAATGTCTCTGCTTTTGAATATGCTGTCTAGGTTGGTCATAACTTTTCTTTCAAGGAGTAAGCGTCTTTTAATTTCATGGCTGCAATCACCATCTGCAGTGATTTTGGAGCCCCCCAAAATAAAGTCAGCCACTGTTTCCACTGTTTTCCCATCTATTTGCCATGAAGTGATGGGACCCGATGCCATGATCTTAGTTTTCTGAATGCAGAGCTTTAAGCCAACTTTTTCACTCTCCTCTTTCACTTTCATCAAGAAGCTCTTTAGTTCTTCTTCACTTTCTGCCATAAGGGTGGTGTCATCTGCATATATGAGGTTATTGATATTTCTCCTGGCAATCTTGATTCCAGCCTGTGCTTCCTCCAGCCCAGCGTTTCTCATGATGTACTCTTCATATAAGTTAAATAAGTAGGGTGACAATATACACCCTGCTTGATGTACTTCTTTTCTTATTCCTGTCCTTTTCCAACAGACTGAAACAACCACTCTGTTGTTCCATGTCCAGTTCTAAATGTTGCTTCCTGGCCTGCATATAGGTTTCTCAAGAGGCAGGCCAGGTGGTCTGGTATTCCCATTTCTTTCAGAATTTTCCACAGTTTATTGTGATCCACACAGTCAAAGGCTTTGGCATAGTCAATAAAGCAGAAATAGATATTTTTCTGGAACTCTCTTGCTTTTTCCATGATCCAGCGGATGTTGGCAGTTTGATCTCTGGTTCCTCTGCCTTTTCTAAAACCAGCTTGAACATCAGGAAGTTCACGGTTCACGTATTGCTGAAGCCTGGCTTGGAGAATTTTGAGCATCACTTTAGCATGTGAGATGAGTGCAATTGTGCAGTAGTTTGAGTATTCTTTGGCATTGCCTTTCTCTGGAATTGGAATGAAAACTGACTTTTCCAGTCCTGTGGCCACTGCTGAGTTTTCCAAATTTGCTGACATATTGAGTGCAGCACTTTCACAGCGTCATCTTTTAGGATTTGAAATACCTCAACTGGACTTCCATCACCTCCACTAGCTTTGTTTGTAGTGATGCTTCCTAAGGCCCACTTGACTTCCCATTCCAGGATGTCTGGCTGTACGTGAGTGTTCACACCATCGTGATTATCTGGGTCATGAAGATCTTTTTGTGGATGAGGACAAATCCTACCTGAGAAAGGAATGAAGAAGAGGGAGAAGGGAGGAGGAGTGAATGAGCCATGATGACAAAACTTCCTCCTTATGTGGCCATAGAGCCAAGTAATTGACTCAGACAATATTTTCCAAAGGGAGATGAGCCTGGAGAATTCCAGAAAGAAAGGTCCAAGAGTCACCTACGTTTAGTACTTCTACTTGAAGAGAAGTAGCTCTCTTACCAAATTCATTCATCTAACAAACATTATTTTGGAAGAAAGCAGTCTATATTTACTGATCATACCATGTTTTAACTCGTCTACCTATATTACATTCTTTCATGTTTACAAGAAACATGAGTAGGTATTACAGTAGACTCTTATCATTTGAAGATTTAACATTAGAAGTTTTAGCTACTTCTAATAACTCCAAAAATTTAGGACTTGGCACTTCTCTAAAGCACTCACGTGCTGTTGATGTCCCCTTGGAGGCTGAGATCACAGAGCAAATGACGAACCAATTAGTGAAACAGGGTTATTGGCAAGGATCTCTACCTCCTTTTGAGTTTGCTTTTCTCACAACTCTTCCCTATCTGTATAGCTTTTCAGAAGTACTCCAGTAGTCTTCTTGCATTTAAACCTGCTATGTCTCAAGAGTATCCCTTGAGTATTTCAAGGGTCTATTACAATCAAGACAAATGTTAATGCCACAATGTTTACC
This sequence comes from Bos taurus, assembly GCF_002263795.3. NCBI lineage: Eukaryota > Metazoa > Chordata > Mammalia > Artiodactyla > Bovidae > Bos > Bos taurus. Next base: position 6,835,692 of record NC_037329.1, on the reverse strand, counting down.
CAGGAAAAAATGTCAAACTGGAACTTGAGACCATTTATCTAGACTCTAAAATTCATGCTCTTTCTTAGTTCACCCTAAGTTTCCTCTAATGCCGGGACAGATCCGTAGCGATAATTTTTGTCCCCACAAGTCTGAGGCCCCATAGGGAAGGTAGGCTTCACCTCTCCCAGCAGCAAACTGAGCTTCAGGCAGTTTAGGGGTCCTGTGAAGATCAACCTGTTAACAAAGAGGCTTATCTTTTCTTTGTTTGCAGGAAGATACAAAGCTAACTCCCTCCTGAGGACCATCAGAATAAGATGAGCAAACACAAGTTGTTCAGTTGAATCAGTCAAATGACCAATGTAATAACAGTTAAAGATGTGTGACCTGAAGAGAACATGAACCTATTGGGGAAAATTGACAAAGAAGCCAAAACTGAGTTCAGAAACAATGGTCTTAAGTTCTACCATACTGAGAGAGAGTCCATGACTCAGGCAGCCCACGGTGCACCAGCTCCATAAACAGTTGATGGAGTTTTCTACAATTCCAATGTTCTAGTTCATAGTAAGGTAAAACAACGTGTTCCAATTGTTTTTAGCAATCCCTAAATCAGTGTCTGTGCATGGGAAATATTTTGTCAATAACCAAATATGCTTCTCCCTCCAAAATATCTCCTCAACATGTTTTCTTCAAGCCAATTATCTCTGTTTAGTAAGAAGTTTTCTGAAAATCTCTTTAATGAGATTAATGAGATCAATTCTTCCATGAAATTACCAGTGTATCATGGGGCCCAAAGTGCCCATCCTCTGAGTGAGACTCCAACAGACAAAATTTATGAGCGGTTCCTGCTTTGTGTGGCCTACTCTACTTAATGTGAATGTTTTTGCTTGTTCTGATTTTGGGGATTTTTTTCTCCAAAAAAAAGTGTTCAAAACAATTTCTTAAAGCCTAATAGTATCTGGACCCCAGTCAACTTAGTTAGCTGAGATGCCCTTAAATAAATATTATTGTATAATCATTTAGAAAGTGCCTAGACCAGATAATTACTGAGATTATTAGTGTTTTCTCCTAAAGTACACAGAAAAAAAATAAAATCTAATTCAATTTGCACAAATAACAAACAATACATTTATGAGATACTTCAGAATTAGAGCATACCTTCACTTCGGAATTGCAGTGTACCTTCACATCCATTTCTTCACCTAGTTCTTATGAGGTTCTTGTGAGATAGACATTATTCTCTTGTTTAGCAAGTTGAGTAATTTGCCTGAGGTGACTCAGATGCTACATGACCAAAGTCAACTCCATATGATCCATATTATCCCTTTATTGAGGTGCGAGGGTTACAACAGTGAGCAAGACAGTGTCTTTCTCCACATTGTGTTAGCAGTGTGTGTACACATATTCTCAGTGAAAAGTCTAACACTTGCAGGAATGAGCTAGAAATTAGTCTCTTCCAGCAGATAAGAAAACTCTAACCAGTCATAGTTCCAATTCAGTCTACCTGCCCTCCTTCAGCATTGACGTTGATAGATCATAAATCATGAGGGGAAAATAGTCGCTGTGCCAATTCTGTTTTTGTTCAGATCCATACAAGTCACCAAGAAAGCTTTTCAGCTTTTTAGAAAACCAGTGTCTCAGGTTGCTGTTACGAGGGCCCTTAATGTCACGTTCATTGTGCCAGGGTGTACTAGTGCTCCACCCTAGGAAAACGTAGGAGCAACTCTGAAGTTCAGCCACTAAGAGGAAGATGACCTGAAAGAGGTCACGTCAAACCACTTAGACCTGTTAGATGTGAACAAATTTTTTTTCTGCTGATTTTTTCCCTGCTGATATGTGGAATGGGATATAGTGATGTGAACTAGTATTCACTTTGATGTCCCCTAAATTCCACTGAAATATTGTCAGAAAATCAGGATGTAAAACTTGCAAACTGTTGGCCAAAGGCACAGACAGTGGTCCAAAGAGTGGAGAGTGAGGCCACAGGCGTGTAGAGCCGTATAATGACTGTGATCTGTGTCAACTTCACCCCTCCACCTCCTCTGCCTCCCTGCTTCTCTGCACTGAGACACCTTCCTCTGGTATATTCAGGATCGGGCTCTATTTTCTATATCTTTCCTCAACTATATACACCCAGCAATTGCTCCTCCCCCCTCTCTTAAATTCTGGCATATGGCATGACTCATTTTGCAGCTGGGGGCTGTCTAGAACTTGCTGTCAGAGTCCCCTTTGAAGGAGGGTGCCACTTCTTTCTATGAGACCAGCAGACAAGACAGGCCTATTTCTTATCTTCTCCACCCGCATGTTTGCTACAACCCCAGCCCACAAAGCTGTGTGATGTGTCAGTCAGTCTTATCCAAACTGTTGAGATCACTAAAAGCACTGGGCCAAGAAGCGAATCATTTAGTTAACAGAATTTGTCCAGGGCAAAACAACCAACAAGGTTCAGCCCTGATAGAAGTTTCTAGATGGACCCTCCCCAAAGTCTCATCCTGTTGCCTTATCCGCACCTATTTGGTATAATCTCTTTGCACCTCACATAACCTGATGCAAATCACCTTTAAAACCCCACTCTTAACCACAGTGGTTGCCCTTTCCTCACTGTTCATTTCCCCCAAGTCACTACATCTAAAATAAATCCCTGAGGTGCTCTGGGCTTCCCTGGTAGCTCAACTGGTAAAAAATCCACCTGCAATGCAGGACACCCCAGTTCAATTCCTGGGTCAGGAAGATCCATTGGAGAAGGGATAGGCTACCCACTCCAGTATTCTTGAGTTTCCCTGATGGTTCAGCTTGTAAAAAATCCACCTGAAAATGTGGGAGACCTGGGTTTGATCCCTGGGTGGGGAAGATTCCCCTGGAGAAGGGACAGGCTACCCACTCCAGTATTCTGGCCTGGAAAATTCCATGGACTACACAGTCCATGGGGTCACAAAGAGTCAGACACGACTGAGAGACTTTTACATTCAGGTGGTCCAGCTGGACAGTCCAGTGTGGCATGTGGAATTTTCCATCTTGCAAAGCAACCCAGCACAGATGTAGAGATGTCATGTCCAGGTTCTCTCTGAGAATTTCCTATTAATGGGAAATCCCTTCCTTCCTTCAGATAACCAGGGAACAGGTGAAGGGACTTGGCATACACACACACATCTCTAAAGGACCAACATTCATTCTCAGAGATGGTAAGCCAGAGTTTAGCCAGAAATCACAAAATAGTGACCATGGATCTGTTTTATTTAAGCCTTTACATTAAAAAGTTAATCAATTTCTGGAGTGGACAGAATTAAAACCCCCACTAAGATACCAGACCACCTGACCTGCTTCCTGAGAAATCTGTATGCAGGTCAAGACGCAACAGTTAGAACTGGACATGGAACAACAGACTGATTCCAAATCAGGAAAGGAGTACATCAAGGCTGTATATTGTCACCCTGCTTATTTAACTTATATTCAGAGTACATCATGAGAAACACTGGGCTGGATGAAGCACAAGCTGGAATCAAGATTTCAGGCAGAAATATAAATAACCTCAGATATGCAGATGACACCACCCTTATTGCAGAAAGTTAAGAAGAACTAAAGAGCCCTTGGTGAAAGTGAAAGAGGAGAGTGAAAAAGTTGGCTTAAAACTCAACATTCAGAAAGCTAAGATCATGACATCTGGTCCCATCATTTCATGGCAAATAGGTGGGAAAACAACGGAAACAGTGACAGACTTTATTTTGGGGGGCTCCAAAATCACTGCAGGTGGTGACTGCAGCCATGAAGCTGAAGCACTATTTGTGGCAATTTGTTTCAGCCGCAATAGAAAGCTAAAACAATTTTCAACATTTTAAAGTCAGAAGTTTTGACACAGAAAAAACTGCCTTTCTTAGAGAAAGATAAATACCACATTCTAACGCATATATATGGAATCTAGAAAAATGGTACTGAAGGATTTATTTACAGGGCAACAGTGGAGAAACAGACATAGAGAATAGACTTATGGACGTGGGGAGAGGGGAGGAGAGCGGATGTATGGAAAGAGTAATGTGGAAACTTACATTACCATGTGTAAAATAGATAGCCAATGGGAATGTGCTGTATGGCTCAGGAAACTCAAACAGGATGACCCTGAGGGATGTGATGGGGAGGGAGGTAGGAGGGGGCTTCAGGATGGGGAACACATGTACACCCATGGCTGATTCATGTCACTGTATGGCAAAAACCACTACAATATTGTAAAGTAATTAGCCTTCAATTAAAATAAATTAATTAATTTTTAAAAAGGGGGGCTCTGTGTCAACCTAGAGGGGTAGAACGGGGAGGGAGATGCGAAGGAGGTTCAAAAGAGAGGGGATATATGTATACCTATGGGTGATTCATGTTGAGGTTTGACAGAAAATAGCAAAATTCTGTAAAGCAATTATCCTTCAATAAAAAATATATTAATTTTTTTTAAATCTACCTTTTTTGCTTATCTTTGAAAATACTGTCCACACTCAACCTACTTTTCATGGCAGAAATCAGCTGAGGAGCAGCTGTCTCTTTTAGAAAGAGAGGGGTATACAGGTCTTCACCATCCCTCCCTTCCCTGTGTTCCCAAGTGCAGGAGCAGAGTCAGGGGTGGATTATCATCCTCAGCTTCGCACTGTGATGGATGACTGGTTGCTTCTCCCAGTGCTCAGTCACCACTGTGGCCACACAATTCTTCCTCTACCATTTTACTGCCTTGAACAATTGCCTAAATGGACAGTCATCCCTTGTTTAAAAAAAAATGCCATCCCAGTTTTAAAAAACTGCCCACGGAAGGCTCCTGATTTTATCTTCACCTCTGAAACACACTGCACAGAGACTTGGAACAAATCAGGGAAAGGAGATAAATGAATCCGCAGGCAAGCTGGGAAGAGGAGCCGGATCATCATGGTGTCACCACTGAGGCCCCATATCCTCTTGAGTTCAGACAGATTTATTTTGACAGTTTTATTTCATGGGTGATTTACAGTAATTGCATGCACACATACAGATTCTACAGATTATAATCATTGAAAGTCTTGGCTTTGTTTAGTTTGAGAGAAAATAAGCCTAAATTAGATTTTAGAATTTTGGGCCAGTGATGTATTTATATCATTTTTATAAAATCATATTTTAAATTCAATGGATGTCAGCCAGAATCTAGTTTGTTTTTTCTGAGAAGAAGGCTCTGGCCACAAACAACTCCTAAAGAGCTTGTAAACAGAAAGTCATGATTCTAAATGTACATAAAAGGGTATTCAAAAATATCTCTGTCTTGGAAATCACTCACTCAATTTGACTTCTAAAAAATGTTTCCACTGTATAGGGGGAATCTTTTGCCAAGCCAGGTAAAAGCATGACTAGCTATAAATGTCTAAAGTTACTTTTTAAAAGGCTACTTTATAAAACAGCATTGGTGTTTTTTTTTCCAATAACACTGAATATCAAAAGTCAGCATGAACAGTACATTTCCAGAAATCATAATCACTTCTTCGGTTAAAAACATCTATTCAGAGCCTTCACTTGTTACCAGGCAACTTCATCTGACTTTATTTTTGTAACATTTTATAACACCTCTGATGGTTCAACTATGCAAAGGCCAAGGCCAGTTCTATTATTAGCCTGGTTGAGAAGAGTCTGCAGCCCCAAATAGTGGGACTAGTGGAAGAAATTTATTCCCCAAAACTAGCTGTTCCCTCTCAATGCAAACTCTAGTCAAAGAACTGTTGAATCTGGGAAATAAGGCAGATTTGGAATATGAAGTAGACTTGTGAAATGAAGCAGTTTTAAATTGCTTAGGTAAACACATTTTTTTCCAGTGTGAACTAAGTCACTCTGTTCTCTGTGGTACGTGAGATTTCAGTGTGTATCCCCTGGAGAAGCACTTTGTTGACCTATTTGCTTACGGACCTATGTTAATTTAGTAGGTTGACTATAACAAAGTACCATAAATGAGGTGGCTTAAGAAACAAAAATTTATTGCCTCACAGTTCTATACCCTGTAAGTCTGAGATCGATGTGTTGGAAGGCTTGGTTCTTTTTGAGGGCTGTGAAAGAGAATCTATCTCTAGCTTCTTTCTTAACTTCTGGAGGTCTGCTGGCAATTTCTGTCATTCCTTGTGTTTGGCTGTGTCACCCTAATCTCTGCCTTTATCATTATGTGATATTCTTCCTGTGTGTATTTTTGTCCAGATCGCCCCTTTTATGGGCTTCCTAGTCGGAGAAGGCAATGGCACCCCACTCCAGTACTCTTGCCTGGAAAATCCCATGGACGGAGGAGCCTGGTAGGCTGCAGTCCATGGGGTCGCTAGGAGTCGGACATGACTGAACGACTTCACTTTGACTTTTCACTTTCATGCATTGGGAAGGGAAATGGCAACCCACTCCAGTGTTCTTGCCTAGAGAATCCCAGGGACGGGGGAGCCTGGTGGGCTGCCGTCTATGGGTCGCACAGAGTCGGACACGACTGACGCGACTTACCAGCAGCAGCAGCAGGTGACTCAGTGTAAAGAATCCACCTGCCAATACAGGAGATGCAGGAGACTTGGGTTCGATCCTGGGTCAGAAAGATCCCCTGGAGGAGGAAATGGCAACCCATTCCAGTATTCTGGCCTGGAAAATTCCATAGACAGAGGAGCCTGGTGGCTGCAGTTCATGGGCTCTCAAAGAGTCGACACAACTGTGCGACTGAGCACGCGTGCACCCCTTTCATAACGACTCCAGCTGTATTGCATTAGGCTCCCACCCTACTCCATTATGATCTCACCTTAACTTATTACAACTACAACAACCCTATTTCCAGACAAAGTCACATTCTGAGCTACTGGGGCTTAAGATTTTAACATAAATTTTGAGAGTTCAGCCTATAACAGGAACAAATCTATTGGTTCAATTGAACCAACTTTTAGAAAATTATGCTAACAGAAAAAGAGAGAAGTTGCAAACTAAGGCTACTCTCACTTTTCTCTTATACGCCATACTCTCTGTTCTTGGCATTTGGAGGATTTATGAATGATAGGCCTTTATCAAGGTAAAAGTTACAGAAAATTTTGTTCAATATTTGAACTTTGTAATTAGATTTTATCAGGAACTCATTTCCAGACACTGGAAATGGATAAATTAATATTATTATGTTTTAAGAGCTAAAATAAAAGAATGAGAGCATTTTAGGTAAGAGTTAATCTGGTTTCTTAAAAATGGAGTAACTTGGCCTGGGGGTAGACTTTTGCTGTAAAAATCTGACTGTCACCTCATCACTGTGGTCGTCTTTGCCATCGTTGGCTTTCTTCCTTCTACCTTGGTCTCCACGCCTAGCTCTCCAGTGGTTTGGGGGGGATTTGTCTGTATGTTTTTGCCATCGTGTGTAGCATGTGAGATCTTAGTTCCCTGATTGGGATTGAACCTGCAGCCCCTGTGTTGGAAGTGTAGAGTCTCCTCTATTGGGTCTCCAGGAAGTCCTTCCGTTTTGATTCTCTTCTTGCCTTCTTCTCACTCTTTGCCATCTTCAGTGAGGTGTAGAATCTTCTCCACATTACACTCCACTTCTGTCCTCTTTCCCTGCTCTACCTTGTGACCTCATTTAGTCTTGGTTCCAATGATCAATTTTAGGTGCCTGATTCCTAAGCTGGTATTTCTAGCCTTGATTTCTCTACCTCACTATAGACTCACATGTCCAGTTGTTTGTGCCTGAAACTCAATAAAACTACAACTGAAAATATTATGTCATCCTTCACCCTAAATCATCTTCTCCTCTGCATCACACTGTTTCAGTTAATTTATTATTCTTCTGCTCAAGCAGGCTTGGAAACTCGTGATCATCATATATGTCTGTTCCTCTTCTCATATATCCATCTTTCTGGAAAATCTTTCGCCTCTACCTCTGAAATATAGTGGTGTTCCTCTGACTTGTCCTTGTCCCCCCCCCTCTTTTTTTTTCATCTGAGGATTTTAAATTGTTTCCTGTTATCTCAGGAGCTCTCTGCTCCTCGCTAAACTTCACCCTGCTTAAAAATGTAATTGATTCCCTCATTCTCTATAAATATTAAACTGAGGCCAAAGTTTTAAACTGGCGTCTGTGACCTCTATACAATGGATATACTCTTCTGGTTTCCTTTATTTCTGGCCAATGTTGTACAGGTACCCCATCTTTGACCAAACTAGACTCCTTGCTATTTTTTTTTCAAAACTAGATTTGACAAAATTGGGATTTTTCCAAACAGTGCATTCTTTAAGGCTAAAGACTTATTTATTCCATATTCTCTATGAAGTCATTTTCTGATCATCCAACAGGATCTCTGTGGCTTAGCATTTATTTGGAACCTCTATTGTTCCACTTAACACCACCCTGACAGAGGGATGGGCTCATGGTATACACTCAACAAACATCTTAACTGACTGTTTCCCCCGTAGGCCTTGCCTTAAAGTTATGGGCATGTTTGTGCTATCCTGTCTCAGTTCAGTTTAGTTCAGTAGCTCAGTTGCATCCAACTCTTTGCGACCCCATGAATTACAGCACGCCAGGCCTCCCTGTCCATCACCAGCTACTGGAGTTTACCCAAACTCATGTCCATCGAGTCGGTGATCCATCCTGCCATCTCATCCTCTGTCATCCCCTGAGTCTTTTCCAATGAGTCAACTCTTCACATGAGGTGGCCAAAGTATTGGAGTTTCAGCTTCAGCATCAGTCCTTCCAATGAACACCCAAGACTGATCTCCTTTAGGATGGACTGGTTGGATCTCCTTGCAGTCCAAGGGACTCTCAAGAGTCTTCTCCAACACCACAGGTCAAAAGCATCAATTCTTTCTTCACAGTCCAACTCTCACATCCATACATGACCACTGGAAGAAACATAGCCTTAACAAGACAGACCTTTGTTGGCAAAGTAATGTCTCTGCTTTTGAATATGTTATCTAGGTCGGTTGTAACTTTCCTTCCAAAGAGTAAGCGTCTTTTAATTTCATGGCTGCAATCACCATCTGCAGTGCAATTATAAAAACTTAATATTCTATATAATCCATCTCTTTTTACCCCATATACTCTTCCTTGTTCTGTGCTTTAATTAGACTACTAACTAAAGACTGTTAATTTAAACCATAAAGGATACTGAGAAATCAATCTGACACACCAAGAAATTCTGTTATAAACTTCCCAACCAATAGATGGGCAGAAGGTTGCAATTATTATTTGACCTAACTATCTATTTTGTTATTTACATTGATTATTTGAGCAAACTCTAGGAGATAGTGAAGGACAAGGAAGCTTGGCATGCTGCAGTCCATGGGGTCACAAAGAGTCAGACACGACTGAGTGACTGAATAATAACAATATTGATTATTAGATTAAAGAACCTTATCTTTGAAACATAATAACTCTCTTGTGAAGGTTCCATGGGCTGCGAATGACTGAGGACTTGGAGGAGAGGGATTAAGAATACCAGAAGGAAACTTCATGTACCCATGAGCCCTGTTGAAAGTGAAGGAGAAGAAGTAATCCAAAATCTTAACCTTAAGAATGTCTCCATGACAAAATTTCCACATGTGCCTGTGTCTGTTACTCTTTAGTACAAGATTTCAGGCAAGAGACCAAGGCTTGGCTTTGTCTCCTAATTTCGTAAATTGAACTTTCAATAGTAATGAAAGATGTTCTTGTTTGTGTTTTCTTACAAGCTCACATTAAAACATCTAAGTTTATTTTTTATTTATCTTGAAAGCTGAGTTTACTTATAGAGAAATTGAAGGTTCTGCTTTTCCTCCTTCCCCTGAGCTGGTGTGATAGTCAGTGATAATTATACTGGAATTTCTAAAAATAGAAAGAAATTTAACACCATCACATTTTTCAGATACTTTGCTTGAAAAAAATGCAGTCTAAAATATGAGTTTACGAATATGGAAAATATTCACCATTTTAATTTACTTGTATAAGAGATATAGAGATCCCTTTCTGCCATAAGCTACTCTAGCCTTGAATTATTTTAAAATACAATTTGAGTTGCAAAATCTGACACTTTTTTTTCCAGAAATGTATATTAAGTAAAGATTATTGAGAAGCTATTGTGTGTAAGCAACTGTTTTATAGATCCTATTGCATAAAATTACAAGCCACGACTAGAACCAGTTAGAGGAAAGAAGTTGTCTAGGTCTTTCAGAGACTGATACTATCTGGGATAATTGAAGTTTACAGCAAAGCGCAGTCAAAACCACATGAGTCCTGAGTGCTTGGATTAGCTCAGTGTTTCGGAGGTTGAGCTCTGAAGTCACATGACTAAGCTCCAATCCCAACCCTATTCCCTACTAAATGCATCGCGTTAACCAAGACATTTAACCTCTTTAAGCATCAAATTCCCAAGTGTGAAATAAGGATAATAATCACATTTCCTTTCTCATAAGCTTACTATGAACATTGAGACTTTATCTAAACTGCCCTCTCTGAAGAAGCCACTCAAGCTGCCTTAAATATTATTACTCATAGCAATTAGTTATGCTGTCAAATTAAACTGATAATTATGGTTGGTTGGTTTGTTTGTTTGCTTGTTTTTCTTTTAGGCTGTAAGGTACTGGATTTCTTTGACTTTTTAAAAATAGCTTTATTGAGATATAATTCACATACATTTCACCCACTTGAAATGCTCAATTCAGTGGTTTTTAGTATACTCATAGATTTTTGCAACTATTACCACAATTTGATTTTAGAACATTTTTTTGTTTATTTTTTGTCTAATAAGTTAGCATGTCTCTTCCTTTTTTAATTTTTGTACTCTATCTTTTTTAGAATTCTTCCTAAATCCCTGTAAAGCTATGGTTGAATAGTAGAAGGAACCATTTTATTAATGGAATTACCAGGATTTTTAGAGTTGGAGAAGTGCAAAAATTTAATTGACATGAAGGCAATGCTGGATGATATTAATATCAGTGTTCTTGGCTGTTTCATACAAGATACAAGATCAATCAGGCTGGTAGAACAGAAGAAAGCAATGGCCTGATTATTATTTTTTCATCAGTTGGGTTGTAGGTTGGCATATAGGTGGACTCATGCCTTAAGAATAAAATGGATCCCCTTACCCAAATATACATGATATTGTTGAGGGCTTAGAGAAGAGGGGATACAATCTTATACCCCTTCAGGGTATAGAGAGTAGAAAGAAGTGTCACAGGATGGGGGACCATAAATCTCTAAAATTCTGAGCTCTGAAGGACTACTCTGGATAAAAAGCACCTTGAGATAACATTCTGTAGGAGAGGAGCACATTGTGGTTTATTTCACCACTTGGCTAAGCACAGATTAACTAAGACCAGCTATTCATGACTCAGTATTTGAGGGAGAGGGCCCTGCTTAGTGTTAGCTTGAACAGGGCACGGAAGGTAAATACTTGGGCAGGAAATTAAGCCCTAGCATTGGTATTCCAAGGCCATGCTTCTGAAGTTGAGGTAAGATGGGCTGAACATGAGATCAAATGGCAAATGTAGAAAAACTGGAACCACTTCACAAAATTGCCTAGTTCCTGCTCTGCTCAAAACACCCACAAGCACACATCAATCCATATTCAAACTTTTTGGCTCATACACACAGAGTGATTTTGGATTTTTTTTTTTAAAGAGTAAATAGGTTCAGAAGAAGCTGAGCATGTACGTTGTTGCCAGTCCCCAAAGTTTCTTGGATGAGCTCAGGCTACAGCTGCATAAACATTTTTTATATTGGCCACCTGCCCCACTCCACTTCTTTGCAGGAAAGAACACATTTTTCCAGTTCAGTTTACTGCTTGCATCTTATGTGGACTGACTGAAGAACATTATTTCTAGAACTAGAGGTGTTCCAAACATAACTATGACTTCTGGCACCTAAAGAGACACTACGAGACAATTTTTCTCCCTCTGTCTGGCTATTCATGTTCATCCTTCGAGACTTAGCTCAGAATTTTCTGTATCAAGAAATGAAAAGGACCTGTATGAATAAAACTATAAGTCCTTATTAAATAACACAAAAAACACTTGAATAGACTGATACACCTATTTAATGGAAAGAAAAATTCAAAACTCAATTTTTCTTAATTAAATCTAGTCTCTATAATAACAATCAAAATCTCAATAAGCTTGTTAGGAATTGATAAAATGACTCCAAAGTTCATCTAGAAAAAAACACAGAATCAGGAAAATTCTGAAGAAGAATGAGAGAACTTGTCTACCTACAAGATAATGCTAGAATTGGTACTGTTTCATGAATTTCTAGATTTTAGTGAATGTAACAGAACAGTCTAGAAATAATCCCACATAACATGTGAATTTGGTATCCAATAATAGCTACAATTTAGTGAGCTAAATTGTCAGCTCCTGAATATCCCTGATATCCTATGCTATGTTTCCTGTATTAAGCTCAGAGGTTTGAAAGAGAAGGCACCCAGTTGCTCAACCATTTGGGAGCTCAAACAAACATCTAGTAAAGTAATATATTGTTGAGGACAGTAGTGTGAGTTTTATGATATTAAGATATTGTTTTTCCCATCGATTTTAGTGAGATAAATACATTGTGCAGAAATGCAAAATAACACCTTTTTAAATGTATCTCTCTCCCTTCAACCAAGACACAGGGTCTCAACGAGTTAACCAGCATCCTTCAGAACCCCTCTTTGAGTACTGCTGTCTCAGCTATGACAGGGCCTGACACTGATTTGCTCCTGGGAACATGTCTCACTCTCTGCTTCTGCAAACTGGAAATGAGGATAATTTGCCCAGCAACAGACATCGACCGCCAATGGCTGTGGGGGCGAGGAAGTGTTTGCTTGAGGGCCTTGCTTTAGACATACTTTCTTTCAGCTCCAAATTTTCCAGTGAACTCTGTCTCTATTTTGACATTGAAAAAATGTTTTGGCACTGAGTAACACTCAAAAATGTTTCACAACAAGCTCTTCTTATCAGCTTGTTGACTTTGTCATGTGAGGTTTTCCTCTAGCCAGACGGCAAATACATTCTGGAGTTAGTGCTTTTGAACTATAGTAGCAGATAGGAATTATAGGTAGCCATGGTCCCTAACTGGGCTTCCCGGGTTGCTCAGTGGAAAAGAATCTGCCTGCCAACATAGAGACCCAGGTTTGGCCCCTTGGCTGGAAAGACTCCTGGAGAAGGAGATGGCAACCCACTCCAGTATTCTTGCCTAGGAAATCCCACAGACAGAGGGCTGGTGGGCTGGTGGGCTACAGTTTCTATTCAGTTCAGTCACTCAGTCATGTCCAACTCTTTGCGATCCCATGAATTGCAGCACGTCAGGCCTCCCTGTCCATCACCAACTCCCAGAGTTCACTCAAACTCACTTGCATCGAGTCAGTGATGCCATCCAGCCATCTCATCCTCGGTTGTCCCCTTCTCCTGCCCCCAATACCTGCCAGCATCAGAGTCTTTTCCAATGAGTCAGCTCTTCGCATGAAGTGGCCAAAGTACTGGAGTTTCAGCTTTAGCATCAGTCCTCCCAAAGAACACCCAGGACTGATCTCCTTTAGAATGGACTTGTTGGATCTCCTTGCAGTCCAAGGGACTCTCAAGAGTATTCTCCAACACCACAGTTCAAAAGCATCAATTCTTCAGTGCTCAGCTTTCTTCACAGTCCAACTCTCACATCCATACATGACTACAGGAAAAACCGTAGCCTTGACTAGATGGACCTTTGTTGGCAAAGTAATGTCTCTGCTTTTGAACGTGCTATCTAGGTTGGTCATAACTTTCCTCCAAGGAGTAAGCGTCTTTTAATTTCATGGCTGCAATCACCATCTGCAGTGATTTTGGAGCCCCCAAAAATAAAGTCTGACACTGTTTCCACTGTTTCCCCATCTAATTCCCATGAAGTGATGGGACCAGATGCCATGATCTTCGTTTTCTGAATGTTGAGCTTTAAGCCAACTTTTTCACTCCCCTCTTTCACTTTCATCAAGAGGCTTTTTAGTTTCTCTTCACTTTCTGCCATAAGGGTAGTGTCATCTGCATGTCGGAGGTTATTGATATTTCTCCCGGCAATCTTGATTCCAGCTTGTGCTTCTTCCAGCCCAGCGTTTCTCATGATGTGCTCTGCATATAAGGCTACAGTTTAGTGGGTCACAAAAGAGTCAGATGGGAGAAGGCAACGGCACCCCACTCCAGTACTCTTGCCTGGAAAATCCCATGGACGGAGGAGCCTGGTAGGCTGCAGTCCATGGGGTCGCTAAGAGTCAGACATGACTGAGCGACTTCCCTTTCACTTTTTATTTTCCTGCACTGGAGAAGGAAATGGCAACCCACTCCAGTGTTCTTGCCTGGAGAATCCCAGGGACGGGGGAGCCTGGTGGGCTGCCGTCTATGGGGTCACACAGAGTCGGACACGACTGAAGCAACTTAGCAGCAGCAGCAAAAGAGTCAGACATGACTCAATGACCAAACAACAAATCATCTCTAATTACTACTATATTATAATTATTATCAGATAGTAATATGACATTTTAAATATGTGAAAAGGGGAGTAAATAACATATCAGATACAGCAAAGGAGTCCTCTAAATGAAATTAGTTAAAAACAGAGAGACTAAAAGTCCATATTCAAAGTGTTAGTGTATTCCTGAACATATTGTAGAGGACCATGTTAGTTTTGGTGTTGATGGTGCTATTGTTGCTTTAAAAAGCAGCAGACAGAATGGTAGTAAGTAAAAAGCTTTAGCCCCCAACACACCAACTAGAGGTAATCATTTCATGTTATTCATAGATATTCAGGTGGTTACTTCACCACTGGGTTTGTCTCCCTGAGTTTAAGGTGGGTGTGATTTTCACACGCTCTTCCAGCCAATGGAAGCACCAGCTGTTAAGGGTAACATGAAAACTATGACTCCCGTTTTACAAATATTGACACTAATGGGGGAGTCATGCCTTCCTTAGTGTTTGTTTACTTAATTTTTTGGAAATTAAGTTTGGAATTCCAACACGTTAAACATGTGTTATCATTTTAATCTTAACATAGTACAGAAAAGCTTATTAAGACATATGCATTGCTAAATATTTATTTATTTAAAAATCAACGGTCCAAAAATTGTATTTATTTATTTTTGACGTGGACCACTTTTAAAGTCTGTGTTGAATTTGTTACAATATTGGTTCTATTTTATGTTTTGGTTTTTTGGCCTCAAAGTATGTGGGATGGATAGTTCCTCAACCAGGGATCAAACCCACAATCCCTGCATTAGAAGGCAAACTCTCTACCATTGGACAGCCAGTGAAGTCACCCAAAGTTTTAAGAAATGTAAAATATTGGGGAATATGAATGAAATACTTCCAGGGAAAAGAAAGAGAGGGAGAAAGTTAGAGAAAGGATGTTTAGAAGTAAGCATGAAAAAGAAGTATCAGACACAAGGAACATACAAGCTATAGTCAGCACAATTATATATGACTATAATTTATAGCACATTATGGCATATATTTCTTGGAGTAGGAAATGGCAACCCAGTCCAGTATTCCTGCCTGGAAAATTCCATGGGCAGAGGAGCCTCATAGGCTATAGTCCATGGGGTCACAAAGAGTCAGACATGACTGAGCACACATGCATGGCATATATTTATAGCAAAAATACTGCAATTAACTTAGATACGGATCTAAGGTCACACAGACTTTTCCTTCCACTTTACACAAATATACTTTTCACTTTTAAGCGAAGGCAGTCTGGGGCTTCCCTGGTGGCTCAGTGGTAAAGAATCTGCTTGCCAATGCAGGGGACATGGGTTCAGTCCTTATCTGGGGAAGATCCCACATGCCTCGGAGCAACTGGGCCCTGTGCAACAACTATTGAGCCTAAGAACCTCAGGACCATTTCTATGGAAGCCCATGTGCCCTAAACACCATGCTCTGTGATGAGAGAGGCCAGCACAACCAGAAGCCTGCACACTGCAACTAGAGAAGAGCCCCTGCTCTCTGCAACCAGAGAAAAAGCCCACTCAACAACGAAAACCCAGCACAGCCAAAAATAAATAAATTTATATTAAAAAAGAAGGCAGTCTGTTACATATTCAGTCATCAGTGGCCATTAACATATCACAACAATAAACTTTTGAAAATGTCTGTTCATGCCTTCCTAAGTGTGTAGGTTCAAATCAACAAATTATCCTCTAAAAAATTCGATCAATGGGCTCCCTGGGAGTTGTACTTGAGAAGAACTGAGCTTATTAATAAATGTGTAGATAAAAGACAGATAGCTACCAGGATGTGCTAGAGAGGCGGATAGTAAGCCAGCTACATCTAATTCTCAAACTACTAATTTATCTCTATTTCTCAATTTAGCGACCTAAGACAGTATCTCTCAATGACCACTATTACAGAGAAGTGATTCACCTTATGTTACTCCTTACTTCTCACCTACCCCTTCTCCCAGGTTTTGTTGGTTTCTTAGCTCTTTTTATTGGTTACTTAAATCATATAATAGGAATTATTTCATAATTTCATAGAATTGCAAATAATACAATGCATATAATTTCAAATAAAATGCTTACATTATTGTTTCATTATTTTAGACTGTATCTTAATTCTCTTTAAGTGTAATGGAGGAATAAGACCCCTATGTTACCTTTACCTTTCTCTACCCCCAGTTCCCAACTTTGTCAACTACACCAGAACTTTTAAATTATCAGTATTTAGAACAATTTTTTGAGAAGGCAATGGCACCCCACTCCAGTACTCTTGCCTGGCAAATCCCATGGACGGAGGAGCCTGGTAGGCTGCAGTCCATGGGGTCGCAAAGAGTCAGACACGACTGAGCGACTTCTTTCACTTTTCACTTTCATGCATTGGAGAAGGAAATGGCAGCCCACTCCAGTGTTCTTGCCTGGAGAATCCCAGGGACGGGGGAGCCTGGTGGGCTGCTGTCTATGGGGTCACACAGAGTCGGACACGACTGAAGTGACTTAGCAGCAGCAGCAGAACAATTTTATCTACAGCCACCCTGACCTTGTTTATAACTTGTATGGAAGACTCTGAGCTTTGTTTAGAGGTTAATTCTAAAAATTAAAAACAAACAGCCGGTACTATTATCATGTCATGATTATTCATTGCATATTCAAGTATGACGTTTGAACCTCAGGAGAAGGAAATGTAATCCTATGTTTATTAAAAATTTATTAGGAAAACTTTGCCATTTAAAGAAAATGACCAAAGAATTAAAGTAAAATTAATTCAACTTGAATCAAGCAAAGTTTCCTTTGTTTCATATATGGGAATGACTTTCTTATACAAGTTTTAGGTTTTATTCTGAGTTTTCTAGTTGCTTTTTCCCCCTATTAGACAAGAAACATATGCACCCTTACTTATATTATTAAAGCAATTCAGTTTTTTTTTCCTTCCCCTCCCATTCAACTCCATTTTTCTGCTCCTCTTACTTGATTTCTTTACCAACTGAGCTAGCAGCACAGTCAGACACAACTGACCGACTGAACTGAACTGAACTGAACTACTTGATTTGTTAGTAGAAAGATGTTTGGCATCCTGGATTAATGTTTAAGGTCACGTGTTTTTTTCTCATTCTATGTTTTTGTCTCACTGCTCTACTTTTATTATTTTTTAATATAAATTTATTTATTTTAATTGGAGGCTAATTACTTTAACAATATTGTATTGGTTTTGCCATACATTGACATGAATCCGCCATGGGTGTACATGTCTTCCCCATCCTAAAGCCCCTTCCCACATCCCTCCCCATCCCATTCTTCTGGGTCATCCCAGTGCACCAGCCCCGAGCATCCTGTATCATGCATCAAACCTGGACTGGCAATTTGTTTCATATATGATAATATACACGTTTCAATGCCATTCTCCTAAATCATCCCACCCTCACCCTCTCCCACAGAGTCCAAAAGACTGTTCTATACATCTGTGTCTCTTTTGCTGTCTCACATACAGAGCTATTGTTACCATCTTTCTAAATTCCATATATATGTGTTGTTATACTATATTCGTGCTTTTCTTTCTGGCTTACTTCACTCTGTATAATAGGCTCCAGTTTCATCCACCTCATTAGAACGGATTCAAATGTATTCTTTTTAATGGCTGAGTAATACTCCATTGTGTATATGTACCACAGCTTTCTTATCCATTCATCTGCTGATGAACTTCTAGGATGCTTCCAGGTCCTGGCTATTATAAGCAGTGTTGCGATGAACATTGGGAGACATGTGTCTCTTTCCCTTCTGGTTTCCTCGGTGTGTATGCCCAACAGTGGGATTGCTGGGTCATATGACAGTTCTATTTCCAGTTTTTTAAGGAGTCTCCACGATATTCTCCATAGTGGCTGTACTAGTTTGCATTCCCACCAACAGTGTAAGAAGGTTCCCTCTTCTTCACACCCTCTCCAGCATTTATTGCTTGTAGACTTTTGGATCGCAGCCATTCTGACTGGTGTGAAATGGTACCTCATTGTGGTTTTGATTTGCATTTCTCTGATAATGAGTGATGTTGAGCATCTTTTCATGTGTTTGTTAGCCATCTGTATGTTTTCTTTGGAGAAATGTCTGTTTAGTTCTTTGGCCCACTTTTTGATTGGGTTGTTTATTTTTCTGGAATTGAGCTGCAGGTGTTGCTTGTATATTTTTGAGATTAATTCTTTGTCAGTTGCTTTGCTTTCTATTATTTTCTCCCATTCTGAAGGCTGTCTTTTCACCTTGCTTATAGTGTCCTTTGTTGTACAGAAGCTTTTAATTTTAATTTGCTCCCATTTGTTTATTTTTGCTTTTATTTCCAATATTCTGGGAGGTGGGTCATAGAGGATCCTGCTGTGATGTATGCCAGAGAGTGTTTTGCCTATGTTTTCCTCTAGGAGGTTTATAGTTTCTGGTCTTACATTTAGATGTTTAATCCATTTTGAGTTTATTTTTGTGTATGGTGTTAGAAAGTGTTCTAGTTTCATTCTTTTACAAGTGGTTGACCAGTTTTCCCAGCACCACTTGTTAAAGAGATTGTCTTTTCTCCATTGTATATTCTTGCCTCCTTTGTCAAAGATAAGGTGTCCACGGTAAAAGCAATCCTAAGGGGAAAGTTCATAGCAATACAGGCACACCTCAAGAAACAAGAAAAAAGTCAAATAGTAACCTAACTCTACACCTAAAGCAACTAGAAAAGGAAGAAATGAAGAACCCCAGGGTTAGTAGAAGGAAAGAAATCTTAAAAATTAGAGCAGAAATAAATGCAAAAGAAACAAAAGAGACTATAGCAAAAATCAACAAAACCAAAAGCTGGTTCTTTGAAAGGATAAATAAAATTGACAAACCATTAGCCAGACTCATCAAGAAACAAAGGGAGAAAAATCAAATCAACAAAATTAGAAACGAAAATGGAGAGATCACAACAGACAACACAGAAATACAAAGGATCATAAGAGACTACTATCAACAATTATATGCCAATAAAATGGACAACGTGGAAGAAATGGACAAATTCTTAGAAAAGTACAACTTTCCAAAACTGGACCAGGAAGAAATAGAAAATCTTAACAGACCCATCACAAGCGCGGAAATTGAAACTTTAATCAAAAATCTTCCAGCAAACAAAAGCTCCGGTCCAGACGGCTTCACAGCTGAATTCTACCAAAAATTTAGAGAAAAGCTAACACCTATCCTGCTCAAACTCTTCCAGAAAATTGCAGAGGAAGGTGAACGTCCAAACTCATTCTATGAGGCCACCATCACCCTAATACCAAAACCTGACAAAGATCCCACAAAAAAAGAAAACTACAGGCCAATATCACTGATGAACATAGATGCAAAAATCCTTAACAAAGTTCTAGCAATCAGAATCCAACAACACATTAAAAAGATCATACACCATGATCAAGTGGGCTTTATCCCAGGGATGCAAGGATTCTTCAACATCTGCAAATCAATGTAATACACCACATTAACAAATTGAAAAATAAAAACCATATGATTATCTCAATAGATGCAGAGAAAGCCTTTGACAAAATTCAACATCCATTTATGATAAAAACTCTCCAGAAAGCAGGAATAGAAGGAACATACCTCAACATAAGAAAAGCTATATATGACAAACCCACAGCAAACATTATCCTCAATGGTGAAAAATTGAAAGCATTTCCTCTAAAGTCAGGAACAAGACAAGGGTGCCCACTTTCACCATTACTATTCAACATAGTTTTGGAAGTTTTGGCCACAGCAATCAGAGCAGAAAAAGAAATAAAAGGAATCCAAATTGGGAAAGAAGAAGTAAAACTCTCGCTATTTGCAGATGACATGATCCTCTACATAGAAAACCCTAAAGATTCCACCAGAAAATTACTAGAACTAATCAATGACTATAGTAAAGTTGCAGGATATAAAATCAACACACAGAAATCCCTTGCATTCCTATACACTAATAATGAGAAAACAGAAAGAGAAATTAAGGAAACAATTCCATTCACCATTGCAATGGAAAGAATAAAATACTTAGGAATATATCTACCTAAAGAAACTAAAGACCTATATATAGAAAACTATAAAACACTGGTGAAAGAAATCAAAGAGGACACTAATAGATGGAGAAATATACCATGTTCACGGATTGGAAGAATCAATATAGTGAAAATGAGTATACTACCCAAAGCAATTTATAGATTCAACGCAATCCCTATCAAGCTACCAACAGTATTCTTCACAGAGCTAGAACAAATAATTTCACAATTTGTATGGAAATACAAAAAACCTCGAATAGCCAAAGCGATCTTGAGAAAGAAGAATGGAACTGGAGGAATCAACCTACCTGACTTCAGGCTCTACTACAAAGCCACAGTTATCAAGACAGTATGGTACTGGCACAAAGACAGAAATATTGATCAATGGAATAAAATAGAAAGCCCAGAGATAAATCCACGCACATATGGACACCTTATCTTTGACAAAGGAGGCAAGAATATACAATGGATTAAAGACAATCTCTTTAACAAATGGTGCTGGGAAATCTGGTCAACCACTTGTAAAAGAATGAAATTAGACCACTTTCTAACACCATACACAAAAATAAACTCAAAATGGATTAAAGATCTAAACGTAAGACCAGAAACTATAAAACTCCTAGAGGAGAACATAGGCAAAACACTCTCCGACATACATCACAGCAGGATCCTCTATGACCCACCTCCCAGAATATTGGAAATAAAAGCAAAAATAAACAAATGGGACCTAATTAACCTTAAAAGCTTCTGCACATCAAAGGAAACTATTAGCAAGGTGAAAAGACAGCCTTCAGAATGGGAGAAAATAATAGCAAATGAAGCAACCGACAAACAACTAATCTCAAAAATATACAAGCAACTCCTACAGCTCAACTCCAGAAAAATAATGACCCAATCAAAAAATGGGCCAAAGAACTAAATAGACATTTCTCCAAAGAAGACATACAGATGGCTAACAAACATATGAAAAGATGCTCAACATCACTCATTATCAGAGAAATGCAAATCAAAACCACTATGAGGTACCATTTCATGCCAGTCAGAATGGCTGCAATCCAAAAGTCTACAAATAATAAATGCTGGAGAGGGTGTGGAGAAAAGGGAACTCTCTTACACTGTTGGTGGAAATGCAAACTAGTACAGCCACTATGGAGAACAGTGTGGAGATTCCTTAAAAAACTGGAAATAGAACTGCCTTATGATCCAGCAATCCCACTGCTGGGCATACACACTGAGGAAACCAGAAGGGAAAGAGACACGTGTACCCCAATGTTCATCGCAGCACTGTTTATAATAGCCAGGACATGGAAGCAACCTAGATGTCCATCAGCAGATGAATGGATAAGAAAGCTGTGGTACATATACACAATGGAGTATTACTCAGCCATTAAAAAGAATACATTTGAATCAGTTCTAATGAGGTGGATGAAACTGGAGCCTATTATACAGAGTGAAGTAAGCCAGAAGGAAAAACATAAATACAGTATACTAACGCATATATATGGAATTTAGAAAGATGGTAACAATAACCCTGTGTACGAGACAGCAAAAGAGACACTGATGTATAGAACAGTCTTATAGACTCTGTGGGAGAGGGAGAGGGTGGGAAGATTTGGGAGAATGGCATTGAAACATGTAAAATATCATGTAAGAAACGAGTTGCCAGTCCAGGTTCAATGCACGATACTGGATGCTTGGGGCTAGTGCACTGGGACGACCCAGAGGGATGGTATGGGTAGGGAGGAGGGAGGAGGGTTCAGGATGGGGAACACATGTATACCTGTGGCGGATTCATTTTGATATTTGGCAAAACTAATACAATTATGTAAAGTTTAAAAATAAAATAAAATTAGAAAAAAAAAAAAGATAAGGTGTCCATAGGTGTGTGGATTTATCTCTGGGCTTTCTATTTTGTACCATTGATCTATATTTCTGTCTTTGTGCCAGTACCATACTGTCTTGATGACTGTGGCTTTGTAGTAGAGCCTGAAGTCAGGCAGGTTGATTCCTCCAGTTCCATTCTCCTTTCTCAAGATTGCTTTGACTATTTGAGTTTTTTTTTTTTTTTTTTCCATACAAATTGTGAAATTATTTGTTCTAGCTTTGAGAAGGCAATGCCACCCCACTCTAGTACTCTTGCCTGGAAAATCCCATTGATGGAGGAGCCTAGTGGGCTGCAGTCCATGGGGTCACTAAGAGGCGGACACGACTGAGCGATTTCACTTTCACTTTTCACTTTCATGCACTGGAGAAGGAAATGGCAACCCATTCCGGTGTTCTTGCTTGGAGAATCCCAGGGATGGGGGAGCCTGGTGGGCTGCCGTCTCTGGGGACGCACAGAGTCGGACATGACTGAAGTGACTTAGCAGTAGCAGTAGCTTTGTGAAAAATACCATTGGTAGCTTGATAGGGATTGCATTGAATCTATAGATTGTTTTGGGTAGTATACTCATTTTCACTATATTGATTCTTCTGATCCATGAACATGGTATATTTCTCCATCTATTTGTGTCCTCTTTGATTTCTTTCACCAGTGTTTTATAGTTTTCTATATATAGGTCTTTTGTTTCTCTAGGTAGATATATTCCTAAGTATTTTATTCTTTTCATTGCAATGGTGAATCGAATTGTTTCCTTAATTTCTCTTTCTATTTTCCCATTATTAGTGTATAGGAATGCAAGGCATTTCTGTGTGTTGATTTTATAACCTGCAACTTTACTACATTCATTGATTAGCTCTAGTAATTTTCTGGTGGAGTCTTTAGGGTGTTCTATGTAGAGGATCATGCCATCTGCAAATAGTGAGAGTTTTACTTCTTCTTTTCCAATTTGGATTCCTTTTATTTCTTTTTCTGCTCTGATTGCTGTGGCCAAAACTTCCAAAACTATGTTGAATAGTAGTGGTGAGAGTGGGCACCATTGTTTTGTTCCTGACTTTAGGGGAAATGCTTTCAATTTTTCACCACTGAGGATAATGTTTGCTATGGGTTTGTCATATATAGCTTTTATTATGTTGAGGTATGTTCCTTCTATTCTGCTTTCTGGAGGGTTTTTATCATAAATGGATGTTGAATTTTGTCAAAGGCTTTCTCTGCATCTATTTAGATAATCATATGGCTTTTATTTTTCAATTTGTTAATGTGGTGTATTACATTGATTGATTTGCGGATATTGAAGAATCCTTGCATCCCTGGGATAAAGCCTACTTGGTCATGATGCATGGTCTTTTTAATGTGTTGGTGGATTTTGTTTGTTAGAATTTTGTTAAGGATTTTTGTATTTATGTTCATCAGTGATATTGGCCTGTAGTTTTCTTTTTTCTGTGGCATCTTTGTCAGGTTTTGGTATTAAGGTGATGGTGGCCTCATAGAATGAGTTTGGAAGTTTACCTTCCTCTGCAATTTTCTGGAAGAGTTTGAGTAGGATAGGTGTTAGTGCGTCTCTAAATTTTTGGTAGAATTCAGCTATGAAGCCGTCTGGTCCTGAGCTTTTGTTTTTTGGAAAATTTCTGATTACAGTTTCAATTTCTGTGCTTGTGATGGGTCTGTTAAGATTTTCTATTTCTTCCTGGTTCAGTTTTGGAAAGTTGTACTTTTCTAAGAATTTGTCCATTTCTTCCAAGTTGTCCATTTTATTGGCATATAGTTGCTGATAGTAGTTTCTATAATCCTTTGTATTTCTATGTTGTCTGTTGCGATCTCTCCATTTTCATTTCTAATTTTATTGATTTGATTTTTCTCCCTTTGTTTCTTGATGAGTCTGGCTAATGGTTTGTCAATTTTACTTGTCTTCTCAAAGAACCTGCTTTTGGCTTTGTTGATTTTTGCTATGGTCTCTTTTGTTTCTTTTGCATTTATTTCTGCCCTAATTTTTAAGATTTCTTTCTTTCTATTAACCCTGGGGTTCTTCATTTTTTCCTTTTTAGTTGCTTTAGGTGTAGAGTTAGGTTATTATTTGACTTTTTTCTTGTTTCTTGAGGTATGCCTGTATTGCTATGAACCTTCCCCTTAGGACTGCTTTACAGTGTCCCACAGGTTTTGGGGTTGTTGTGTTTTCATTTTCATTCATTTCTATGCATATTTTGATTTCTTTTTTGATTTCTTCTGTGATTTGTTGGTTATTCAGCAGTGTGTTGTTCAGCTTCCATTTGTTGGAATTTTTAATAGTTTTTCTCCTGTAATTGAGATCTAATCTTACTGCATTGTGGTCAGAAAAGATGCTTGGAATGATTTCAATTTTTTTGAATTTACCAAGGCTAGATTTATGGCCCAGGATGTGATCTATCTTGGAAAAGGTTCCGTGTGCACTTGAGAAAAAGGTGAAATTCATTGTTTTGGGGTGAAATGTTCTATAGATATCAATTAGGTCTAACTGGTCTATAGTATCATTTAAAGTTTGTGTTTCCTTGTTAGTTTTCTGTTTAGTTGATCTATCCATAGGTGCAAGTGGGTATTAAAGTCTCCCACTATTATTGTGTTGTTGTTAATTTCCCCTTTCATACTTGTTAGCATTTGTCTTACATATTGCAGTGCTCCTATGTTGGGTGCATATATATTTATAATTGTTATCTCTTCTTCTTGGATTGATCCTTTGATCATTATGTAGTGTCCTTCTTTGTCTCTTTTCACAGCCTTAGTTTTAAAGTCTATTTTATCTGATATGAGTATTGCTACTTCTGCTTTCTTTTGGTCTCTATTTGCATAGAATATCTTTTTCCAGCCCTTCAGTTTCAGTCTGTATGTGTCCCTTGTTTTGAGGTGGGTCTCTTTTAGACAACATATATAGGGGTCTTGGTTTTGTATCCACTCAGCCAGTCTTTGTTTTTTGGTTAGGGCATTCAACCCATTTACATTTAAGGTAATTATTGATAAGTATGATCCCATTGCCATTTACTTTATTGTTTTGGATTTGAGTTTATACACCTTTTCTGTGTTTCCTGTCTAGGCAAGATCCTTTAGCATTTGTTGGAAAGCTGGTTTGGTGATGCTGAATTCTCTCAGCTTTTGCTTGTCTAAGAACTGCACTGCACACCCGACTCCCTGAACCCCGACAGCTGTCAGAGCAAGCCCGCCCCATGGGGGCAGGCAAAGCCAGGGAGGAACCTGTGCTTGCTGCGACCACAGGCCAGGCTCGCGGGGGTCTGAGGAGGACTCAAGTGCCCACTCCACTGCACTCCAGGACAAAGGGTGGTGGGCCGGTGCCCAGGGCCGCAGCAAGCTCCCCTGCTCTACTTTTAAATTCATCTTTTCATTGAAATTAGGTGGGGGGGGGGGGCAATATTTTTAACTTCCAACCACTTTCTCCTGTTCTCTTTTTGCATACAACACTTTCTTAATAGATGCCATCCTTTTAAGAAATCTTTCTGAGGATATTAACTAGAGTTAAAAAAAAAGTCATTTTCTTACCTGAATTATCACTTTGTTTGATTCTTTTTTGATCCGTCACCTTCTTCATTCGTCTTAGTTCTATTATTTGGTGCTATTGCTTTACCCCCGGTATCATCTGTTCATACTTACAAAGGAAAGTCTAGGTTAATGAACTCAAGGACTTTGGGTGGATTTCCGCCACTGTTGAGTAGGTGGTTTTTTTCTCAAAAGGTCCTACTGATGGGGAAGATTTCAGAGTAAGTGGGCAAGTCATGCTGACGGGTAGGCTCCTTTAAGATATGTGAGCAAGAACACAAAGGCAATCAGGGTTTCACTCTCAATATAAGAGCAGGAGGCTCTTTTCTACTGCCCACACCCTCACTAAGAGACTTTCCAAGGCTAATTAGCACTGCAAACAAGGTCTGCTTAGATGGGAAGGAGCAGCCATTTTAAATACTAAATACAATCCATCTGCCCATTCCTCTCACTGGGGACCCAAGCCTTTCCAGGAAAGATGGCTTACAACTGTGCTGCAGCTTTGGGGACTTCTATGTCAATATATGTCAAAATGGCTTATATGACATTTGACATAATCAGAAATCTATTTTTTTTAATTTTATTTTATTTTTAAACTTTACAATATTGTATTAGTTTTGCCAAATATCGAAATGAATCCGCCACAGGTATACCTGTGTTCCCCATCCTGAACCCTCCTCCCTCCTCCCTCCCCATACCCTCCCTCTGGGTCGTCCCAGTGCACCAGCCCCAAGCATCCAGTATCGTGCATCGAACCTGGACTGGCGACTTGTTTCATACATGATATTATACATGTTTCAATGCCATTCTCCCAAATCTCCCCACCCTCTCCCTCTCCCACAGAGTCCATAAGACTGATCTATACATCAGTGTCTCTTTTGCTGTCTCGTACACAGGGTTATTGTTACCATCTTTCTAAATTCCATATATATGCGTTAGTATACTGTATTGGTGTTTTTCTTTCTATTTTTGATCCACTAATGGTTCCAGGCTATCCTGCTTTTAAAAGAAGGAGCTGACATGTTTTTGTACTCTTTTCCTTTCATATCATTGGCATTTGAGGAGTTCGGTTCAGTTCAACTCAGTTCAGTCACTCAGTCGTGTCCGACTCTTTGTGACACCAAGGACTGCAGCACACCAGGCCTCTCTGTCCATCACCAACTCCCCGAGTTTATTCAAACTCATGTCCATTGAGTCGGTGATGCCATCCAAACATCTCATCCTCTTTCGTCCCCTTTTCCTCCTGCCTTCAATCCTTCTCAGCATCAGGGTCTTTTCCAATGAGTCACATCTTCACATCAGGTGGCCAAAGTGTTGGAGTTTCAGCTTCAACATCAGTCCTTCCAGTGAATATTAAGACTGATTTCCTTTAGAATGAACTGGTTGGATCTTCTTGCAGTCCAGGGAACTCTCAAGAGTCTTCTCCAACACCACAGTTCAAAAGTATCAATTCTTCGGCATCCAGCTTTCTTTATGGTCCAACTCTCACATCCATACCTGACTACTGGAAAAACCATAACCTTGACTAGACGGACCTTTGTTGGCAAAGTAATGTCTCTGTTTTTGAATATGCTGTCTAGTTTGGTAACGACTTCTCTTCCAAGGAGTAAGTGTCTTTTAGTTTCATGGATGCAGTTACCATTTGCAGTGATTTTGGAGCCCAAGAAAATAAACACTGTTTCCACTGTTTCTCCATCTATTTGCCATGTAGTGATGGAACTGGGTGCCATGATCTTCGTTTTCTGAATGTTGAGCTTTAAGTCAACTTTTTTACTCTCCTCTTTAACTTTCATCAAGAGGCTCTTTAGTTCCTCTTCACTTTCTGCCTTAAGGGCGGTGTCATCTGCATATCTGAGGTTATTGATATTTCTCTTAGCAATCCTGATTCCAGCTTGTGCTTCATCCAGCCCAGCATTTCTCATGATGTACTCTGCATATAAGTTAAATAAGCAGGGTGACAATATACAGCCTTGACATACTCCTTTTCCTATTTGGAACCAGTCTGTAATTCCATGTCTAGTTCTGACTGTTGCTTCCTGACCTGCAAACAGATTTCTCAAGAGGCAGGTAAGGTGATCTAGTATTCCCTTCTCTTTCAGAATTTTCCACAGTTTGTGGTGATCCACATAGTCAAAGGCTTTGGCATAGTCAACAAAGCAGAAATAGATGTTTTTCTGGAACTCTCTTGCTTTTTTGATGATCCAACGGATGTTGGCAATTTGATCTCTGGTTCCTCTGTCTTTTCTAAAACCAGCTTGAACATCTGGAAGTTCATGGTTCACGTGTTGTTGAAGCCTGGCTTGGAGAATTTTGAGCATTACTTTATGAGTGTGTGAGATGCGTGCAATTGTGAGGTAGTTTGAACATTCTTTGGCATTGCCTTTTTGGGGGATTGGAATGAAAACTGAACTTTTCCAGTCCTGTGGCCACTGCTATGTTTTCCAAATTTGCTGGCATATTGAGTGCAGCATTTTCACAGCATCATCTTTTAGGATTTGAAGTAGCTCAACTGGAATTCCATTACCTCCACTAGCTTTGTTTGTAGTGATGCTTCCTAAGGCCCACTTGACTTTGCACTCCAGGATGTCTGGCTCTAGGTGAGTTATCACACCATCGTGATTATCTGGATCATGAAGATCTTTTTTGTAGTTTTTCTGTGTATTCTTGCCACCTCTTCTTAATATCTTCTGCTTCTGTTAGGTCCATACCATTTCTGTCCTTTATTGTGCCCATCTTTGCATGAAATGTTCCCTTGGTATGTCTAATTTTCTTGAAGCGATCTCTAGTCTTTCCCATTCTATTGTTTTCATCTGTTTCTTTGCATTGATCATTGAGGAAGGCTTTCTTTTTTCTCCTTGCTATCTTTGGAACTCTGAATTCAAGTGGGTATATCTTTCCTTTTCTCCTTTGCTTTTCTCTTCTCTTCTTTTCACAGCTATTTGTAAGGCCTCCTCAGACAGCCATTTTGCTTTTTTGTATTTCTTTTCCATGGGGATGGTCTTGATCCCTGTCTCCTGTACAGTGTCACAAACCTCTATCCATAGTTCATCAGGCACTCTGTCTATCAGATCTAGTCCCTTAAATCTATTTCTCACTTCCACTGTATAATCGTAAGTGATTTGATTTAGGTCGTACCTGAATGGTCTAGTGGTTTTCCCTACTTTCTTCAGTTTAAGTCTGAATTTAGCAATAAGGAGTTCATGATCTGAGCCACAGTCAGCTCCCGGTCTTGTTTTTGCTGACTGTATAGAGCTTCTCCTTCTTTGGCTGCAAAGAATATAATCAATCTGATTTCAGAATTTACCATCTGGTGTTATCCATGTGTACAATCTTCGCTTGTATTGTTGGAAGAGAGTGTTTGTTATGACCAGTGCATTCTCTTGGCAAAACTCTATTAGCCCTTGCCCTGCTTCATTCTGTACTCCAAGGCCAAATTTGCTAGGTATTTCTTGACTTCCTACTTTTGCATTCCAGTCCTCTGTAGTGAAAGGGGCAACTTTTGGGGGTGTTAGTTTTAGAAGGTCTTATAGGTCTTCATAGAACCATTCAACTTCAGCTTCTTCAGCATTACCAGTTGGGGCCTAGACTTGGATTACCATGATATTGAATGGTTTGCCTTGAAAATGAACAGAGATCATTCTGTCATTTTTGAGATTGCATCTAAGTACTGCATTTCAGACTCTTTTGTTGACTATGATGGCTATTCTGTTTCTTCTAAGGGATTCTTGCCCACAGTAGTAGATATAATGGTCATCTGAGTTAAATTCACCGATTCCAGTCCATCTTAGTTCGCTGATTCCTAGAATGTCGACGTTCACTCTTGCCATCTCCTGTTTGACCACTTCCTATTTACCTTTTTTATGGACCCAACATTCCAGCTTCCTATGCAATGTTGCTCTTCACCACATCGGACCTTGCTTCCATCACCAGTCACATCCACAGCTGGGTGTTGTTTTTGCTTTGGCTCTGTCTCTGCATTTTTCCTGGGGTTACTTCTCCACATTTGAGGAGTAGATTGGATAAATAGATGTACTACTTTGTTTGCTATCTACCATTGACTAACAACGTGGGCTGGGAATTCCCTCCCCACTCTCCCCAATAACCTTCACTCCTTCTCTCCGTCTTTTTCTCTAACCTTTTCTTTTACAGATCACTACCTAGAAGTCTCAGAAATGATGTTGGATATATACCCAGGAATGAAATTGCCAGATCATATGGTAGATCTATTTTTTTGTTTTGTGCAGAACCTCCATACTGTCCTCCTTAATGGCTGTACCAACAAGGTACAAGGATTCCTTTTTCTCCACATCCTTACCAACATGTGTTATTTGTTGTCTTTTTGACAATAACCTTGCTGACAAGAGTGAGGTGATACCTTACTGTAGTTTTGATTTGCATTTCCCCGATAATTAGCAATGTAGTGCATCTTTGCATGTGTTTGTTTGACCATCTTTTTTGATGTCTTTTATGTCTTTTTTTGAAAAATGACTATTTAGGTCTTCTGCCCATTTTTTAATCAAGTTGTTTGTTTTTCTGATATAGAATTTTATGAGCTGTTTATGCCCCTGGGAATATAGTCAAAGAAAAAGAAAACACTAATTTGAAAAGTTACCCTGATATTCACAACAGCATTATTTACTGTAGCCAACCACAATAAGGAAGCAACTTAGGTTCCATCAATAGATGAATGGATAAAGATGTGATATATGCCATGGAATATTAGTCATAAAAAGAATGAATTTTGCCATTTGTCACAACATGGATGGACCTGGAGGGTATTATGCTTAGTGAAATAAACCAGACAAAGAAGGGCAAATACTGTATGCTTTCACTTTTATGTGAAATTTAAAAAATAAAATAAATACATGAATATAGCAAAACAGAAATAGACTCACAGATATAGAAAACAAACTAGTGGTTACCAGTGGGAACAGAAATGAGGGGAGAGGCAAGATGACATTAGAGGATTAAAGAGGTACAAACCATTATGAATAAAATAAATAATATATAAGGATGTAATATACAACAGAGAATATATCCAATAACTTAATAACAACTTCAAATGGAGTCTAATCTATAAAAATCTTGAATCACTGTATTGCACACCTGAAACTAATACTATATTGTAAATAACTATACTTTAGTAAAAGTAAAAAACAGTGATGAAAATTTTCCTCCTTTTTTACCATAGAGGTTCTTTACAATGACCACAGTAGAAATTTCAGCTGTTTTCCAAAGAACAGAAAGTAAACAATTTAGTTTCTCTATTTTAAACAAATCTCTTTGTAGACTCCTACTATCAAAGAAAATATGTCACATTTGAAGAAAAAAATTAACAGGTATATTTAACTAAATAGTTCTTCCAACATGACACTTTGCATAAAGATAATTCATGTAACAATAAATATGTTGAAACAGAAAATATTCTTAATTATTCCTCATATGAATTTAAGAAACACTCTGGGGCATATATTTGGTACTTTACTAAGAGTTCTAATCCCCTATATGTTAGATATTAATATTCCCAGTATGTGAATGAAGAGCACAAGTTCAGGGAAGTTTGACAACATTCCCAGAGCACAGAAGCTAGTAATTACTAATAGCAAGGCCAAAATCTGAACCCAGGTCTCTCTGCCACTCCTAACTATTTCTGTATTCCACCTCCTATAGGCATTAAGAATGTCCCAAAGTACTGTAAGCACTGCACAAAGACCCACGAAGACGCTTAAAACAGGGGACAGTCATGAATCCTGGAAAAACTTGAGCTGTCAGGAAAAACAGTTAGAAATTCTCATGCTCAATGAGTCAGTTAACAGAGTTACACTCACTGCACTATATAAGTTTAAATGTTTGTCATAAATAAATAGACCCCCTTAGGATTTTCTGACCTTTCCCGTTAGAAAAAAGAAAAAATGTGCTGGAGTTGTGTTATGAAACAAAGAAGACAGCCTTTGGAGGCAGACAGAAATTATTTTAGACTCTATTCTATACTTACTAACTATATAAGTGCATGACACCCTAAGACTCAGTTTCCTCATCTATAAAACACAGATAATAATACCTTCTCCACTGAGTTATGGTGAGGATTAAATGAATAAAATGCTGACAAATACAGATGTTAAATATTATTTCCTTTCCACCATAGTGTCTTTTACTTAAACAACTTAGAATTAATAGAAAAGATATATTATGTGTATATTTGGTGAATACATAGTACTAAATAAAAATAAATCTATCATAGGACAACCTTTCTTTTTAGAATATATATACATTAAGCTCAAATATTCCTTTATGTATGATTTACTATGTGACCATGTCCTGTTCATTAGGGATCATTTATCATAAGGTCTTTGAAAACATATTTCTCCTGGAGTGTTTTAGTTACTATAAAACATATTCATCCTCTTGCATCTTCAATCTGTTTAATTATTTTTGCATTATCATCACTACAACTGCATACATACGTTAAGGACAACCACTTTCTAAGACAATTTTTGAAAGTAACTATTTCAAGAAGTTTGCGATGCACTTTTATCCTAGTGAAATGCAATAAGGAAAATGTTCAAACAGGAAGATATGTAATAACTTCCATAGAGCTTAGGTGAAGAACTGGAAAAAAGTACTTGAACTTTGCACCTCTCATTTGTCCATTCTTTAGATAAAATACTTGCTGTCTTTTGGACTTGGAAAATGTAAACAAGTACCCATATAAGGGATAAAATTTGTTTAGCTTTCAAAGTGTGACTAAATGTAACCAGTTCAGACTTGTTTGTAATAAAAGTATATGTGTTGTCACAAGGTTCTAACATTTCAACTCTATTCTTGAATTGCTATCTTGTAAAACAAAACTGTTCTGCTAGCAAAGATTACTCTGAATGGTGGATCAAGAGGAAAAAAAAGGAGACATTATACATGGAAAAGCAATGCTTAACTGAAGTAATAAGAGTTTCAAGTAAGTGTCATTTGAGGAGAAAAAGGTAAAATTCAGTGGTCTTTTGTCTTGCTGAAAGGAATATCAGACTAAATCTCCTTCTCAATGACAATAAAATTAGACTTGGTAATTTGTATACCTATGTCACTTTTTAAAGTTTCTAACTTACTATGCTGCTAAGTCACTTCAGTCATGTCCGACTCTGTGCGGCCCCATAGACGGCAGCCCACCAGGCTTCCCAGTCCCTGGGATTCTCCAGGCAAGAACCCTGGAGTGGGTTGCCATTTCCTTCTCTAATTACTATATCAACACCCTTAATGCAAACATGACTTTAATAGAGCCCTCTGAATTTGAGGGGGGCGGGGAATATACACTGATTGACTGATCAAGCAACAGACAGACAGAATGATACAATCTTGGTGAATAAACCAAATGATATAACAAATTATTTTTCCAACTTTCATTAAAAAATTCTCTGGAAGTATACACTAAACTGTTCACAGTGGGTACTGGGGATTCGAGGAGCAGGGTAGGAAGAGAGGAATTGAGTAAAGTCTGTGCTGCTTCTTTTTTAAAATAGGAGCATATTATGTTTATACTTAAGACAAACTTTAAAAGTATTTTTAAATTAAATCGTCATTACCCTTTAACACAACTGTATAAACAACACATGGAATAAGGGACAGGGGGCAGAATTCTCACTGACATCAATGTGGCAGGTAACAAATGCATAGATTATTTGATCTTAAATGATCTCTAACAAAGGATGCCTGATCTCTTAATGTTTTTCACCATTGTTTGCCAAGTTCATTCTTGTTCTTTGTGCTCCACCAATTTTGTATATATATCTCCTTTTATCTATACATTTTTCAAATACCATTCTCTTGCAAACAACTGTCCTCTTAAAGAAAAACTTTAAAAATGGCACCCCATGGGTGGCTCCTCAGTAGCCTACAGGTATACGTATTTTCAAATTAATTGCCAGAATTGAAGGATTTGGAGATGTCACACAAAATTTCAGAATCCCAGCTTCTCTTGAAAGATAAAAGATATGACTAGAGAGGCTCACATTCCGTGTTGCTTAGCTGTTTCTTTATCCTGGTTATGTGCTCGCCAGCTTGCATACCCTGTGACCTCCCCAAAAGCATGTTCAGGGCTTTAGCTCCCCTCTTGTATTGTTTTTTCTTAGGGTGAACAGGAAAGTTATTTCTTATACCTTTTTCTTTCTTTAAGTGGGTCAGGGGGCAGGAAATGAAAGGAATATCAAGGAAGCCAGATGCCCCAAGAAAAAAAGGGAGAATAGGAGTATTTCTTCATAAAATGAATATTTTTCCTATGCAAAGGAGGTCTATGTGGAAAGAATCAATTTTAATAACCATAAGAAGCCTCCATGGGAATTGTGGTGGTATGTGGTTTAGTCACTAAATTGTGTTCGACTCTTGTGACCCCCATGGACTGTAGCCCACTAGGCTTCTCTGTCCGTGGGACTTCCCAGACAACAATACTGGAATGAATTACCATTTCATTCTTTGGGGGATCTTCCTGACCCAGGGATCAAACCTGGGTCTCCTGCATTGCCAGCAGATTCTTTACTGACGGAGCCAGAATTAAGAAAAAAAAATGGTAATAATTTGTTTTTAAGTGGGAACAAATAAGTGATACTTTTGTGAAATGCAATTACATGTTAAATGTAAGACTGTTTTCACTTCACTCATTTGTATTACCTACTGACCCTGTAGGTATCTGAGTTTGTCTCCCTAGTTAGAAACATACCCAGAATAACACACATCATCCACCCAGCCCTAGTATGCCTGGGGGGCAGTACCCAGCAAAGGCTACCTTGTCCAGCAGTTATTTTCTCCATTTCCCTTCTCCTCCTGCTCTGAGCAACGCTCTGCAAAGATAAGGGCAGCAGCTATAAACATTTCTGTTAACTAACTCCACTTCCCTTCCTCTCACACAGAGCCGCTCTCACCAGGCCCACAGTCTGGCAAGATGCCCACACTGAGAGATGGGACCTTCCTTTGCTAAGATGGTTTTACTCAATTCACAAGGTCACAGGCCTTCAATTACAGCTACAAACACTCAGGGCAGACCTCCAACCGTAGCTCGACCACTGCAGGAAGAAGTGGATGACCTGTTCAAGACAGTAGCCAGACCTAACAGAAACGTCTACTGTCTACTCAGAAGTCAGCAGCTGATCAGTAATTATGGGTGATGCCAGAAGTCGTCAAGCTCCCAATTTGGGGGGAAAAGAAGAGGAGTCTCTGATCAACCATGTTTTGAGTCAAATCTGCATCTCCAAGACCAATCAGTCTGGGACACAGATTGGTTGTTTAGCAAACATTTGCTGAATACAGAATGTGGCTCTACTCTCTCTGGCTTCTCAACAGGAATCTAACTGTTACTAGTTAGACCCGACTTCTAGTAATATTATTAATACTACCTCATCGTATAGTCCACAAAGTGCTTCTACAAGAAGTACCTTACTTGACTCATTCAGGGAAACTGTGATGTAGGTACAGCTGGTTTTATAATAACACTTCCAATTTACAGAAGAGAAAATAGAATTCAAGAGAGCTTAAAGTGACTTCTTCAAGGTCAAAGAATGAGTTCTGGGGCTCATGTTTACTATACTGTTATGCCAGCCACCATAAACTAGACATATGAGCAGGGAGATAACACTTAAAAGTGTGAATTATTACAACATTATAGATCTTTAGAGGGAAACAGATAGTATCTAAAACAGATGTTCTGTTAACAAAAGCAATATTAAACAACAAGGGAACGCAACTCAGGAAAAAGAAGTCAAGATTTTTTTTAATGTTTTTATATAGAAATATTTTACAAAGATTTTACAACATGGCAAATCATTACATCATACTGTAGAAAGAAGAAAAAGATTAAACCTCAAGAAAAGAGAAAGTGCTCAGTGCAATGTATTGCAGTCTCCATGAAAGTGCATGAATGGTTAGGGCAAGGCATGCCGCTGGCACTGGCATGCTGCAAAATGACTTGCAAAACAGCTTTGAAAAAATATATATATAAAAGGAGTTTTTCCCTCCATTTTTCTCAAAGACATTTGAAAGGGATACATTTATGAACAGTTTTGCTCTACGGCTAGGTAAAAATAACTCCTGGGTACAAAACAGTAAAAGTAAAAACGTTCTACTGAGCATGTTAAAAGTAAGTCAAATGATTTACAAAAACAAAACCTTTCCAAGTTTGGGCCTGCTTTCTACATTTAACTTGCCAACTCCCTCATGCTCCAAGACAGAGATCCTGAAGGACAGTGGCATGAGTTAAGTCTGGATCTTGACCTTCATGTGACTTTTAACTTCCAGTTTCTATGGCCAAACTGCCGGCACGTTTGAAGTCCTCGTGCCTTCACTGTATTATAAATCTACCCTATAGCTTTGCTTTTACCTGTAGCTTACACAATAGCCATTTTATGAAGTGCTACATATGCTTAATACAATATTTTGCCCTAGCTGATAAGAAAAATACAAAGGTGCTCTCTAAAGTTAAACCATAAACCCTATTAAAGAATTCTAGTTAAGTATTTCATTCCTCCACATATATGTCAATGCCTTAACAGCAACAGGACCAACGAGGATAATACTGGTTATCCAACTTGAATTTTCAAACTTGGAAGAGAATTCGTTTTTATAGTATAACTGAGAATAAGATTTTTTTTAAAGTAAATTAACTAGACTTGAACAAGAGTGTTAGGGCAAACTGACATATCTGAATTCTAGTACAGATAATAAATATCTGCCAAAAAATAACTTAATTCACCTGACTAATCACTCTCCTATGGAAAATTTTACACTCTTATGAGAAATAGGGAAAGTCAGTGTTACTCTTCTAGTCTCTGTATTTAAACTGAGTTTCTCTTTCTCTATTTTTTTTCTATCCTTAAATATAAGGGAAATTAACCAGCTCATTTCTCCTGGCTTGTTTCCTAACTAGCTTTTGGCCCTCAAGGCATAGCTATGGTCAAACCAGAGAGAAACACCCAGCAATTTATTGGAATTCTGAAGAACAAAATATGCACATGTGCTCTACATAATCTAGTAACAGGGGCAGCAACAGCTGAACTGTCTTACACATCAGAAGTATTAGCTTGATCTGCATCTGTAACTTCTTTATCATCATGACCACAGGCAAAAAGCTGGGAGCCCAGAGTTTTCTGGGCAAATCGGAAATACATGACGTGGCCCATTGCCACAAAGGAGACTGAAATCAACACGAGCAAGCCAAAAGCTTCAGGGTTCGGAGCCAGGATGACCATGATGAAGTGCAGAAGGTCAAGAAGATAGTTCATGGAGTTCTGTACACCATTTATAATGCCTCTTTCAGATTCAACAACATTTTCTTGCAGCAACTGTGTCACAGTTAAATCAAAGGACCAAAGACCTAAAATAAAAGATATTTCTTAGAAACTTAATTTTAACTTAGAGCCATACATTTCAGAACTATACATTAAATATCTGTTGACATACACAAAATACATACTTAACTCTATTACCTTAAAGTCACCATATGTATATTTATCATAGCTGAGTTTTAGAGAATTATTTTTCATTAATAAATACTGTGCTATTACTGGTTTCAAGAAATTGTTTTTACAGCCATAAGAAATAATTCTTTTCTGTGATTATTCATACTCTGAAGGCAAAACTCTGAAATCAGAGACATAATAAATCCTATTATAATTACTAGTATTTTTAAAGTTTAAAATGAACGGACCTGATATATTGATAGGTTTAAAGTGTAAGGAAACTTTAAGCCATTAATACATTTACTGCTTCGGTCCTAAAGCCCCTACAATAAAGCTGTCTTGCTTTAATATTAATATCCTTAATAAATTAATGAACTGCTGTGTATCACAAGATAAATACGGTTTCATTTCAAGAACGAATTCAGACAGAGATAATTCATCAGCAGTCTATTAATGATTACTTAAACTTTCCTTTGTAAGAGGTTTTTACATTATGCTTCCTTTCAGGGCTATAAAAATCATTTGTTTGGCAAAGTATACAACAAAGAAACATCAGCTAGAGAAGACCTCTGAAGGATTTTTCTCTAACTATTGTGTCTTATTTTTTTTAATTTAAACCCCACTTTTTTTAACTTTATTGCATTGAACTATTTGCTAAATTACAGTCCTTTTGGTAGAGTTATAATAATAAAAAGGCTCTAAATTACTAAAAGTATAATTATTATTGATAATATCTTTTTAAAAATTAACTAAATTACATTAAAAGAGAAAGATATCCACTCAGTAAAAAGCTTCAAGCCCTAACCATGTTTTAGGAAAGTATATATACATACACACTCTACAAAATACAGGTTCTTTCAAACTATAAAGTTAAATTTTCATAATAAATGACTGGATTATACATAAGAATAAAGAGTGGATTTTGCTTAAATTAACATTCAGGGAATATTTTAGCCCAATTTCTGCTGAATTATCTGACCCTCCATTGCAAAAAGACACTTTAATTCATTAATATACAAAAGGAGACTTCTTACCGATTCTAGCAGCAATGACGCCTGCAAACAGCAGGCTGACAGAGATTATAGGCACGGATTTAGAACTCATCTCTGGGACAACACTAGCAGGAACAGACCCGTTTGACATGTGTGTATCAGTTGTAGAGATGATTTCAGGTATTTTTGTAGGTGTAACTGAAAGTGGTTCTGTTTGAATGAACCTAGTACGGATATCTTCAAAAGGTGAAACAGACAAGTCCAAGGGGCTTCCAGGCATGAACACGGAGATCACACACAAGATCAAACAGGAAAGCTGTGCGAGTCCTGAGATCAGACCAGTCCGAACCAGGCCACATCTTCGACGCAGCCATGTAAAAGCCACAGTTCCCATTATTCCAGTTATGGCTGATGCTCCCATCAAAATACTGAGGATGGACCCGCTCAGCCCCTGAGTGTAGGCGTACCCTGTAGTGATGCAGTCAAAGCCCAGGACAGTCATATAGAGGAAAGCAAGACCCATGCCCGCCAGAAACACAGACTGGTTGTAATAGGAGACCCATCCGTCTCGGAAAGTGCGGAAGGGCTCAGCCATCTGGGAGGCACAGCTTGGCTCTTGCTCATGTTCAAGTTCATGGATGTCAGGGTCTTTCTCACCCATTAGATGAGTTCCCTCCAGGGGTTTTGGCTCAGATTCTGTTAATAAAAGACATTATTATTTGAGGGAGGGGACATGGAAGAAAAAGCTAACTACCTTACTCAGTAATTTTCTTCTCCCCATTCCCTCACCTATGGAGGGCACACCCATGGACACCCTCGGCTACTACAATATAATATGTATTTTCTTGTACTCATCTAAGGATTTCAGCCAAGCAATAAACTCCAAGTACTTACATTATAAACAAAATACTATTGATACTTCTCCCCTCCCCATTCCCCCTCTCTCTCAGAATTATAATCCCACCAAAGTAAACAGCAGGAAAACTTAACAGATAAAATCTAATAATTGTCTGAGAAAAATACACAACCTTATGTCTGGGGCCCATTTAAGCTTCCATTTGCTCAGAAGCCTAACTTCCTCTTCTCTTCTTGAAAAATGCCCACCCTCATATCTCACTCTCTTCCACTGTCCCACAAATGGCAGGCAACTCCCTTCTTTACAGACTTCTAGGAATTCTCTTCTCTTTCCCCCCAGTGTTCCTCCCATTACCATGCCCAACTCTGCCCATCCCCCAATTAATTGCCCCTCTGTGCCTGCTATTCACATTAAGAAAAAGGGCCAGAGGTCCCATTCCAACCCCTTGAGGTTCAACCCAGATTTGTTCCACAGATCCTCAAAAGACTGGGTTTTAACTTATTACCATGTTGATATAGTTAACCTCATGCAGACCATCAATAATAACTAAACCTGACATAAATTCAAATTTATTTTGGTCTCAACCAACATACAAGATCTGCAAATAAAATCAAAATAAGGTCAAAATAAAGGGATCGAACATTTTGTTGAGTTTACCTTTGTATAAATTCAGTCGTTTCAACTCAGTTTCCTCTTTAGGAGGAGCCTTCACAGCTAGAGCAGGGGTTTTCTGGTAAACCTTCCAGAGCAGAAAGTATTCCATACACATGGATACCAAATTCCATGCCGAAATGAAACCACAGCCAATGACTGTAGAGCCAAATGTCATAATCTGGCCAACAGCCATGGGGGCCAAGATGTTGGTTAACTGGTCAATCCTTCGTATTGTAGCATTCATATCTACAGAGATAGGTGAAAAAGGCAGGCAAGTGTGCAAATCTATCAAAGAGAGACTGCCCACGTACATAACGCAACTCATAAACCAAGTGTATTGATTCCTAAGTAAATTTCTAAAGGCACTCTGCAAGCAAACTGTTTTGTTAGAAAATCAATTGCTGTTTGGAGCAAGTCACATTAAACTTGCCTCAAAAATCATGATTCTCTAGGATTATGTAAGTTAGTCTAACATCAGCTTTTTTAAAATGAATTCAATAGTAACTCTATATTCATTTATTTCAACAAGCATTTATTAAATGCTTATCATGAATTAGGCTATGACAAAAAATGAATACGCTTCCCATCTTCATGAAGTTTATACTCACATGGGAAAACAAAGACAGTCAACAAGCATATAAATACACAGCAAGTCAGATGTTCATTAAAGACTAGAGTGAAAAATAATGCAAAAGAAGGGCATAGAGAGTGCTCAGGGGAAGGGGGAAACTTCAGTCCTATATATGGCAAGGTCAGGGAAAAAAAGAGAACATCATAGCAAAGGCATGAAGCAGTAGGAGGTAAAAGAGTGAGTCCTGTGGGTATTAGGGAAAAGACGATCCCAGGCCAAGGCAAGTGTAAAAACCCTGGAACAGGAGGAGCATGCTCACAGGAACAGTGAGGACAGTAAGACTGCAGCAGAATGAGGAAGGGAGAGGATAAGAGATGAGGTCAGAGAGGGACGGACTGGCCCAATCATGCAGGATCTTACCCCACTACTTGGAAATCAATTTTTATGCCAGATGACTCAGGAAACCTTTCGAAGCTAATCAACAGAGAGGTGGTACCACATGACTTGTATTTTTAAAGGTTCATTTTGGCTGCTGTGATAAGAAAACAGCGTGCAGTGTGTGTGTGTGTGCGTGGGTCAGGTTGGGGTGTAGACAACAGTGGAGCCAAGGAGACAGGTGGGAGATGACGGAGGGGGAGCAAGACAGTAAGAGTGGAAACAGAGAAACAGACACTGGATATAATCTAAAGGAGAATCAGGAAGACTTGAAACAGACTAGATATGGTATGCAAGAGAAAGAGAGGAATTACAGATGACTCTAAAGTTTTCATACTGAGCAACAATTGGAAGGACAGAGTTTCCACTTACCGAGAAAGGGAAGACTTCAGAAGAATCAGGTTTGGACAAAAGAATAAGCATTTGGTTCTAGAGATATTGATTTCTCTAAGTCGACTGACATTCAAGAGGCTCTGTCAAGCAGACAATTAAACATACAGGTCTGGAGTCCAGAGAAGAAGTAGGTACCAGATCTGCAAGTCACCACCAGCTGCTTGATTTTTAAACCAAAGACACTGGAGGTGACCGAGAGAGTGAGTATAGACGGATAAGGTCTGAGGACTCAGTCTATATTCAGAGGTTAGGAAGATGAAGAGGAACGAGCAAAAGAGGAGGAAAACCAGGAGACTGTAGTGTCCTAAGCCAAGAGGGAGCAATGTTTCAAAGAGGAGGAAGTGATCAATTGGCAATCAAT
Organism: Bos taurus; assembly: GCF_002263795.3. Taxonomy (NCBI): domain Eukaryota; kingdom Metazoa; phylum Chordata; class Mammalia; order Artiodactyla; family Bovidae; genus Bos; species Bos taurus. The sequence goes on along the minus strand of NC_037329.1, from coordinate 6,794,190 downwards.
GCCGTTAAGTCAAGAAAGATGAGCACTGAGAAGCATCTCTAGACAGGTCACATGGAAGGTTCTGAGGACCTTAAAAAGAATAGTTCTGGTGAGCAATAAGGGCAAATGCCTGATTAAAGCTGGTTAAAGAGGTTGGTGCCAACTCCAGGGGACACCATTTCTATCATATTCTAAGTGAGTGGCACCGTCCAGCTTCACAATGTGAAAGTTGCCCCCGCCCCTCCCACCCAGCCCCGGTATTATGGAAAGCAAGGCCCCAACCAAGCAAAGGAATTGGAAAGAGTGAACACAGATATTTCTTTTGGTTAAGTTTTGTTCAAAAGGAGAATAAAGAAATGGGAGTGATAGAGGGGGTAAAGAAGGGCATTTTTAAGATAAGCAAAGTTACAGCATGTTTATATGCTAATGTGAATGATTCAGTAGATGAGAAAGGACAGAATTGAGTCTACTGCACAAGCTGCAGAGCTGTTCTTAGATAGGACCACAAGCAATTCAAGAGTGTAGGTCATGTGAACGGCTGTAGGTACAAGTGGGAAGAGAGACGTGAAGATGGGAGCACGTGAAAATTCTCTTCTCATTTTCCCACTTTCTCAGTAGAATGCAAGGCAAGGTCATCAGCGAAAGTGAGGATGGGAGAGGCGGTACTGAATGTATGAGGAAAAAGTGAGACACAGTCCTTTAGGACAGTGGGAGGAGGAAGGGGCCAGAGGCAATTGTATGATCACACAGCAGCATGAAAGGGCTGGCTTGAACCCAGTGGTCATGAACTTTAAGCGAGAGCAGTGAGCAAAATTGTGCATTTTTTTTTTCACCAGCCATGTGCTACCATGGAGAGTTGGATTTAAGCAGGATCTTAGGAAAGGAAAAGAACAAAAGAAGAGGAGGCCAAGTGAGCTGAGGGTATATACTAGGAGGTGTTCATATGGTTGGAACCACTGAGTTTGGAATTTAAACTGGGTAAGGAGAGGAGACCAGAGAAGGCAATGGCACCCCACTCCAGTACTCTTGCTTGGAAAATCCCATGGACGGAGAAGCCAGGTAGGCTGCAGTCCATGGGGTCACTAAGAGTCGGACACGACTGAGCGACTTCACTTTCACCTTTCACTTTCATGAATTGGAGAAGGAAATGGCAACCCACTCCAATGTTCTTGCCTGGAGACTCCCAGGGATGGCAGAGCCTGGCGGACTGCCGTCTATGGGGTTGCACAGAGTCGGGCACGACTGAAGCGACTTAGCAGCAGCAGCAGCAGCAAGGAGAGGAGACAAGAGGGGGTCACGAGCAGTGGAAAGGCACTGGAATCGATGACTTGTAGGTGCCAATGAGGCTGGAGCACTGCTGTGGCTGGGGAACCAGGAGGAGGGAGCTGATAAGGCAGGAGGTATAGTTCAAGTCTTGGATGCCAAAGATTGAGATTAGGGAAGGGGAGGGTTTCGCAGTGATAACAAAGTCTTTGGGTATGACCATGGGAACATACAGCTGAGTTAGGGTGGAGGACGAGATGCATAAAGGAGAGGAAATCAAGAAAATAACCTACTTTCTCATTTTCTACCTCACAGAGTGAAAACTGAGAAAGTTCTTATCAATCACGTGGGGCACCTTGGAAAATTTATGTGACTAATAGGCACATTAACAGAAAACTGTCATTATTCTTTCTTGCACTCTTCCTGGTCCTCAACTGCCTTCCAATTAGTCCTATGCATGCAGAACACCTGCATGATAACAGGAGAACTTTGACATATTTCACCTTTCACTTGAGAAGCAAAGGCAGTTTTCATCGATCTTATACATAACCAATTTTGCAGAGGCCTCATTAACTTCCATCTGCCCCTGCTAATAATTTCCTAACATGGAAACGTAGGATTGCTCCTAATAACTCAATAACTTGAATTCAAAAATCAAATACTAATGAAAACATACACTTGGATCTGAAGGCCTCAGAACAACAATGAAATTTAACTAAAATGATTTGTTACTTTTTTACTACCTCCCTTTTCAAGTGCTCATGAAACTTCCTAATGCCACCAATTTCTTTTCTTTATTATCAAAATTTAGAAACTTCTATCTAAGGAAGCTAATAATGTTTAGATGTAATGTAGTATCAGAAAAGAGATTTAATTTTTCTGAAGTAGAATTAATTAAATAATTTTTGAAACAGACCTAACCATTTTACTGGTAACAGGCTAGAGAAGAACTGGTCCTCTCAATGTGCAAACATACTCTTTTTCACAGGCTTGTATTGACTCTTATGCAAACACACAAAAGTGTGCTCATTTAATTTCAATTAACTGTTTTCAGCTGCAGCTGTGACAGAGCAGGACATCAGTAACTACTTGCTGTTATAAAGGGTATATATCTCATAGAATAATAAAGAACAGATTTGCTGAGCAAATAGCACCTCGCAGGTTTGTCTACCTCAAATATGAAATCAATTTTCAGTCAATGGAGTTCAAACAAGAAATGTATCTACCTTACTTGATCAAGCCAACCAGCAGATGTTTCTCTGGAATGATGGACAAGAAAAATCTCAGACACTATGAACAAAAAGTGATTAACAAAGGAAATGAAGAAGGAAATAAAACAACAGATGGAATAAAAAGTCAGGGAAAGGAAGTGAGTTTCAAACAGATTTGACAGGCTAAGGGTCATGGCTCAAGAGAAGGCTTTAATTAGACACTAACTAAATAAAGTACTTAGACAAATTAGTTGACAGATTAATTAACAGTATGTATGTGGAAAAAGAGTACCTTTTCTGGAGCTGTCTAAACTGGATGGTAACAACTATATTTTGACCTGATGCACCGAAATTATAAAACTTTTCAACCTTCCAGGGAACATCTCTCTTGTTCTTTACCCTCAGTGATAAAACTTCCACTTTTATAAACTACTCTGAAAACAAGAAACATTGGGATGTGGGATTGGGAACAATTAGCTTCCAGCTGACAACCCTCCCTCTTAATGGGCACACTCTTACCCCATCACATACACTTTACAACATAAACACACACACACACATGTGCGATGCACATGCGTTCAGTTGGTCCTGCCCAGTCTCCCACTTGGTTTCTAACAGTCTTTGCCAGCAACCTCAAAGATCGGCCTGCATGAACATAAATTACTTCTGCCTGGAACAGATGTGCATCTGTGTACAGAGACACAAAACCAGAGGTAGCACAGGCGGCAGGTGGAGTCCCCTCCTAGTGTACTTTTCCCCTTTCTCTTCTATTTTTCCTTTACCCTCCTCTTTTTTTATCTTTTCTGTATCTCTGACTTATAGCAGGAATAGTACCAAAATCCATGGTGAGAGCCTTGTTGATCCCCAGCATGGAATAATTATCTGCTCCTATTTTGAAGGACCGTTTTTAATTAGTTTTTAAACAAATATGGAGGTCAAAACTTGAGGAAAAACAACACGGAGAGCTTCTTTAGGCTCTATCCTGTACTTGCAGCTGAATTTGAAACAGCACCACTTCCTAAACTAATCCACAGTGGACAAGAGTTCAACAGGCAGCTTCCTTCCTTTTTTAAACTCGAGAAACTCCAGAAAAGGGAAAGGGAAAGGGAAGTCGCTCAGTCGTGTCTGACTCTTAGCAACCTCATGGACTGCAGCCTACCAGGCTCCTCCGTCCATGGGATTTTCCAGGCAAGAGTACTGGAGTGGGGTGCCAGAAAATAGACCGGTTAGCCCAGATTCTTCCATTATGCAATAATTCCTCAAATAAAGAAAGACAGCTGAGAAGTGGCCAGTCGTATTTTTGTTGTTTTCCTGGAATATCACTTTATAGTCAGAAAGGTCCCAGAAAGTTACATGGGATCTTTGCTTTGTTATTTATTTATTTATTTATGTAGATATTTAGCACAAATGAACCGTGAACTTCCTGATGTTCAAGCTGGTTTTAGAAAAGGCAGAGGAACCAGAGATCAAATTGCCAACATCCGCTAGATCATAGAAAAATCAAGAGAGTTCCAGAAAAACATCTATTTCTGCTTTATTGACTATGCCAAAGCTTTTGACTGTGTGGATCACAATAAACTGTGGAAAATTCTGAAAGAGATGGGAATACCAGACCACCTGACCTGCCTCTTGAGAAATTTGTATGCAGGTCAGGAAGCAACAGTTAGAACTGGACATGGAACAACAGACTGGTTCCAAATAGGAAAAGGAGTTCGTCAAGGCTGTGTATTGTTACCCTGTTTATTTAACTTATATGCAGAGTACATCATGAGAAATGCTGGGCTGGAAGAAACACAAGCTGGAATCAAGATTGCCGGAGAAATATCAATAACCTCAGATATGCAGATGACACCACCCTTATGGCAGAAAGTGAAGAGGAACTAAAAAGCCTCTTGATGAAAGTGAAAGTGGAAAGTGAAAAAGTTGGCTTAAAGCTCAACATTCAGAAAACAAAGATCATGGCATCTGGTCCCACCACTTCATGGGAAATAGATGGGGAAACAGTGGAAACAGTGTCAGACTTTATTTTTCTGGGCTCCAAAATCACTACAGATGGTGACTGCAGCCATGAAATTAAAAGACGCTTACTCCTTGGAAGGAAAGTTATGACCAACCTAGATAGCATATTGAAAAGCAGAGACATTACTTTGCCAACAAAGGTTTGTCTAGTCAAGGCTATGGTTTTTCCTGTGGTCATATATGGATGTGAGAGTTGGACTATGAAGAAGGCTGAGTGCCAAAGAATTGATGCTTTTGAACTGTGGTGTTGGAGAAGACTTTTGAGAGTCCCTTGGACTGCCAGGAGATCCAACCAGTCCATTCTGAAGGAGATCAGCCCTGGGATTTCTTTGGAAGGAATGATGCTAAAGCTGAAACTCCAGTACTTTGGCCACCTCATGCAAAGAGTTGATTCATTGGAAAAGACCCTGATGCTGGGAGGGATTGGGGGCAGGAGGAGAAGGGGACGACAGAGGATGAGATGGCTGGATGGCATCACTGACTCGATGGACGTGAGTCTCGGTGAACTCCGGGAGTTGGTGATGGACAGGGAGGCCTGGCGTGCTGCGATTCATGGGGTCGCAAAGAGTCGGACATGACTGAGTGACCGATCTGATCTGATGTGAAAGATTCTGAGTAACTTTCTCTTTACTCGGGGCTTTTTTTTTTTTTCCCAATTACAGACTCTACACACTTCACAGAGTCAGCATGAGTTAAGAAATTCAGATATGAGAAAGAAAATCATCTTAAAAACTAACTTTTCCCCCAAATACATTTCAACAGATATATGTGATCTATTTTTAAAACATATCCTTTCGTACCCTTTGAATTTCAGAACATGGACATACGTTACATCCTTAAAACAACACACTGAAAGAGAAAGAAAATAACAGGGAAAAATGCCCTAAAAAGGACAAAATCTTATCTTTTAATTCTATGTGACAAAAAGAGATATGGAATTATTTCCTATTAGTAAATGATCATAGGAAGAAAAATCAATGAGAATCACTACTTTAGCTCCAGAGAGAATTTTCTGCAATACAGGCTTTCCTGTGCTAAATTCATCTTCCATACTCACTGACCTCTAAAATCACCGTGGTATCTCTATCTGAAGCAGTGTTATTACTGCTATCACAAAGTGATGACTTAAACAAATCCTTCTTTTTCTTCATGTAGACCTTTCACAGATTTTGTTCCCTTTCTCTCAACTTTTTTTTTTAAACCACACGTCTAGTCAAACAAAGTTGCTTGCTAACCCCAGCCTCTGTGTCCTAGGATAAGCCACTAAAGTGATTGGGAATGGTCTTGTCAGTCAGGGTGGTTGGCAATGAGTTTGTGATACCCATTAATCTCAGTGACTAGCAGAGCTGACCCAGCTGACCTGATGGGTAAATAAGTGCGCATTCCTCCTTTACTCGGCGCGATTTCAATCCATCTGTGTCTGGGTGCTCTATGCAGTAGGGGGTAAGTAGGGAATATTGAGTAAGTAGGTTACTCTAAGCCCAGGTGTTACTGATGTAATGGATATACTGCTCTGTAAGCACCCTTCAGCCTTTGTTTGCCCTCCTGTACATTTCCAATGGACAACTAAAATGCAAGCTTTGTAAGACCTACATTCTATCCTCTACTTCTTTAGTGTTCATAACAGCAGTTACAGTGCATCATACATAATGTAATAAAAGTTATCAACTATAACTTTAAAGTTGAAGGAATTAACTTCTACAGTCTATCCTAGAATTGTGTGTGTGTGTGCTGCATATTCAGTCATGTTCGACTCTTCGCCACCCCATGGGCTGTTGTGTTCCAGGCTCCTCTGTCCACGGAGTTTCCCGGGCAAGAATACTGGAGCAGATTGCCATTTCCTTCTGCAGGGGATACTCCTGACCAGGAATTGAACCCACATCTCTCGCATCTCCCGCATTGGTAGGAGGGTTCTTTACCAGCTGAGCCACATATTTGCTTCTATTTGTTTGGATAAAAGTAATATCCACAATATGACCAATAGGTACTGGTAATAATAACCATAGTATAATGATAAAATTCATGTCAGATATTCACTGTTTTAAGTATTAGAAAGAAAAAGCTCAAAAGAAATATTCTTCTATTTGCCAGGTTTTCATAGAATAAAAGAGAAGGTCACTAGCCTATAAATTAGCTTCTTAACAGTGAGATACATCTTTGTGCTAAGATTGATAATGTAAGAAAAAGACTATTCTTTCAGTTTATTATTCCTTAAAATTACTCATAAAAAAAGGCTTAAGCCTCAGTTATTACCACTGATCTAAAGTGAATCCTAATATAAACCATTTGGTAGAAAGAGAAAAGCAAATTACCTGCTAATCTGCCTCTGTCTCCTCCTGCAACAACCACAATCCAATCCCTTTGGATTGTGATTGCAGTAGCAGTACTGGCCAAGTTTGCAATATTTGCAATCGTGATGATCAAGATATAGCATGAAGTCTAAGGAATTACAGGAAAAACATTAAAATGTCAGTGTTACTACACTGTACCGACTGGTCTTTGGTAGCATAATAAAATTTTTATTTTAACTTAATTTCATAAATTATAAAAAAAAATCATCTTACTTGTAGACATGAAACAATAAGATAGCAGTGGTCAAGTTAAAGGGCATAATATCTTTCTAATCCGTATCTTCTGTGGTACAAAAACATATTGAGTGCTTGGTCACATCTGACTCTTTGTGACCCATGGACTGTAGTCTGCCAGGCTCCTCTGTCCATGGACTTATCCAGGCAAGAATACTGACATGGGTTGCCATTTCCTACTTCAGGGGATCTTCCCAACCCAGGGATCAAAGCACATCTGCGTTTCCTGCTTTGGCAAGTGGATACTTTGCCAATGAGCTACCTGGGAAGCCCCATCCGTAGTATACATGATACAAAAGAGTCATATGCACATTTATATGACCTAGTTATCACAGTGTTAACCTCAGGGTAGTTTTTAATTCCTCCCATAAATATGTCCTTTGGAAGAAACATTGAAGGGGAAGTGAAAAGTCTTGCATTTAAATCAGTGTTCTGACATTTTCCAGTTGCATGACCACAGGCAATCAGCTAACATCACCTTGCCTCATTTTTTCATCAACAAAATAAAGGGAATAGAGTAGAAGATTTCTTGTCCATCTAGCTTTGGAACTCTACAATATCAATTCAAATATACCTAAGATTTACTAGTGACACCAAATTTATTGTTTTCCACTACACCCATTTCTGTGCTCTTTTCTGTCAAGCTATCATGAGATTAAAGTGTGAGAAGTTATCTACTCACGTCCTCAAATACAAATACCAATTATTAGTGGAGGACCACAATCATGACTGATTTATATATATGGATAACATTTCTTATATGGTGTGAACAAATTATAGGTTAATACTAATGATCTGAAAGCTAGCAACTGGATTATGTAATAAACTCTTTGAACTGCCATTAAAACAAAAAGGGAAAAAAAACCAATAGAACAAAATTTAAATTCAAACAACACATAATGAATGCCTGTTATGGGCAAAAAAAAACCCAAACAAAAGTGGTAGGGGATATTAAAGTAACATGGATCACAGCCTTGTCTAACTCAACGAAACTATGAGATTAAAATTAACAGGGCTTATTTGCAAAAGACATTCCCTAGCCTTGAGAGTTTTCCTCTTTTATTACTAACAGATACATCAATTTTCTGCCATCAAAAATCTTGTTGAGAACTTACAAGAACCCATCCATGGTACATAGTCAGAAGCTCGTTCTTATGTAGGAAAACCATCATCAGGATGATTCCACACAGGATGACCGAAACATTCTGGATCACCAGTGAAGTCTGGGCCACTACACAGAAGGAGAAACAAAGTGTTCACACACCAAAGCATCTCAACGGAGCTGTTTTCATCCATGCATCACTGTTTTACTGTATTAATGCATATGCAAATTACAAGAAATGAAAACATTCCTACCTGAACTATTTCTAGCAGGACCCAGCATATCACATCAGACCAGTAAAACTTGCAGACAGAATAAAGAAGTACTTCTCATTTTCCCTGATAAAGCCATTCGTAACGACCGTATTTTCATTTATTTTCTTGAAAGTATACTGTCATAAACAGAACTATATTAGATAAACAAGACCCACGTCTCAGCCCTTTGTAGCTTAGGCAAAACTAAGAACGTGGAAGAAGCTAAGGAAGAGGTCATGAAATTCATAACCTCCTAGATGGTGGGCTGAATTTGATAAGATGGTACGGATGAGTAGGAAAGACATATAAAAAATTGCCAAGAATAAGGCAGCAGTGTGTTCCTTTTAGAACACTAAAGCTATTTGCTTTGCTATGAAATTCTAAACTACACCTTTCCTCAGAGAAAATGCCAACTTTCTGAGAGTGAGGCATCCGAATAGACAAAGAGCTGACACAAGCATGGGTCAGGATACCAGGAAAGGACACCATGGAGTCTTTGCTTTGCCGCTCACTACACAGATGATCTAGGGCAGCATACTTAAACTCTTGTGTCTGTGTCTATAAAGTGAGGATATAATACACATCTATCTGCCTTCCTTACTTTATGGGGTCATTATGATGCTCAAATAAAATACTCATGAAAGCACTCTGAAAAACACAGAGGGCTGTATATGAAAGGTATGATTATAGCTCTTGCCTTTAAGGACAGTAAAGCTCATTCTGGCTTAGAAGGTTATATCAAAGCCTCGAGACAAAACAAACTGCTTTCTGAAATTAGTTTGAAATAAAATCCCAACATATAAGTCATCCTTTTATTGTACAAGGCTTAAATACCAACTGAGTGAGATTTTTGGCTTTCAGAACCCCACAGACCACAGGAAGGGTACACAAATGAACAGATAATTGTAAGAGCATAAGTGAGATAGTAACTAAGCTGTAATGAGAGTGCAGAAAAAACAGTGTCTCTAGCTAACTCAGCCTAGAGACATCAAAGATTTTCATGGAGGCAGACACATGAGTTGATTACATCGGGTAAGTGCAAGATTGCTATCCCACCGAACTCCTCTTCATCCAACTCAACATTCTTTCCTAACTTACAATTTCAGTGTTCAACAATCATAAGATTAAAGGTCTCTATATATAACATTCCCATGCCCCTACGTATAATGATGTAAATAACTGGGAATTTTTTTCTAGGATACAAAACCTTTTTTTATATGTTCTTTGGTCTGTTGATTCTCAAAATAAAATAATGTCCATCTTGGCCATTTTACTAATAGCATCAAGTCCTAGAATTTGATAATCCAGTTGCTCTTTAACCAAGGGCAGTCATCCTGCATTGAAAGAAACAGATACCTCAATTTTTCCCCAATGACTAAGACAGACATGGCCAGGTCTTAGCATTATCAACTGAATAATTCTGGGAAATTCTGCCCTGAATTATTATCCAAATTGCCCTTATATTCTGAATAACTGAACTGTTCTCTTATACAATACTTAATGATTTCAGGATTAGTGCTCTAGATTAATGTCAGTATACTATCATTTCTTTTTTCTTAAAAAATTAATAATTCAGCTTTGATCAGATACTCTTTTTTAAACCTATTGTTTCCATTTCCCCTAAACACCCGCCTATATGAAACACAGTACCCCAGAAAACAGATGTTAAAGCTGTCCCAGGAACATTATATTAAGTGAACTCCAATGCAAGTCCTGGTTAAAAAGATGCCAGAGTTAAGTAAACTTTTAATGTTTAACATGGTTCACAGAAAAGTGCTATGATGTTAATCATTAACATTTGTAATTTATGAACAGCCAAAAAAGATACCTCCCCAAATCTGTAAACTCAATATCCTGATATCCCATCTTTCTGCAGGAGTCCCAGCACCCTCCAAGCAGGGGTGCTGCCCCTGAGCACCCTACCACCCAGGCAGGGGCTGCAGAGGTTCAGTGGGTGAGTCACAGTGGCTTCTCTCTAGCGCAGGCACTGGTCCCATGAACACAGAGGCTCCCATGACACCACTCACCTTTCAGTCTGGCATTCTTATCCACCCAGTCGCCAATGATGGCTCCTAGGACCAGCACCGAGCCTGCCACCACCAGCCCGTAGACCGCCGTCAAGAGCAGGCTGTTCCCGTAGAGCTCCACCAGGAACACGGACACCGCGAAGTGCCACATCCGGTCCCCCTGGAAACAGGACAGGAGAAAAGGTGCTGACAGATTCGGGCGGTGGGGGTTTCTAGCCAATTACACTCAAAAAATCGTTTCCCTAACAAAAGAGCATTTTCCGACTCTATCAGGAGATTTTCAAAGTCAACAATTCCTCTATGGATTGAACGTGGTCAGGTGTTAAAACTGTTCATCCAGGCACAGCGGAAAATATTCCTGCCCAATGACTAAGTAAACCTGAGAGAAAAAGCATATTAATGAAACAAACATACTTATCATTCCAGAAAAGCATAGTTTCCAAGTTCAAGAAGGTTTTTTTGAGATAAAACCTGTTCCCTTTTTTTTAATCAGGTTTCTAGCCAGGCCTGGGATTGAGAGGCATAAAGGAGTTTGCTACTGAACCAGAATGAAACTACAGTATCGTAGTTTACAAACATCAGTATGCCTTGGATGTCAAGTAAAAGCTAGTTTCCCAACTTGTACATGGTAAGAATGCACTACATTACCTTTCAAGTTTCTTTTACCTATAACATTCTAAAATCCATGTTCTACTTCAGAAATAAATTTCAAAGACATAAAACATCAGGACAATCAAAAAGATGAAGTTAATACTTTCAAATTCTGGCACCATATGAAGATGTCAGAAATAAATACATAAATAATTTAACTTTTTGACATAGATGAGTTTTAAAAGGGAAAAAAAAAAAAAAAACCTATTTCTTCTCTCCAGAGTATACAGGAAATGCTGGAATTCACTGCTGCAAAATGAGTAACAGAAACTTTTAAATGAGTTGAGCAAATTAATGTGTAAGAAGTCTAAAATGGACTTTATTATGAGTTTTTAGGCCCCACTGCTGACTTGTAAGGTTAACCTAAACCAGGACAATAATGTTCTATCATAACCTATCGCTATGAGGAATCACTACAGGAAAATAAATTCCCAGGCTAGCCTCCACAGTTACGGATTGGAAGTAGTACTACACTCCTAGTTCTTTCCAACGTCTTAACATCCTCTCAACAAAGTTAGTGTATAAGGAGCAATGTATTATCCTGCTATGTCGTATGATTTTAAACATTTAATAAAGCCAAGACAACAATCTGATGCATCCCAAGTTAAATGGATGCGCATATTGTAGCAAACATTTACAATAAACTTCATATAGACCAGTATTTCTCAAACGGGGGTGAACCTCCTGAGATTGCTTAGCAATGTCTGGATCTGTTTTGGGTTGTTACAACTGTGAGGGTGGGTTTACTACTGGCATCTACAGTCCCTACAACAAAGAATTAATCAGGCCAAGACATCAGTAGTGCCAAGGTACAGAAGCTTTGGTGTAGAGGATTATGAACATTATTTAGAACCACAGCTCAAAGTTAACCTAAGAGTAGGGTCTTGAGGGATGGGGTGAACCAGGACGAGTAAACATCTGGAAACCAGTGGAAGCACTGTGTTTGAAAGACTGATTCTCACTTGATGGTCTGGGATGTGAGCTCTAGCACAAGCCTCAGCACAGGGCAAAAGCCCAGACTAGAAGCACAGCAAATAACTGTGGAATCAGCAAAGAAATGGATGCGCAGTGAATCCTGGCTGTAAATGAGTACAGAGTAAGACTAATTCATCAACCATAATGTTCTGGTACATTAGATTTGTTACATGAATGTTCAAGAAGTTTGAGGTTTAATTAGAACCATAATTCGTATTTCTCATACAGCTTTTTAAAGTTTGCTTTGATAATGGAAAATTTCTTCCACTTAAGTAGGAATAACATTTCAAATACCATTATACTAAATGACTAAAAATATACGATACAGCTTGTTTGAAAACAATAAAAAGACAATTTTACATTAAGATAAAAATGTCAATAAGAGTAACAAATTAACCTATTTTCTTAACCTTTAACATGAGAAGTAAATTTATATTTGATTAGAAGAAAATGGGATGAGGAGGGCAGAGGTGCTTTATCCTAATCTCCATCCTCTAAAAAGATAAAAACACATAAATGCCTCAAATGATAGCCTGCCTCCATGAGAGAATTTATCATAAAGAATAAGAAATATTATTCCTATTGCTTCTTTCTTTCCTTTTGTACAGTTACTCCATTGAAGAACAGTTGACTTACTATGCTGTGCTGGTTTCTGGTGTACAGCATAGTGATTCAGTTACACATTCTTTTTCACGTTCTTTTCCATTATGGTTTATCACAGGATTTTGAATACAGTTCCCCGTGCTATACAGTAGGTGCTTCTTCCTTTCTTTGTTGTTTTACTTCTATATTTTTTTCCAAAAGAATTTGTTTAGGTTTTTTTAAAGCAGGACTTTGAAACAAGTGCCACAAAAGTTTTCTCTCTTGCCTCCTCCTTGATGGAGAAGAATAAAACTTCTCCACTTGCTCCAATTTCCAAAGGCTCAGGCTTTAAGAAGTAACAGGCTCAATATTCACAAAGCCCAAGAATCAGGTAAAGTCTCTGTAAATATTGACCAAGCGAGCTCTCAGGCCCACCCATCCATTCTTTCCTAACCTCCATTTCCTGCCCTCCCACAAGCTCTCATCATACTTTGAGGATTTGTTTACATGTTCATCTACATCCAGAGCACTGAGCCAAAGGCCAAATGAATGTCATTATTGCACTGAATACTTTTTGAGAGGCTACTATGTACCCAACCACACTGCTGCTGCTGCTAAGTCGCTTCAGTCGTGTCCGACTCTGTGCGACCCCATAGACGGCAGCCCACCAGGCTCCGCCGTCCCTGGGATTCTCCAGGCAAGAACACTGGAGTGGGTTGCCATTTCCTTCTCCAATGCATGAAAGTGAAAAGTCAAAGTGAGATCACTCAGTCGTGTCTGACTCTTAGCTACCCCATGGACTGCAGCCCACCAGGCTCCTCCCTCCATGGGATTTTCCAGGCAAGAGTACTGGAGTGGGGTGCCATTGCCTTCTCCGAACCATACTGAAGGCACTAGAAATTCAGCAGTACACAAAAATCAAGATCTATGTTCATGCTGCTTGCATCCTAGTGAACAGAGACCTAAAGCAAACCCAGAGTAGGCCAGGTGGTATAAATGCTACATGGAAAAATAAAGTAGGGTGGGGCAGGAAGGTGGCATTTTGCATGAAGCATACCTATGAGTAGAAACCCAAGGAATTAAGAGCCGGCACCATGCAGACATCTGGCACATAAATGGAGACAGTCCATAGCATGATGCATAAGATAGTAACACTGGCCACCCTTTTTCAGTGCCTTACACTGTTAGTTATCTTTTTGTAATTAGATACATTGTTTAAAACCCATACCAAATTATTTCATAGGTTCCTTGAAAACAGGATTCGCTTCTTACCATATTTTGTATTCTGATAGCATAGAGTAAAATATATTGATCCACTGGCAGAAAGAAATGAAGTCAAAAACAAAAAGCATTCAACCTCAAACAAATCTAACCCAATATAACCTTCTACCCTAACACCTATATACTCAGTGTACAGGAAACCACGGGCAATGGATAGACAGATTTGTACACATATGCATACATATATTTTGTTGGAATAAAACCAGGCAAAGCGTCAAACAGGAGACAACACTCAAAAGGCAGAATTATCTAGCATTAGAGAGCATTCCTTTTTTGCACTCTTCTGCACCAAGAAGTGAAAATCCACTAAACCGTACATGGCTGTAATTGCTGTGTCTTGTTTTAATCCAAGTTTCCCACAAGAACTCCTTTTGCTCAATTATCTTTAAGACTGGAGTAAGCATCTGTCATTTTTCTTGTGTTTTGTATGACAAAAAACAAATCCTCCTGGAACAATCACAGTTCCACTCTTTTGGCAAATCTGACCTGTCAACCTACTAACGAAAGGTCATATAAATCTAAAACTTGATCAGTATTTGGAAGTTAGGCACCTTCTTCCCCTAAGAGATAGGTCCAGATCACAAGATAAGAATTTCAGACATTTACGTCCATCACGTAACACTTTTTAAAAAAAATACTCAATACTACTGAATTAAATTGGAAGAATAATTTAACTGGATTTAAATTAATTAAGGGCAGTTTCACTCGATTTCTACTTAGAATCATCAGTTACCGGAAATGGAACTCAGGCCAAGTCTACTTTGTTTACATGTATTTGCAGAGTCATCCCTGTCTAAGCCTCTGGGGAGATAGAAGCTGGCCTTTCTAAAAAGCCATCTTTGAACTGCTCTTTCTTAAAGAGCTGATAACCTAGCTTAATAATTTCCCAAGGGCTTGGGTACAGATTTCCTCATACTATAGTTTGCATTCATGTCTTAAGGATGATCCAATAGAAGTTTCCACTTTAAAAAGAAAATAGCATTCACAAAATTTATTCTCAAAATTCATTCTCCTTACTTACAGTTCTGTAAAACAGAAACTTACGGTTCTGTAACTATCACACATGACACATGAATAGAATATACTCAGATTTATTGCTTTAAACAATAAGACCAATTGTTTAAAAGATTTTAATCACCAAAATGATTTAATAATCAAAAAGACATCTATCATCCTTCGGGGATTATTCTTTGAGGTCAGGGGCTGTTGGTGAAAGAACCCAGGCCCACGGAAACACTGGGACTCTTCCAAGACCATGTAAGAAGTCAGAGGGCGACTTAATCAGCTGCTCATTTTCACTGGATGATGGCTTTTAAGATAGACTGAGATGTCTCACATATATCTAGCTACAGATAACATTTGAAAAGACCAGAATTTTCATCTCTCAGATATTTGTTATTGGGGTCCATCATATTCACATTAATCTTAGAACTGCTATTTTTAGCCTGTTAGTTACACCATTATTCTACTGTATTTTCATAGTGTGGTATGCTGGAACTTATCTTAACAAAAGAAAATAAACAAATACCTTAAAATATGTAAAAGCAGAAAGTAATATCAATGAGACATTCATCCATTCTTGGTAGCAGATATTACCATTTATTAAGCCTTGTAAGGCAAAATACAATACAAGTAATGAAGATAATCCTGCCCTTTTTAATCCTGTCTTTGGATAGCTGGTGGTCTACATAAAGTATGATAACCTAACAATTAAGTAGCATTCACTAACACCTATGGGAAAACATCTTTGGTGAAAATAACTTTGAGCATGTGTGTTCAATTGATTTCTTCAGGTGCATGACAAAACTGGAAGGTGGCTTAATACAACTGGCCCAAATGAAAGGAAACAAGAAATTGTGCAAGTATGTTGTAAGAATTACTGTAGATCATCACTTACCCAAGTAGACAGAGAATGACCAAGGTAGAGAAGGAATTTTGCAGAGGTCAGGTAGTTTGCTAAGGATCCTGCAAAGACACACAGTGGAGAGATAAAAAGCGTAGTCACCTGAGTGAACTGAGGTTGGAATGTTCATTCATTTGCTCTTATTAAATACAATAATTAAAAATTGCTTTGTGGGGCAAACCATGTAGATTTCATCAAGTCACCTGGAAACTGCTGGGTAAATGAAAAGTTCAGCATGAGGTCAATTATTATTGGTCAATACCTGCAAAACTTCACATACAGTGAAGAAAGCTCTTGTTTCAACAGTCTTAAACTCCATTCTATTTTTAACAAGGCAATCCAAACTGTCCAGTCGATTCCATCCTCTTTTGTGTGCAAACTCCTTTCCCAAACCTTGAAATTCCTTTCTTCCTTAACCTCCACCAAAACATGAGTCAAAAGAGCTGCTAAGCACGCTGGTTAACAGCTGAGCCACATTCCTCCAAAACCTGCGTGGAGCTGCCGGTCTCCAACGAACCAGTTTCTACCCCAAGCGTGGGCTCTACTCACCACAGCATCCTCCCTGACGGCTCTGCTCTCTTGTCCTGGTCATGACACCAGACGCCCCCCGCTTGTTCTTCTGCTGTTCCTGCTGCTCCTGCTGAGGTGTTTGTCAACAGGAGTGCAAGAAACTGAAGAAAGCACCGCCGAAAATACAACAGCTCTGTGCAAAAAGCCTCTGACGACGACTATGATAAAAACAAAAAGGAAAACGGCCGGGGGTCTTCTTTTAATCTTCCTTCCAAACTTAGCTAACACTGTAGCTGAAGTTGGAAAGGCAAAGCCTTATGGAAGCGGGTGGGAGGCTCAACAGGCCGTCCGAGCCGAGTTGGGAGCCCTGCGCCGCCGCCGCCGCCGCCGCCGCCGCCGCGGGCCGGGCCTGGGCCGCCACTTATACGGGGACGGGGGCGGAGCTCCGGCCGCCGCCGCGGCGCTAGGCCAGGCGCCCCGCAGCCTTCCACGCCCTTCCTAGAGTCGCCGCCTACCCGCCGCCCTAGGGTCCGTCTGGCCGCAAACGACCCGCGGGCCTGGGAGCGCTTTCGCCGGACGAGCTGTGCTCGCCGGGTTACCCGCCCTCCGGGAGCCAGCCGGCTGGGCGGTGTTGGGGGAGGCGAGAGCCAAGGCCCGGGCCGCGGCTGCGGAGCCGCGCTTCGCACCGGCGGCCTGGTCGGTCGGGGAGCGGGCTGCCGCCGACGGTCGACAGTCGTCGTGCAAAGCGCCAGTCGGCTTGGAGGTGTTGGGGAAACATCCTTTTTTTTTTTTTTTTTTAACGAAAATCATTTTTAATATAGATAAATAAATAGAATCCGTGTCACAGAGGCCGTTTTCCTGGCCTTGCCGTTCCGGCCCTCCTGCTGGCAGAGAATGTCTTTCCTTCCCAGGACCTCATGGCGGGGCTTCCCTCAAAGAACTAGAATCAAAGGGCAGGAAGGGGCGCCGGGATCAGAGTCCAGCCCTCTTCAGAGGAGTAAACGGAGCCTTTGGAAAGGTGAAGTCCCGAAACGACGTAGGGACCTAGCCCCAGCCCAGAGCTAGGGGCTCCATGTCCTTCTGGAGAAGCAACCAGGAGGAAGCACCCAAGCACTTCCTTTACCAACAAGCTTGCTTCTGTCTCGGCGCCCCCTGAGCCCTGCCCGCACCCACATGGCCATTCCCCATCTCTCCTCCAAGTGGCCCAGGATGGGACAGGCAGTTACCAGGAATACCGGTTACCCCAGTTGTGTCCCTGTCCAGATAAAGCCATTCGGTGGCCTCCTGGAGGCCAGTGAAAAACTTTAAAGAACACCAGACTTGACCCTCTCTTGACTTTTCCACACCCCCTTCCACCACCTCTCTGCCAAAATCCCTGGAGCCCCTAAAACCCCCAGGTTAAACTTACCCTTCTCAGTCTCGCCGAAACCTGGGGACTGGACCCTACACATTGAAACTCCAGCCAGATTCCACTCCCCGCAAAGGCCAGACTGCCACCCAGTAGTGAAAGGAGACACAAGTGAATATGTATGTGCCCTGTATCTAGACTCAGTCAAGAGCCCCAGAGGTCGGCGGGGCGGGGTGCAGCTGAACTGCGTTGGGATGTGGTCTGGAGGTCAGAGATAGGTGATTTACAGTTTAGCTGCTGCTCTTAACTGCCTTTGTCCTTTTCAAGCCCTCTTTTTCCCCGTTTCTTTCACAACACTTGCAAGTCCTTTCTCTTCACTCCTAGAGAGGTTTTGGTTTGTCTTCTAAAGTTGGAAAATAGGGTAATGTACCCACACGTCCTTGAGAAGTAAACCAAGGCACCCTCATATGAGGCACATGCAGAAGAAGGGAACTGAGGAATCAAACACCTTCCACATTATGGCAGTCTCTTCCAGGAGATAAATTTTGTTGATAGGTCCTCAAACAAGGCACCAAAGATTCACCGCAGTCTCTCAGCAATGAGGACCCCCAAGTGCTTTACATTAATTTGTACTTGCCACAAGACAAGTATGTTGTGCTGCCCCCAACTTCCAGGTAGCTCAAAGGAGATTCGGTTGGTTAAAAAAAAAAAAATTACTTCCGGCCCACACTGTCTGAGAAATGTTTGTTGGAATAGTAGCTAAGTCATGCACATTTCACAATGTGAGGCAGAGGCTCTGTTTTCCATCGTCATCAAGGAGTCCTCAGAAGTCAAAAAACGAGAGAATGGGGGCAAAAAGAAGAGGCGAGAGACTACCGTGAAGCATGTGGATAAGAAATTTGGAAAGAAAACAGGCAAGATCTGTAACACCACAGCTACAACCAGTTCTTACTAGTGGAAATGGTTAAGATAATTAGTTGTGGCTTATGAAATGGAAAGGAATTGAGAATGAAAATGGAGTAAAACTCCTCAAAATACACAAAATGCAAAATGACAGTAATCTCCTGGCCTTGACAGTCTAGATTACAAAGGCACCACTGAAGTCACAAGACCCGACAGACTAGCTATTCCTCCTTCTGAGGAATTACTTGACTGGATGAAAATTAATATTTCTTTCAAGTTGTATGTATCTTTTCCAGAATTTAGACAACACAAGTTTCCTGTCAGTATAATCATAATGAAGGAAGTCATGCAAGTTTTAAATCAGTTTACAAAAAAATGCCCTATAAAACATTTTCTAGTTCATTCTCCAAGTTTTTTAATTAAATAGGTTACCTAACTTTTTTAAAATTCCAGGCAGAATAAAACGTGTATTTTAATTTAAAATTGATAAGTAGTTATGGCTACAAAAGAAGTTTCATTATTTTAAGTTGTGTTTAACTTACCGGTCAGGCATCCTAAGTTTCCTCTGCTGTATCTGATGTGCTCAACAGGACAAATAAATGCAGAATAAGCAATGGTCACTGCAACACTGCTCTAAAGAAAAGTAATAGGGTTATCATCAGCAATTACAGGAAAAGCTTGGATCCAGGACAGAGCTTCTGTCGGGTGTGAAACTGTTTAGCCTAACGTAGGAGTGGTAAAGCCACACTGCCATTCAAGAAACTTCCTCAGTGTTGCAGGCATATCTCAAGAACTGTTGGCCATTTCTTGAACCTGTAATTGACTGGACCCTTGAGGAGTTTACCTTCAGATACCTAATTTAAGTTATGAACAGCTAATTAAAAAATAAGTATCCTCCCACGTTTCCATTTTGTTATCCTATTTCACAAGATTTTACCTTGCAGTTTCTCATGAATGCTAACCTCTCATCTCCCTCTCTCTCTCATACCACACACACTACAGGTACACTCAGCAGTCTCCTACCTCTAGTTGTAAAATTAAATGCAGAATTCGTAAGATTCCAAAAGAAATACATTCCTAAGACAAATCCATAGAGAAGGTGTTTGAGGGAGAGGAGTATGGGTAGGAACTGCTTAATGGGTGTGAGGTTTCCTTCTGCAGTGATGAAAATGTTCTGTAATTAGTGGCAATGGTTGCACAGCATTTGCATGTACTAAAACTTCCTGAAAAGCATGCATTTTGTGTTATGTCAGGTGTACCCATTTTTTTTTAAGAAATGTATTCATTTATGGAAAGTTTGCCATTTTTCAACAATAGTATTCACTGGGATAAAAAGTAAACCAAAAGTGGTCTTAGAAAATCTTAAAAAGAAAGAGAATTTGAAGGAGAAAAAGAGACGTTTTGTCCATCACACTCACTGGAAACCCCAAAAAACATGGCACTGAATTTACTGTTTAGTTTCTCTATGTGCAGCCAGAAAATACATACAAATTTCATTTAATGAATGTTTCAATCTCTCAGCTTTTGCCATAGGTGGTTTCCTTTGCTGCAAATCTATTTCTCTCGTGTTACCATTAGTGCCCATTTTCTTGTGTGCTGTCTTTAGAGACAGAAGGCAAGCACCTATAGCACCACCACAATATTCCCTTCACATTCTCCAAACCTTGCCTGGCTTCACCCAGACTTGCTGTCCTTGGGTTAAAAAAAGACAGGGATGGATTTCTCTGGCATTCAGTCATTTTAACTCATCTTCTTGGTAACCCTTTTCAATTGCACCATTTGCTTGCAAGGCCTTCCCAGGAGACAGCACCCAGGGCCTAACTCATTTGAGTAGAGTTCCCATGTCATATAAGCTCATAGTCATCTGCCTCAGATACTCCACACTGCATCCCTATTTCTGAGCATCACCCTGAAGCTGATTCTCACTAAGCTGGCCATACACTTACACGTGAAGTCTGCACTCTGGACTCTTAATAAAAATTTCAGAGTTCCTAACTATGTCCCTTTGGAACATAGTCCACATGTCCAGTGTAAGAGTCTCTGTTTTCCAGCTCCTTCCCCACCCCAGTCTCTTACTGATGTGATCATTGTGCCTGCTCCTCTGTTTGTTTTTTATTTCAGTAAATACCACTTCCATAGTGTTAATTTGTTCCTTAACAGTTTCATAAGATGCCCAGTTGTGACAACATGTCAATTATGAATGCGGCATAGTAAAAGATAATGGTGTCTCACAGCCATAAAATTTTGATTAATGGCATCCCTCATCTTGGGTCCTTGAATTTGCACACATATAGACCCTAATATGATAAATAAGACCCTTATCATGTGCTCTAGACATAAACCTCCGGTTTAATGCAATTAGAAAATATTAACTAGAGTGATTGTTTAATCATTTAAGGATAATTAAAAATACAGTAAGAAGTTCTTCCCAAAGATGTCTGCCAGAAATGTCTTACTGCAATGTTATCTGCATTGAGCTACATATATAACAAAAGGTATCACATGTGGAGCACCATGGCAGATATTAAACAAGGGGCTTATCAGATATTATCTTGTCTCATCTTCACAACACCCCGATGAAATATACTATTATTATCCCCATTGTATACATAAAGAAATTAGAGACTCAGAGAGGTTAAATAACTCATCTAAGGTCACTCAGTTAGAAAGGATTCAAGCCTAGACTTGTCTAGTTGCAAAGCCCTTGCTCCTCTGCTTTGTTATTCTGCCTGTCACCACCTAATAAGCTTGGGACAGCACAGGTGATGCCAGTAAGCATAAATAGGGCTTTTTCCTGTTGGCTCCCTTAGAGATGATGGGGACTCAGGCACCAGTAGGGAATTGGAACTAAGCATTGACAGTGGAGGCCAATGTAAAACTGGATGGGAAGAGTGTATCGGGAGTAATACTATCTCTTTCATGGGGTTATTGCTAAGTTGCTGAGTTGTGTGCCACTCTTTGCAAGCCATGGACTGCAGCATGCAAGGTTTCCCTGTCCTTCACTATCTCCTGGAGTTTGCTCAAACTCATGTCCATTGAGTCAGTGATGCCATCCAACAATCTTTTCCTCTGTCACCCTCTTCTCCTCCTGCCCTCAATCTTTCCCAGCATCAGAGTCTTTTCCAATAAGCCAGGTCTTCACACCAGGTGGCCAAAGTACTGGAGCTTCAGCTTCAGCATCAGTCCTTCCAATGAATACTCAGGGTTTATTTCTTTCAGTATTAACTGCTTGGATCCCTTTGCTGTCCAAGAGACTCTGAAGAGTCTTCTCCAGCACCACAATTCGAAAGCATCAATTCTTTGGTGCTAAGTCTTCTTTATGGTCCAGCTCTCACATCCATAATGACTACCGGAAAAACCATAGCTTTAACTATACAGACCTTTGTCAGCAAAGTGATGTCTCTGCTTTTTAATATACTGTCTGGGTCTGTCATAGCTTTTCTTCCAAGGAGCAAGTGGCTTTTAATTTCATGGCTGCAGTCACCATCTGCAATGACTTTGGTGCCCTAGAACATAAAATCTGTCACTGTTCCCACTTTTTACCCATCCGTTTGCCATGAAATTGGATGCCATGATTTTCATTTGTTCACTGTTGAGTTTTAAGCCAGCTTTTTCACGCTCATCTTTCACCCTCATCCAGAGGCTCTTTAGTTCCTCTTCAATTTCTGCCATTAAAGTGGTATCATCTGCATATCTGAGGTTGCTGATATTTCTCCCAGCAATTTTGATTCCAGCTTGTAAGTCATCCAGCCTGGCATTTCTCATGATGTACTCTGCACATAAGTGAGATAAGCAGAGTGACAATATACAGCCGTGAAGTCCTCCTTTCCCAATTTGGAACAAGTCCATTGTTCCATGTTCGGTTCTAACTATTGCTTCTTGTTCTGCATACAAATTTCTCAGGAGACAGATAAGGTGATCTGGTTTTCCCATCTCTAAGAATTTTCCACAATTTTTTTGTGATCCACATAGTCAAATCTGCCTGCAATGCAGAATCAGCATGCACTGCGGCAGACCTGGGTTTGATTCCTCGGTTGGGGAAGACTTTGACTGTGTGGATCACAATAAACTGTGGAAAATTCTGAAAGAGATGGGAACACCAGACCACCTGAGCTGCCTCCTGAGAAATCTATATGCAGGTCAGGAAGCAACAGTTAGAACTGGACATGGAATGACACACTGGTTCCAAATAGGAAAAGGAGTGTGTCAAGGCTGTATATTGTCACCCTGTTTATTCAACTTCTATGCAGAGTACATCATGAGAAATGCTGGGCTGGAAGAAGCACAAGCTAGAATCAAGATTTCTGGGAGAAATATCAATAACCTCAGGTATGCAGATGACACGACCCTTATGGCAGAAAGTGAAGAGGAACTAAAAAGCCTCTTGATGAAGGTGAAAGAAGAGAGTGAAAAAGTTGGCTTAAAGCTCAACATTCAGAAAACAAAGATCATGGCATCTGGTCCCACCACTTCATGGGAAATAGATGGGGAAACAGTGGAAACAGTGTCAGACTTTATTTTTCTGGGCTCCAGAATCACTACAGATGGTGACCGCAGCCATGAAATTAAAAGACGCTTACTCCTTGGAAGGAAAGTTATGACCAACCTAGATAGCATATTCAAAAGCAGAGACATAACTTTGCCAACAAAGGTCCATCTAGTCAAGGCTATGGTTTTTCCTGTGGTCGTGTATGGATGTGAGAGTTGGACTGTGAAGAAGGCTGAGCACCGAAGAATTGATGCTTTTGAACTGTGGGGTTGGAGAATACTCTTGAGAGTCCCTTGGACTGCAAGGAGATCCAACCAGTCCATTCTGAAGGAGATCAGCCCTGGGATTTCTTTGAAAGGACTGATGCTGAAGCTGAAACTCCAGTACTTTGGCCACCTCATGCGAAGAGTTGACTCATTGGAAAAGACTCTGATGCTGGGAGGGATTGGGGGCAGGAGGAGAAGGGGATGACAGAGGATGAGATGGCTGGATGGCATCACTGACTCGACAGACATGAGTCTGAGTGAACTCTGGGAGTTGGTGATGGACAGGGAGGCCTGGTGTGCTACGATTCATGGGGTCACAAGGAGTTGGACATGACTGAGTGACTGAACTGAACTGAACTGAACCCACTTCAGTATTCTGACCTGGAGAATTCCATGGCCTAGTCCATGGGGTCCCAAAGAGTTGGATACAACTGAGTGACTTTCACTCACACAGTCAAAGGCTTTAGCAAAGTCAGTGAAGCAGAAGTAGATTTTTTTTGGAATTCCCTTACCTTTTCTATGATCCAGCGGATGCTAGCAATTTGATCTTTGGTTCCTCTGCCTTTTCTAATGGGAGAAGGCAATGGCACCCCACTCCAGTACTCTTGCCTGGAAAATCCCATGGACAGAGGAGCCTGGTAGGCTGCAGTGCATGAGGTGGCTAAGAGTCAGACATGACTGAGTGACTTCACTTTCACTTTTCACTTTCATGCATTGGAGAAGAAAATGGCAACCCACTCCAGTATTCTTGCCTTTTCTAAATCCAGCTTGTACATCTGAAAGTTCTTGGTTGTGTACTATTGACGCCTCACTTGAAGGATTTTGAGCATTACCTTGCTAGCATGTGAAATGAGCACAATTGTGTGGTAGTTTGAATATTCTTTGGCATTGCCTTTCTTTGCGATTGGAATGAAAACTGACCTTTTCCAGTCCTGTGGCCTCTGCTGAGTTTTCCAAATTTGTTGGCGTATTGACTGTAGCACTTTCACAGCATCATCTTTTAGGATTTGAAATAGCTCAGCTGGAATTCTGTCACATCCTCTAGCTTTGTTCATAGTGATGCTCCCTAAGGCTCACTTGACTTCACACTCCAGGATGTCTGGGTCTAGATGAGTAGCCATACTGTCATGGTTATTTGGATCATTAAGACCTCTTTGTATGGTTCTTCTGTGTATTCTTGCCACCACTTCTCAATCTCTTCTGCTTCTGTTAGGTCCTTGCCATTTCTGTCCTTTATTGTGCCCATCTTTGCATGAAATGTTCCCTTGATAGCTCCAGTTTTCTTCAAGAGATCTCTAGTCTTTCCCATTCTATTGTTTTCCTCTGTTTCTTTGTATTGTTCACTTAAGAAGGCTTTCTTATCTCTCCTTGCTATACTCTGGAACTCTGCTCGGGGTATATCTTTCCCCTCCTTATTTGCCTTTCACTTCTTTTATATTCTCAGCTACTTATAAGGCCTCCTCAGACAACCACTTTGCCTTCTTGCATTTCTTTTTCTTGGGGATGGTTTTGGTCACCACCTCCCGTACAATGTTATGAACCTCTGTCCATAGTTCTTCCAGGACTCTCTCTACCAGGTTTAATCTCTTAAATCTATTCGTCCCTCTACTGTATAATAATAAGAGATTTGATTTAGGTCATGACTGAATAGGCTAGTGATTTTCCTTACTTTTTTCAATTTAAACCTAAATTTTGCAATAAGGATAGTCAACAAAAGAGTCCCAAACGCAGTATTTGGGTGCAATCTCAAAAATGGCAGAAAGATCTTTGTTCATTTCCAAGGCAAACCATTTAGCCTCATAGTAATCCAAGTCCATTCCCCAGTCACTGATGCCAAAGAAGTTGAAGTTGATGGGTTCTGTGAAGACCTATAAGACCTTCTGGAACTAACACCAAAAAAGATGTCCTTTTCATCATAGGGGATTGGAATGAAAAAGTAGAAAGTCAAGAGATCCCTGGAGTAACGGGCAAGTTTGACTGTGGAGTACAAAATGAAACAAAGTTTAACAGAGTTTTGTCAAGAGAATGCACTGATTATGGCAAACACCCTCTTCCAACAACAAAAGAGATGACTCGACACATGGACATCACCAGATGGTCAATACCAAAATCAGATTGATTATATTCTTTGCAGCCAAAGGTGAGAAGCTCTATACAGTTAGCAAAGACAAGACCTGGAGCTGACTGTGGCTCAGATCATCAGCTCCTTATTACAAAATATCTGCATAGGTCTCTTTAGTCTAGAATGTGCTTTGGTATTTTCTTACTTAATCCTCTAATAATTGTACAACATTTTGATCATGGCCATCATACATCAAGTTAATCCAAGAAGTCCATTGCCTATGCTCTCACACACACACACACACACACACACGCGCGCGCACACACACACACACACACACACAGTACGTGTCCCTCTAGAAGCAGGAAAGGTTTTGAGTGATGGGAGCTTGTAATGTAGGATATTATGGGTTTGGAAAGGGGACTGGGTTAAACAGAATTTAAGGGGCTGAAGATAAAAGTGAACAAAAGAGCAGGGAGAAAGAGAGTGGGCAGCATGGTACATCAAGAAACAAGCTTCAGATTAGAAATCAGGAGACAAAGTTCCGTCTTTGCTTAATTGGCAGCTTTGTGCTTTGTGTGCTTGGGCAACTTTGCCTCTATCCAAGGTCTGTTTTCTTGTTTGTAAATGAAGGCTTTGGTTTATCTCTGGGGTCAAATTTATCAAAATTGTCTGTGATTCAATAACAGTAGTTAGCTTCAGTGATTTTTAGTTTCCTCTCAATAATTTTCCACATAATGAGCATGTATTACTTACATACCTTTATAGTGAGCATGTATTACCTATGTATCCAGAAACAAAAAGATTAAACTTTCTGTGGTCTAATTCCTTCAACCACAGAAAGGCTTTCTTGTATCAGTTTATGCCACTTCAACCTTTGAACAGGACTAAATGTAAATTATCTTCAAGGACAATGATCCATAAAACACTAATTAAATTAATTAAGTTTTTTTTAAACTAGTTGCAATAATGTGTTTGAAGTAACTCTCAATAAATTTTTCTGCCACAATATACGGTATTATTTTATTCAAGAGGAAAATGGATGATAGCTTTCTAGTTTTGATACTGCACTCAAATTGATCTCATTATTATATCTCTGGGGAATTTTGAGCTAGTCATTAAAGTAACATATGATACCTGTTTATTTTTAGACTAGTTTACTTATCTGCTGGGTCCAAATATTTATAAGATAGAAAGTAATATCACCAAGTAAGAGACCTTTGTGTGGTAACTCTTTTGATGCCTCTGTACTTTAATTTTTTTTAATTGTTTAGTCCATCAGCCATCTGAAATTAACAATAGATTTTTGCTTCCTGAAAAACTGTATTTACATATGAAGACTGGTTTTCCATACATACCTATAGTTGCCAAAAATATAAAAAAATATGCTGCTAGAACTGATGGACAAAAATATTTTCAAGGCTATCACTCTCAAAGAATGTGTTCTCGAACTTTTAGGTTTCCTTTTATTTTGGAAGTCCAGCTTAAGCCAGCTTCAGCTTCTTCAAGAGTTGTTTTCTTACAAGTGGATACATGTGATTTAAAACTCAATTGAGTGTGTTCAACTACTGGGTTTTTGATTCCTGATGTATAGCAGGCACTGTTCATGTTGTTGGAAATGCGTCATAAATGAATCACTTCTTCCTTGCTGGGCAATGAAAATAAAGCATGTGTTTGCCTCAAAAGAAAAAAAAAAAAAGAGTTGTTTTCTTAGGTTCACCTGACCCTCCATCAACACTGCCTGTGAGTCTCCCCTTTTCCATCCCCACCCTTTCCCTCTGATGGACATTAATGGCCAGTTACTGTGCTGCGGCAAGCTCAGCATCCCATTTCTTGTGGTCATGAGGTATGTACATTTTGTAATCTACTTTGTGTTCCTAGCATTATGATGCATCCTTAAGAAGTCACACTAGAAAACATTAATGTTTTGACTAATTTAAAACTATAAATGAAAAGCACCTGGGCTACAATTATCAGTTTACGAGGATATAGGGTATCATTAAATGAGTTTGCTTGTTTCTTCTTAGTACCAATTACTTAGACATGCCTGATTTGTTTTTCCTCATGTGAGCAATCAATTGCCCTTTAAGGTAAAGTGGACTGACCTATAATGATGATTAATTGTGTGTCAGCTGTTCATAGGGTGGACCATCTAAGCTAAAGTTAAGTGCTAAGGATAAAATGATTGAGGGAAGGTTCATATTTGCATCATAGAAGTCTCTTCAGTCCACTGAAAAAAAAAAGTCTCACTACAGTTAGTAGCTGACCAGATCTTTAGCAAATTAACTGTATTCACTTACCTATTGTGAGCTTATACTGAGTTGGTGGATAAATATTTAGGAAATAATTCCTCACTAAAATCTCATGAATTAAATTAGTATTTATCTTTATTTGATTGTGCTATATGGTGCCAAGGGAAATCTGGCATATTTTCTTTTTCAACTGTTGACACTTTTTAAAAGTAAAAGTATATGACAACTCTCCTGATTTATTCTGTTTCCTATTTCAAAGGCTGCTTGGCTCATCAATGCCTTTTGTTCCAAACTGCTTTGCAAACCATAACAGTATATGAAGGCCCCAACAGACAAAAGTCCCAGAAGTGCCCTAACCATGCCTTTTGGTCAAATTAAGTAGCTATCTTCTTATAGAAAAAGATCAAAATAGTTTTGATCTTTTGTTTTGATACTTCCAGTTCAAAATACTTTCATGTTTGTGAAAAGACAGTTTGGCTTACACTACTAAACCTAAAAGTCCAGCCAAATATATAAACTAACGGCTCAACCAACAAAAGAGTGGGTAACCATGCTGGGATGTTTATAAGGATTACTGGTCAAAATATCTCTCTGATAAATTTCCCTTTATCTATATATGTTCAGGTCAACTCTGGGTATAAATTTTGTTCAAATTATCCCTGTGTAAATATTACTTCCTCAAGGGAAAGGAAACATCTCTACTGAAATCCATTTATTTTGAAATTAAAAGAGAAAAGAAGATCCTTTTGATACTTAGTCCAGATTCTCTGAACTTAAATTTTATTTGCTGGCTCTGCTGTTAAGAAGTTAGACACTGTTGTTTAAACTATTCCCGAGAACAGGACTCTAAATGTCAGAAGGAACTAACCTGGATCCAAGATTTAGTCTCCAACTTTGGAACAAAGGGATAATTTGTGAGAAGATGACAGTGGCTTGCTTCTTTGTCTTTAAGGAAGTATTAGTAGTAAGACATAGGGTGGGACATTCACTAGACAAATCTGAGTTCAATCTACTTCCTATTAACTATGTGATGAGATTACAAACTGGACTTCAGCTTCCTTTTTGAATAAATTGGAGATAGTGGTGTCTCTTTGCATAGTCAATGTAAGGCATAAATGAAATGCCATTGGTATGTGGTGAACCTTAAATGTCAATTTCTTCATCAGAACTTAGAGACAGACACCTTAGAAACCTGTTAAGAGTTATCTTTTCACTGATCTCCACATTTCCTCAATCTGTGTTTTGATTTTGTAACATAAATTTATTATCACTCCCTATCTGGAAAAAATAGTCCATTTGTTTACATTCATTATTTTATTTACCTTGAAAGCTCATTTTCAAACTGTCAGAAAAGAACCCTGATTAGAGTTGCTCAAGTTCATGCTCACTTGTTCTGCCTTCTATAATTTCTTTGTATTCAATCATTCCTCCTTTAAATCTTCCTATTTACAAATTAAAGTCCCACATTAGGGGTTAGAACTCATTGAAAAATTCTCAATCAATCTTCCTTCTGATCTTATTAAGGAGTTGGGTAGTACTGACCGGCCAAACCTCCTAGATAATTTTACAAACAGGAAGTGGGGTGTAAAATGGGTATGCACACCCAGCCTAAAAGCAGGGATGCAGAGGGGGGTGGGGTATCCGTTAGCCACTGAGTTGAATAACTCACCCCATTTCACTGGAATTTCGGGAAAACATGTTTGTCTTGCCTAACAGTGTGTTTCTAGTGTCTAGCATAGTGATTATCACACGGCAGCTGCTTAAAAAATGTTTGTTGACTGAAGGAAGGCATGGGCAAATAGATGCCACTGAGAATGGACCTACGTGTACTCTGCTCAATGCTATGGCGGCCTGGATGATGGGAGGGCAGTTCAGGGGAGAATGGATACATATATACGTATGGCTGAGTCCCTTTACTAATCACCTGAAATTACAACAACATTGTCCATCGGCTATAACCCAATACAACATAAAAAGTTTTAAAAAAAGAATCTACCCATCTGTTCGCTTTGGTGAGATACTACATGTTATACCTGGTTATACCTGTTAATAATGCTTTCAACTGCAAGTCAGAATGCCTATCCAACAGTGGCTTAAATAAATGAGAGTTTCTCCCCCTTACAGTTTGGAGAAAGGTTGTTCGGGCCTATGTTGGCCCAGTAGCCCTATGAAGTCAGGTTTAGAGCCTCTGAGAGTCCTTGAACTTTTGTGACTGGCAAGATTGTTGCAGGAGTCCCAGGCGTCATGTCTTCCAAGGACCATGTGCAAGAACAGATGTAGCTAGTGGTACAGAGCAGAGAGCTTCCTTGTCTCTTATCAGAGAGGAAAATATTTCATAGGAGACCTCTAGGGAATTGCCCCTTATACTTCATTGGTCAGAATTGGGTTTCATTCTCACTCCTAGGCCCAGAAACTAGGACCACTTTCCCTGAGATCATTGGATCCCCAGCTAACATCTGTGAGCAAGGAAGAAGAAATAGGAGAACGGCTTTGCCATCCTCAAACCTACTCTGGAGGGATTGTTAAAACTCAGTGTACTGTTCATTTTCTTCGGCGATAGCTAGACATAAAATGAGTGCTTTTAGTTACCACTGCTAGAAGTGAATGCAAAACTAAGGCAATGTTAATTAATTTGTTAATGTTAATTAAATAATTTAAATAAAATACTGTGTATAATTCAAGGAAAACAACTAATAATCCCTCAGATTTTTTGTCTGTGTCTGTGATGTTGCTACCATTCCTGAAGGTGTGTATCTGAATGGCTTTTTGTCTTCATAAAGGAAATAAGATCTATTTCAACAAAAAGAAATCAATTAAGATCTGGACTGATTCTGAAAACTTATCTTTTATTGTGAGCATAAGACTATTGACTTGTGTTTGCCCTACCAATCAGTGACCACAAAAATAAAATCATGAATCATAAAGTGAAAAATTCAAACAGCTTTCTAGTATCATAGATGCCTTAGATATTATATCTAGTATACAGTATCATACAAGCCATCAAAAAAGTGGAATCCAACCTTTTGAAATTTAACTTAGTTAAACTATATTTCTTACTTCTCTTTTTTTGTTTGTTTTAATTTAATTTTATTTTTTAACTTTACAATATTGTATTGGTTTTGCCATATATCAAAATGAATCCGCCACAGGTATACATGTGTTCCCCATCCTGAACCCTCCTCCCTCCTCCCTACCCATACCATCCCTCTGAGTCGTCCAAGTGCACCAGCCCCAAACATCCAGTATCGCGCATCGAACCTGGACTGGCGACTGGTTTCATATATGATATTCTACATATTTCAATGCCATTCTCCCAAATCATCCCACCCTTTCCCTCTCCCACAGAGTCCAAAAGACTGTTCTATACATCAGTGTCTCTTTTGCTGTCTCGTATACACGGTTATTGTTACCATCTTTCTAAATTCCATATATATGCGTTAGTATACTGTATTGGTGTTTTTCTTTCTGGCTTACTTCACTCTGTATAATTACTCAGCCATTAAAAAGAATACATTTGAATCAGTTCTAATGAGGTGGATGAAACTGGAGCCTATTAAACTATATTTCAAATCCTAAAAGATGATGCTTTGAAAGTGCTGGACTCAGTATGTCAGCAAATTTGGAAAACTCAGCAGTGGCCACAGGACTGGAAAAGGTCAGTTTTCATTCCAATCCCAAAGAAAGGCAATGCCAAAGAATGCTCAAACTACCGCACAATTGCATTCATCTCACACACTAGTAAAGTAGTGCTCAAAATTCTTCAAGGCAGGCTTCAGCAATACGTGAACCATGAAATTTCAGATGTTCAAGCTGGTTTTAGAAAAGACAAAGGGACCAGAGATCAAATTGCCAACATCCGTTGGATCATCGAAAAAGCAAGAGAGTTCCAGAAAAACATTTATTTCTTCTTTACTGACTATGACAACGCCTTTGACTGTGTGGATCACAATAAACTGTGGAAAATTCTGAAAGAGATGGGAATACCAGACCACCTGACCTGCCTCTTGAGAAACCTGTATGCAGGTCAGGAAGCAATAGTTAGAACTGGACATGGAACAACAGACTGGTTCCAAATAGGAAAAGGAGTATGTTAAGGCTGTATATTGTCACCCTGCTTATTTAACTTATATGCAGAGTACATCATGAGAAACACTGGGCTGGATGAAGCAGAAGCTGGAATCAAGATTGCTAGGAGAAATATCAATAACCTCAGATATGTAGATGACACCACCCTTATGGCAGAAAGTGAAGAAGAACTAAAGAGCCTGTTGATGAAATTCAAAGAGGAGAGTGAAAAAGTTGGCTTAAAGCTTAACATTCAGAAAACTAAGATCATGGCATCCGGTCCCATGACTTCATGGCAAATAGATGGGGAAACAGTGGAAACAGTGACAGATTTTATTTTGGAGGGCTCCAAAATCACTGCAGATGGTGATTGCAGCCATGAAATTAAAAGACACTTACTCCTTGAAAGAAAAGTTATGACCAACCTAGACAGCATATTCAAAAGCAGAGACATTACTTTACCAACAAAGGTCCATCTAGTCAAAGCTATGGTTTTTCTAGTAGTCATTTATAGATGTGAGAGTTGGGCCGTAAAGAAAGCTGAGCACTGAAGAATTGATGCTTTTGAACTGTGGTGTTGGAGAAGACTCTTGAGAGTCTGCTGGACTGCAAGGAGATCCAACCAGTCCATCCTGAAGGAGATCAGTCCTGAGTGTTCATTGGAAGGACTGATGCTGAAGCTGAAACTCCAATATTTTGGCCATCTGATGGAAGAACTGACTCATTTGAAAAGACCCTGATGCTGGGAAAGATTGAAGGCAGGAGGAGAAAGGGAAGACAGAGGATGAGATGGTTGGATGGCATCACGGACTCAATGGGCATGAGTTTGGGTGGACTCCGGGAGTTGGTGATAGACAGGGAGGCATGGCATGCTGCAGTCCTTGGGGTCGCAAAGAGTCGGACAGGACTGAGCGACTGAACTGAACTGAACTGAAAGTGTTTATGAAAAGACAAGCTTGGTCTCAAAATATCATTCTCAAATTAAACCAGAAAGTACAAGGTTTTAGAAATTAGTAGTCAATGCAGTATTTATGATCTAAAAGGGTTTTTCTGCTTTGTGAGGTATTGCAGATTGTTACTACTAGTGAGAAAATCATTGCTTAGTTTTCAGATATACTGTTTTAGGTGATTGCTGTGGTTCAGTGCTCAGTCATGTCTGACTCTTTGAGACCCTATGGACTGCAGCACACCAGGCTTCCGTGTCCTTTACCATCTCCCAGAGTTTGCTCAAACTCATGTCCACCAAGTCGGTGATGATGTCATTGAGTCAGTTTTAGGTGATAAAATTTCCTGTGTCATAGTAAAGATGCCTCAGAAAAAAAAAAAAAAAAAGCACCTGTTACCTGTAATTTTAAATAAGTATTAAGGATTATAAATTTGATAAAAGGATAAAAACTCAATTTGTTAATTGTTCATTATAACTGTGCTCCCAAATGTCCATCCTTAGTCACTTCAATCATGTCCAACTCTTTCGACCCGTAGCCCTCCAGGCTCCTCTGTCCATGGGATTCTTCAGGCAAAAATACTGGAGTGAGTAGCCATTTCCTTCTCCAGGGGGTCTTCCCAACCCAAGGATCAAACCCAGGTCTCCATTATAGGCAGATTCTTGAGCCACCAGGGCAGTCCCAAGTGTATCTGTTTTTAGAATTTATTAAAAACAGACATGTGTCAGGGTAAACCTGGCTATTAAACCAAAACACTCACCTCTACCTTTTAAAAAATAGCCAATAGTTACAATTAAAGGTCATTTATTTTTAAATGTTATATGCTATAAAAGGCAACTACTAAAAATATCTTCAGTTATTCGTTGGTAGACTTTCCACACTTTATACTGTGTGCCAGGAAAAAAGAGATGGTAATATAATAAATTGTTATCAACCATTAACTTGTTTTGCCACTCTAGACCATATTAAGCATTTATTCAGATACGAAAGTTGTTTATAGAATGTAAGATTTTCCTGGTAAGATTGGAACAATTCCACAGAATACAGGACAGGTGACACCATTACAGTTTCCTAGTCAGTAGATTATATAAAATCTGAAAATTTTCAAAATAGGTTCTTTTCTGTTTTATCAACTTACTCATTCTTTTTTTAGAACTTACCTTTTACACTGCAACCTACTGGGTTTTAGGTCCTTGTAAGAATGTAAGAGAATGTCATTTCTGAATCTGTGCTTATGAGATGAAGCCTATCTCAATCAACTTGTGGACTGAGCTTTAAAATTAATGACTGGCAATGTGTTGTTTAGCTGATCAATAGATTCATCTGTGTGTTTTTGGCTGGTGAATTTTTGTTTATATATTTTTCAGGTAGGGTACAAACTCAAAGGACAGGTCTCCATGCACATGAGCTTTGAAAAATGGAATCTTGGGATCATAATTGCTCTGGGTTGAATTGTGTGTCTACCCCTATTCCTATGTTAAAAATCCTAGCCCCAGTACCTCAAAATGTGACCTTATTTGGAATAGTATCATTGCAGATGTAGTCAAGATGAGGTCATTCTGGAGTAGAGTAGGCCCTTAATCTAATATAACCAATATCCTTTTATAAAAAGTTAAATTTGGACACAGACACACAAATAAAGAGAATGCCGCATGAAGGTGAAGGCAGAGCTCTACAAGCCAGGACTGCCACAGATTGCTAGCAAACCACCAGAAGCCAGGGCAAGGGCAGAGAACAGATTCTCCCTCAGCCTTCAGAAGGGATCAACCCTGTGGACATTGTGGTTTCAGACTGCTGACCTCCAGAACAATGAGACAAATACACTTCTGCTGTTCTAACCTCCAGTTTGTGGTACTTTGCTACAGCAGCCTTAGCAAACTAATACAATAAGTAGTCACAATTAATTAGAAATATCTGAGGCTGTCCTAGGGATGGGAAGTCTCTCTAGAGAGATTAAACTCTCTTGGAAAGGAGCTGTCCCTACTCAGGAGAGAGAGAGAGAAGAAAAGAAGGAAGGAAGGGGAAGAGAAATTGATTGTCAGCCCCATCCAAAGAAAAGAGAACTGCCTGGCGAATAGCCCAGGAAAGATCATAATAGTAGACAGGAGACTCATTTGGCTTTGCCACACTTACTCAAAAATCCTTTAAAGCCATCCAATTCACTTTCCTTTCACTTAGTTCTCACCAAGCAGTCTAATATTTACTAATTTAATACCACAGATCACAAAGTGCTGGCCAGATGGTGTTCTAGGGAAGGACTGTTTTCCCTAGAAAAGATATGCCTCTCTGCAAATTAAAACAGTGGTAGAAACTGGCATCTCTTGGGTTCAGCAATATAATCTGCTTATAATAATAAACAATAATAATAGCTAACATGGAGTTCTTGCTACGTGCCTCACACTTCCCTAAATACTTTACATATTCTAATGTAATTCTCATAGTAAACCATGAAGTAAGCACGATGATTATGCCCACCTTACAGACGAGGAAACTGAGGTTTAGATCTCTTGAGGAGCATTTTACTGAGTTTCTAGATCTGAGGACTAAGAAACTAAATCCTTGACCAGTAGTGAACCCCTAATATACTCTACCTTCCAATACTTGGCTTGAAACAATCTCTCCAATCATATTACCACACAGGTAGAACTTGCACAATCTCAATAACTCTGTACATGGTACAGTCTTCTCTTGAGAATTAAGATGGCAATAAAGAATCGCAAACAGAATTTACATCTTATCAGATCAGCTATGGATGAGCGATGATCCGAGCTGCCATGTACCTAGCATCCACTGAGTACAGTCTGAAATAGCATAACTATTCAGGGTGCCCATATTACATGAGATTTTGTGCTCACACTGTTACATTGTTGGGTTAGAAGCAGTGCTGTATACCCAAGATGTCAGCTTTATAAGGACAAATTTC
The DNA here is from genome assembly GCF_002263795.3 of Bos taurus. Taxonomy (NCBI): domain Eukaryota; kingdom Metazoa; phylum Chordata; class Mammalia; order Artiodactyla; family Bovidae; genus Bos; species Bos taurus. The sequence goes on along the minus strand of NC_037329.1, from coordinate 6,758,596 downwards.
TTCTGCAAGTACTACATATTTGAATTGCAAATAATTAAAACTTACCACACAGTATAGTAAGAGTTTTCCTGCCTCCCTTACAACCACTGTAATTCCACAAAATACATGACTAAAAGTTAAATGCGACGTGTGCTTCCTCCTTTTTTATAATTCTGAAGGTCTTTGATAGATTAACTGAAAATAAACACCAACAAAGTGTAAGCACAGAACAATTCCTTAACTTTTATATTTGACCAACAAGACATTTAAATTTTGTTACTCTTGTCAGAAGAAGGTTTTTTAGGAGCTAAGTCTATGAAATGGGGCCTCAAGTATTCTGTTACATTCAGTTCAGTTCAGTTCAGTTGCTCAGTCGTGTCCGACTCTTTGTGACCCCATGAATTGCAGCACGCCAGGCCTCCCTGTCCATCACCAACTCCCAGAGTTCACTCAAACTCACGTCCATTGAGTCAGTTATGCCATCCAGCCATCTCATCCTCTGTCTTCCCCTTTTCCTCCTGCCCCCAATCCCTCCCAGCATCAGAGTCCTTTCCAATGAGTCAACTCTTCGCATGAGGTGGCCAAAGTACTGGAGTTTCAGCTTCAGCATCATTCCTTCCAAAGAAATCCCAGGGCTGATCTTTAGGTTGGATCTCCTTGCAGTCCAAGGGACTCTCAAGACTCTTCTCCAACACCACAGTTCAAAAGCATCAATTCTTCCATGCTCAGCTTTCTTCACAGTCCAACTCTCACATCCATACATGACCACTGGAAAAACCATAGCCTTGACTAGACAGACCTTTGTTGGCAAAGTAATGTCTCTGCTTTTCAATATGCTATCTAGGTTGGTCATAACTTTCCTTCCAAGGAGTAAGCGTCTTTTAATTTCATGGCTGCAGTGACCATCTACAGTGATTTTGAAGCCCAAAAAAATAAAGTCTGACACTGTTTCCACTGTTTCCGCATCTATTTCCCATGAAGTGATGGGACCAGATGCCATGATCTTCATTTTCTGAATGTTAAGCTTTAAGCCAACTTTTTCACTCTCCTCTTTCACCTTCGTCAAGAGGTTTTTTAATTCCTCTTCACTTTCTGCCATAAGGGTGGTATCATCTGCATATCTGAGGTTATTGATATTTCTCCCGGCAATCTTGATTCCAGCTTGTGCTGCTTCCAGCCCAGTGTTTCTCATGATGTACTCTGCATATAAGTTAAATAAGCAGGGTGACAATATACAGCCTTGACGTACTCCTTTTCCTGTTTGGAACCAGTCTGTTGTTCCATGTCCAGTTCTAACTGTTGCTTCCTGACCTGCATACAGGTTTCTCAAGAGGCAGGTCAGGTGGTCTGGTATTCCCATCTGTTTAGGAATTTTCCACCATTTATTGTGATCCACATAGTCAAAGGCTTTGGCATAGTCAATAAAGCAGAAATAGATGTTTTTCTGGAATTCTCTTGCTTTTTCGATGATCCAGTGGATGTTGGCAATTTGATCTCTGGTTCCTCTGCCTTTTCTAAAACCAGTTTGAACATCTGGAAGTTCACGGTTCATGTATTGCTGAAGCCTGGCTTGGAGAATTTTGAGCATTACTTTACTAGAGCATGAGATGAGTACAATTGTGCAGTAGTTTAAGCATTCTTTGGCATTGCCTTTCTTTGGGATTGGAATGAAAACTGACCTTTTCCAGTCCTGTGGCCACTGCTGAGTTTTCCAAATGTGCTGGCATATTGAGTGCAGCACTTTCACAGCATCATCTTTCAGGATTTGAAATAGCTCAACTGAAATTCCATCACCTCCACTTGCTTTGTTCATAATGATGCTTTCTAAGGCCCACTTGACTTCACAGTCCAGGATGTCTGGCTCTAGGTGAGTGATCACACCATCATGATTATCTGGGTCGTGAAGATCTTTTTTGTACAGTTCTTCTGTGTATTCCTGCCACCTCTTCTGTTACATTATCAATGTTAAAGAAAACATAAATTAATCAAACTAGAGAGCAAAAAACAAGAGGTAAACTGAGGAAAAACATGAGGCATGGCTTTCTAATCTTGCTATTGTTTTTACCTCATAAATCTTGAGGCATCCAAAGAATCTGGAGAAGAGATAAAAGGACCTGGTGCTTACACTGAGGTTGGGGGAAAAGGCATGGAGAGTTGCTTCTACAGGTCCTGAACTGCACTGGGGGGCTCATCCTTGTGGTTGTGGACACTCATTCAGTTCAGTTCACTCGCTCGGTCATGTCCGACTCTTTGTGACGCCCTGGACTGCAGCATGCCAGGCTTCCCTGTCCATCACCAACTCCCAGAGCTTGCTCAAACTCATGTCCATAGAGTCAATGATACCATCCAACCATCTCATCCTCTGTTGTCCCCTTCTTCTCCTGCCTTCAGTCTTTCCCAGCATCAGGATCTTTTCTAATGAACCAGTTCTTCGCATCAGGTGGCCAAATTATTGGAGCTTCAGCCTCAGCACCAGTCCTTCCAATGAATATTCAGGACTGATTTCCTTCAGAATTGACTGGCTTGATCTCCTTGCAGTCCAAGGGACTCTCAAGAGTCTTCTCCAACACCACAGTTTAAAAGCATCAATTCTTTGGCACACAGCTTTCTTTATGGTCTAATTCTCACATCCATACATGACCACTGGGAAAACCATAGCTTTGACTAGATGGACATTTGTTGGCAAAGTAATGTCTCTGCTTTTTAATATGCTGTCTATGTTTGTCATAGCTTTCTCCCAAAGAGCAAGAGTCTTTTAATTTCGTGTCTTCAGTCACCATCTGCAAAGATTTTGGAGCCCAAGAAAATAAAGTCTGTCACTGTTTCCATTTTTTCCCCATCTATTTGCCATGAAATGAAGGAACTGAATGCCATGATCTTAGTGTTTTGAATGCTGAGTTTTAAGCCAGCTTTTTCACTCTCCTCTTTCACTTTCATCAAGAGGCTCTTTAGTTCCCCTTCACTTTCTGCCATAATGGTGGTGTCATCCACATATCTGAGATTATTGATATTTCTCCCAGCAATCTTAATTCCAGCTTGTGTTTCATCCAACCTGGCATTTCCATGATGTACTCTGCATAGAAGTTAAATAAACAGGGTGACAACATACAGTCTTGATGTATTCTTTTCCCAACTTGGAACCAGTCTGTTGTTCCATGCCCAATTCTGACTGTTGCTTCTTGACCTGCATACAGATTTCTCAGGAGGCAGGTCAGGTTGTCTAGTACTCCCATCTCTTGAAGAATTTTCCAGTTTGTTGTGATCCACACAGTCAAAGGCTTTGGCATAGTCAATAAAGCAGATGTTTTTCTGGAACTCTCCTGCTTTTCCAATGACCCAACGGATGTTGGCAATTTGATCTCTGGTTTCTTTGCTGTTTCTAAATCCAGCTTGAACATCTGGAAGTTCTTGGTTCACATACTGTTAAAGCCTCGCTTGGAAAATTTTGAGCAGTACTTTGCTAGTGTGTGAGATGAGTGCAATTGTGCAGTAATTTGAACATTCTTTGGCATTGCCTTTCTTTGGGACACTCATTTAGGCAGCCACCTACTTGGTGGCAGACATTAATCCAGGTAGTGAAATACAGAAGTGAGTATAATAGACAAGATCTCTACCCCTATCAGGCTTACATCCACTATGACAACTCAGGGTTTGGGATATTGATCCCTTATACCTGAAGCAGCTGAAGCTGAAGCTCCAGTATTTTGGCCACCTGAGGCAAAGAGGCAAATCATTAGAAAAGACCCTGATCCTGGGAAAGGTCAAAGGCAGGAGGAGAAGGGCACAACAGAGGATGAGATGGTAGGATGGCTTCACTGGCTCAATGGACATGAGTTTGAGCAAGCTCCAGGAGATGGTGAAGGACAGGGAAGCCTGACGTGCTGTGGTCCATGGGGTTGCAAAGAGTCGGACATGACTGAGTGACTAAATAACAACCAGAGTAGCAAAGTATGGAGTAGTGGATACAGATCAAGAACTAACATCTACTGTGCACACACTATGTTTAAAGCTCTAGACTGTACCATTCTGCATCCAACTGACTTGTGAGACTAACAGATAAAACTTTGATAGCAACTGAAAATCCTGATCTCCTGCCTGTGCTGGATCCTAAGTAGACAAGACTACACTATGGACTATAATCAGTAGTCTATGAAAATAACAATCATAGAAATACCTGGAATCTTCAAATTGAGGCAGTCTGAGCACATAGAAGACACTCAGTAAATACTTTTAGAATGAATGATTAATCCTCATTTTTTAAACTGTCAAGTACTCAGCATCATTATTTACTATTCATTGTATTTTAGGAAGGGATCTGACACTGTATAAAAGTGTTTGTCTTTCCCTCTTAAAGGGAACAATACCTGGATATTGCCTAAATAAAGAAAATGCTTAGAGAATTTAAGGTAGGCTGCGGGGCTGTTTTCAGCAATTTCGAAAGGATATACAACTCTGGTTTCTTATATCCATGAGAATTCCTTATAAACAAACAATGTGAAGTCACAAGAGGTCCTTCACCTGAGCAGCACCAGTTATCACAGCAGAGATTCCAGATTCTGATCCTTATCTTCAAAATGAACGATGCTGAGAATCTAAGACATAAACAAAGGGGATAGCTTTCCTTTCTGACCTCAAAGGATATACACTTTGAAGAGAAGAAAAGAGGAAGAATTTCATTGGCTTCTTGAAAACAAATGAAACTGTCCAGTGTATTTGCCTTCTCACTGGAATAAGTGAGCCATGTCCAGACAGGCACATTACAGACAAAAGTTTGTTGACTGGCTAGATAATTTCAGTGGAAGAAATCCAATACTGAGAAAAAGAAATATAATTGCAAAATTTTCTATCACACATGAAAAATCCTCAAATATAGTAAAAATTTGTGATTAAAGAAATGAATAAATATTAACTGCTCCTATTATCAACAGCAGTACATATTTTTTTTTGTTGTTGCACAGGTCCATGATACTATTTTCCTGTTTAACTGCTTCCTCAATGTTTCCTTACAGCCTACCAAAAACTAAGGGGGAAAGATTTTAATTACCACTATTTAGAGTAAAAATTTTAGTTAACCTTCCTAACAAACATAGAAGAGGGACCAACAGCGGGTCCTCGGGATGGGAGTGGAGGAAGTCATCTCTGCTTAGGCTGAGGCTGATGTTTCTTTAGACCAAGTGAAGATGCTGGCCATCCCAAACATAAGGTAGTGAGTGAGTGAGAGTTGCTCAGTCATGTCCGACTCTTTGTGACCCCATGGACTGTAGTCTGCCGGGCTTCTTTGTCCATTGAATTCTCCAGGCAAGAATACTGGAGTGGGTTGGTAGAAAGTGAGGAAATAAGCAAAAGCCGATGTCATGAAAAGCTGGCAATTTCTGTATTTTAGGAGTCTCAGCTTCATGGTAAAGCTTCATTATTTTATCTGAATTTTTGTAGATTTTCATCATGACATACAATAAAATAAAGTTCAAAACACATTCCAGAGACATGTGTAGCCATATAATCATCTCTCTTAATTATCCCTGCTAATAGGGAACATAGTGGTAAAGACCACTCCAAATATCTTTTATTTGGACACTACTTTTCTATGGATTTGATGGAATTTGAGATAAAATTGCATACATTATACTAATTTCAAAGGTACAGTGTAATAACTTGATATTTGTACATATAGTGAAGTGATCACCACAATAAATCTGTTTGACATCCATCACCATATATAATTACAGAATTTTTCCTTGAGGTAAGAACTTCTAGGATCCACTCCCTCCAGAACTTTTAAATACGCAATAGAGTATTATTAACTATAGCCAATGTGCTGTATATTATGACATTTATTTTATAATTAGAAGTTTATATATTTTTGCTCCCTTCATGCCTTCCTTTAGCAACTACCCATCTATTCCAAATATTTTTTTAAAAAACCATTTAAATTGGGCTATGAATATAGTAGAATATCAACATAATATAAAAAGTTGATGAGCAGTAAGAATTACCACCTTGGGTTTGTTGCTTGTAACTGCTTCTCTCATTCTTTTGAGAAGTTTATGCTCACTATATATGGAAACTGAAGAGACATAATGCATCCCTATTGGAGTGGGGTGCCATTGCCTTCTCCAGGGAATAAATTAGGGTCAGAGGGAACATGAAAGTTGAGATGTTTCCATTTCTAGGGTCTCTTCCACTCTAACATTTAGGGATCTGTGTCTGGAAGACAAAGAAGTTAACAAGCAATCACTGGATTACCTATTACACAGAAAAGGGAAAAGAAGTTTTCTAAGAACCTTTGATCTTCAAAGTCAGAAATAAACATTAAATAAATTTATGATAGGAAGCCAACCATAGGGAGTGTTTTGGTGGCAAGAACCAGCTGGCTTAGAACCAACTGGCTCAAGAGCAGAGGAAAATATTTCAAGGAAAATATTTCAGGGAAAATAAGAAAAGAAAATTTGAAAGAAAGATGATAGTATATTTTATTTGTCAATAATTTAATATTTGAAAACTTACAAAAGGGCATTTCTACATATTCACATTTTAAAAAAAGTCCTGGTCCCAACCCAAATATCCATACACAATTGTATTTTTTACTGTTTGCTACACAAATAGCCTAAGCAAGTCTAGCTGTAAACATATTTCTCAGGTATATTTCATGACAAATTCCCAGGCTGAAGGCAGAGTAAAACTGAAGAGGCTACTGCCCCTTCCATGATAACCATGTGGGCAGTGCAGGGTGATTAGGTGAACATAGAATGGCTATGAGCTTCTTGTAGACAGAACTAGATATTATTCATTTTTGGAAAATCTGCACCTACTATAATGCTTGATACATAGTCACTACTGGATCAATGTTGATTAATAAACATACACCTTATGGGTGTACAATCATAGGTAGCTACCTGGATTGGGAATAAGTCACAGACTGAAATTCAAGTTAGGTTGGTAACTTGTTCTGTGAACTTTCATAAATCAGTTTCTGTCCATTCAGTCATCTAGGAAAAAGTCTGCCTGTTGGAATGTTTAATCATGTATCTAAAGTGCATTGAAGTCTCTATATAAAAGTACTAAATTACTTTTATTATTAACTAAAAAACCCATTCTTTGTATTTACCAAAAGTGCCTTTCATCTTGAAAGCACTTCCAATCATGGCAAATTTCCTTGTTGCCATTTCCTCCAAGGGGTCTTCCCAACCCAGGGATCGAACCCGGGTCTCCTACATTGTAGGCAGATGCTTTACCATCTGAGCCACCAGGAAAGTCCATGGCAAATTACTCCTAATCTAATATTTTTCTAAAACCTTGACATATTCTAAGGACTAAAAATATATCTACAGCTCTCATTTGTAATTATTGTTCTTATCCAGTTTTATGTAGCCTCACTGTAATAATTTTAAAGCCTTTCTCTGGTCTCTTACTTTTCTCAGGATTAATAAAGCATTTATATCAGAAGGGGTACTAGATAAAAAAGAATAATGTAGAGGCCCTTACTCTCACCATTGAGTTCAACAGCAAAAAGACTTTAACTCTGTTCATTGTTCAGTTCAATTCAGTCGCTCAGTCATGTCCGACTCTTTGCAACCCCATGAACCACAGCACGCCAGGCCTCCCTGTCCATCACCAACTCCTGGAGTTCACCCAAACCCATGTCCATTGAGTCAGTGATGCCATCCAACCATCTCATCCTCTGTTGTCCCCTTCTCCTCCTGCCCTCAATCTTTCCCAGTATCAGGGTCTTTTCTAATGAGTCAGCTCTTCGCATCAGATGGCCAAAGTATTGGAATTTCAGCTTCAACATCAGTCCCTCCAATGGACACCCAGGACTGATCTTCTTTAGGATGGACTAGTTGGGTCTTCTTGCAGTCCAAGGGACTCTCAAGAGTCTTCTCCAACACCACAGTTCAAAAGCATCAATTCTTCAGCCCTCAGCCTTCTTTATAGTCCAACTCTCACATCCATACATGACCACTGGAAAAACCATAGCCTTGACTAGACGGACCTTTGTTGGCACAGTAATGTCTCTGCTTTTTAATATGCTATCTAGGTTGGTCATAACTTTCCTTCCAAGGAGCAATCTGTTCATTGTAGCCAGATTCAAATAAATCTGAAGAAATCATTGGCCATTTTCCAGACTCTCAATCTCTGGACCATTATTGTCCCTGGGGACATAGGTCAGTTCTAGTACTTAGGTGGCCCAGGAACACCAGGGGACATCCACACTCAATAAAAGAAACTTGAGTCCTTGAGAATCGCTGGACTCAATGAGTTCTTCTCACACCTGAGAAGCCAGGTGTGCGGGTGTGTGTGCAGCGGGAGCTATCAACACGACATATTCAAGGTCTCCGTGTACTTCTGCTCTTCAAATCCAGGCCAGTCTGACTACTGGGACTTCAGCCATTTACAGGCCTCCCACTAAGGGTCATGTGTGACGATAGCACACTGAATTTCAGCCTCACAAATGGTACAAACTTAGTTGTCTTCATTGCTTAAAGAGGGAAAATGCTAAGAGAAAGTTTTAAAAAGCAGGAACTAATAATTGACTCAAGATATGGTTATATCAAACAAGGCCCTTTATATGTATGTCTATTAGCATTGTCTTCCCAGGCTTGTATTTAACATAAAACAATGATCATTTTGAAAGCAAAACACCTTTAATATTTAAAGCATATAACATGAGGACATTGGTTGTAAAAAGAAAAGTTGAAAGGAATTTTAGTTAGAACTTTGAAAATGACTAGAGATCTTCTCTTCAAAATAGTTGTAAAAAAGATTAAAATTGTATGATTGACAAAAACAAAAGTCAACCTCTCTTTCCTTTCCTTCTCTTTGCCTCATACATCAAAATTAATAAATTCACCCCAAAGTGAAAATTATTCCAAAATACACACTGTTTGTAAATGTTTATTTACAAATAAAATACATGAGTTATTACGTTGCTCATTGTTCATTGATTAAAATGCACTTTGCTGACTTAAAGTTTTATTTTGTTGCACATACATTAATTTAGGAAAAAGACAGATGGATGCTATTTCCCCTCTAATGATTACTTCTTTCTTGGCTTTCCAAAAGAGGGAAAAATAAAATATGAAATTTAGCAAGATCAAAGGCAAAAGTATCCTGTACTTCATCAAAATCATCTATCGATACCACATGTATAAATATTTATGTAAATGGTGGCTCAGACGGTAAAGCGTCTGCCTGCAATGCAGGAGACCTGGATTCAATCCCTGGATTGGGAAGATCCCCTGGAGAAGGAAATGGCACCCCACTCCAGTACTCTTGCCTGGAAAGTCCCATGGATGGAGGAGCCTGGTAGGCTGCAGTCCATGGGGTTGCGGAGAGTTGGACACAACCGAGCGACTTCACTTTTCATAGGAAGCTATGTCTTTCTTGTGACTCCTTAGAACATTACCAGAACTATTTTTTGTTTGTTTTATAGATGTTCAATCAACAGTGATTAAATAACTGATAACTCATCCCAAATAAATTAATAAACTTGAAAGTGTTTTTGAAAAGTACCTAGTTCTTATACAAAAATAATTTATATCAGTAAGTAACAGCGACGTGATGTCCATAGCTTGGAGATATAGCAGGAATACAGAGATAATAAGAGTGACTAAACACAGGTTACCATCCATGTCAGTTATTCTTGGTTCCCAGTTCACTTGTCCTTCACAACAAAGGCAGGAAAAGCTAAAAACTCACTTTCCCAAAGTCTTACAAGTAGATGTAGCCACGTGACACAGTTCTGGCCAATGAAATGTAAGGAGTCTGCAGAGTGTGTTTAGCAAATTCTTCCTTTTCTTACTAGAAGGAAAGCCTTTTATGGCTAGCAGCTACCCCTTCCCCTGCTTCCTGCACTGAGAGCTGAAGTGATGCCTGGAGCTGTAGCAGCCATGTTGGAATAAAACGGGAACAAACAAGATAATTAGTGATGCTGGTGCTGACATCACTAAGAGGCTGACATATTTCCCTCAGCCACATCCTTCCAGATTTTGTGTCATGTGCGAAAAATAAAATCCCATATCTTTAAGCTACTACCAGAATCTCTGTTGCTCAACATTGAAAGCTTTTGTAATGGATAAAGAATTAATAAAGCTGTTTTTAAATACACAGATAACCAACAGAGGTTCAAAGAAAGAAATGACATGAAGCAGAAATACATAGGAAACATTTGGAAAAGACTGCTGCTGTTGTGTAGTTGCTAAGTCATGTATGACTCTTTTGTGACCCCATGAACTGTAGCCCGCCAACCTCTTCTATTTCCTAGGTAAGAATACTGGAGTGGATTGCCATTTCCTCCTCAAGGTGAAAAAGACTTGGCATTTGTTAAAAGCACAATTGATTGGGATAAGAAACTAGGGTGAATTTCAGGTAAAAACTGTGTTACAGGCAAAAGCCCTGAGAAAAATGTAAAAATTATTTGTTCTTTTATTAAGCCATCTGTTCATAAGCTCATTTTGCTTAGCTTTATTTAAGGCTAAGGACTGATTTATGTATCTAATGCTTACTACCAAATACTAACACAGTCTCAGTAATACTTACAATATCACAAAAATAACTGATTTACTTTGTACTTTTGGGAAAAAAAATTCTGCAAAAGTATAAATAATGAAGTAGTTTGCAGTTTTAAACTCCACATGATATTATATTTTAAGTGCTGTTTGCAAAACTTGTGTTTATTAAGTTTATTTTGCATTTATCTTGTTTTTCTTTCTTTACTGTGTTTTTATCAATTAGGGAAACAAAAACATCTTAATTCCATTTAACCGTGATAAATTATTATTTATTACAAAAAGAAACTATCAGTAGGCAATGAATCATTGCATGCTTCACAAACCTGATTGTTACATATATATTATAAAAATAAATACAATAACAAGCTCCTTGCCTCTGCATAGATATGGTCATCATAATTATAAGACTGTGAAGGCTTGAGAACAAATCTCTGATCTTAACCAACCCAGAACAAAACTGCTGATTAAAAAACAAAATTAAATAGCAACAAAACAATTTTAATCTTTTTTACAACTATTTTGACATGAAGATCTCTATTTAGTCATTTTCAAATTTCCAACAAAAGTTCCTTTCAACTTTTCCTTTTCCAACCAATGTCCTCATGTTATATGCTTTAAATATTAAAGGTGTTTTGTTTTCAAAATGATCATTGTTTTATGTTAAATACAAGCCTGGGAAGACAATGCTAATAGACTTACATATAAAGGGCCTAGTTTGACATAATCATATCTTGAATCAGTTCTTGGTTCCTGTAGTTCTTGGTTCCTGCTTTTTACCAGGCTCCTCTGTCCATGAGATTCACCAGGCAAGAGTACTGGAGTGGGGTGCCATCGCCTTCTCCAAATTCAAGGTTAGGCACGACTAATTTAGTTATCTATTCTGAGTGCAAGAATACTAGATAACTGATGTTAGAGGGGAAAAATTGATTTTTATTCTCTGAAATCCTCTCCAAATACATAATCTTGGAATTATCCCAATTTATACACTCCCTGGTGGCTCAGATGGTAAAGAATCTGCCTACAGTGAAGGATACTTGGGTTCAATCCTTGGGTAGAGAAGATCCCCTGGAGGAAGGCACTCCCGTATTCTTGCCTGGAGAATCCCAATGGACAGAGGAGCCTGGTGGGCCACAGTCCATGGGGTGGCAAAGAATCGGACATGACTGAACACAGCACAGTACATTTCTGGAAATATGATTCATTGTGCAGTAGTAATAACTACAGATGCTTTGTGTCAAGACATCAAGACCAAAAAGTCTACTGGGTCACAGTCTTCTCAAGCAAATTAAATAGTCTTAATAAGTTACTTTTTGGGATACCCTGGTGGCTCAGAGGTTAAAGCTTCTGCCTGCAATGCAGGAGACTTGGGTTCAATCCCTGGGTCGGGAAGATCCCCTGGAGAAGGAAATGGCAACCCACTGCAGTATTATTGTCTGGAGAATCCCATGGATGGAGGAGCTTGGTGGGCTACAGTCCAACGGGGTCACAAAGAGTCGGACACAACTGAGTGACTTCCCTTTCAAGTTACTTCAGTGTGAGTTGAATATTAAGGTGAATTACATAAGAAAAATAAACTGATGCATAATGAATAGCCTCTGTACATGCTGCATGCTAGGTCACTTCAGTCATGTCTGACTCTTTGTGACCCTATGGACTGTAGCTCACCAGGATCATCTGTACATGGGATTCTCCAGGCAAGTATATTGGAGTGGGTTGCCATGCCCTTCTCCAGGAGATCATCCCAACCCAGGGATCAAACCTGCATCTCCTGTTGCTCTTGTATTGCTGGCAGATTCTTTACCACTGAGCCACCAGGGAAACTCATAATGGCTTCTAAGATAGCTATTATTTTTTAAATTCTGAATAGCCCAAAACCAAGATGACAGATTAAACATGTTAACATAAATTTCCTGTGTAGAGCTACAAAATATGTGAAATTATTTTTAATAAATAAACTATTGTTATACTGAAGTACTAAAAGGGATTAAAACTATGACAAACCTAGACAGCGTATTAAAAAGCAAAGGCATTACTTTGCCAGCAAAGGCCCATATAGTCAAAACTATGGTTTTTCCAGGAGTCATTATGGATGTGAGAGTTGGACCATAAAGAAGTCTGAGCACTGAAGAATTGATGCTTTTGAACTGTGGTGTTGGAGAAGACTCTTGAGAGTTCCTTGGACAGCAAAGAGATCAAACCGGTCAATCCTAAAGGAAATCAATCCTGAATGTTCATTTGAAGGACTGATGCTGAAGCTGAAGCTCCTTGGAAAAGACCATGATTCTGGGAAAGACTGAAGGTAGGAGGAGAAGCAGACAACAGAGAAAGAGATGGTTGGATGGCATCACCAACTCAATGGACATGGGTTTGAACACGCTCTGGAAGATGGTGAAGGTCAGGGAAGTCTGGTGTGCTGCAATCCATGTGGTCACAACGAGTTGGACACAACTGAGCAACAGAACAACAACTAAAAGGAAACTTACTGGAAAGATGCCCTATTTTACTATGTCAACTAATGGGAATCTAAAAGAAATTAAACCAAAAATAGCTATGTATTTGTCATTTTAATTAGTATTTATTGTAAACCCTTAACCCTGGAACATACATAGATATGTGTGTATGTACATATGTACCTGTGCATATTTTGGCTTTATTGTCCCTTCATAATTTCAGAACGTTGATCTATTTATAGCTAAAACACAGCAGCCTTGGGATCTGACTCCTGATAGTATCCTAGGGTCAAAAACTAACTTATTTTACTTTTAAAGATTTTTCAGCTTTTGAAGAGTATCTGTGTTTGCTGTGTCTGTTACATGTTGAATTTTATTCAGTAAATGCTGCACAGCTGAGAGCAAGGGTCTGACCCATACATGCCCCTCATTCTCAAACCTCCCTCACCTCCAAGCTTAAGTACTCTATATTTTTAACAAAGCCAAGGAATCAGTTTGTTTCTTTCCACCTTTCTTTACCAACAACAACAGTCGGTCCTCTCTGCAGTGAGGCTGGCAAACCTCCCAACAAGGCAGCCAGTAGGAAGAGAGTGTTCTGTCCCCATAAAAGAAGCAGTGGTTTTTCTATCCACCCTTGGCTGACAGGTATCGGGGAGGCCAGGCAGTCAACCAAGAGCAGATCCACAATGTGTGGCCTGTCTATGTCTGCACACTTCTCTTTCTCTCTCTCCCCCTTACTCCTCTCTGTTTATTTTCTGGGTGGCCATTAGTCTTTAGTAATCTGGTTCAGGAGGCAAAACTGATTTCAGTATAAATGAGAGAAAACCTAGTAAGTTAATGAACTCAATTTTGATACCTAAAGAGTTTAGCCAAAGATTTCTAACTTTTCCTAGTCAATTGTAAACATTACTTTCCTGTTTCATTTCTCCCAACCTAATCATGCTAATCTTTCATATACCAGCACTTTTCAGGGGAAGAATTTCCATTATTTCCTTGGTGAAATGTCCACATTCTTAAGTCCAGACTTATATTCTTTTTTAAAGTAGACTTTATTTTTAGAGCAGTTTTAGGTTCACAGCAAAATTAAGTGGAAGGTACAAAGATTTCCTATACACCTCCTGCCACCGCCCGTACACGCATAGTGGCCTGCATTACCTATATACATTCCCACAGAGTGGTTTATTTGTTATAACTGATGAGCCTACATTAATATACTAGCACCCAAAGTCCAGAGTTTGTGCTAGGGCTCACTTTTGCTGTTATACATGCTATGAGTTTGGACAAACGCACAATGACCCATTTTAATCCTCAGTAACTATACAAGTTATTCACCATTACAGAGGGAAATTTTTATAAACATATACATTTTAAGAACTAATTCTTAAAATCAAGTTAATCATAATCAAATTCCTTCAACTTTTGGGGGAGTCACAAAAATTCACATTGTTATTGCCAATAACCTGTTTTCTAATGTCTCAAATTTTTTGACAGAGTTAACTGAAAGGCTTAATATTTGTTTGGGATTTTAGTTTTGTTTTGGCTAATTTTGTTTACATTTTTTAAACAACCGAATAAAATAGTCAAATTGAAATAATATTCTCCTAAATTAATCATTTGCTTAGTTGAACTAATTAACCAGTTTTAATAGTGACAGTGTTATTAAACACAGTATAAAGTACCCAGATTGAAAATTAAATTTGTTCAAAATATGGAAATTCAGAAAATGTAACTACAAGAATTCATTGCCTGTATACAGCAAAATTTGCATATCATTAATATATCTTCATCAGACAAAAAAGTAATAATACCAAGAGAGCTGTGTAAGTAACCTGACAGTGTGCTTTAAAAGCTTTGAATACATGGAACTATACGGAATAATATTTATGTTACTAGACAATGTGTAGCAAGGTGTGGCTCTTGAGTGCCACGTCAATTGTTATTTAGGTTCTTGAGCTTGTTCAGACATCTACCATTTCTTACAAGGATCAGGAAAGAAGCCAGACTGAGATCATGGTAGACTGCTGTTTGGCCGGGCAGAGTATCAGGTAGGTTGCTTTGGTTTTCAGAGCCCCCTTCCCTTTGCCTGACCTTCCCCAAGTCAATCTCCCACATGCCCCCCTCACTCCTCCTCCCTCATAATCTTCCTCACACTCAAACCAGCCTCCTCACCCCTCACCTATGCTGCCTCCAGGAAATTATGGGATAGACTCACTTTCATGTATAAATAGCTGACAAAGCTTCAAATGTTATCATTCCTGAATTATATAAATTTTAGATAAACAACAAATAAGCAAAGAACAAAACATTTACTTCTTCAATTTCAGGATCCTGGCAAATGAAGAAAGTATTTTTGCAGGGTGGTGGCAGAATAGGGTTGGCAGGGAGTGGGCATCTTCTCAGTAAAAGGAATGGGGAAGCTTTGTAATCTCACTTTAGTTTCAGAACTGCAGTAAATATTCCTATGTACTTAGGTCAGGTGAAACATTTCCCCATAAAATGTGTCTGCTAGTATTTGCTTATATCAAACAGCTGAGTAAGAGTCCAACCTACAGGTTGGTAACTTAAACTATAATTATTTACGAGTCTCATTTTATCCTGAGTCATCCAAAATTACTGAAATCTTCAGAAAAACATTTGGTTGTCCGCTGCACATGGACGTGGATTTGTCATCTTTCACGCTTTCCCTGGTACCTGTCTCACTCAGACAACCCCAATGCCTTGGCTCATACACAAAAGAGAGGACTTCCTTTTCCTCATCCTAGTATTGTTAATAGAAGAATGAAAATAGTACCTTTGTATTAGATAAGCAAGGAACAGACCAAGAGACAAAGGACGCGAAAATATGTGACAATTATTGACAAGCCCGACATGATGAGGCTGTTTGCTCAATCCTCCCAATACTTCATGAACTACATAAAGAAAGAGCAACTTCCAGAGCAGCATTAACCAAAATTCCAGTTCTTGTGTCTTGTCTCTGGCAATGGACATAGAAAATAGTGTGAGATGCATCTATCAGGTTTGACAGCAGCTAATAAGAGACGTTCATTGTATTTAACCTTCTATGTTTAATCATGAGCACCAAGGGTCACTGGCATTTTAGGTTGCACTGCTGTGATGTAGCTTCCTTCCTTCCTTGCTTGCCTTCCTTTCTTCCTTCTTTCCTTCTATTTCAAAACTATTTTCTATTTACTGGCTTTCCACCTCGACCCAGTGGCCCTTCAGTGACCCCTACTGTGGTTCGGTTTCCCAGGAGAGGCCACATAAACAGGGCAAGAGATCCCGGAGGCTCCCAAGAATTTATGCAGAGAGAGGTGTGTTGCCTTGGCTGGGCAAGACATTGAAAAATGAGCTGTGTGCGGAGGAGTCTACAGGGTTCTTCCTAACCTGATGGCACTTCATTCCTACAATGGAGGCCCCACAGGTCTCAAGGTAAGAATTCAGTTAAATCACACATGGGCAGCTCTCCTGGATGAGGTACAGAAGATGTCTTTTTTTCTGAAAAACCTCAATAAATATAATTGCACAGACTAACAGTAACAAACAAAAATGATGTTTACTAGAAGGCAGGACAGTGCAGCAGGAAGAGCAGTGGCTGGGGAAGCAGGAGATAGGCTTCTAATTCCTAGAGAGTCCCGTGGCCTCAGACATGTTGCTTACTCTGTGGCTCTGTTTGCCAGTTTATAAATCAGGTGGGCCGTGTCCCAGAATCATGGGGTTTTTATGGCTTAAACACTTCATCATACTAAGACTAGAAAAGTTGAATTAAACATCCTATGTGTATTACATTTTTATTGCTGTGTAACAAATGACCACAAATTTAGCAGCTTAAAACAACACATTTAGTATCTGATATTTTCAACAGGATGGGGGTCAGAGCTCAGCAAGGCGCTGCAGGGGCTGGAATCTAGATATGCAATCCTGGTTCTCCTCTAGAAGCTTAGTTCTCCTCTGGAAGCTCAGCTAGTGACCTGCTTCCAAGCTCGTGAGGTTTTGGCAACATTCGGTCCCTGTGGTTGTGGTACTGAAGGCCCGGGCTTCTAGCTTGATGTTAGCTGGAAGCCACTGTCAGTTCCCAGAAGCCAACCATAGTTCTTTGCCACAGGGCTTTCTCCACAGGCCCTTGGATAGCATAGCAGCTTGCTTTCTCAAAGCTGGCAAAGGAGAAAGAGAGAAAGCCTTCTAGCCCGATGGATTCTTATATAATGTAGTCACAGAAGTCACATCCCATCACCTTTGCCATATTTTACTGGTTAAAAGTTAGTCACAGGTCCCAGCCACACTCCTATGGCTGATTCGTGTTGACATGTGGCAGAGGGCAACACAATATTGTAGAGAAATTGTCCTCCAACAATTGTACTTTGTTCTATACTTCTCAGTGTTTTACAGTCTTAATATTTGGTAATTTTTAAAAATACAGGGAAAAAAAGCAGAAAAGTAGGGGAGGGGATTAAACAAGCACATGAACACCAAGATGAGGTGGTCAGGGAGACCACCTTAAAGTCTGTCTGCCACACTTCTGTATTTTTTTATTTTTTTGTAGTTTTCCCACTCAGTCTTTCAGCAGATTCTGTCAGTTCAACATGTAAGACATACCCATCTGCCACTTTTCATCACCTGCATTTCCAACTCAACCTCCCTAGTCTATGTGTTCATTTTCTCTCATTAACACTACTGCTATAATCTCTTAACTTGTCTCCCTCTCTGTTACTCTATTATGTTAAAATTTTCCAATGGGCTTCCTGTTATATGTGGAATAAAATCCAAATGCCTTACTTGCATGACCTGGCCCCTGACTACTTCTGTGACCTCATCCACTTCTGTTCACTTTTTCTCATTCCATGTCTGCTACCACCAAGTCCATTCCCACCTCAGGAACTTTGCACATGCTTTCTTCTGACAGAAATGTTCTTTCCTTAAGTCTTTACTTGGTGGTTCCTTATTTTCATCCATTCTTCACTCAAATTCTGCTTCCTCATAGACCTTCCTAACCACCTTAATCACTCTACCTGAGTTAGCTTACCCTTGTCCTACTCCAGGCATTCTCTGTCCTAATATTCCACTTTATTTTCTGCATAGAACTTACTGTCATGTGAAATATGTTTTAATTGTTCAAAATTCACTTAGAATGCAATGTCCATGAGGACAAGCCATTGTATTTCCAACAGTCTCCATTGTCATAAACACTGAATGAAGAAAACAATGAAGAACTCCAAACTCAAATTTCAAAAATTAATTGAATAAAACTGGCTATCTGAAAATTTACTTAATTTACCTTAATTTTTGCAGTTTTCCATGAACTAATGACAGGTTTATCAACAATTGCCACCTATTCCTATCCAAGTTTTTGGAGACCATTACATTATGACACCATCCTTAAGGCAGAAAGTGAAGAGGAACTAAAAAGCCTCTTGATGAAGGTGAAACAGAAGAGAGAAAAAGCTGGCTTAAAACTCAACATTAAAAAAATGAAGATCATGGCATCCAGTCCCATCACTTCATGGCAAATGGATGGGGAAACAATGGAAACAGTGACAGACTTTATTTTCTTGGGCTCCAAAATCACTGCAGACTGTGACTACAGCCATAAAATTAAAAGTTGCTTGCTCCTTGGAAGAAAAGCCATGACAAACCTACCAGTGAACCAGCGAAACTGCTCAGTTGTGTCCAACTCTTTGTGATCCAATGGACTGTAGCCTACCAGCCTCCTCCAACCATGGAATTTTCCAAGCAAGAGTACTGGAGTGAGTTGCCATTTCCTTCTCCAGGGCATCTTCCCAACCCAGGGATCAAACCCAGGTCTCCTGCACTGCAGGCAGACACTTTACATCTGAGCTACCAGGGAAGAGCATATTAAAAAACAGAGACATTATTTTGCCAACAAAGATCCATATAGTCAAAGCTATGGTTTTTTCAGTAATCATGTATGGATGTGAGAGTTGGACCTTAAAGAAGACCAAGTGCTGAAGAACTGATGCTTTCAAATTGTGGTGTTAGAAAACACTCTTGTGAGTTCTTGGACTGCAAGGAGATCAAACCAGTTAAACCTAAAGGAAATCAGTGCTCAATAGTCATTGGAAGGACTGATGCTGAAGCTGAAGCTCCAATACTCTAGCTACCTGATGCAAAGAGCTAACTCATTTGAAAAGACCCTGATACTGAGAAAGACTGAAGGCAAGAGGAGAAGGGAATGACAGAGGGTGAGATGGTTGGATGGCATCATCAACTCAATGCACTTGAGTTTGAGCAAATTCTGGGAGATGGTGAAGGACAGGGGAGCCTGGCGTGTTGCAGTCCACGGGTTCACAAAGAGTCAGACACAAATGAGCAACTGAACAACAACAGTATTATTCTATCAACTCAATAGCAATTGTTTCCAGAAGAGAGCCCCTGCACCAAGTCTAAATATCTGGTGAGTGTTTGGGAAATAGATACCTTGAGTGATGGACTGAAAAAGGATGCACAAGCTTTAGAGCAAGATGTACAGGAGGGGTCTTCCCTGGCGGTCCAGTGTCTAAGACTCCATGCTCCCAGTGCAGGGGGTCCAGGTTCAATCCTTGGTCATAGAACTAGATCCCATGTGCTGCAACTAAGAGTTTGCACGCTGCAACTAAAGATACCACATGCCTCAACAAGGACTCAACACAGCCAAAAAAAAAAAATAAAAGATGTACAGATGGCCATACTTCCAGGCATTAGGAAGAAACATCTTTTCCTCTTGTAGGAGAAATTCCTAAAATTGGTCACGTCTACCTGTAGTGAGTAACTGAAACTGATATGCAAAGGAGGTATGGTGATACGGGAAAAAGAAGATTGATCCAGGAGCCAGGAGACCTGAAATCCAGACCTCATTCTGCAGCAAAAAAAAATCCAATTTAGAATGTCGTGCATCTGCCCTGAGACTAATTTTCCTCATCTATAAAAAGACAGAATTCTTCTAGATTTCCAAGGTCCTCCAATATTAATTTTTTTTTGAAATATATAAGTTCTATCAATCCATGAAAACCTATAAAAGGATAGCTGCTGAGTTGAGTTATTGACCACTAATCACAGCATTTGTAGAAAGGAAGAGAAATGATCACCAACAATAACAGTCAACAGCAACCAAAGATGGTTCACCCTGTTCCTCAGAAATCATTCACATCGTCTTTCCATTAACAGTCCTATTATAGTGCTGACACTTGTCTTTCAGCCTGGTCATATGTTACCATCTCAACAAAAACACCTGAGCCAGACTTCCCTGGTGGTCCAGTGGTTAATACTCTGTGTTTCCACTGCAGATTGTATGGGTTCAATTCCTGGTCAGGGAACTGAGATCCTACATGCCACATGACCCTCCCCCAGATAAAATAGAATAAAATAAAATAAACACCTGAGCCAAAGGCTAGTAGCTGTTTCAGCTATCCACATTGTATTCTAAAAGCTCCTTACACTCCAGCTACTCAGTTTGGAATTCTGGCAGCATGGAGAAAAAGCTTCTTTTATCTAGTCCACAGAAATAACATACTAGACAGAAAAAAGATTTACCAGTTTGAAGGCCAACAAAGTAGTTGGGTGACATAGGCATGGCTTTCTAGAAAGCTCTGGGAATCTTATTTTTCTAGTAATAATACGTGAGGGCTTCTCTGGTGGCTCAGTGGTAAAGAATCCTTCTGCCAATGGAGGAGACAGGTGTTTGATCCCTGAATCAGGAAGATCCCCTGGAGAAGGGAATGGCAACCCACTCCAGTATTCTTGCGTGAAGAATCCCATGAACAGAGGGCCCTGGTGGGCTACAGTCTATGGGGTCACAAAAGAGTCAGATACAACTGAGTGACTAAAAATAACAACAATAATATGTGAGCTATACATTAATTCATAGCACTTCAAAGTGGTTCCACTTGCCATGCTAATTTTGTCTGTCCTTCCCTAAAATTGTACTATTTAAGCTCATTTGTAGTCCATACTAAAACATTGCATGATATTCTAACTAATAGTAAAAAGTCAATTAAAATTACTTGAGGAAAATCATCTTTTTTATTTTTATGGGTTGCCTAGTAACCAAGTGAATTAAAGAAATGCTCTCCTAAAGAATTTAATCTTCAATTTGCTTATGCTTAATTTGCTTAAGATTAGACCAGTTATGGATGTGAGAGTTGGACTGTAAAGAAAGCTGAGCACTGAAGAACTGATGCTTTTGGACTGTGGTGTTGGAGAAGACTCTTGAGAGTCCCTTGGACTGCAAGGAGATCCAACCAGTCCATTCTGAAGGAGATCAGCCCTGGGATTTCTTTGGAAGGAATGATGCTAAAGCTGAAACTCCAGTACTTTGGCTACCTCATGTGAAGAGTTGACTCATTGGAAAAGACTCTGATGCTGGGAGGGATTGGGGGCAGGAGGAAAAGGGGATGACAGAGGATGAGATGGCTGGATGGCATCACCGACTTGATGGACGTGAGTTTGAGTGAACTCTGGGAGTTGGTGATGGACAGGGAGGCCTGGCGTGCTGCAATTCATGGGGTCGCAAAGAGTCGGACATGACTGAGCAACTGAACTGAACTGAACTGAGACCAGTTATAAAAACAACCTACAGTAGTTTCCTCAAAGATAAAACTATCAATGCAGCCTTCTTGAAGATAGCACTGTGGTTTGACATAAATAATAGACACTGTGAAAACAAACAGGAGAAACTGACATAGAGAGACTGACAAAATCTGGCAGACAATGCAAAAATAATGCTTCTCAGGAAAAAGAAGAATAAACTTGCTTTTTAAAAAGCCCTTGAAAACAATTCTAAAATAATAAAAAGGCAACAGTTTTATTTCACAGTCTCCAAATATTTCATGACTGTGTCATTGGAGTTTCTGATTCCTTCCAATGACCATCTTCCTCTGCCTCTGCCCTCATTTCTAAGGCTCCAAAGTGTGTACAGACCACCCTGGTGAGGTTGATGGTGAAGATATGGAAGACATTCCCCTGCAGGCTTCAGTCTGCCATTCATGTGCTAATGAGAAACTATGGCAAAGTATATGAGGCCTGAGAGAAAAATGCAAGAAAAATTACATGTATAGAACAGTCTTTTGGACTCTGTGGGAGAGGGAGAGGGTGAGATGATTTGGAAGAATGGCATTGAAATATGTATAATATTATATATGAAATGAGTCACTAGTCCAGGTTCGATGCACGGTGCTGGATGCTTGGGGCTGGTGCACTGGGACGCCCGGGAGGGATGGTATGGGGAGGGAGGAGGGAGGAGGATTCAGGATGGGGAACACATGTATGCCTGTGGCGGATTCATTTCGATATATGGCAGAACCAATACAATATCGTAAAGTTTAAAAATAAAATAAAATTTTTAAAAAAAAGAAAAAAAAAAGTAAAAAAAATAAATAAAAGTGCAAAAAGCAAAAAAAAAAAAGAAAAATTACAAATATAACACCTTCCCGCTTCCCTGGTAGCTCAGCTGGTAAAGAATCTGCCTGCAATGCAGGAGATCCTGGTTCGATTCCTGGGTTGGGAAGATCTCCTGGAGATGGGATAGGCTACCCACTCCAGTATTCATGGGCTTCCCTGGTGGTTCAGATGGTAAAGAATCCACCTGCAATGCAGGAGAACTGGGTTCAATCCCTGGGTTGGGAAGGTTCTCTGGAGGAGGACATGGCTACCCACTCCAGTATTCTTGCCTGGAGAATTCCCATGGACAGAGGAGCCTGGTGGGCTACAGTCCATGGGGTCACAAAGAGTCGGACATGACTGAGCGACTAAGCACACATATGACTCAGACGACAGAGGAAGAAAGAGAAGGGGATAGATGTGGGGAGAGGGCATAAACATGAACTGGCCTGGTCATAAAAGCCTGTGTTGGCAGTGAGAAGTCATGTGAAGTGTGTGTGTGCTTTAATTACTACCGGGTGAGCAGATCATAGCCTCCACCTTCCTGTTCCTTTTGCCTATGTGTTCACAGATCAGTAGCTGAAAGTGTGAGACAGATGTTCTCTTCCAGAGGATCATTTACAAATCACAGGTCATTCATCACATGGAATGATTCTAAAACACTCTAAAAGGTTACAATTTAATATCCCCATCAAATTAAAATGCCTCAACCCTCTCCTAAGGGCATCAAGCACTGTTGCCATGGTAAAAATGCTGAAGCTGGAGGTGGGGGCTCCACCGTGATGATGTGGTTATTTAAGGCTGTAGGAACCTACTGCCATCTGTGCCCCAAATTATCTGGATGTTAAGACTGTCTCAAAAGATCTAGAATGTGCTGTTGTAAAACTCCCAATTTCTGCCTTCTAGATCGAAGACCTAGAATTTGTTTTTGTCCAAAAAGAACCACTTCTAAGAGTCTTTTACTCACTTAGCTGTGCAGCAGTAGGCAGAAATTTCCACCATCTTTCTCTGGGGCCTGGATTCCAAGTCACAGAGGTGCCAAGGGGCGAGGGTGAACAGGTCCCTGCTCTGTGAAGCATATCTGAGATCGAGTCGTTTAACCAACTCTGGGTTCATGCTTCCGGGTTCATGCTTAGACCAGTGACCTGGCAGCTTGACTGTGTTTCTAAGAGAAGAGCTGAGAGAAGGAACAGCAGTGTTTATTTTCAAGGCCACAGTGAGGGGGTAGACAGTGTCTGAAGGCCTGCTTAGGCTGTGGGAGCAGTTGACCTTCACAAAGGTCACTAGTGATGAGGAAGCAACATGCTGTGAGGCCAAAAGGCTGAAGTGGGAGAATCTAAATTCTTACTCTGCGGCATATGTGTTGTTGTGCTTTGGGACTCTCCTGGTGGTATTTGCAGAAAGAAATCAGAGGAATATCGGACTCGGGCCAGTCACATAGGTTGAAAGTTTGTGTCGTGAAAGCCTATATACAAAGGGGGAATTGTGATCTTAGTCACAGGTTGGAGAGACCGGGGACATATAGTCCAACATATATATGAGTTCCTTGACAGCAGACATCTCTGTACCTTAGTTTATCTACAAATATGGGTAAAACGTAGGTTTGAAGATTAAATGCATGTATGATTTATACAAATATAAATTTTATATTTAAATTATATATAAAAATATGTTATACTTGTATCTTATTGTGTTTATGATATATTGTTGTTCAGTCACTAAGTCACGTCCGACTCTTTGCAACCCTGTGGACTGCAGCATGCCAGGCTCCCCTGTCCTTTATTATTTCCTGCAGTTTGCTCAAAATCATATTCATTGAGTCAGTGATGCCATCCAATCATGTCATTCTCTTCCGCCCTCTTCTCCTGCCTTCAATCTTTCCCAGCATCAGTGTCTTTTCCAATGAGTCGGCTACTTATGTAAAATTTTATATTATGCAATACATATTTCTCTATGAAATTAAATGACATATCTATAAAATCATTAAGTATCTGGCCACAGTTAAGAGATAAAAAATAAGTAGTAGCATAAAAATTTATATATTTACCCCCCAGCACGGAAGGAAGGAAGGGAGGTAGGAAGAGAAAAAAAGAGAGAAGAGAGGGATACAAGGATGGAAGAAGAAAGAATGAATGCATCAACTGAAGGGCAAATATTCCCTTGATGTGTTTAGAGAACAGTGCGAATGTGCAGGGAAATATTCTTAGCGAAATAGTGCAGAAAGTACACGTGTAACTAAAACAGCTCCACACGACACAGATTAATCCACTTATTTGGGACTGTGGCCAGTCCACATAACACTTTAGTGCCTATACCCACAAATAGTACATGACTGACAAGAGCTGTGCAACAGGAGCACAGCCAGGGCACCCCAGACCAGAGGGCCTGCCTGGCCCTCTCACTGGGGCAGGCCTGTGTTTCCAGTCTCTGATGTGGGTCCGGGAGGCAGCTCGTGGGAGAAAAGATGATGGGTCTTCGACTGAAGGCTCCACGTCACTAATCCCCTGGTCAACATACTCCAAGGAATTCTCAAAAACACCCAAAAGGGAAACGAGCTTCATTTGAGCAAGCAAATGGGAGTTCAAATAATTTTGATTTATGTATTAAGAGGAAGGACAATCGCAGAAGGCTGGAAAATATAAGGCCCTCCAGCTACCCTTGGGTCATCTTCAGTGTTCTAACTCAGTTTCCTTCTCAAGATTCCAGAGTTACATCATGACTAAGTGTAATTCTCTAAAAGCCTGACAAATGCTAAATTTGCTAAAACCAATCTACTTTCTTTACGTGAGGAAGAGAAGATAACTATTTGTAACTGGAGTCCTTACACGTTTAGTACTTCTTTGTAACCCCAGAGAATGAAGGAAAGGAGCTCAGAAAGAGAAGAGAGCTAACATTTAGTGAGCACCTGCTAAATTTCCTGGAGAAGCAAATGGCAGCCCACTCCAGTAGTCTCACCTAGAAAATTCCATGGACAGAGGAGCCTGGCAAGCTACAGTCCATGGGCTTGCAAAGAGTCGGGCACGACTGAGCGACTAAGTTTCAAGTGCTTTCTAACCTTCGTCCTCATTTAATCCATAGCAATCTTCTGAAGGAGGCTTTATAAATCCTGTTTTGTAGGTCAAGAAATTAGGGCTCATGTTAACTCATCTGCCCAAGATTATAGTGTTTCTCATGCTTGAGTAAATAGTTGTTATTGTTTAGTCACTAAGTCGTGTCCGACTCTTTTGTGACTTCACAGACTGTAGCCTGCCAGGTTCCTCTGTCCATGGGATTCTCCAGGCAAGAGAGACCCTGGAGTGGGTTGCCATTTCCTACTCCAGGAGATCTTCCTGACCTAGGGATCAAACCTATGACTCCAGCGTTGCAGGCAGGTTCTTTACCACAGAGCCACCAGGGAAACTTTAGTACAAAAATTTTATAAGAATCATCAAGAATATGCCAAGTCCCTCGTTTAAAACATATTGATCCTAGATATGGTTTTAAAGGACTTTTTGGTTGTACATTACAACTGTGAAAAAAATATTTTACTCATGTAAGGGTAAATAATAATTTTAAATATCACCATGGAACTAAAAACACACGCATACCACAAAATCGGAGAAGGCAACGGCACCTCACTCCAGTACTCTTGCCTGGAAAATCCCATGGACAGAAGAGCCTGGTAGGCTATAGTCCACCGGGTCGCTAAGTCAGACACGACTGAGCGACTTCCCTTTCACTTTTCACTTTCATGCTTTGGCGAAGGAAATGGCAACCCACTCCAGTGTTCTTGCCTGGAGAATCCCAGGGATGGTGGAGCCTGGTGGGCTGCTGTCTCTGAGGTCGCACAGAGTCGGACACGACTGAACCGACTTAGCAGCAGTAGCAGCAGCCACAAAATACAAGGACCTGAAAATAATGTCTTTAGACCTCTAGGTGTCCACAGATTCCTGAGAAATATTATTCTCTCTTTTACTATATTCTCATCATTTCAGACATCCATGAAAGAATTGGATGGTGCTCTATACCATAATAAGTAGAATGTTCCATCATTAGAACTAATTTTTAAGCTTACAGTCTGCCACCTGACATAAAAATCCATGTTCTTGATTTCTAATTTGCAGACAAACTTGTACAGTATATATTTGCCATCTTTGCAAAGCTGTGTCGAAATGAGTCAGCCTCAGAAAACCAAAGTCATGACACCCTCATGCTGGGTAAGGCCGTTATTTTTGGGCCTGGTTCCCCCCAGGATGCAACCTGCTCCCACAAGCATGTTCAACTGGTCTGAACAGCCTGAGACTCTTGCTGCCAAGTTGATCTGGCCTTTCTGCCCCTCCTGTCACAAGTCTCCTGGCTCTGGGCTCAGTTTGAACAAACCAGTTATGACTGGCTCTCTATATCTCTTACTCCTGTAAAGCAATTACATACATAAATTCCAGGGTTCAGTTCACATGTTGCAAACTTAAGCCTAAGAACAAATGGGTCCCTTCAAACAAGAATTTCCTTTACCCCAGAAACTGTGCCAACCACCACAACAAAGATGTGACTTGGCCATCTTCCAGGACTCCAAGATGATACTTTTCGGCACTGCTGGAGACAGACATCATAGCTGCAAGCAAAAGATCTATGTGGATAGGTAGAAAACACATCGTGTGAAACAAGCCCCAGGTCAGTGCCTTCTTAGGAATTCAGACTTTATCGTCTTGAATTGCTCTTGTAGATATTCATTAACACCTTTTTTTAAAAAATACCTGTGACACCTCGATGTTAAATCACATTAAAGAGAACACAAGTAGAATTATTTCTAACTGGGAATCTGGCCCCTTCTCCATTTGATATTTCATTTGCTCCCCTTTTATAGAACTAATTCAAGTGGACCGAAGAACCTGATCTAGTAGACATTTGAATTACAGAGAACCTAGGTGAACTAACTTAGAGAACTATTGATAACATTTTTAACATGCACCTATTGCCGGTTGGGGACTAATTAGGCTGGATGCTTTACCTACCTATCTCATTGAATCCTCATCAGTCATGTAGGGTAACTATTACCGCACAATCCTAAAATCTCCATTTCACCTAGACAACCAAATACTGCAGGGCAGGGGAGCTCTGGAATCTGTCTATGTGGCCTTAGGAGACACAATAGAGGGGAATTGATGGATTTGTCTTGAAGCTACATAGCAAGCACAGTTTTGATTTTTATTTTTTAGCATTTTTATTGGAGTGCATAGTTGTTTTACAGTGTTGTGTTGGAGAAGGGAATGGCAACCCACTCCAGTG
Source organism: Bos taurus (assembly GCF_002263795.3). NCBI lineage: Eukaryota > Metazoa > Chordata > Mammalia > Artiodactyla > Bovidae > Bos > Bos taurus. Next base: position 6,731,025 of record NC_037329.1, on the reverse strand, counting down.
TTCTTGCCTGGAGAATCCCATGGACAGAGGAGCCTGGCAGGCTACAGTCCATGGGTTCACAAGAGTCGGACACGACTTAGTGACTAAACCACCACCCAGCGTCATGTTAGTTTCTGCTGTACAGAAAAGTAAATCAGCTCTATTTATATATTGATTGGATATTTAGTTGTAGCTGGGAGAGGAGGCTGACAGTGGTGTGGAAGAACTCAGTGACCCCTTCCCCAGTCCTCCAGACTGACCTGTGAGTAGTACTGCTGCCTTGAAGACAGTGAGAACCAGCGTGCTGGGAGGACAGGTCCACCATGGATCTTAGGATACACATGCTAAAAACGCCAAAATACACATGCTGAAACTATAGCACACACATGCTAAAAACTGTAGGATACGCATGCTAAAATACACATGCTTAAACTATAGGATAAACATTCTAAAAATGCATGTAATAACTTTTAAAATAAAAAAAAGGAAATAGGAGAAAGTCTAAATTGCATTTTTCCCAAAGGAAAGAGCTGGTCATGATACTGTAAAGACACGCGGTTTTCACAGCAGAATGGGAACTGTGGCTCATGTTCCCCAAGGGTATTTTTTCAGTTGCTTTCCCTGCATTACTGAACAACTTACTTTCTGACTTAGGAGATCTTTTCCATCTAAAATGTCAGGACATACCAATTCAAAACATGGTGTCAGCAGAAAATGAAGTCCAAACTATTTTTTTTTTCCCTCTCAGCATTAAGAGCTGAGCCAGCTGTTCTCATGTGCCCACTTTGGCAGGGAAACTGGACGCAAGTTTGTGGAAGAGAAGGATTGGTGTCAAGGTTCACACGGGCCTGCAGAGACCATGGTGTTTTCAAGTCGCATCGATTTCCACATGAATACTGGAAACCTCACTAAGTGATTAAAACTACAAAAGAGTTTGGATTATACATGATTCTTGGACCTCTGTCTAGGGAAAAAAATAAACATTAAATCAGTCCTGTACGACATTTCATCTCTTGTTTTAATCCTGGCAGAGCAATTTACAAAAAAATGCATAGCTAATAGGTTTCTTTCTTCCCCTCCCTCCTTCCCTTGTCTCTTCCGTCTTTTCTTCCTTTCTTTGAAACAGAGTCCCAAACCATAAATGTATTGTCCAATACCCACATACTGATTATTAAGTTAGTTAAGAAAGACGAAACCAACAAAAAGTTTTTTTCCCTAAATACTGAAGTCCAGCCAGTGTCTGAGTTGTTTTCGGTTCAGGGCGTGTTTGTTTCTGATCAGTGTGAGTCTGCAGTCTTTGGGACTGCAGTTGATATGTGGCACACGTCACTGGAGGTGTCAGATAGTGAGAGTCCCCAGCCTGTAGAAGGCTGAAGCATACAAGGCCGGATCTCCTCTCCGCTCTCTACCAGCCAGCTCCATTTCCTGCAATTCTTTTCTCCTGTGAGTCTTTGTTATTTTGCAATGTTGACCAAAAATGTCAAGATTGTTTGCTATCTCAAATCCCAAAATACCCATGACCTTAAATAGAGCATAATGATTTCTGAAAGGGAAATGGTAGCCTTGATGGCAAACTTTATATAGTCTTTTCCTCCCACGGAATCAGAGCTATCTTGAAAGAACAATTTAACAAAAATGTTATGTATTACTGGGGAGTCAGATAATTATAATTTGAATAAGACCCAGTTAAATCAACCAACTGAAAAATGTTAACTTCAAACTGCTAGGTTGGATTAGGAATAGATTTCTAACTTCCCCTCTCCTTTCCCCCAATAATAAAATATGAGGCAATTATGAGGCAATTATAAAATGAGAAACTTACAAATGTTTATCATCTCAAGCAAAATCTCAAGGATAGTTTAAACATTCACCAAAGGCAGGCAAATCTATAGCGAGAAAGATGATGCAGCTGCCCACTTAGAAATATTAATAAAACAAGGTATCAAACCAGGAGCTGGCCCTAGAAAAGATTTTGAAATGGGAGTACTTTTTTACGCTTGTCTCCCTGTGTTGCGGGGCTGTGCTCTCCACCCTCTTAATTGCAGCCCTTCCCCCTTGCCCAGCTGCTGGGTAGTTTGCACAGGTTCCTGCACACCGCTCAGCCCTCTCCAGAGCTACTCTCAAGTAGGGATCATGGAAGAAGATGTCAGTCAGTATTTCACCACTGGGACAGTTTGAGTAAAGTTGTTAATCTCATGAAGTGTGTTTTGAAGATAAGAAGAGCCTTATTCATGGAATAAAAGGCTTTTCTTTGTTAAAAGAGCTCTCAGCCTCGTTGTCCAGGTTTGGGATTGTGGCAGTGGCGCAGGTGGAGGATTCCCTATACTCCTCTTCAGAATGACTTCTGTTCTTAGGTAGATCCAGGCCCAGCGATGGCAATGAGTCTACATAAACATGTCTTAGACCATCTGCATTTGAGAGAACTGTGTGTGTTTATGACACTGGTACTTTGCAAGCTTCCATTTCCCTGGCAGTGTAAAAACATCTTTTACAAACTGCCTTTTCTTTAAAACAAGGGTAGTAAAGCTTTCACCAAAATGTTTTCATAGTCAGCAGCCTCCTAATAACCAGGAAGGCAAACAGAGAGGGTCTTGTTTCCCCATTTTACAGACTGAGAAATCAATATTCAAAGAAACTAAAGACCACGGTAAGGGTCAAAAGAATCTGAGGATTCTCAGAATTCTTTCCTTTGCAAGGGACCCTAAACATAAGACTCAGATTCCTGGATCCCACTTCTAAGAGGCCTGGAATAAGCCCGGGAACCCACATGGCTATAAAGATTTCCCCAGCGATTCTGGTGCTCAGACAGGTTAATTAAACAGGCAAAAATAAGCAGGTGGGGAAGCAGAGGAAAGATGACACAGCATGGGTCTTCTGCAGTCACCTCCTCAGTCAGCTCTGTGTTCAGTTGGATGGGTCTTCGACAGAGCAGACCTCAAAAGGGTAGAAGAGAGATAAAAAGAAAACAGAGAATGCAGATTCGGTGAGAGAGCAGAGAGCTGAAGAGTAATTCCTAATTTGTAGTGTACAGTCCTATATATACAAAACATTGATTCAGATTCTCCCAGCACACCAAAGGAAGGAGTCCAGAGTTGCTATGTTGATCCTTCACACAGTACTAGGGTAGAAAACCTGGGGAAACTCCTTCCAGAAACCCAGAGAGTCACCTTGGAGAACTGAAACCCCTTACCTTCAATCCACTGCAGAGCCACTCCACATTTGGAAAGCACAGAATGCTCTCCTTCATGCCAATGCTTTAGAAAACATATATCTTCAAGTCGTCTGTTGGATTGTGTTAGATTCGAAAAGTAAAAATCATCCTGAGAATAAAAGCCACTCAACAGCAGGAAGTCACCTGCACGGTGGTTTTTTCAATCAGTTAACAGTGTTTTTGCCCCAAGGAGAAATCTGATGAAGAGCAAGGAACTGGGTGCCAGACTGCCCAAGTTCAAACCCCAGGCCCACGACTTAACAGTATGTAAGCTAGAGCCAGTTACTTTACCCCTCTGACCTTCAGTTTCTTAGGGCCACTGTGAGGATTAAATAGGTTATTCGTGAACAAAGACAAGCACTTAGTCAACGTTATTTATTAGGTCTTACAATTACTATGCTTAGTTTTAACAGGTAATAAGAAAATGATAGAATGTTGTTTCAATTTTAATGAGACATATAATCAGCAAATCTATCAGTTAGTGTTCTCCAGGTACAAACACTATAAATCTACCCTGGCTAACAAAAGAAAGTTTTTTGGGAACTTGGAACAAATTGTATAGCTCGCAGAATAGAAGGCAAGTTGAAGAACCAGGTCTGAGAAAGGAAAAGACCCAGGCACTTGTGGAAGTTTAGGTGCCAGGAACCAGCTGGCAGCCTCTTCAGGGCCCTGACCTTGGGATGAATGAGCCACAGTCATTATTTCAGATGGTGTGTTGCTTCTTTAAGAGTCAAGTTCCAGAGCATCTATTGGCCCAGTTGGGGTCATATGTCATTCCCTGCCTAGGAAACAATGAGACATTCTAAGTAAAACTCCCACTAAGACTCCAAGGGAAAGTAAGGAAAATCAGAGTACTGTTTACCAGATGGAGAGATGCAAAGAGGACTGGTGTCCATCATTTTACCATCTGGTTATATTCAAAATAGTCTTTTCTACAATGGTTAGTTGGAATATGCTTACACTTTGCTTCCCTGGTGGCTTAGATGGTAAAGAATCCGCCTGCCATGCAGGAGACCTGGGTTCGACTCCTGGGTTGGGAAGATCCCCTGGAGAAAGGAATGGCAATCCACTCCAGTATTCTTGCCTGGAGAATTCCATGGACAGAGGAGCCTGGCAGGCCCATGGGGTGGCAAAGAGTCAGACATGACTAAGCAATTAACACTTATTTTTCACTTTAGTTGGAATCTGCTAACATTTTGCAACAGATACCGAAATACGTGTGATAAAGTCCTCTGGCTAGCCCCAAAAGGAAGGCAGTTTAACTTACAAAGTTCCAGAAACATTAATAATATTCTTTACTCAAAGCTCCTCGAAGATTCTTAAGCTTGACCTCAAAATTTAAGCCCTTCCCTTTCAAATCTATGTAAGTATTGAAGAAAACAGGGTTAGGAGCACGTAGCCAGCCTAAAGGCCCTGGGCACTGGCCATATTAATTCCATATTGATGTAGCAAGGTAACAACATCACTCATTATCAGAGAAATGCAAATCAAAACCACAATGAGGTACCATTTCACACCAGTCAGAATGGCTGCGATCCAAAAGTCTACAAGCAAGAAATGCTGTAGAGGGTGTGGAGAAAAGGGAACACTCTTACACTGTTGGTGGGAATGCAAACTAGTACAGCCACTATGGAGAACAGTGTGGAGATTCCTTAAAAAACTGGAAATAGAACTGCCTTATGTCCCAGAAATCCCACTGCTGGGCATACACACTGAGGAAACCAGAATTAAAAGAGACACGTGCACCCCAATGTTCATCGCAGCACTGCTTATAATAGCCAGGACATGGAAGCAACCTAGATGTCCATCAGCAGATGAATGGATAAGGAACCTGTGGTACATATACACAATGGAGTATTACTCAGCCATTAAAAAGAATACATTTGAATCAGTTCTAATGAGGTGGATGAAACTGGAGCCTATTATATAGAGTGAAGTAGCCCAGAAAGAAAAACACCAATACAGTATACTAACGCATAAATTATGATGATAACAATAACCCTGTATACGAGACAGCAAAAGAGACACTGATGTATAGAATAGTCTTTTGGACTCTGTGGGAGAGGGAGAGGGTGGGATGATTTTGGAGAATGGCATTGAAACATGTATAATATCATATATGAAATGAGTCACCAGTCCAGGTTCGATGCATGATACTGCATGATGCTTGGGGCTGGTGCACTGGGATGACCCAGAGGGATGGTACGGGGAAGGAGGAGGGAGGAGGGTTCAGGATGGGGAACACGTGTATACCTGTGGTGGATTCATGTTGATATATGGCAAAACCAATACAATATTGTAAAGTTAAAAAAAAAAAACATTATACAACAAAAAAAAATAAATAAAATTTTTTAGGAAAAAAAAAAAATAATACCCCCAAAAAAGGGTGGGCAGGGCCTGGATTCTGTGCCTCATTGGAAATAGCAATAGAAGCTTCCAAAGGGATATAAAGTTTTCAAAAAGTTAAAACTTGACTCAATTAATACATCTTAAAGATTTTGTTCAACTCCTTAATTAATGAGAGAACTAGGAAACTGGTAAAACTGGTGCACAGAGCATTTTGAGGAAGAATGTGAATATGATTTCTAGTTTAAATATTAAACTGGTGACTGTCTCACATAAAAATGATATCTTAATCCCCATAATCATAGGACTGCCCTTTATACTGGACAAAAATCATTTGCATTTTTACTGGAAACAAATTTATAATAAACATGTAGCTTCCCAAAGTCTGAGCCTTTAATCAATAGAAGAGTGAGCTTCAAATACAGGTGCATGCCTCAAAAGTAACTAGGGAATCCTTGATGTGAACTAGGGCTGGAGGAGGACACATGTTCACTCCCCTGCATATTTTTTTTTAAAACAAGGGGATGTCAGCAGAGAAAACAAGGGTTCAGTGGCAAGAAAAGTGCTCTGATTGCGAGGGTATCACAGGTAGAAAAGGTCTTTGCCCAGTGTCAGGGGACAAGAGGAGAGGCCTTTCATGCATTATACAAGGAGTCAAGAACACACGTCAGGTGTTCTTGAAGGAAAAACCGTAATGAACGGTGACAAGTCGTGGGTGGGTACTGTATAAATAAAGAAGACCACTGAAAGGCTTGTGTGGATTACACACTAGAATAATTGCATTACTAAAATGTTTTGGTTGATTAAATACCCTTGCTATGTGTCTGCTGCTACTCAAATTTTACTGTCTACTAATGAATTATTTAGGCTTCTCTTCCTTTCCGGATGTAGAAAGAATTTTTCTTTCTTAGCTCTTTTAGGTTTTTAAATTTCTAAAAATCAGTCTTTTGTCTTTTAAGTCCTATAATTGAAGGACAGAACAGCAGAATTACAATAATATCTGCTTTAAAACTACATTGTAAGTTTATTATCCTAGAACAGAAATGTCTTAATATTTAGGAAGTCATATTTCTTGAGACATCAAAATGGAATGAATTTTTACTTTTTAGAATTGCTTTCTTCTGCTATTTGACACAAGGAATGGATTAGATGACCTATAGGATCCTTTACTTTATGGCAGTCCCAGGGTTCTATATCAACTAAATTTCCCAAATAGTCATATAACACATTTCAGGGTTAGATGGTTAAAACTGTACACTGTGGCAGATTCGAGTAGTTCATCTTTTAAATTTCCTGTTATCAACACATTTAAAATATAAAATATGTGTAAGAACATTTACCATACTTTGTCAGCTAGCTTATAGGTACCTCAAGAGCTGGAACCCTGTCATCTTGGGCAAATAAAGTGTAATATGATGCTTAGAATACTGTAGATGTTTAATAATTATTTTTAAGTGAATTAATTAATATTGTTAAATATCCAGAGATAGATATTTTCATTAGAAAAATTAGTAAAATTATTGTGTTGCTAACAAGTGCTCAGTCGTCCCTGACTCTATGACCCCATGGACCGTAGCCCAGCAGGATCCTCTGTCCATGGGCCTCTTCCAGGCAAGAATACTGTAGTGGGTTGCCATTTCCTTCTCAAAATTATTGTGTTAGTCTCCCCAAAATTGAAAAATCACTCTGAGAATATTGACAAAGTGCATGCTTAAAAATTTATCTTTTCCCATTTAAGACTAGTTTATATTTTAGAATATGTAAAAGAAAAGACAGAAAATAAAATCCTTTGCTATTAATCACTGCATGACAGGTAAAGCAATGACTCAAATATTATCTGTCTATATATATACATGTGGATTTCCCTATAGTCAGATGGTAAAGAATCTGCCTGCAACAAAGATCCAGGTTCAATCCCTGGGTCAGGAAGATCCCCTGGAGAAGGAAATGCAATCAACTTCAGTGTTCTTGCCTGGAAAATCCCATGGACAGAGGGGCTTGATGGGCTACAGTCCATGGGGCCACAAAGAGTCAGACATGACTAAGCGACCAACACACACATATATGCACATAACTGAATCACTTGGCTGTATGCTTGAAACTAGCAGAACACTGTAAATTAACTATACTTCAATAAAAAATTTTTAAGGAAAAAAAAATGGATAAAGAGCAAGATCCTACTATATATTCAATATCTGTAATAACCTATAATGGAAAACAACATGAATATACAGTAGGATCTTGCTGTCTATTTTATTATTTTTTCTTAAAATAGTTTATGTTTTAGAATATGTAAAAGAAAACACAGAAAATAGAATTCTTTGCTACTAATTGCTATGTTATATGTAAAGCAATGACTAAAATATTATGTCTTATATATATTTGCTATACATCAGAAACTAACACAATATTGTAAAGTAACTATACTTCAATAAATAAATTAATTTAAAAATTAAAAAATTCAAAAATTTCAATAATAAAAATAAATTTAAAAATTACTAATAGAGTTAGACGTCTACACAGTAATCTTCTCCAAGATGTTTCTTCAGCATATTTCAGAGCATCTAAACTATCTTTTACTATGTTTATATCTCATTTATTCCCGGTCATTATCTGCAACTATCACAAAATTAAGAAGTTTTTTGTCTATTTTTTTCCTGGTTTTTTTTTTTTTTTTGTCTAAAAGTAGTAAAGAATTAATTTCCAACCTTTTGGGTCATAGTTCTGGGGGAAAACATTATGCTCCTCTTCTAAAGCTATTTAAGTTCTGCTTTAACACCCTTTCAATGTGTGTCTTCTGGAGAGCCATTTTAAAATGAAAAGCAGATGGTGAAAAAAATTCTTTGTCTGAGACTAAACTATAAAACTTCTGGAAGTCTAATTGCGGTTAGGTAAAACAATAAAATTTCATGTTAAAAGCTGGCTTCCAGGAAAATGATTTCATTTTGTTTGGAAAACGCTGTCAGAATTCATCCTGATGCGCTCAGGCAGTGTATTTATAAACTATCTATTTTCTTGCTTTTAAAGAGGGACATAGAGCATGAAATTGGGGGAGGGGTGGAGAATGCACTTTTGGGTCTACAGAAAAGTTCCTAATCCATTCATCCAATAAACACTATTTCCGTCTTCAAGACATTGTTTCGGGTGCTGGTGATAATTAGTGAACTAGATACACAAGTGCCCGGCCCTGAAGACTTTACAGTCTCATGGCTGAGACAGATAATAAACAAGTAAACCAACAAATCAAACAATTCAGTTTTGATTGTGGACAGTAACATGAAGGAAGTAAAAAGAGTTCTTGATAAGTAGTAATAGGGAAAGAGAATCACTTTATTTTTTTTCTTTTCTTTTCTTTTTTTAATTTAATTTTATTTAACTTTACAATATTGTATTGGTTTTGCCATATATCAAAATGAATCTGCCACAGGTATACATGTGTTCCCCATCCTGAACCCTTCCCCCTCCTCCCTCCCCATTCCATCCCTCTGGGTTGTCCCAGTGCACCGGCCCCAAGCATCCAGTATCCTGCATCAAACCTGGACTGGCAACTCATTTCATACATGATATTATACATATTTCAATGCCATTCTCCCAAATCAACACCAGTACAGTATATTAACACACATATATGGAATTTAGAAAGATGGTAACAATAACCCTGTATACGAGACAGCAAAAGAGATACTGATGTATAGATCAGTCTTTTGGACTCTGTGGGAGAGGGAGAGGGTGGGATGATTTGAGAATCACTTTAGATAGGTTCATCAGGAAAATCCTCCCTGCACAGCTATATTGATCAGAACTCTTTGCATTCTAAATAACAACTACAAAAAAAAAAAAAACAGCAACAAAAAAAAACATGGCTTAAAAAGAATTTATTGCCTTGTCTGGGAATATGCCTCATTTCCTGCAGGGTTTGGTCTAGCAGCTCAAAGTCCTTCCAGAAGATTTTTCAGCCCGCCTCCCATCTGTGCTTTCCTCACTGATGGAATCATCCAGAGGTCCTCCACAGTCACTGCTCTCCACTCCTTACCCCAACTCTCCCCTCCTACAGGAAGACACAGATATGCTTCCATTCCAGAGCGTAACTACTGTTCAAGAACCTAGAGGAAAAGGAAGTCTCTTTCAAACACTTTCAATGAATAGGAATTAAATTTTCTTTCTCAGAAACCCTAATAAACATCTTCTCACATCTTGGCTCTGCCTGGGTTACAAGCCCATCCCTAAAGCTGTCACGCTGGCCCAGGTAAAGGAATATGCTTATTGACTTACACCAGTTGGGACCACACCTAGAGCTGGCCATGGGCTCCATCCCACCTAAGCCTCAAGCTTAAAAGTGGGATCAGGGTGGAACTCCAGAGGAAAATTGGGTCACTCTTTTACCAAAAGAAGGATGGATGGATGCTGGCTGCAAAACAACCGATGCCTCTATAAGGAGGTCACCTTTAAACCGAAAGCTGAAGAAGCCAATCGTGTGCTAAGTCAATAAGGCAGGATTCCATGCACTGAAAATAATGAGTTGAAACATCCAATGCAGAAAAGAAAGAGGCATCTTCAAGGCACAGAAAAGTATGCTGCTGCTGCTAAGTCGCTTCAGTCGTGTCCGACTCTGTGACCCCAGAGACGGCAGCCCACCAGGCTCCACTGTCCCTGGGATTCTCCAGGCAAGAACACTGGAGTGGGTTGCCATTTCCTTCTCCAATGCATGAAAGTGAAAAGTGAAAGTGAAGTCGCTCAGTCGTGCCCGACTCTTAGCGACCCCATGGACTGCAGCCTACCAGGCTCCTCCATCCATGGGATTTTCCAGGCAAGAGTACTGGAGTGCCATTGCCTTCTCCGGCAGAAAAGTATAGGTATTTTATAAATACATAAGCTAAGATACTTTGATCAAGAACTCAACTAACTACAAAAGGTAACTGCTTTGAATTTGCTTTCCCGTAATCAGATATTGTCCCTTGTATAGTAAATAGTTGACATGAGCTACTTCAATAGTACAAGACCATAATATGTCACAGAGCCTATTTGCGGCAAGATTTTTTGGTCTTTTTACTATGATTATCAGGGCTTCCCTAGTGGCTCAGACGGTAAAGAATCTGCCTGCAATGCAGGACCCCTGGGTTTGATCCCTGGGTTGGGGAGATCCACTGGAGAAGTGATTGGCAACCCACTCCGGTATTCTTGCCCGGAGAGTTCTATGGACAGAGGAGCCTTGTGGGCTACAGTCAATAGGGTGACAAGGAGTCAGACCCGACTGAGCACCTAACACTTTCACTTTCACTGTTATCATAAAAAGATAGATGGTAGGTAATAGAATACATATAAAATACGTAATTATAAGAAGATCAAACTCTCCTATGGCTTACATTTTTTCACTTGCTGCTGCTGCTGCTAAGTCGCTTCAGTCATGTCTGACTCTGTGCGACCCCAGAGATGACAGCCCACCAGGCTCCCCCGTCCCTGGGATTCTCCAGGCAAGAACACTGGAGTGGGTTGCCATTTCCTTCTCCAATGCATGAAAGTGAAAAGTGAAAGTGAAGTCACTCAGTTGTGTCCAACTCCTAGCGACCCCATGGACTGCAGCCCACCAGGCTCCTCTGTCCATGGGATTCACTTAGGAAAGAAATATATTCCTCTATATCAATATTCATTCATTTATTTAATTAACAAAAATTTAGTGAGCTCCTACTACGTACTACATGCTATTCTAGGCACTTGAGATAACATACATTTAGATGAGTAAATCTTCATGCCTAATAAAAGGAATTTTTCTAACTCAAACTGATGACTTAACTATGCCTTATGTAAACTTTGCTTTGTTGACTTTAGGAACCTGAACTTTCTCACTTGATACGGGCCAGTATAGTTAGAAAAGAAAGACTTCCTTGGAGGGACAAGTATCAGTAGGACTCTAACAGAACCACTGGCATTAGGTCCTCAGAAACAGTGCATTTTGTTGCATATTGCACTTCCAAGACCAAATTGATCCTGTTTTATTACCACTTTCCTCCAACTGGAGGGTCAGGGGGTATACAGGAAGGATCCATTGTAGCACCCTCAGATCAAAGGTCATAGGATTTCCTGGTCCACCTCTGAATTCTAAACACAAATAGGAGAGGAAGTACAGTATAAATTAAAACACGTAACTTCAGAGTTAGAGGAGACATAAAAACTCAGTTAGTTCCTGTCTTTTATTTTCTATATAAGGAAACCCACAAATGTTGCAGAGGTCCTGATAATCTGTATTCAAGTAAGCACTTGGTTTATATTAAATTATTGAGTCATATTTCCTCACTAGCCTTTATGCTTAAGATTACAGAGCATGCAAATCGGGTGCTCTGTGACGACCTAAAGGGGTGAGATGGGGTGGGAGGTGGGAGGGAGGTTCAAGAGGGAAGGGACATAATGTGTACCTATGGTGATTCATATTGATGTATGGCAGAAACCAGCACAATATTGTAAAGCAATTATCCTCCAACTAAAAAAATAAATTTTAAAAATTTACAGAGCATGACAACTGAGACAGTATGAGAATTCCTAACCAGATCCCCCTCTTACACAAGCTATTTGATAGTGAGGTCAGGACCTCAACCCAGACAATCCAACTCCAGAGACAAAACTCTCAATTACCACCTTCTCTGCCACTTATAAATGGTGACCTTTGCAAACTTCACCTCCCTAAACCTGTTTCCACATCCCCAAAAGAATTCTTCCCTCACGGGGTTTTTGTAATTATTGATCAGACACATATAATACGTTATCTAGAACTTCAGATAATCTGAGATTTCACCCTCCTTTCAAGTTAACAAGTTAGTCGTGGAGGGTGGCAGAAGCCACGAGACTCCTGAGACAGAGCAATGAACAGTTTCTTGCTCCTAGGAATAGTAGTACCAGAATATGAGCATTTGCGAAAGTTCCCTCAGCTCTGATTCTGCAGAGAAGAAGGCCAGGTGCCACTTACGAATGCAATGGGTTATGTTACAGAAGAGGAACCTCAAATATAGTGAACTGAATTATTTTACAATGGGCAATAAACCTGATTTCCGCTCAGGTTTTTGTATGAATTCAAGTTCAGTTCGGTTGCTCAGTCGTGTCTGACTCTTTGGGACCCCACGGACTGCAACATGCCAGGCTTCCCTGTCCATCACCAACTCCTGGAGCCTACTCAAACTCATGTCCATTGAGTTGCTGATGCCATCCAACCACCTCATCCTCTGTCGTCCAATTCTCCTCCCACCTTCAATCTTTCCCAGCGTTAGGGTCTTTTCCAATGAGTCAGCTCTTCACATCAGGTGGCCAAAGTATTGGAGTTTCAGCTTCAGTCCTTCCAATGAATATTCAGGACTGATTTCCTTTAGGATGGACTGGTTGGATCTCCTTGCAGTCCAAGAAACTCCCAAGAGTCTTCTCCAACACCACAGCTCAAAAGCATCAATTCTTCGGTGCTCAGCTTTCTTTATAGTCCAACTCTCACATCCATACGTGACTACTCAGAAAACCACAGCTTTGACTAGACAGACCTTTGTTGGCAAAGTAATGTCTCTGCTTTTTAATATGCTGTCTAGGCTGGTCATAGCTTTCTTCCAAGGAGCAAGCATCTTTTAATTTCATGGCTGCAGTTACCATCTGCAGTGATTTTGGATTCCAAGAAAATAAAGTCTGTCACGGTTTCCATTGTTTCCCCATCTATTTGCCATGAAGTGATGGGGCTGGATGCCATGATCTTCACTTTCTGAATGTTGAGTTTTAAGCCAACTTTTTTACTCTCCTCTTTCACTTTCATTAAGAGGCTCTTTAGTTCTTCCTCGCTTTCTTCCATAAGGGTGTTTACTTGTTTCCATTTCTCTTAGGTTAAGACCTAGGGGTAGGATTGCTGGGTCCCATGGAAAGTCTATGTACAAATACCCTTGAAGATAGTCAGGAACAAAGGCAGGCAGTGCCTCTGCTTGCAAGACTTGCACAAATGTGAGAAACCAGTTAGACAGCATACAGTAAGTGTTCAATAAAAAGTATTTATTACTGTAAAAAACATTGTTGCCTAAGACTAGCACTGGACAAGCCATGAGGGCATCTACTCACTCCAGGGAAAGAATCAAGGCTCCTCGAGGGATGTTATTTCCTACCTACTTTCTTTCCTTTAAGTTGAAAGCATCATTCTAATGGGAGATATCCATTATGGGTAGAAAGGAAAATCTCCTAGGAGATCACAAATATAAATCAATAGATAATACCAGGTTGATGGTGGCTACTTTCCTGACATTTGATTTCTGTAATACTTCCCCACATAGAGCTGCTTAGTCAAGTGACAAAGTTGAGGATGCCTCTAATTACAAGTTATAAGCTTCAGCTCAACCCATACTCATAATCTTATGTTCCCAGCTGCCTGCAGACAGCAAGCTTCTGCTCATGCCCATGAAACTCCAGCCTGCTCATGACCTTCCATTTCTGCCCAACCGGTTTGGGGCATGCTTAGCCACATATATGCATTTTCATGTCCATACATAAACATATACCCTGCCAGTTATGCTTCTCTGGCCAAACCCTGAATGACGCAGAACTTAGTACCAGAAATGGTTCCAGGGGAACAGAATTTAAGGATGGGTTCTTTGAATCAGTCCTGGGTTTTCTGGAATTGGTTTGGAATGCTCTAATATAATTAGGCTAATGACCATGCTACCAGTGGTGAAATGGGCATGAGGAAAGACTAGTAAGGAGAAGGCAAGGTAATTGGGCTGTTCAGAGTATGAGTTGGAAATTGGACTTTCAACTTTACACACAGACTTTCAACCAGTCCCTCAGTACTGGATTCGTACCTACACTGCTCCTCCTCTGGTCCCGCAAATTCAAAGTCTCCGAAAGTTTGCAGAGTGAAGCCTTCCCGGCAGGAACCTGAGCTGGTGAGGGACTAGGAGACTTCTAGCAGATCAGCAAGGTGGGCCTGAGGGAGCTTAGCACTGCCTCCTAGAGATGGGGGACACGAAATTCAACTGGACTGTTTCTCCACGTGTTTAAGCTGGTACTGTCACAAATGGTAAAATGACAGTTTTAAGGTAGGAGGTGATTATATTTTTCCCCTGATGTGTACGTTTGAATATTTCATAAAGAAAATTAAATAACTTTAGTAATAATTGAAAGATGATGTATGCCTCTTGATGAGAGGGAGACAGAGCTAACTGGCCATTGTTTTAACTTGAGAAAATGATAAAACTGAAAGAAAAGTTGCATGAATATACATCCATGACCCCAATTTGCCCTCTTTTAATCATAAGATCCCCTTGCTCACTCATACTCTCTTTGTCTTTCTTTGTCTCGATTGGTGGATAGAGAAATAGATTTTTAGGGTAGGCTGCATACATTACAGCCTTTTTTTCTAGAAATCCTACAATTTCCATCTGGTTAAAAGAAAAAGATAGTCTCTTTTATACACACAGTTCACTTAAACTATAATAAATTGAACACTGCTACAGAATTTTATCTATTCTATCAAAATCTTGTCAGGGTACACACTAGTGCCCATGAAGGTACTTTCTTTGCCATCTACAACAAAACTGCCAGAATCATGGATCAACCACGGTGCCTAGGTCACCCCCATCCCCTGAACCCCTGTACCCGCAGTCAGGTCCTAAGGGCAAGTGAAGCAGGCTGGCTTCCTCCGGCTTTCCTCACCACCCCAGTCTCTGTCTTCAGGGATGCATTTTACTGAGTCATCAAGAAAGCTTTCCCTTCTTCTCTGAGCAGGAAACTTTCTCTCAAAGAAATATTTCAGTACACTTAGAGAAAATGAATTATTCCACAAGCTACCATGTGCCCTGAAGAGGATGGCCCCCAATCTCCGTTTCTCATAACCAAGGATATTTATTCTTTCTAAACTTACCTACTCTCCTAATACGCTCTCTTCTGTTGGTTGGGTTTTGTTTAGGGACTCTCCAAAGTTTGGGCTCTGAGGAAGGAGGGAGTCTGCTTCAGTCCCTACTGTCCTGCTCTGGCCTCTCAGAGGTGACCAGGGGCTGGAAAGGAGGTTGACCTTGGCTTAGCTCTCCCTGCCAATTGGGAGGTATGCAGACGGCAGGCAACAGGAAGGATACTGGGTCTTGTTCACCCCTCTGGAACGGAGGAAAAGAAACTAGTTCTCAGAGATCCTGTTCACAGGTGACAGACCTTCCCTTTCTCCCGCACTGCAGAGACGGTGAAAAGAGCTCAGGTGAGAGGTACAGGTGTGTGAGTAGGTGCCTGGTAACCTCGGCTACCTGACTGCAGGATTCTCTGTACTTGGGGGGGCGGGGGATGAGCGTGGTAAAGCCATATCCACAGCTTCTTTCCTCTCTCTGTCAGGAGGAGGCCAAAGAGAGGGACCAACATTCTGGACAAGCAATCTGTATATAGTTTCATGTAGGACTCAGCTCACTTTCCACCACTGGAGTGTGGACTGGATTCCAGCCTTGATCCATAAAATTGACTCCTGTCCTGGGCCAGCTCTCCCCACCTCCTCTCCACTGCCTCACTCTACAACAAGACAGCCCAGCTCCGAAGTGTTTCAGGGACAGGATACTTTTTCCTGAAAACTGTGCCCTTTGCATTTTAGAGCAGGTCTCCAATATCGCTGATCCCAGAGCTGTGTACACACAGGGAAGGGGGTTACGTGGCAGGCAGTATTGCTATGCTGGATCCTAGGAGCACTCAGCCTAAGATTAAGGTAAATTCCCCTAAGATTCTGTCATGTCTGTAGTGTTCATCTGTCTGGGGAGCACGCATTAAACATGACAAATTGGTCTCCCTCTGAAATGTGCACCCCAGGGAAGGAAAAGCCCTCCCAGGAAAAGCCTTGAAGCTCTTCAAGATGCTTGATTTGATGACACATTGCAAGGGCTTCCCTTGGAGCTCACATGGTAAAGTATCTGCCTGCAATGTGGTAGACCCAGGTTTGATCCCTGGCTCGGGAATATCCCCTGGAGAAGAAAATGGTAACCCACTCCAGTATTCATGCCTGGAGAATTCCATGGACAGAGGAGCCTCGAGGGTTACAGTCTATGGGTCACAAAGAGTCGGACATGACTGAGCTGCTAACACTCACTCACTGTGAGGTGAAGGTGTTACTCTGTAGAAGTGTTCACATCTCTGCCTGGGGGAAAAGGAGGCAGAGAGTGAACAGATGGTTTGGAATTTAATAAGGAAGTAGAGAGAAGACCAGAAACAGGGATAATCCGAGGCTAACAGACACTGTGAGCACATTGATGTCCTCCTGGAGGAAATGTACATGGGTTTCATCTTTGAGGGCTTCCCTGGTGGCTCAGACAGTAAAGAATTTGCCTGCAATGCGGGGGACCTGGGTTTAGTCCCTGGGTTGGGAAGATACCCTGGAGAAGGGAATAGCTACCCACTCAAGTATTCTGGCCTGGAGAATTCCATGGACAGAAGAGCCTGGAAGGCTACAGTCCATGGGTTTGCAAAGAGTCAGATACAACCGAGCAGCTTACACTTTCACTTCATCTTTGAGCCCAAATGCATATACGAATATTGTCGTGCGTGGCATGGCCCTCTCTCCTCTCCAGAGAAGGTGACCTTGATGTGTTCCTTCCAGTTGCGCTTGATGACAATGTACAGGGTGTGCACACTGTTTGGTCATCAGGTTTCAGGCTCTGCCTTGTGATTTTCAAGCTCTTGGTGAATTGCTGGTAGGTCTCCAGAGACACCTACAGTTCACGCTGGACAGGTAAGCCCTATTCCTTGCTCCCTAGTTTCCGTGGCTGAAAGGTTGCATTGGGCCCCCATTCAATGCTGTGAAGCTGATGTAGTCAAAGGTACCAAGCAGGTCCTCATCTCCATGCATATCCATGTCATCTGATCAAAGCCACAGAATTCCAGAGACAGTGTCTGCAGTCAAAGAAGATATCAAAGGGATGGAACCACAAAGAAGGAAGCAAAGGTAGGGCCAGTGAAAGGTAAAGTGAAAGGGGCCTGTTAAGACACCCTCTATACCAACACCAAATGGAAGGCAAGGGGTGAGGAGGTGGGGCAAAGTCCATCATGCTGTCTCCATCCCATCTCACCACCCTGTCCAAGCTTCCACACCATGGGCCTAGAATAGCAACCTTTATTGTTTATAGAGAGAAACAGTCTCAGAGAGGAAGTAAAGCCTACAGAGTAGCATGATTAATTCCAAGTCTTCATAATATAGCAAATAATAGTGCACATCCCTCCTTTTGTTTGATGCTCATAACTTGAAGTTCAGAAAGGCTGAGTTACCCAATTAAGTGAAAAATGCAGTACTAGAGAAACTCAGACATGACTGACAATCTGGGAATCTTTGCCACAGATTCACAGACTAAAAACATCTAACCAAGAGCTGAGTGACTGGCCTGGGGACACATTCAAAGTCATCCTTGGACCCCAGATTTTTTCTTGTCTCTAGTTGATACACAGGAGATGAAGCAATCAGACAGGACTGAAAAACACAGGAAGCTAGTAAGGAAGGATCTCCTAATTCTCTCTCTGCTCCTAGCACTGCTTCTCCTTTCCAGGATTCCATCCCAGATGAGAAAGCAGGAAGGCAAAACTCATTAGCTGAATATTGGTGGGAGAGATGAGGAGTCATTTCTCTTTTGAAATCAAGTTTACAAATACTTCGTACTCACACCTAGGTCTCATAGTGTTGCTCGGTACCAGGGGTCATAGGTCACTTTCTATAGAGATGTGCTCCAGATGATATTGACATAGAATACAATGGGAATGGGGCTCCCTGGAGTTCGGGATCCCAAACTCTATATCCCACACCTAACACAAGCCAGTCAAAATACATGAATGGGCTGGCAGCTTGGGATGAAGCTGCTCTGGTCTATACATATGGGGGGGAGGTGTTTTAATGTTATAATTTGCCATAAACTTAATGGGCAAAAAATAGTATGTTGGTGTTTTAATTTATAGTTCCCGTAAGTTTATTGGCCATTTATATTTTTTAATGAATTTCCTGTTCATTACCTTCAACTTATTTTTATATAGGATTTCTTTCTTTCTTTCCTTCTTGTTTTTTTTTCCTGTTGATAGGCAAAATGATTAGAATTTTAACCTTTGTCTCTTATATGTTCAAATATTTTCCCAGTGTTATTTGTAGTTTAACTTTGTTTCAGAGGTCTTTTACCATATAGAAATTTTACATTTTTATGTATCAAGTCTGCCAAACATTACCTTTTTTCCCCATTTATTTATTTTTTAAAACTTTTAGTTTTGTATTGGGGTATAACTGATCAAAATCCCATGGACAGAGGAGCCTGGAGGGCTATAGCCCATAGGTCCTCAAAGAGTCAGAGACAACTGAGTGACTGA
Organism: Bos taurus; assembly: GCF_002263795.3. Lineage (NCBI taxonomy): Eukaryota > Metazoa > Chordata > Mammalia > Artiodactyla > Bovidae > Bos > Bos taurus. The sequence continues at coordinate 6,712,172 of NC_037329.1, read as the reverse complement.
GGAGGCCATATGCAGAGCCAATCAAACATTATCTTTTTGACATGGTTAAAATGTTAGAAGGTTTTAAATACCAGACAGATTAACACAAATAAGTGAAGTGTTCTGGGAGAGGACTGGGTGAACTAGAAAGCATTACTTCTTTCTAAAAAGGAGGACTCCTCTAGATTATGGATATGGCTGAGCTGATTTTCATGTGCTTCCAGAGCTCTGGCCAAGGTACCACAGGCCTTGATGGAAGGGTACATGCAGTCACGCTGGGCTTGAGCATCCCCACAGCTCCCACAGCAAAAGATGCACTTTCCATTTCATAGCATTTATCACTTCAGAAGACAAGTGTCTGCTTACTTGCCTGCCTCTCTACATCATCAAGACAGATGTCTTGTTCACTATTATGTTCACAGCACCTAGCCAAGCACAAAGTAGAAGCTGACGTTTAATTGGGGCTCGAAGGAGTAATGTGTGGATGGCTCCATGGTAAGTACTGCATGTGGCTTGTATTTTCATTCTGCACAGGCATTTAGAAGGCATGCTGGATGAAAAGTGGTCTTCCACGCTGAGCCAAGAAATGCCTTCTGGTTTGGCAGTGACTCAGCCTATGTCTTTAACAGAAATCTGAGTACAAGGAAAACAAACATGTGGTCATTTCAGTCTATCTCCCTCTTAGCTGGGGCGGGCTCAGTTTCATACCAGAGGATTTTACATGTTATTCCTATTGTTTATTTTGGGCTTTAAAAAAAAAAACAACTTGAAAAGGAATTGAATTGTTAATATGGAACACGAACTGCTGAAAAGCATCAAGGGGCGGGGGCAGGGAGGAAAAGATGGAAATAGAAAAAATACAGTGAAAATAAACTGAACAAAACCTTGTTTCAAAGCACATTCTTAATCTGGAACAACAGGGAGCTGTCTGATTCTGGTTCTCATGATGTAAAACACTTAACAAGTTTGTTGATCTTCAAGAGAGAGAGAAAAAAAGAAACAGCTTCTTGATTTGAATCTAGACTTTTTCTTAGCTATCAAGTGGAAAACAAATGTTATCTTTCCTTTTCCTCAGCAGGGGAAAGGAAAAGGAAGCCAAAAAGAAAAAGAAAAGAAAAAAATTCTGATAGTTTTCCTAATCCAAGGATTAGGTCTGCACTATATTAACTAAACTTTATGTTTAGTATTTATTACCAGGAAACAGCAAAAAGATCGGATGAACAGAACTTCAGCTTCAGAATAAAAAGTAAAATTTTACCTGTTAATCTTAATGATTTTTTTTTAATGTTTTTAATGCTTTTAGGAAGGGAAAAACGCTCTTTCTTCTCTGTGCCCGCTGTGGAGTTACTACTAGGGACACTTCAGGGGTATCTGTGTGACTGCCTCCTCCCACTATCTCCCTGCCCAGCTCTCCCATGGGTATACCCCTGCTTCCTGCATTGCCCCACAGGAAAGATGAATCTCAGGAACATGTGATGCTCTCTCCCTGACCACAGTTGATTGAAACAGGACCAACATCTTCCCCCACTACACCAGTCAAATACATTCTCTCAATTTGAAACAACAGACAGATACTGACATAATTTGACTTTCATTCATCCCTCTTTACAGTTAGAATAAATCTCTACTGCTTGAATCACTAACTTAAATACAATTCTATTGTAATATAGCAAAGAAATAAAGAGGAGGAAAGAAAGAGAGGGAGGGAAAAGAAACATACTTAGGGGTTCCATGAGTTGAGATAAATGTCCATTAACCCTAGATAGGTTTTCAAATAAAGCAATTCAATACATTTTGACCTATTGAAAGTCAAATCTCATTATTAGGACTGAGTATGTATAGATTCTGAACATATGTATTGCAAAGCAATTTATTAGTCTTAAAGTTTCTAAAATGGTTTTAGAACTTCAATTTAAAAATTGTATCATTTCAGCCATTATAAAATTATTCACGAATTTTGAATTTAGATATGAAACCAGACAGAAAAAAATAATGATATGGCAGACGACTGAATTCTAGATGAGTCAACATAATTAATTATAAAAATTATACTCATTTATTCAAAATCATTTATTGAAATCTGATATATGCCAGGCTGTCTAGTAGGCAGTGGGGAACACATCAATGAACAAAATAGACATAAATCCTTGCCAAATGAAGCTTACATTCTAGAAGGGGAAGAAAATAAACAAAATTAATAAAATATACAGCACAGACTGTTACATGGTGGTAAAGGTAATATGGGGGAAATGAAATAAATAAACAGGTGATCAGGGAAATCCTCAATGAAAAACTTGCCTATGAGTAAAGATCTGAATGAGCCTTTAAGTTTATCTACATAGTCTAAGGACTTCTCTGGTGGCTCAGATGGTAAAGCGTCTGACTATTATGCGGGAGACCTGGGCTCAATCCCTGGGTTGGGAAGATCCCCTGGAGAAGGAAATGGCAACCCACTCCAGTACTCTGGCCTGGAAAATACCATGGATGGAGGAGCCTGGTAGCCTACAATCCATGGGTTCACAAAGAATCAGACACGACTGAGCAATTTCACTCATTCACTCACTCACTCGCATAGTCTAAGCTTAAATCCAAGTGATGAATTAAAGTGATACTTTTTCATGAAAACAAAAACATGAAGGGTAAGAGTAAACATTCCATTTCTAACATGAGCACACCTTCAAGGTGCTGTCACCAAGCCTTTGTCCATCTAGTAAATGCCATCCAAGCCCTGACTACCAGACTCTCTCAGACAGAGTTAAGTATTCCTCCTTGTCTGAGAACTCTTCATTACGTACAGACTTGTATACTATACTAGGCTTTCTTCTCTAATAAATCATAGTCTCCTGGAGGTCTGTTTTGGTTCTGTTTCCCCAACATGTAGCACAAGGACTTATTCATTACAGCCACTCATTAATTTCTTTTTAATTGAACAGATCACATGCCCCAAAGTTGACAGTAAACACAATTATAAAACAATTATAAAATTTCAGTATTGGCTAGCTTATCACTGATTCAGAGAACAGGAAATTCTGGCCTATATCCTATTCTGGCCTATAAATTATTGGGCTTCTCATGGTCAACAGGAAAAATGGTCAGAGATCTTTACCAGGCATTCAAGACCTTCAGCAACTCGCCCTTGCCCACATTGCTATCCTTCTGTCCCACCATTACCCCATATTCCCCCAACTCCAATTATGCAGACAGGCTTATTCTATCTCAAAAACCATGTCTCTAAGCTTCTGCTAAGGCTATTTCCTTGCCTGAAGTTCTTGTTCTCCTCTTATGCCTGGTAAGTTCCTACTTATCTGAAAAATCCATCTGAAAGGAATTCCCTGGTGGTCCAGTGGTTAGGACTTGTTCACTGCAGGGGACATGGGTTCAATCCCTGGTCAGGGAGCTATGATTTTTGTTCCTCTGAAAAGTTTTTCCTGATTTTTTCAGATAGAACTAGGTACTCTTTCCTCTGAACCTCATTTTGTCTTTTTCATTCCTCAGCTACAATATTTATCACATCGTGGTATAAGTGTTTCCTTGTCTGGCTTCCCAACTTGACTGAGAAGTCTTTGAGGTTAGAGACAAGCTTATTCCTCTTTGTTCACTCAGTGGATAGCAACAATGTCAGGTACATAATAGTTACTTAATACAGTCTTGGTTGAGTGAATGTTGAACAGATTTTAAATACTCGCTTAAGAACATTCAGCAAGATACTGACAGAAAGAAGATACGAAAATAAGTCCCCAGCGTACTTGTTCCTATATATATATGAATATATATATACACACAACCCTGCATGCAGAGTTGTGCCTCACATTTCAAAATCATACAATCTAAACCAGGCATATCACTCCCCTCAGAAGAAAGGATCTTTGAAATCATTGGTGTCAGAACATGTACAAAGCATAAGCTATTTCATATAGCATCAAGACTTAAATTGTATTCAAAATTAGCAACATAAACAACTAAATGGAAGAACTTAAGCAAGCGGTTTTGACTGGAGACATTTAGCAATGTCTGGAGTTATTGGGGGCGGGGGTGGTCACAATTTGGGGGTGGAGCTGCTTCTAGAACCTAGTGGGTGGAGGCCAGTGATGGGGTTAAACATCCTATAAAGTATAGGACAGCTCCTCATTACAAAGAATTATCCAACTCCAAAGATCAATAGTCAGAGGTTGAAAAACTCTGATCTAACCCTTCCACCTCAAGAAATTATAACTTTTTTCTGAGTCACTATAATGACATTAAAAGTTATGATGGGCTCTTATGTAGATATGACTTCTCTCCTAGTCAACTGCTAGGAATGTATAAGTTCTAAAAATAATTGTAAAACATAGTACTCTGAACTAAGAGAAACATTGATCTCAAGGAAGAAGGAAGGGCTGGTTTTTCATGTTCCACATTTGATCAGTAGCAATTTGAACTCTACTAAAACAATTAGACAATAATAATCACCCTACTCAATCTCATAAACATTTGGATGAATTATTAATAAACATTAATCAAAGTATTATTGCTGATAAAATGGATGATAACTTGGAAAGAACCGCTTGGCTACTTAGCGACAAGATTACCAACCTTTGTAACATTTTAGCAATGCACAGGAGACTGAAGTAGTTTAAAGATAAGGAAATACATCAAAGCAGAACAAGACAATCTGAAAGTACTCTAAATGATGGCACCTAAGGTTAACTGCAAGGAGATCCAACCAGTCCATTCTGAAGGAGATCAGCCCTGGGTGTTCTTTGGAAGGAATGATGCTAAAGCTGAAACTCCAGTACTTTGGCCACCTCATGCAAAGAGTTGACTCATCGGAAAAGACTGATGCTGGGAGGGATTGAGGGCAGGAGGAGAAAGGGATGACAGAAGATGAGATGGCTGGATGGCATCACCAACTCGATGGATGTAAGTTTGAGTGAACTCTGGGAGTTGGTGATGGACAGGGAGGCCTGGCATGCCGCGATTCATGGGGTCGCAAAGAGTCGGACACGACTGAGTGACTGAACTGAACTGAACTGAAGGTTAACTAGCCATCCAAACCCCAGAAATATGTCAAGAATCTGGTGAGGGTGGCAATACACCAACCCTCCCTGTTTTATTCCAGTGACACAACAGCAATGTGCTGCAAAAGAAAGTCTCTACTTCTGTCTCCAACTTCTTACTGACCATGTATTTGATTGTCTACAGGTGATCTTCACTTAGATTTCCCTTTGACAAACAAAACACATTTCAAAACCTGAACTTGTCATTGTTCGTAATAAAATGGAAACTTCATTATTTTCAACAGCATCACCCAACTTTTGACCACCTGGATTTAATCCTGTTATCTTACATTTCACTGTCTATACTTCAGCCTCATAATCCAACAACCCCCTGATTTGTATCACACATTGTCTTTTGAATTTGGTACTTTTCTCCACTTATTCCCTTTTTTAAAATCTATTTTTAAATCACTGCCTTAATGCAGGTCCGTATGTATTCCTAGATTTCTGTAGCAACCTTGGACGGTCTCTCATATTTATTGTCTCCTTGGCCCATTGCTTCACATGCTATTGTAATAACAACCACCACAGCAACACTGATGACAAGTCTAGGCTGCTATAGCTTATAGGTGTATAGCTCAAGTCTTGGAGTCAGCCTGCCAGGATTCAAGCACTTAAGGATACTGTGATTTAATTAATCCTTGTGACAGCTCAATGAAGCGGCTATGATTATCTTCACTTTACTAATGAGAAAACTGAAATGTAGAGAGTGGAAGCCACTTGCCAAGATCACACATGTGGTAGCACCGAGTCAGGATTTGGTCACAGTGCATGTGGCTCCATAGGCCTGGCCCTAACCACTGTGATACCCTGCCCATCCTCCAATTGTTACTACCCAGGACTTGTTGTGCCCTACACCCATATCATAAGGCCACTCTTCACATATCTGTATCCTATGAACCCAGCTCATTTTCTCTTTCTGTATCCCTTTTGCATGTAAGGGACTAGTTGCCTTTATTTTATTTTTTATACGGTAGTGAATTGTTTTGCAATTATCCTAATATCAGTCCATATGTTTATATTTTGTCTCCTCACCCGAGTTTAAGGTTTTTCAAGAACTTTGCTATTCTTCTACGTTCTTCCAAAGTACTTACTAGAACACCCATGAGTATGTTAAAACTAACAGCCATAGTACTCATGAGTACTAAGTATTTTAAGATTAATCTGTTAATTATTTACATGAAAACCCTTTACACATAAAAAAATACTGAATGGAGGTGAATAACTAATTCTAGGTATTATTATGAATATTAGAATCAAGTTGGAGATTTCCTAAAAGATAATGAAAACTTTGGAGGCCCTGAAGATAGTGACGTCTTCCAGCTTCATCTGTTAACGAGTGCCGAGTACAAGGGCTGAAAGACCAAAGGCTTTGCTTCCTCGTTTAGTAGAGCTGGCCTAGTCATTCCAGAATGCTCCCTAGCTTGGGGTGTAACAGCTCCCAGTACTCTCAACTCCACATGACACTGAAATTGCAAGCTAGATTAGCAGTCAGCAGTGGTGGTCAGTTCTTACTCTTATACAGCGACAGCACGTGATTGAGAGTCCTGGAGAGAACACAGGCTAATACGGTGTGTCCCCAAGTACCACCATCACCACTGTGGCCACCGCTTGGAAATCTTTCATTGGAATAACAGCTGCAACAAGTCATTATCACAGGCCTTTGATTTGGCTTGTCCATATTCAGAAAAGGGAAAGACAAGAGGCTTAACTCACCAATTAGCTTAAGCTCAGACTTGTTCGCTGCAGTTCATACTTGTCTGTCTTGTGTACCTAGAACAGACCTGACTCAGAGGTACTAGATTTGTTGAATTGATGGATGGGTTTAGAACTTCATGTTTTCTTTACATAACAGTGATGAAAACGATATCTATCATTATTGAACTGACAGCATGGTGGTTATACACCAGCTCCCTAGAGTCAGACGGCTTGAATCTGCACGTCTGCTGTCTGTCCTTGGCAGAGTTACTTAATTTCTCATACTCCCAGTTTCTTTACCTATAACATGGGCCTAATAAGAGTAACTACCTTCAGGACTTTTAAAAGGATTAAAGTAGAAAATAATGTTATATACTTAGTATACTGTAGTCTTACACATTTTAAGGACTTTAAAAATTGTAGCTATTTTTGAGAGCCTGCTCTGTGTCAGGCATTCCAGGAGGGTTTCTGAAATTTTGCATGATTGGCATTTTGAGACAGATAATTCTTTGCTGTGGGGGTTGTCCTGTGCCTTGCAGAACATTTAGCCCACACCTGCTCTCTACCCACCAGATGCCAGCAGCATCTCCCCGGTCAGGGCAAGCACAACTGGAGAGCAAAATCAGCCCTGGTTGAGAGCCACTGCACTAAACTGAGCTCTCTACAGATATTTTACTGATTTCTCAAAATACCCTGACAAGGCACTGTGCCAATGGAATCTTCTCTATTTTGTAGGTAAGAAAATGACATCTGTCACCAGCTTGCCTGGGTGGCCCAACCTGCCCAGGTTCAGCTGACTCCAGTCTTGACTGTGTGAACGTCTCCCACCTGTAGTGATATTTGTCTTCATGCCCTCCCTTGGCTTCCTCACCCACGAACGTACTTCCTGTAAGTAGAAGTCACAAAAGGACCTTCAGGGAGCCAAATCTCACCTTTACAGAGTTGTGAGATGATCTCAGGAATCCTCATCTCATGCCCATAACTCCTGAACCACAGTATTTCTACTCAGAGCTACAGAGTTTTGGTAAATCCCACGTGCAGTAGGTAAATAACCAAGAATGGCACTACTCAAGAATGTGAACTAGGACTTCCCTGGTGGTCCAATGGCTGGGACTCTGCCTTCCAATGCAGCAGATGCAGGTTTGATACCTGGAAGGGGAGTAAGATCTCACATGCCTCATGGCGAAAAAAACAAAGCATAAAACAGAAGCAATACTGTAACAAATTCAATAAAGACCTTTTAAAAACTGTGAATTACAACATTATAAGGCCTCATTTTTAATTCCTCTCTCTCTGTTTCCCTGCCAAGTCCCTCTCCAAGTAATATGCATACTTTTCCACTCCTTTTTGTTTCTATGAACTCCATCCTATTCTTGGACCTCACTAAACACAACAGCCAAAATGCTTCAATGGCCCTCACTGTACCACTCCAGTTCATTTAGTATCCTGCTGCCTGATCAATCTTCTGCAGTAATTAACTCACCAAGTTACTGTTCTACTACATGCTGGCTTAGTTGCTCAGTCGTGTCCAACTCTTTGAGACCCCATGGACTGTAGCCTGCCAGGCTCCTCTCTCTGTGGGGATTCTCCAGACAAGAATACTGGAGTGAGTTGCCACGCCTTCCTCCAGGGGATCTGTCCACCCAGGGATCGAATCCAGGTCTCCGCATTGCAGGTGGATTCTTAACTGTCTGAGCTACCAGGGAAGCCCAAGAATACTGGAGTGGGTAGCTAGCCCTTCAGCAGTGGATCTTCCTGACCCCAGGAATTGAACCAGGATCTCCTGCACTGCAGGCAGATTATTAAAAGCACTGCTGCTGCTGCTAAGTCACTTTAGTCGTGTCCGACTCTGTGCGACCCCATAGATGGCAGCCCACCAGGCTCCCTGGTCCCTGGGATTCTCCAGGCAAGAACACTGGAGTGGGTTGCCATTTCCTTCTCCAATGCATGAAAGTGAAAAGTGAAAGTGAAGTCGCTCCGTCATGTCTGACTCCTAGTGACCTCATGGACTGCAGCCTACCAGGCTCCTCCATCCATGGGATTTTCTCCAGGCAAGAGTACTGGAGTAGGGTGCCATTGCCTTCTCCACCTAAAAGCACTAATGAATCCTTATTTCCTAAAACATCAAGTTTAAATTTCACTAAGTGACATTCAAGTCCCTTGAAATACTCTCTCTCTCTCTCTGCTCCTTGTCATGCTGTCTCTCCTTCTCCTGCCAAAATCCTTGCTGTCCTACTAACTAGCTGAGGGGAACCCTGTTTCTCTGTTCCTGAAATCCTGTGGTTTCCTTACTCTCCCTTCTCTGTGCCTCTCCATCAAAATTCTGACCACTCTTTTAGACCCCATTTAGGCTGAAGCCCCTTCGTGAAGTGTTCTCTGGCAACTGTAGCCTCATCAAGACCTTTCTATTTCAAGGTGTTCTCAGCCCCAGTAGTAGTCCATCCCATACCACCAAGCACCTTAATTTAACTCACTGATATCTGCTAAAGTCTCATGTTTGCCCAGATGGACTACAATTCTGTGGCATTCTGGTACCATATTTCACATTTACAGGCTGTTCTCAGAGAAGATCTTCAGTGAGTCCTTACAAGTTGACTTCTGTGGAAAGCCTTCTGCTGCTATAGAAATAGAGACAGTGCTTCACAGAAGTGTGTGCCCTAACCTTACCGTAACATCTGGGGCTCCACCCTATATGAGGTCACCTCTTATGGTTCCCAGCCACCTGGAGACACCATTGCCAGCATACCTGCTTTCTGCCAGCTCATCTCCAGCCTGAGCCCTCTGTTGGCTCTTTACTTTCAATACTCTTGGGCTCCTGTTCCTATCACACACCTTGACTTACTTCTGCAGCATAGTCTTTGACATTGACTTTCTTCCTTGGGAGTAAAGCCCGATCACCATGCTGAAGTTAATCTTTATGGCCTCTTTTCTGGAGTCTTGGGAAATGGAAATTATGACATTATCTAGGCCAATGATTCCAAAACATAACAGAGAATAAGATCACTTTAGTGCTTTTTAATATTTTGACTCCTGGGCTCTGTTCCAGACCTACTACATCAGAATATCTGGGATATGGGCCTGGGAATCTGAATGCTTAAAAGCATCCGAGGTGATTCTCATGATCAGATGAATTGAGGAGGCACTGATCTTAGGCTACTGGGTAGTATTTTACCAGCTCATCTGATGAGATACTCAGGCCTAGTTGACAATCAACAATTAGGCATCCTGGAGAAAGAAATTATTAATTTCAGGGGCTTAGCAGTATTCTTCCTTATAAGTTTCCATTTTTTCTGGCTATTAATATAAGGAGATATAGTCTACTAAATGGACCACTAATACAGAAACTAACAGTGTGACCCTGAAGAAGTCACTTAAGAACTCTGAGCTTTAATTTCTCATTTATAGAAAAAAGGAAAGTTAGGCCAGATAAGTAGTTCTCTTTCATGGATGAACATTAGAATCACTTTAAGAGTTTTTAGAATATACTATCCCCAGAGATTTTAATTTGATTGATCCAAGTGATTATGTGGTACAATTGAGATTAAAATAAAGTGAACTGGGTGATTTTTAAGACACTTTCCAACTCCAAAAATAACTTCATGATTTAATAGCCCTGCCATTTTCTAATTCTCATGTTGACTCTAGACATCATTTATTTCATGCCATATGAAAAAAAAAATACATACTGGTTTTTTTATTCAATTTTTTCAATAACATCTTTGTTAGGTATTTGATGTTCATGTATGAAAGAGACTGAATAATTTTAATATTCTTATGAGTTACTACCATGCAAAAATATTCAGGAGAATAATAAAGCCTTTAAAACTTGTCAGGCATAAAGAGCAAAAATCAGCTGCTAATTAAATCAAGATAAGTATATATGTCTCTGTTCCTTCAGTATTCAAAGTAATATTGATTGCGGAGTGGCTGCTCTCTGTCACCCCTGTGTTAGTTGCTGGGGATACAGCTATGTATGAGAAAGAGTCCAAGCCCACATGGAAAAATAAACATTGTGTAAATGTTACAAATGCGATTGGAATCACAGTGGAATACAGGGAGCTACAAGAATGCATAAAGAGGACTTAACCCACTCTGTGCAAAAAGGCTTACAGGAGGAAGTGTGAGTTACAGTGAAGCCTGATAAACGAATTGGAATTAAGAGTGCTTGCTGAGTGAATAGCAGGTTGGAAGAAACTGAGGGTAAAAACAGCTTCCATGTACTAGAAACAGAAGGAAGAGGCTTGAACCAGAATGTGAAGAAAATGTGGTACAAGTGGAAGACCCTGTAAGAGAGTTTAGAATTTATCCTAAAGTATGCAAATAGTGGAGTTTAGAATTTATCCTAAATAGCATAGAATTTCGAATAAATTTTATTCTAAGATGCCCAATTATGAAAGCTTAGAATTTATTTATTCTAAGAGCACTGAATACTTTAACTAGGGAACTAAAGCGATCTGATGTACACATTTGAGAGTCCCCACAGTGCCTGGAGCACAGAGATGCCTGTGGGAATACAGAAAACGGGCTACTGGAGTGTAAGATGGACTGCAGTGGTGAGAGCAGAGATGAAGGAGAGTAGATTTAAGACATCCATCTGAAGAGACTCAGAGAGGCCGAGTGACAGATGGGCTGCTGGGGACCTGATGAGTCAAGATTTCACTAAGAACTGGGTGGACGACCATACATTCCCTGAGTTAAGGGACCCTGGAGGAGGAGCAGGTTCAGTGGAAAACATGGGCTCAGCTCAGGACACACTGAGTGTGAAATACCTGTAGGCCAACCAAGTGGCGGTCTTTTTTTTTTTTTTTGGTTGCACCACTCAGCTTGCGGGATCTTAGTTGCCCAACAAGGGATTGAACCTGGGCCCCAGCAGTAAAAGCCCCAAGTCTTAGTCACTGGACAACCAGAGAATTCCCAACCAAGGAGGGGTCTTGATCAAAGTGGGTCTGAAACCAAAACAAAACCTGGACTAAAGTTACAACACAAAATTACAAAAGTTGTCAACACACAGAAGATACCTGAAGTCACTAGAGATGGTTGAAATCACCTGCTACATGCTGGGGACTACAGTAGGTGCTAGGGCAGTAGATTTTTGGTGCTTAAGTATTTCACAGTCCAACCAATAGAACCATGTATTAAGGATGAATTTTAGTTCAACTGCCATGAAAATTACCATGAACCACTACACTGAAAATCCCAGTTATGGTCATAACAGGTATACCCCCTTCTCTCCTCTGCCCTCTGGAGAGCAGAGTTATCTCCCAAATCAATCCAAACTAGAAATTCATCTAAAAGTAGACTAGCCTATACTTTGTCCTAATAAAGTGGATTTCAACAGCTTAAACCATTAAAAGATATCATCTAAAACTTAAAATTGTGTGAGCGTCCGTAATGACAAAGTGCTCATGTCAGAGTGTATAATGAAACTATAAATTGTTTTCATGAATGCTCTGAATTTGGTCTTTTACGGGACAAATTCAAAAGGTATTTAGTGCCACATCTCACATATGTGAATAACACCAGACGGTACAATAGACCCAGTTAAAAGGACAGAATCCCAGTTGGGCTTCTGGCCCAGGTGGTGGGTGATTGTCAGGTGAGGGTCTGTCATAGTGGGGGGAGTGGGGCGATGGAGGGACGAAGATATCCTGAAACTCTGAGGAAGAGTTCCAGCAAGATGGAACTTGACTTTGAGGGGATAATTTAGTGTGACTAAAATACTTCACTCATATAATTGGTCTCTGGGTGGTGGGTATCTGCACAAAGAAAAAGAAAAAAAAAATAAATAAAACTTAAAAATGAAATGGACAAGTTGAAATATCTTTACAATAACATAACACGCTTTTAAATATCATTGAACATGAAAATCCAGGGAACAAATTGCAGATTTTGAGGTTTTGGTCATTCTCATGGCAATGTCAACTCTACAGTTTACAGGGTTATGATCACAAAGCCCAAGGTCTGTTAAGCCTATGCCACATATAAACAAGTCCACAGTCTAAGGGGTTCATGGGACATGGAAAATGTACTTTGTAGCTTAAAAGAGCACTGCACACAACATCTAAGCCTTCCGTTTGAAAGTTCACTTGATACCAGAAATAATTACAATAAACCTAATGGAGTTGGAGAAGGTTCAATTACCCTTTCTCTTTCTTCCTCCATTTCTTCCCTCCCTCTCTTTTTTTTCCTTTAACCTCTTCCTCCCTTCTTTCCTTTTTCTTTCGGGTTTTTTTTTTTTTTTCATTTTCTGTCTTTCCGCAATAATTTTCTGCTTAAAAACTTTTATGGAATGAGACAAAGCATACATATATAATCTAAATGCCAGGTTCAGCTCACTTCAGTTGCCCAGTCATGTCTGACTCATTGCGACCCCATGAACTGCAGTACTCCAGGCCTCTGGAGTTCACCCAAACTCATGTCCATTGAGTCAGCGATGCCATCCAACCATCTCATCCTCTGTCGTCCCTTTCTCCTCCTGCCTTCAACTTTCCCAACATCAGGGTCTTTTCTAATGAGTCAGCTCTTCGCATCAGCTGGCCAAAATATTGGAGTTTCAGCTTCAACATCAGTCCTTCCAATGAACACCCAGGACTGATCTCCTTTAGTATGGACTGCTTGGATCTCCTTGCAGTTCAAAGGACTCTCAAGAGTATTCTCCAACACCACAGTTCAAATGCATCAATTTAGACGGCGCTCAGCTTTCAGTCCAACTCTCACATCCATACATGACCACTGGAAAAACCATAGCCTTGACTAGACGGACCTTTGTTGGCAAAGTAATGTCTCTGCTTTACAATATGCTATCTAGGTTGGTCATAACTTTCCTTCCAAGGAGTAAGCGTCTTTTAATTTCATGGCTGCAATCACCATCTGCAGTGATTTTGGAGCCCCCCAAAATAAAGTCTGACACTGTTTCCACTGTTTCCCCATCTATTTCCCATGAAGTGGTGGGACCGGATGCCATGATCTTCGTTTTCTGAATGTTGAGCTTTAAGCCAACTTTTTCACTCTCCACTTTCACTTTCTTCAAGAGGCTTTTGAGTTCCTCTTCACTTTCTGCCATAAGGGTGGTGTCATCTGCATATCTGAGGTTATTGATATTTCTCCCAGCAATCTTGATTCCAGCTTGTGCTTCATCCAGCCCAGTGTTTTTCATGATGTACTCTGCATATAAGTTAGATAAGCAGGGTGACAATATACGGCTGTGATGTACTCCTTTTCCTATTTGGAACCAGTCTGTTGTTCCATGTCCAGTTCTTACCCCCCTACCCCAACTCTGGCCACTTTTACTCAGCACAGGAAGTGCCTTTTAACTTCATGGCTGCAATCACCATCCACAGTGATTTTGGAGCCCAGGAAAATAAAATCTGTCACTTTCCACTTTTTCCTTTTCTATTTGCCATGAAGTGGTGGGACTGGATGTCATTATCTTAGTTTTTTGAATGTTGATTTTTTGGTTTCTTTTTAAAATAACTTTATTTATTTTAATTGGAGGCTAATTGCTTTACAATATTGTATTGGTTTTGCCATACATTGACATGAACCTGTCACGGGTGTACATGTGTTCCCCATCCTGAACCCCCTCCCACCTCTCTCCCCATTCCATCCCTCTGGGTCATCCCAGTGCACCAGCCCTGAGCACCCTGTCTCATGCGTCAAACCTGGACTCGTGATTCATTTCACATAAAATATACATCTTTCAGTGCCATTCTCTCAAATCACCCCACCCTCGCCCTCTCCCACAGAGTCCAAAAGACTGTTCTATACATCTGTGTCTCTTGCTGTCTTGCATACAGGGTTAAAGTTACCATCTTTCTAAATTCCATATATATGTGTTAGTATATTGTATTGGTGTTTTTCTTTCTGGCTTACATCACTCTGTATAATAGGCTCCAGTTTAATCCACCTCATTAGAACTGATTCAAATGTATTCTTTTTAATGGCTGGGTAGTATTCCATTGTGTATATCTGCTGATGGACATCTAGGTTGTTTCCATGTCCTGGCTATTATAAACAGTGCTGCGATGAACATTGGGGTACAGGTGTATCATTCAGTTCTGGTTTCCTTGGTGTGTATGCCCAGCAGTGGGATTGCTGGGTCGTATGACAGTTCTATTTCCAGTTTTTTAAAGAATCTCCACACTGTTCTCCATAGTGGCTGTACTAGTTTTCATTCCCACCAACAGTGTAAGAGAGTTCCCTTTTCTCCACACCCTCTCCAGTATTTATTGCTTGTAGACTTTTGGATCACAGCCATTCTGAATGGTGTGAAATGGTCCTCATTGTGGTTTTGATTTGCATTTCTCTGATAATGAGTGATGTTGAGCATCTTTTCATGTGTTTTTTAGCCATCTGTATGTCTTCTTTGGAGAAATGTCTGTTTAGTTCTTTGACACATTTTTTGATTGGGTCGTTTATTTTTTAGGAATTGAGCTGCAGGAGTTGCTTGTATATTTTTGAGATTAATTCCTTGTCAGTTGCTTCGCTTTCTATTATTTTCTCCCATTCTGAAGGCTGTCTTTTCACCTTGCTTATAGTTTCCTTTGTTGTGCAGAAGTGTTTAATTTTAATTAGGTCCCATTTGTCTATTTTTGCTTTTATTTCCAATATTCTGAGAGGTGGGTCATAGAGGATCCTGCTGTGATTTATGTTGGAGAGTGTTTTGCCTATGTTTTCCTCTAGGAGTTTTATACTTTCTGGTCTTACGTTTAGATCTTTAATCCACTTTGAGTTTATTTTTGTGTATGGTGTTAGAAAGTATTCTAGTTTCATTCTTTTACAAGTGGTTGACCAGTTTTCCCAGCACCACTTGTTAAGGAGATTGTCTTTAATCCATTGTATATTCTTGCCTCCTTTGTCAAAGATAAGGTGTCCACAGGTGCTTGGATTTATCTCTGGGCTTTCTATTTTGTTCCATTGATCTATATTTCTGTCTTTGTGCCAGTACCATACTGTCTTGATGACTGTGGCTTTGTAGTACCTGAAGTCAGGCAGGTTAATTCCTCCAGTTTCATTCTTCTTTCTTAACATTGCTTTGGCTACTCAAGGTTTTTTGTATTTCCATGCAAATTATGAAATTATTTGTTCTAGCTCTGTGAAAAATACCATTGGTAGCTTGATAGGGATTGCATTGAATCTATAGATTGCTTTTGGTAGTATACTCATTTTCACTATATTAATTCTTCCAATCCATGAACACGGTATATATCTCCATCTATTTGTGTCATCTTTGATTTCTTTCACCAGTGTTTTATAGTTTTCTATATATAGGTCTTTTGTTTATTTAGGTAGATATATTCCTAAGTATTTTATTCTTTTCATTACAGTGGTGAATGGAATTGTTTCCTTGATTTCTCTTTCTGTTTTCTCATTGTTAGTGTATAGGAATGTGAGAGATTTCTGTGTGTTGATTTTATATCCTGAAACTTTATTATATTCATTGATTAGCTCTAGTGATTTTCTGGTGGAGTCTTTAGGGTTCTCTAGGTAGAGGATCATGTCATCTGCAAACACTGAGAGTTTTACTTCTTCTTCTCCAATTTGAATTCCTTTTATATCTTCTTCTGCTCTGATTGCTGCGGCCAAAACTTCCAAAACTATGTTGTATAGTAGTAGTGAGAGTGGGCACCCTTGTCTTGTTCCTGACTTTAGGGGAAATGCTTTCAATTTTTCACCACTGAGGATAATGTTTGCTGTGGGTTTGTCATATATAGCTTTTATTACGTTGAGGTGTGTTCCTTCTATTCCTGCTTTCTGGAGGGTTTTATCATTAACCCCAAAAAGATGTCCTTTTCATTATATGGGACTGGAATGCAAAATAGGAAGTGAAGAAACACCCGGAGTAACAGGCAAATTTGGCCTTGGAGTATGGAATGAAGCAGGGCAAAGGCTAATAGAGTTTTGTCAAGAGGATGCACTGGTCATAGCAAACACCTTCTTCCAACAACACAGGAGAAG
This sequence comes from Bos taurus, assembly GCF_002263795.3. NCBI lineage: Eukaryota > Metazoa > Chordata > Mammalia > Artiodactyla > Bovidae > Bos > Bos taurus. The sequence continues at coordinate 6,695,502 of NC_037329.1, read as the reverse complement.
ACTCTATACATGGACATCACCAGATGATCAATACTGAAAACAGACTGATTGTATTCTTTGCAGCCAAAGATGGAAAAGCTCTATACAGTCAGCAAAAACAAGAGCGGGAGCTGACTGTGGCTCAGATCATGGATTCTTTATTGCCAAATTCAGACTTAAATTGAAGAAAGTGAGAAAAACCACTAAACCATTCAGGTATGACCTAAATCAAATCCCTTATGATTATATAGTGGAAGTGAGAAATAGATTTAAGGGACTAGATCTGATAGACAGATTGCCTGATGAACTATGGATGGAAGTTCCTGACATTGTATAGGAGACAGGGATCATGACCATCCCCAAGAAAAAGAAATGCAGAAAAGCAAAATGGCTGTCTGGGGAGGCCTTACAAATAGCTGTGAAAAGAAGAGAAGTGAAAAGCAAAAGAGAAAAGGAAAGATATACCCATTTGAATGCAGAGTTCCAAAGAATAGGAAGGAGAGATAAGAAAGCCTTCTTCAGTGATCAATGCAAAGAAATAAAGGAAAACAATAGAATAGGAAAAACTAGAGATCGCTTCAAGAAAATTAGAGATACGAAGGGAACATTTCATGCAAAGATGGGCTCGATAAAGGACAGAAATGGTATGGACCTAACAGAAGCAGAAGATATTAAGAAGAGGTGGCAAGAATACACAGAAGAACTGTACAAAAAAGATCTTCACGACCCAGATAATCATGATGGTGTGATCACTGACCTAGAGCCAGACATCCTGGAATGTGAAGGCAAGTGAGCCTTAGACAGCATCACTACAACCAAAGCTGGTGGAGATGATGGAATTCCAGTTGAGCTATTTCAAATCCTGAAAGATGATGCTGTGAAAGTGCTGCACTCAATATGCCAGCAAATTTGGAAAACTCAGCAGTGGCCACAGGACTGGAAAAGGTCAGTTTTCATTCCAATCCCAAAGAAAGGCAATGCTAAAGAATGCTTAAACTACCACACAATTGCACTCATCTCACATGCTAGTAAAGTAATGCTCAAAATTCTCCAAGCCAGGCTTCAGCAATACATGAACTGTGAACTTCCAGATGTTCAAGCTGGTTTTAGAAAAGGCAGAGGAACAAAGGATCAAATTCACA